>NC_138346.1:199573405-200173405 GCF_046562875.1 Panthera onca | reverse complement strand
GTATAAAATTTTTTTTCCTCAAGTGAAATATGTCCATAGGAGAAGCTTGTATATTTACTCAGAGAAAATGTTCAAGTAGTAATACTTTGTAGTTCTTGATCAACGTAAAAGCTCTTTCTGTCTTCACTAAAATCCTTTACTGTGTATCAGATTAAAGCAGCCAGCTAATTATTAGCACATGTCCTTAAATTAGGCACAAGCCGGGGCCCCTGGGTGGCTCGGTCGGTTAAGTGTCCGACTTCGGCTCAGGTCATGATCTTACGGTCTGTGGGTTCGAGCCCCGCGTCGGGCTCTGTGCTGACAGCTCAGAGCCTGGAGCCTGTTTCAGATTCTGTGTCTCCCTCTCTCTGTGACCCTCCCCCGTTCATGCTCTGTCTCTCTCTATCTCAAAAATAAATAAACGTTAAAAAAAAAAATTAAAAGGAAATAAATTAGGCACAAGACCAAGTAATTTTTTTTTCAATATATGAAGTTTATTGTCAAATTGGTTTCCATACAACACCCAGTGCACATCCCAAAAGGTGCCCTCCTCAATACCCATCACCCACCCTCCTCTCCCTCCCACCCCCCATCAACCCTCAGTTTGTTCTCAGTTTTTAAGAGTCTCTTATGCTTTGGCTCTCTTCCACTCTAACCTCTTTTTTTTTTTTCTTCTTCTTCTTCTTTTTCCTTTTTTTTTCCTTCCCCTCCCCCATGGGTTTCTGTTAAGTTTCTCAGGATCCACATAAGAGTGAAACCATATGGTATCTGTCTTTCTCTGTATGGCTTATTTCACTTAGCATAACACTCTCCAGTTCCATCCATGTTGCTACAAAGGGCCATATTTCATTCTTTCTCATTGCCACGTAGTACTCCATTGTGTTTGTAAACCACAATTTCTTTATCCATTCATCAGTTGGTGGACATTTAGGCTCTTTCCATAATTTGGCTATTGTTGAGAGTGCTGCTATAAACATTGGGGTACAAGTGCCCCTATGCATCAGTACTCCTGTATCCCTTGGGTAAGGGACCAAATAATTTTAATAAACTGTACTCTACCATTTAGTCTGGAACTTTCTTTCTCTCTGCCTTTCCATTCTCTTATCTCTAGGTTTGTGTTTTTGTTTTTTCCTTTTTGACCCTTCATATATTTTTCACTCAAAAATTAGCCTCTTTTTTTTTTTTTTTACTTTTACATAGGAATATATTGCTTTAAAAGGTACCATATTAGAATATTTTCCTCTTTCCTACATTCATTTTCCATCACCTTTTGATTCATTTTGCTCTAAAATTCATAGTTATGGGTTCTCAAGCCCATGATGATGGAGTAATTTGGGGCAAGGTGATTTAGAAATATAGGGTAAAATCAGTAAGGAGAATGTTGGATGGATAAAATTTAATGTAGGTATATAACAATATTAACATAGGAATAAATAATAGATGGGTTAATTAAGAATAAACTACTTCATAACCCTTTGAAGAAAAACTTGGCATTATTTGGTCATGAGAGTTATCAGAGACATTTTTTCATACTTACCGAGGTGTAACAATAAATGGTTTCCTCCGGGAAAGAAGGAACAGGCACACTTTCCACATGTAGTCAGGAATGAGGAGGAAGCAGTAGAATAGGAGTCCGACATGGACTCCTTATAATAGGGTTTTCTGTTATCGAATGTGGCCTGCCAACCACAAATTATTGACCCTTCTCTCTGCTCCAGTGGATTTTCTCAACAGCCCCTTTTTCTCCTTGCAGGAAAACTTGGGAAAGTTTAAGCCTTTTTTCCATGAGAGAATCTATATTTTCTGGCACCTCACTATAAAACCTTACTCTCAACTTGGAATTTTAATTTTTTTTTTTTTAACGTTTATTTATTTTTGAGACAGAGAGAGACAGAGCATGAACGGGGGAGGGTCAGAGAGAGGGAGACACAGAATCTGAAGCAGGTTCCAGGCTCTGAGCTGTCAGCACAGAGCCCGACGTGGGGCTTGAACTCACGGACCGCGAGATCATGACCTGAGCCGAAGTCAGCCGCTTAACCGACTGAGCCACCCAGGCGCCCCTCAACTTGGAATTTTTATCAAAAAGTGTACACATTTTGATTCAGTCATGGCCGGAAAACTATTTTACCAGAGTTGGAATCCCAGACCTAACTGTACCTGCAGGTGCAGAGAGAGACTTTCTCCCTATCTTCTCCAGTGCTTTGCCCAATTCTATTTCCTGAAGGTCAGAACCTTGCAGTATTTCCAAGGGAAGTTATGGGCCTGCTCTAGACAAAGCCTGCTTTGTTCAGTAGTGGCAGATTTTGCTTTCTGTAATTTTGTTGTAGTTTTCTAAAACAGTTCTTTAAATCCAACAGTAATCCTCTTTTAGAAGGCAAAAATGAGTAAGTGCAGTAGTGTAAGTACCATAAATTAATGTTCTCCATTTACAAGGTTTTGATGCTGTTAAAATGCTTGTATAAACACAAGATCTGTTTCAAACTCAATGAGCATTAAAAAAAAAAAAAAAATCCCAGAACTATTAGATTATAAAAATAACTGATCACAATATATGTAAGGCAAGTCATGCAAGTCATGCTTAAGCTTAAAAAAGGATAATTAACACTTTTTTTTTTTTTTTTTTTTTTTGAGAGATGGTATAAGTGAATGAGGGGCAGAGAGAGAATCCCACAAGGGGCAGGGAGAAAGAGGGAGGGAGAGAGAAAACTGGGGCTCACTGGAAGCAGGGCTCATGCCCACCTGATGCAGGACTTGAACTCACAAACCGTGAGATCATGGCCTGAGCTAAAGTCAGGTGCTTAACTGACTGAGCCACCCAGGCACCCATAATTGATACCTCTTGATAATGGAGTGTGTATCTTGTTGCATAAAACTATAGATTTTTAAATTTTTGACAAAAAGCTGGTTATTATAAAGGATTTATGGGTAAAATGGGAAAACTTTATACACTTCAAATCTAAACATTTTAAAACTTAATAAGGTACAAGAAATAGAGGTGGAACTAAGACCCCATAATTTTGTTACTTACTATAAACAAGCCTAATGAAGGGGAGAGGGTAGTGAAGGCTGTATTGAAAACTAAGTTTTCTACTGACTCCAGTTGCCTGTGCCTTACTTTACCTTCCAACATGGGTAATTCAGAATTGGTTATAGGGGTGCCTGGGTGGCTCAGTAGGTTGAGCATCAGACTTGATTTTGGCTCAGGTCATGATTTCACGGTACATGAGTTTGAGCCCCTCATTGGGCTCTGCACTGATAGTGCAGAGCTTGCTTGGGATTCTCAGTCTCCCTCTCTCTGCCAGCCTCTCTCTCTCTCTCTCTCTCTCTCTCTCAAAAATAAATAAACTTGAAAAAATTTGGTTATAAGTCAGGGGCACCTGAGTGGCTCAGTTGGTAGAGCATCTGACTCTTGATTTAGGCTCAGGTCACGATCCCAGGACCTATGTTGGGCTCCTAAACATGGAACCTGCCTAACATTCTCTCTGTCTCTCTCAGAACACCTGGGTGGCTCAGTTGGTTAAGTGTCCAACTCTTGATTTCGGCTCCAGTCATGATCTTACAATTTGTGAGACTGAGCCTGACATCGGGCTCTGTGCTGTCAGCACAGAGCCTGCTTGGGATTCTTCCTCTCCCTCTCTCTCTCTGCCCCTCCTCTGCTTGCTCATTCTCTCTCTAAGTAAGTAAATAAACATCTTTTTTTAATTTAAAAAAAGATTCTCTCTCTGAGCATTTCACCTGCTAGCGTTCTCTCTCTCTCTTTAAAAAAAAAAAAAAAAAAAAAAGAATTGGTTATAAATCAGATTCAGATTTCTGATAACGAACATTATCTTTGACCCATGGCTTTTTGTTTAACCCTGTTTTATCCTTATCTCTAGCAAGTAATGTAGGTGTAATGTATAACTACAGCTAATAGTTAATGAATACTTTATCTGAAGATGAAAAGTGTTAAGTAATTTTTAATAATAATATACATTTGGGGGTACCTGGGTGGCTCAATCAGTTAAGCGTCCAACTCTTGATTTCAGCCCAGGTAATGATCTCACACTTCGTGAGTTCGAGCCCTGTGTTGGGCTCCATGTTGACAGCGGGGAGCCTGCTTGGAATCCTCTCTCTCTCTCTCTCTCTCTCTCTCTCTCAAAATAAAAAATAAACTTAAAAAAAATTACATGTTTATTAAAAAATCACCCCAGAAATTCGTCTGGAACAACTAAACTGGAACTAAAAAACCTGAATTAATATCGATCAGGAAAAATCTGAGGGTTGAAGAAAGAAATAGAACTCTGCATAATACATGGTATAAGGAACAAGTCTAGGGGTGTCTGGGTGGCTCAGTCATTTGAGCCCAACTCTCGGTTTCTGCTCAGGTCATGATCTCATGGTTTATGAGACTGACCCCTTCATCGGCCTCTGTGCAGACAACATGAAGCCTGCTTGGGATTCTCTCTTTCCCTCTCTCTCTGCCCCTCCGCCCTCAAAATAAATAAATAAACATTTAAAAAAAGGAAGAAGAAGCCTATGAAGTATGACGTGCTACAGCTTGAGTGAGGGAGCAGGTGGTTTAAATACCAGGGCATAGTGTCAGGGTACTCCTGAAACCAGAAATTCCAAACTAATTTGATTGGTTATCTTCCTCTCCCAACCTCCACTACCTCCAAAAAACACCAAGATCTCCAACTCTGACGTGCTTTCCTAGTGGGCTACATGACTCAAAGAAAAAGGTGTTTTCTTTAGGACACACGATCATAAAACTATAGCCAGCATCCTATACCCAGTGTTCTGGCAAACAAAGGGAAACTACCTTGTTTGGGCTCTCATGGAAAACAGAATGGAGCCATAAGGCCATTTTTAATTCCATAACTAGTTTAAACAGAAACAATGGAGTATACAAATGTGACTCCAAGTCTGTATTTCTTAAGTTAATTTATTTATTTTGAGGGAGAGAGAGAGAGAGAAAAAGTGCAAGTGGGGGAGGGGGAGAGACAGGAAAGAGTGAGAATCCCAAGCAGGCTCCGCACAGTCGGATGCTTAGCTGACTAAACCACCCAGGCTTTTTTTTAATCATTAAATTTTCATCATTAAAAAATTCTAAAGGGATGATTTCTAGATTCTTGAATATACTTTTTTTTGTATGATTTTTTCATCTGTCAGTTTCTCTTTCTATTGCAGTTTTGTAAGCAATGCAATTGAATTTTCTTCCTGTCATAGTAAGAAACCTGAGTCACTGAATCCAAGAATGCTACACAGAGTAGTGGTTTCATTAGATCTGTCAGCTGCAGACATCACGGATTTATGCATACATTCTACACCTGAAAAATTTACATCTGATGAATTTAGGTCATCATTAAATTTGGTCTGTAACTCATCTTGCACAAGGTTTTACTCATGGCAAACAGGGGTGGGTGGTATGCTTAAAAGAATATGGGAGTAGGGGCGCCTGGGTGGCTCAGTCGGTTGAGCGTCTGGCTTTGGCTCAGGTCGTGATCTCATGGTTTGTGAGTTCGAGCCCTGCATCGGGCTCTGTGCTGACAGCTCAGAGCCTGGAGCCTGTTTCAGATTCTGTGTCTTCCTGTCTCTCTCTGCTCCTCCCCTGCTCGTGCTCTGTCTCTGTCTCTCTCTCTCAAAAATAAATAAACATTAAAAAAAAATTTTTTTTTAAAGAATATGGGAGTAGAAAGTATTGTTTGGGTAATCTAAATTCACTCACTTTAACGTGTATTACTGCTCCAAATATCGAAGAAATATATCCTTGAGTAGTTTCAGACTGATTTTCATGTGGGAAATAATGCATTTTTATAGGAACATAGGTTTAGGGAGAATTGTTTTCTTTTGTGTACTTATGTATATGCTGGACTTGATTTTGACTCTAGCCATGATCTCACAGTTTGTGGGATGGAGCCTCACATCTGGCCCCACACTATCAGTGCGGAGCCTACTTGGGATCCTCTGTCTCCCTTTTTGTCTGCCCCTCTGCTCGCTCATGCTCTCTCTCAAAATAAATTTAAAAACATTTAAAAAGCACATTAAATATAAATGGACTAAACACTCTAAAGGACAATTGTCAAACTAGATAGAAAAACAAAATCAAGGCAAAAGTTTCATTAGATTGACACAGGGAATTTCATAATGATAAAAGCGTATTTTAATGGAAAGATATAACTCTAAATTTCTATATATCCAATAACATGGCTTTAAAGTATAGGGGCTCAGGGTGCCTGGGTGGCTCAGTTGGTTACGTTACTTTGGCTCAGGTCACAATCTTGCGGTTTGTGGGTTCGAGCCCTGCATCAGGGCTCTTTGCTGACAGCTTGGGGCCTGGAGCATGCTTCAGATTCTGTCTCCCTCTCTCTGCCCATCCCCCACTTGCGCTCTGTCTCTCTGTGTCAAAAATAAACATTAAAAAAATTAAAATAAATAAAGTATAGGGGCTCCTGGGTGGCTCAGTCACTTGAGTATCCGACTTCAGCTCAGGTCATGATCTCACAGTTTTGTGAGTTCAAGCCCTGCATCGGGCTCTCTGCCCCTCCCCCGCTCTTGCTTTCAAAATAAATAAACATTTAAGAATATATAAAAATTTTATAAAACAAGGGCACCTGGCTGGCTCAGTCAGAGGAACATGTGACTCTTAATCTCGGGGTTGTTACTTCTAACCCCACATTGGGTATAGAGATTACTTAAAAATAAAATCATATTTTTAATTTATTTTTTTAAATTGTTTTTAAATGTTTATCTTAAAGAGACAGTGTGTGAACAGGAGAGGGGAAGAGAGAGAGGGAGACACAGAATCCAAAGCAGGCTCAATGCTCCAAGCTGTCAACACAGAGCCTGACGGCTCGAACTCATGAACCGTAAGATAATGACCCGAGCCAAAGTTGGATGCTTAACTGACTGAGCCATCCAGGCGCCTCAGAAGTAAAATATTAACATATATGTATATGAAAAAAAAAATTAATAGAACTAGAAAGTGAAAGAGACCAATCCATTTTCCTAAGTAGAGATGTTAATATTCCTCTCTCAGTAATTTTTAGAACAAGCTGACAAATCAGAAAGGATATTAATGATTTAGACAACGTGATTAAACAACTTGTCTTCATGGCATACGTAAAACACTACGCTCAACTGCATAAGATCCCATGTTTCCAAAGTGCACATGGAACACAATATAAATCTGGAAAAAAAATAACTGCAAACTTTTTCATTGTTTATTTTTAATTTAAACTATATTCTGAAACTAAGACGCAAAGGAAAGACCCTTAACAGTTCTTCTGTAGGAATACTTATGCTTAAAAGTAGGAAACACTGAATGATGTTAGGATTTTCTACTTTGTTTTTCTTCAGCAAAGAATTAGGTTACATACAGAGCAGGTCTGCCTGTCTCTTTGAACATGCATACCATTTCCAGATAATAATCTGGGATTGGGTTTAACAAACCTGGCTGATCATAGGAATCACCTGTGAAGATTTTTTAAAAATAGATTTCTGGGTTCCACCACCTGGAGATTCTGTATTTTAAAAAGGTAACTGGGCTGATACCAAGTATTTGAATGGATTTAGAAGTTATTGTAATGATGCTGTACTTGTCATATGGAGGGGAGGAGTGTGGAGAATATAAGAATATATGAAAATGTTATAAGAATGAATGAATTTGGGATAATAATTAGGTCAGGGCTGGGTGGCTCAGTGGCTGAACCCCCCACTGCATAAGGCAAGAGGCATATATGCTTCTAAAAGTTTTATAAACATGAAAAGCAAGCACATTTGTATAAAATATCAAAGAAAAAGAGCTGTTCTCTCTCATTTTTTAATTTATTTTTTTATTTGAAAAAAAAATTTAATGTTTATTTATTTTGAGAGAGAGTACAAGCAGGGGAGGGGCAGAGAGAGAGGGAGAAAGAATCCCAAGCAGGCCCAATGCAGGGCTCAAACTCATGAACCATGAGATCATGACCTGAGCTGAAATCAAGAGTCAGACACTTAACCAACTGAGCCAACCAGGTGCCCCTTTCTCTGCTGTTCATATTCAGTGACCATATTCGGTAACTTTCTTTACACAAAGAAAGAGGAGGGCTATTCTTAGCAGTAGATGTGATGGCAGACATAATTGTTTTTATTATAGCTATTGGTATTTTACACGCGCACGGTACTTTTGAATATAAACTGAACTTGTCTTGAGTTCATATGGCCAGCAGACATAAATATGTTTGAAGATATCCTGATTTTACTGTTTTGAATATATAAGAGAAAGGGGACACATAAATCCATTGTATATAAGGAAGAATTCAAAGGGATGAACTAAGTTCTACCTCTGAAAGTGGTTAGACACCTGGCAAGATAGACAGTAAGCCAGATTGGCTGTTTCATTCAAGGACTTGTCTGTGAATCCACTCTCACCTAAAATTCCTGAAGACTTCTGGCTGCTTTTCCTTGTAAAAAATAGCACCTAGCACTCACGTCTTCTTTCGTATTGTTAGTTGTTTTGTTTTTTGAGTTTTTATATTATCTTCCTTAGTGCTTTTAATCAAACAAGCATTTTCCTGTGTGTCATTTGGAGCCGAGTGAAGTTCATTCAGTAGGTGGGTCAGCAGGACATTTCAAGTTTCAGTCTCTCCTTGCCTCTAGCAAGTAAGGAGACTATGAACAGCTTATGGTACTTAGCTCCATTTCTGAAAGTGTTATCATTAACATATGTTAAATATTATATTGTATGGTATATCTGAAATGTCTTGAGGTCTCATTGACATCTCACGATTGGGAGAATACGGTCTTAAAGCATTGGCTCTTCAAAGCAACACCACGTGGGGTGCCTGGGTGTCTCAGTCAGTTAAGCATCCGGCTTTGGCTCGAGTCACGATCTCGTGGTTCGTGGGTTTGAATCCCACGTTGGGCTCTGTGCTGATAGTTCAGAGCCTGGAGCCTGCTTCGGATTCTGTATCTACCTCTTTCTCTGCACCTTCCTCACTCATGCTCTGTCTCTCGCTCTCTCACTCTCTCAAAAAAAAAAAAAACATTAAAGAAGCAACACTAGAGGCGCCTGGGTGGCTCAGTTGGTTAAGCGTCCCACTTTGGCTCAGGTCATGATGTCACCATTCGTGGGTTCGAGTCCCGCATCGGGCTCTGTGCTGACAGCTCAGAGCCTGAAGCCTGCTTCAGATTCTGTGTCTCCCTCTCTCTCTCTCTGCCCCTCCCCCGCTCACACTCTCAGAAATAAATAAGCACTTTTATAAATAAATAAATAAATAAATAAATAAGCAAGCAAGCAAGCAACACATGTATTTGCCCATGTGCCACCTCTGGGGCTCCATCCCAGGCACCACTGGGGGAATTTCTGTCACAGGAGATGTTCTGATGTCCGTGGCAAGTAAACTTATAAAAATATGGTCCAGCGTTAGAACAATGAGATTCTCTTGCATATCATGGAAGTAATTAAAGTAGTTGAGACTCAGGATGTGTTCGAGTAAATCCTGTACCTGAAGAAAAGAGGCTCTGTCCTCTCCTCTCAATCTGTTGCACTTCAGTAACCAGGACCCTGTTTTGCCTGTCATCAATACACAGTCAAATAATGCATCTGGCAGTCACTGCTGCACTCTAAACATGACAATTGTGTAAAGTCTGACTTTCATCAGCAGGCCTCCCTAAGACTCCCGATTATCAACCAAAAAAGATTGAATTTTGCAAGTGTTTCTTAACAAAAAATTAGTGCTTGTTGATTATGTATTTTCTTTTATGAAAAAATATCTACAGTATTAAAGGAAATAATTTTTGAAGTGCATATGTTATGCCCGTTTATCCTCCCCAAGAAGAGCGTTATTTGCTTCAGATGTGAAATTGTGTACAATAAACATGTTAACTTATTACATGTGATAATATACTGTGTGGTCCTTGATGTATTTCTGTAAAGTAAAGGTTCCACTTTAATTTCAGGATGGTTATTCCACATGACTCTTTTTTTCTTCTCCTCTAGACTTCTCCAGAGAACCCTGGGACAGTAGGTGGAGTGCAAAGCTGTATTGTGTTGCCTTCCTGCTTTTTTTGTTGCTTTCCTGCTTTTATTTTTTTATATTATTATTATTATTCTTGGCCCAGTCTTGGCTGCTCCTTTTTCTGCCACTAAAGCTAACTAACTAAAATCCTGCATGTGTGGTCATTATGAGAAACTCATGGCCATTCGTTTCAGTCCTGCACATACACCATGTCAGTTATGTTTCTTGTCATATCCTTAAGATCAGGATTGTCCCTAAAGCAATATTGTCATAGGCAAACTGGAATCTCACCTCTGATTTCCAAAAAGATTTCATTTAAAAAGAATTTTTTTAAGTTTATTTATTTATTTTGAGAGAGAGAGAGAAAGAGAGAGAGAGCACGAGCACGAGCAGGGCAGGGACAGAGAGAAAGGAAGAAGATTCCAAGCAGGCTCCAAACTGTCAGTGTGGAGCCTAGTGTCGGACTGGAGCTCACAAACTGTGAGATCGTGACCTGAGCTGGAACCAAGAGTTGGACACTTAACTGACTGAGCCACCCAGGAGCCCCAAGATATTTCTTTTTTCTTTTTCTTTTTTTTTTTTTTCATGTTCATTTATTTTGAGAGGGGTGCAGAGAGAGAAAGGGAAAGAGAGAATCCCAAGCAGGCCCCATGCTTTCGGTGTGGAGCCCAACACGGCGCTCAACCCCTCAAACTGTAAAATCATGACCTAAGCCGAAATCAGGAGTCGGATGCTTAACCAACTGAGCCACCCAAGTACCCCCAAAAAGATTTCATTTTCAAGCACTCTCTCTGTAATGCTCCAGGCCCCGTCCAGCGCTCCAAACCTAGGGTCTTGTGAAGGAAGAAAATAATCTGAAAAACAGATACAAGTAAGGTGTTAACACTTACTGTGTTACCCCCTCTGAACTGTTAATGTCCTGAGAGAGGAGGGCAGAGGGAGTGAAGTGTTTAGTAGAGAATGATGACTCCCTCACTAAAGATGGAACCCCCTGCTTCAGTGACATGGGAGGCAGTAATGTTAGCTGGGGAGGGCCTCCCCCACGCCAAGAGGATGACAATGGCAACAGCAATAGGCCGCACTGGGGCCAGATCTCCTGCATATTGAAAAGACATCCACATTTGTGTGTTTGTGTGTGTGTGCGCACGCATGTGTGAGTACGCACGCCTTTAGAGGTTTTGAGCTGGTTATGATCATCTCATTGAATTTTTGTCCTAAAATGATGTCAGCTTGGTTTGGTTGTTTTTCCCTGTTAGTTACTTATCTGTTACGGATTTTGATGTTTGGTGTCCATGTGATGATGTCCAGGAATCTGTCTGCATGATTGTTTATCATTGCTCTGATCTTTTCCAACTACCACAGGAAGAGAGGGGAAGGGACCTTATAGAGATTATCCTGAAATAATAAATTGGCTGTTCCTTTCCCTGTGTGCCTTTCATCGTATCACAGAAGAAGCAGGCCAGCCCACCGCAGACCCAGGCATGGTCATGGACAGTGTGGAAGCAGGAGACATGACGCCTCCCACCAAAAGGAAGAGCAAGTTCTCGGGCTTTGGCAAAATCTTCAAGCCCTGGAAATGGCGGAAAAAAAAAAGTAGTGATAAATTCAAAGAGACATCCGAAGGTGAGATAATGTTCTGAGTTAAAGAGTTTCTTATTTTAGAAGTACCTAACTTTTTCATTCTCTCTCCAAGCTATTAGAACCCCCTATTTGAAGAAGGAATTCAAGCTTTTAGAAATAAAACCCAGCGGTCACTCACTAAGCCTTACATACTGTAGCCTCATCCCCAGATTGCTATTTTAACGGGCTTAAAGTTTATCAAGTGATGAATAAGGTTAGTTCCTTTTGGAAATGCTGCTTTCCCAATAACACAGGATATGAAATAAATTAAGTTTAAATTTGAAGTTAGTTTTCCTGTTCTTTCTTTCCAGAAGATAGAAAATTGAACCACATTATTCTTGTGTGTCTGTCAAGTTAGAATGCTTAACGTTGACCTTTAACTGCCACATTGCTGAGTGTTTTCCAATTTAATGTTAGTTTTAGAGCGGAAAATATCTATGCGAAAACCGAGAGAAGAGCTGGTTAAAAGAGGGGTTCTTTTGGAAGACTCTGAGCAGGGTGAGTTTGTAAATAAACTACATATGTCTGTCTCTGTACACTTGTTGTTTGATCCTGGCTAGGTATTTGAATTTTCTTTTGTTATTGATATTGTTGGGAGGGAGAAGAGATTCTTTAAAACTGTTCATGCATGTGGAATTTTTTTTTTTTTTTAATTTCTATAAAAAGAGAAAAAACAACTCAGTGAAAGAATCTCCAGAAGCACTGGGCAGTTCGCTAAAGAATACATACAAATGGGGGCACCTGGCTGCC
The DNA here is from genome assembly GCF_046562875.1 of Panthera onca. Classification (NCBI taxonomy): domain Eukaryota; kingdom Metazoa; phylum Chordata; class Mammalia; order Carnivora; family Felidae; genus Panthera; species Panthera onca. The sequence continues at coordinate 200,161,079 of NC_138346.1, read as the reverse complement.
TCAGTCGGTGGAGCATGCAACTCTTGATCTCAGGGTCGAGTTCCACCCTCATGTTGAGCATAGAGATTACTTAAAAAAATTTTTATAATACTTTAGCCTAAACTACCTATCCATGAAACCTGGAGGTATGCATACCTATGTGCCAGCATGTCCAGAACTTGGTATATACTCAACAAAAACATGTATACATGGGTATCAGGAGACATATACATACAAATATGCTTGTAGCAGCAATATTTACTAACAGTAGAACAAAATTGAAAACAATCCAAATGTCTACTGATAATAAAACATAAAAACAATTTGTGGGGGCACCTGGGTGGCTCAGTCAGTTAAGTGTCTGACTCTTGATTTCAGCTCAGGTCATGATCTCATGATACCTGAGACTGAGCCCTGCGTTGGGCTTTGCGCTGACAGGGCAGAGCCTGCTTGAGATTCTCTCTCTGTCCCCCTCTTTCTGCCCCTCCCCTGCTTGTGCTTCCTCTCTCTCTCTCAAAATGGATAAACATTAAAAAAAAGAATATCCAATAGAAGAAAAGATGGTTTCTTCAACAAATGTTGTTGGGAAAACTGGACAGCTACATGCATAAGAAAGAAACTGGACCACTTCCTTACACTATACATAAAAATAAATTCAAAATGGATCAAAGACCAGGGGGCGCCTGGGTGGCTCAGTCAGTTGAACATCCAGCTCTTGATTTCAGCTCAGGTCATAATCCCAGCTTTGTGGGATCAAGCCCCGCGTCAGGCCTTGCAGTGAGTGTGGAGCTTACTTGGGATTCTCTCTCCCTCTGCCCCTCTTCCTGCTCATGTGCTCGCCCTTTGTCTCTAAATTTAAAAAATTAGAAAAAAAAAATTAAATAAAAAAAATGGAATAAAGATCTAAATGTGAGACCTGTGACCATAAAATTCCTAGAAGGGAATATAGGCAGTAATCTCTTTGGCATCTCCTATAGAAACATTTTTCTAAATATGTCTCCTTTCGCAACGGAAACAAAAGCAAAATTAAACTATCGGTACTCCACCAAAATAAAAAGCTTTTGCATGGCAAAGGAAACCGTCAACAAAACAAAAAGATAACATGCCAAATGGGAGAAGATATTTGCAAATGATATATTCAGTAAAGGGTCAATATCCGATGAAATATGTAAAAAACTTCTACAACTCAACACCAAAAAAACAAATAACCCAGTTAAAAAATAGGCAGAAGACATGTATAGACATTTTTCCAAAGAAGAGATACAGATGGCCAACAGATACAAGAAGATACTCAGCATCACTAATCATCAGGGAAATGCAAATCAAAACCACAATGAAATAGATACCACGGCATACCTATCAGAATAGCTAGAATCAAAAACAAGAAATAACAGGTGTTGGCAACGATGTGGAGAAAAAGGAACTCTCATACACTGTTGGTGGGAATATAAACTGGTGCAGCCACTATGGAATACAGTATGGATGTTCCTCAAAAAAATAAAAATAGAATTACCATATGACCCAGTAATTCGTCTACTAGGTATTTACCCAAAGAAAACGAAAACACCAATTCAGAAAGATACATGCACCTCCATATCTATTGCAGCGTTATTTATAATAGCCAAGGTATAGAAACAAATGTCCACCCATTGATGAATGAATAAAGTATACACACACATACGATGGAGTATTAGCCATTAAAAACAAATGAAATCCTGCCATTTGCAGCAATGTGGATGGATCTAAGGATATAATGCTAAGTGAAATAAGTTAGAGAAAGACCTACCATATGATTTCACTCATATGTGGAATTTAAGAAACAAATGAACAAAGGAAAAAGACACACCAAAAACAGACTCTTAAATATAGAGAATAAATTGGTAGTTGCCAGAGGGGAGGTAGGGGGTTGGGTCAGTGAAATAGGCGATGGGGCTTAAAGAATACACTTATCATGATGAGTAGAGTATAGAATTGTTGAGTCATTATATTGTACACATGAAACTAACACTGAATGCTATTTAACTTGAATTTAAAAATACATAAAAAAAATTTTTTTAAAGGACTTTCAGGGGCGCCTGGATGGCTGAGTGGGTTGAGCATCCATCCGACTTTGGCTCAGGTCATGATCTCACAGTTCTCACATAAGTTCAACCAACCCACGTTGGGCTCTTTGCTGTCAGCACAGAGCCCACCTCACATCCTCTGCCCCCTCTCTCTGCTCCTCCCTCATTCGCAGTGTGCCCTCTCTTTCTATCTCTCAAAAATAAGTTTATTTATTTAAAAAATAAAAGAGGGGTGCCTGGGTGGCTCAGTCGGTTAAGTATCTGACTTTGGCTCAGGTCAGGATCTCATGATTCATGAATTCAAGTCCCGCTTGGGGTGAGCTGCTGCCCTGCTTCGGCTGAACCCACAAGTCACGCTTGGGCTGAGCCCTGCTTTTCTCTCTCTCTCTCTCTCTCTCTCTCTCTCTCTCTCTCTCCCTCTCCCACCCCCCCCCCCCGCCTCTGCACCTTGTCAGATTCTCTCTGTCTCTCTGCCCCTCACTCATTTGTGTCCTCTGAATGAATGAATGAATGAATGAATGACATTTAAAGTAGACAATCCTAAATAAATAACTTGAGAGATAACTGACCACTTTTGCATATATTTTCCTAGCACATGCTGAGTAGAAACCAATTAATAATGTGTCTTAACCTTTCACTATATGGTTTTCAAAAGTAGCAGTCTTTTTTGGCTTTGAAATGAGTCCTTGGTTTATAATCTAGAAATCCTATTTTTGTTAAGGCTGGGCTGTATTAACATAGTGGCAATTTACTGCATTTGCATAGTTGTCAATTTGCTACCTTGCCTGTTTTATTTTTTATTTTTTAATGTTTATTTATTTTTGAGAGAGAGAGTGCGAACAGGGGAGGGGCCGAGAGAGAGGGAGACACAAGATATGAAGCAGGCTTCAGGCTCTAAGCTGTCAGCACAGAGCCCAACGTGAGGCTCAAACTCAAGAACGGTGAGATCATGACCTGAGCCAAAGTCAAATACTTAACCGACTGAGCCACCCAGCCACCCTGCTACCTTGCCTGTTTTAAAATAGTTGTCAGAATACTTTAGCTTGAGAAACATATTTTCATTTAGCACTCATTTGCTGTAGACTCTTCACTACTTTCAGCCCAAGCTCTACCTCTTACTGACACTGCACAGATAATGGTTCTGTTTAGTCTAGTAGAAAGTGGTGGGTTGGGTGAAGGAGACTAGTCTCTGAGAACTTACTTCTATTACTACTATAAAAATCCAAATAATCTAGATCTGAATCATACACTCAAACAGGAAAGGGGAGAAAAGAGATAAGAAACATTAGAAATCACCAGCTCTTCTCCCTGTCTGATCACACCAGTCCATCAGTCTTGCTCTTTTCTTTTTGACCTTGCAGGTGGTGAGGATCCAGGGAAATTGAGCCATGCCATGTTAAAGAATGGCCATACCACCCCCATAGGGAGTACCACATCTTCTAGTTCAGTCCAAGCAGATGAAGAGTCAGGAAGAATAACAAGTCTTAGGAAACCTGTTCCAGAAGAGGACCCAAAGAAGCGACTAGGTAAGAAACTCCCAATTTTTGAGTGTAAGAGCCATGGATCAATCATTCTTGTTTAACTCAGGGTTTTGCTAGAGCCAGGGGGGAAATAAAATCCAGAGGGAATTCTTTTCTCCTTTAGCAATTCCTCAACTAGTTGCAACTGTAAGTGGAATTTTCCCTTTCTCATTCTTGCATTCACAAAATACCTAATTTGTAATTCTCAAGGACGGAAGAGAATGTTAAGTGTCAGATACCCGTAGGACTTTTTTGCGCTATACATTCCTCCTCTCCCACCTGTGGGATTCTGTGCCTCCTCCAGTTGCCCGGCCCTTGTGTGAAGAATCAGTCCCATACAGGCCTCTCTTACTTTGAGATTGTGATTGAGAGAAAGTGTCCTATACTTTAAGTATGTTGAGGTTGGGGAACTTTGCCTGTAAACGAATCTACACGTTAAATAATGGAGGAAGTTGACCACAAGTCTATAGATGTGTTAGCTTTTTTCAGTCTATCCTGTTATTCTTTTTTCTCTTCTAAATCATATCTGTCATTATTACACAGGCTCGACTGGAAGCCAGCCTAATTCCGAAGCAGAGTCCGTTCCTGAGAATGTACCCAAACAGCCTTTACTTCCCCCTAAAAGACCCTTGTCCTCTTCTCACGAAGCAAACGAAGGGCAAGCAAAGGATGCCACTTCCTCTGGCAGCGCGGCAAGGTCCATCTCCTCCACCTCCACTGCCGCCTCCACCTCAGCACCTGCCGCCACCACTCCTGCCACCAACCCAGCAAAAACTGTTAGTTCCTCTGTCCCCCCCTCCCCAGCGCCCAGGACTCTGCCTGCCACTCCTGCCAGCACTAACACTACTGCCACCCCGAGCCTCACTCATACGGTCCCTGCCAAGCAGCCCCCTATCCCTCCCCCTAAACCAGCTCACAGAAATAGCAACCCTGTCATTGGTAAGTAAGTCTTGAGGTTTCCATTGCTCGGGGTTTGGTTTGGTTTGAGTTTGGATGGTGGTTTTATTGGAAAACTGGTATAATACTGATTTGGTCTGTGAGAGAGTTCTCCATGTCATGTCCCTTTGGATGCCCTCGATACGGAGAAAAGTCTTGAAAATGAGGCAGATAACTAGGAATGAAAACAGACAGGGAGCGGATATCACTAAAACTAAGCTCCAGTTTGGTCAGGAGTGGTGGGGAGTATCTATTTTCCTAAAACAGTATTTCTGAAATACGGTTTATAGTTGGGGGACTGGATGTGAGGACCACAACAGGTTCTGACCTGCATGGAGAAAAGGGTTGTTTTTGGTTTTTTTTTAACCTACTTTAAACCACCAGCATCTGCCTTTAGCATGAGCCCAACAGATAAAAAGGTGATTGTATAGATGCCTGTGTAACTTATGATTCAGTGTCTGGCATGATACCTTCATGCAAACTGCAAAAGATATTATTCAAAGTGTCTTGATAAAATCATGTTTTTATCTTGGGAAGAGTCAAGAATGCTACTCTTAGTAAAATAAGTGGCAGAAGAAAGAAAACTTGGAAGATAACCAGCACACTTACCAGTTTAGTAAATTTTTTTTTAAGTTTATTATTTATTGTGAGAGAGAAAGAGCTGAAGAGGGGCAGAGAGAGAGGGAGAAACAATCCCAAGCAGGCTCCGTGCTGTCAGTACAGAGCCCAAAACGGGGCTCAGTCTCATAAATTGTGAGATGAAGACCTGAGCCGAAATCGAGAGTACTAAGCCACCCAGGTGCCCCAATTTAGTACATTTTTTTATATTTGCCTGAAGTCCTGTTTAGGTCTGCTTTTCTGTACATAATTGCAGACCTTCTTAGAGGAAATTATGAGAAGGGGAGGAGAGGAAAGAGGTAGTTTTTCAGGAAAAATAATACAAGGCTTAGTACTGCTTGAAGTTCTTGTTCGTGATTGAAGGGAGGAATAAAGTACGCTCGTTAAACAGTTAATACCGCCAACTTGTGTGGGTTGACAAGAACCCTGAAAAACAGGCTTAGAATTCATTGTGAGTATGACAGGTTGGAGTAGCTTGATTACAGAAAGGACGGTGGTTATTATTGTTATCACCAACCTAGATGGACAGTCTGTGTTGACTTATCTCTGAGGAACTTGAGCTGCTTTCATATACTTGGCTGTCAGAGCCTCCTTGTGAAGTAGGAAGCCGATTTTATCTATTATATGGTTAGGGCAATTATAACATGAAGAACTTGTGACTCACTCAGGGTTGCAGTTAATGAGAAATAGAAACCAAACATAGGCTTTTCAGCTCTTGAGCCCAGACTTCTGTCCTGTACACCGATATTCTCAAACTGCTGTCTAGACAAGCTCTCTTCTCCATCAACCTAGAGGACTTGTGAAACACAGATTGCTGGGCCCTGCCCTTAGAATTTCTGAATCAGTAAGTCTAGGGTGGGCCTGAGAATTTGTGTTTCTAATAAGTTCCCAGATGATACTGATGCTACATATATGGGGACCACACATTGAGAACCATTGCTCTAAAGCAGTAATACTTCACTCTTTTCGGGGTAAGACAGTTATAAAAAATAATAATATGTGTACTGTAACCTGGGCTGAACCTTAGAGGCCATGCTTGGCCTAAGGTGAATAGCCCAAAGCAATAGGCCTTGTGACTGGGGGATCAACATCAGTCATGAGTGGTCCTCAGCAGAAGGAGAAAAACAGGAGAGTTTTTATAAGTTTTCATTAAGGCTAAATAGCTATGATTTAAAGGACTACCCTTTATTCTGAAATTATGACCTTCCTAATTCTTTGATGTTTAAAAAGCCATTTCTTGCATGAAAGGATTCTGTTCACAAATGGTTTGCTTAGTATGAAGTCTTGGAAATATTAAAAATTGACAACCTGAGGTTGATTGAGAATTTCATTTTAGTTTTATTGGTTCATGAGATCCAAACATTTGGAAACTACTGCTTTAGACATTGCTATGTCTACTGACAGGCATAACAGTGTTAGGACTAAGAACTAATTAGGACAGAGGGAGGACCATCATAAATAGCTGAACAGATGAAGGGAATTTGTAACCCCTCCAATGAGCATTCTGGCATCTTCCCCTCAAAACTACAACCAAGTGTCCTTGCAGGGATAAATATAAGGCAGTTCATTTCCTTAACATTTTGAGGTATGTGTGAGTATATATATATATATATTTTTTTTTTTTTCCTTAAATCACAAAAGATAATTTACCTTATCAATTCAAACAGTAAAATAATCAAATTTGGTCCCATCGGGTGTAGATTTTGTTGCAAATGGAATTTATAACTGCTATTTTTAGAGAGGCAACAAAAGTCCAGTCTACCCAAAAATAATCTCTTTCATTGAAGCTAAAATTAATATTTTTTTAAATTTTCATATTTAAAAGTAATATTTTTTGTGTGTGTATGCAATGTTTTTCTAGAAAGTCTTTTAAAAATTTAAGGGATGCCTAGGGGCGCCTGGGTGGCGCAGTCGGTTAAGCGTCCGACTTCAGCCAGGTCACGATCTCGCGGTCTGTGAGTTCGAGCCCCGCGTCAGGCTCTGGGCTGATGGCTCGGAGCCTGAAGCCTGTTTCCGATTCTGTGTCTCCCTCTCTCTCTGCCCCTCCCCCGTTCATGCTCTGTCTCTCTCTGTCCCAAAAATAAATAAAAAACGTTGGAAAAAAAAAAAAATTTTTAAGGGATGCCTGGGTAGCTCAGTCAGTTAAGCGTCCAATTTTTGGTTTCCACTCAGGTCATGATCTCACGGTTCTTGTTTTTGAGCCCCATGTCATTCTCCACACTGACAGTGTGGAGCCTGCTTGGGACTCTAATCCCTCTCTCTCAAAAATAAATAAACATTTTTTTTTTAATTTACTTAAGATATATAACACTGTATGTTATTTATACTGGAATTAAATTTTTAAGTGCATTTGGGCATTTATAATATATGAAAAGCTAAAGGTTATTAAAATAATATAGAGCTAGGGGCGCCTGGGTGGCTCAGTCAGTTGGGCATCTGACTTCGGCTCAGGTCATGATCTCACAGTTCATGGGTTCGAGCCCTGTGTCGGGCTCTGTGCTGACAGCTCGGAGCCTGGAGCCTACTTCGGATTCTGTGTCTCCCTCTCTCTGCCCTTTCCCCTCTCATGCTCTGTCTCTCTCTGTCTCTCAAAGATGAATAAACGTTAAGAAAAAAAAAAATTAAAAAAAATAATATAAAGCTAATTTATTCACAATAAATTATGATTATCTCACATATTTAAATTATTTTCATAATTTAGCCTATGGGCAAGTAGGTATGCCTAATAAAATGTATATATAGTTCAAACTGAAAAAAAATTACTTATGATAAGTGACATTAAAACATTATCAAATTAGCTAGCTTTTTACTTTAAATGCTACCAGTAGAGTGGGACTTAGGGCAAGTAAATTTTTATTTCAGGGAACCTTGAGATGTTGCTCTCTAGGTAAGACATCTGGAACCATTTGAAAACAAGTGGTGTGACCAAAATTAGGGTTTTGAGTGAAGGATGAGGGGTTGGTGGTCAAGAGACCTACTATTTAATTACTTTGCAGGATTAGCTCCTGCGTGATATGATGATCCATTTCTTAAAGGCCATTTGGAGCCCTCCAAAGGGACTTTGCTGACTCAAAACCTCAGTCATTGCGGGCTTGGGGGAATCACATAGGGGTGCATACTGTCCTGATACAGGGTAGGAGCCTCTAGTCTCATAAACGTGTATCGAGGATCCACTGTGTGCCAAGCACTATGCCCACCTCTGTGGGTATGCTGATGGAAACAAGGAACCTATAGTAGAGTGGGGAGTGCGGATGAAGGTTTGGGTGTAAAGGATAAGAGGTATGGACAGTAATAAGAATCACAAAGACAGTGGGATCTAGAGGATGGAGTCTAATGATAAGACCTGGGAACTAGCTGAGCCCCTGCCTGTGTGTTGTCTGATCTTGGCAGGTCACCTACCTAATTTCTGTGGCTTCAGCTTTTCCTTTTGTAAAATGGTAAAGATAATCTCCCGTGTAAGGAGAATCTGAAGTTAAGGATAGCAGAGCACTTTGATTTTCTCAAAGACCTTTGTATTTGCTATAAAAAGTCAGGATGTCATTACTGCTAATTTTATAATGCAGAGCTGGGATATCTAGATGTTATTATTTATCAAGCTGTGGTAACAATGCCTGATGGTGTTTGGGGTTTTTGATGTTTTTTTTTTTAGGGCTACCTTCATGTCTAAAATTTTTAATGGCATTCTGTTAGACAAAAAAACTTACCCACATTCTTTATCTCTTTATATTAACTTTATCTACCTCAAGTCATAAAAAGTTGTCATGTTAGAGCAAAGAAGTAAGAATTACTTTTCATCAGAGTATTAAGGTAGTGGTCTTCCTGCATGCCTGTACATTTATTAGGCTTCCTAGGTACCTAAATACAAATTTCATTTCGGCACACGATATCTAGGATGTGGCAAAGTCAGGAAATGGATTGGTTTGCCTAAAAGCTGAGAGTAAGCTCAGTTCTAATCTAGCCCTTAGGCTGGCCCCTCATTGTGAAGCCATCTTAAATTGAGGTGTTATTCTCTCTTTTCCAGCTGAACTGTCCCAGGCAATAAACAGCGGTACATTGTTATCAAAACCGTCCCCACCTTTACCACCAAAGAGAGGCATTCCGTCAGCCTTGGTACCCACCTTGGAGTCTCCTGCCACCGCCACCGCCACCGCCACCTCCACAAAAGCACCATCTGATCACAGAGAAAAGAGCACATGCTCTGTGGGCTCTGAACCACTGTTGATGATTCCACCTCTCTCTCCGTCCCCACCGCTGCCTACTCATACACCTCCTGAACCCCCACGGTCCCCTCCATTCCCTGCTAAGACTTTTCAAGTTGTGCCAGAAATTGAGTTACCACCGTCCTTAGACCTACCCCACCTACCCCAGGAGGTTTCCCAGCAGGAAGATCAGAAAAAGGAAGTGCCTAAGAGAATGTTGGACCACAGCTTTGGAGAGCCCCATGTACCCTGTAGGCTGCCTCCACTCCCACTGCATATCCGAATCCAGCAGGCCCTGACCAGCCCGCTTCCCATGACTCCTCCCTTGGAGGGCTCTCACAGAGCTCACTCCTTGCTCTTTGAGTACAGTGACAACTTTTCTGAGGACAGCAGCACCCTAGGTCGGACCAGGTCACTTCCCATCACTATTGAAATGCTGAAAGTGTGAGTGCCTTTAAAGCTTGCCTTTTGTTTCCTCTTCTTTACTCTAGGTAGCCCTTCTTGGGAAAAATTACTTATAAAAAGAAAATGTGAATAAATTTAAAGTAAGAATACTCAACAAATAAGACACGTTCTAAAGTTTGGACATTTTTTACTCTGCTGATTTCTATAACATTGTTTCCATAGCAGTCACAAACATCTGTACTTGAAAATTAAAACCACTTTATTTTTTGTACATGATACAAGGGAAGCAGTGTAACAGGGTACTTAAGGAGCACTGATGTTGGAGTAAAATAGCTCTGGGTTCAAATCCCACCTCCACCTCTTCCTGGCTTGTAGTAGTGTACGTTACTTAACTTTTCTGCTCTTGAGCTGTCTACGCATAAACGGAGTAATCCCCACCCATAGGCTTGTGAGGATGAAATTCGACAAATCTGAAAGTCTGGGACCTGGCACCTGAACTCGGTGGAGTGGGACAGAGAGCAGTCTGGAGAAAAAGAAGGGAGCTCTGAAAGATAGCTCAGTGTTCCAGCCTCATAGACTGGACCTGGCCATTGTATTCTCTCCCTCATCTGTCCCCAGATACCTTGCCTTTTTAAAATTCCAACGATGTGTGACTAAAGGTTAACACTTTTTGGCCATTTGGAGATTTGCCTTGCTAGCTAAAAGAATTGTTACAGAGCTGTTGCGGCATACTGCTAATTAGTTGCTTTGCCATAATCTTTGTACCTGCGGGTATAATTTTTTTACTTCCTGGAAAGAGACCGCTTAGGAGTTCAAGATAGACTAAGTCACAGTTTTATGCCTGCACAATAGAAAGGGGAGAAGTTAGTTTTCATCTTTGCTTCTTTGGATTAGATTATCATCTTGTCCCACTCCATTGTTAAACCAAGGGAAATAAATGGGTTAAATGTCTTTATTGCATATCTTCCATGAGCCAGATACAGTGTTAGATGCTCTGTGGTCTTCTCACTTAATCAGCCCAAAACAGACTTGAATCTCACATGTAGATCATTAGGGCCCTGTGTGCCAAACACTAATACAGTCTAGAATTTATCTGTTTGTCACAACAAGCCTCGGAGGTAAGTATCATTCACATTTACAGAAAAGCTAAATAACTTACAAGCTATGAATAAGTTGTAGAGCTAGGATTTAAACCCAGAGCCTTTTAGATTAATAGCTGCTAAAAAGTTTCTTAGCAAGATGGTTAAAGTTAAGGGAAGGAATAAATTTTTTCATTTGTGGAGTTTTCCATAGTTATTCAGTACTTTGCCATGCAAATCAGTTACCTGTTATGTTTCTGAAAGGAAAACATAATTATATTCATTTGTTAGTCCAGACGATGAAGAGGAGGAGGAGCAGACCCCCCCATCTGCATTCACTGAAGATGTGGCATCTACCTCAGTTGTTCCCAAACTGCCACGGTGTCTGCAGGAAGAGGAGGAAGAGAAGGAGAGTGACTCTGATTCAGAAGGTCCCATTCAGTACCGAGATGAAGAGGATGAAGAGGAGAGCCATCATAGTAAGAAAGGGAAAAGCACAGGAGAGAATTATTTTACCGATAAAGCTGCTCTTAGCAAATATAAGACGAATGGAAATAGGCACTCTCTCCCATCAGGTCATCTGGTAACTGATACTGGAGGCCATTGTGAAGGAGCCTTGTCCCTGCTGTTCCCACTCTTCTAACAAGGCAGTGAGAGGGAGCCAAGTAGATTGAGTCATGCAGGTTTTTATTTGTTTGTGATTGAAAAATTATTTACCTTGATGGTATTAAAGAATTAGCAGAAGAAAGTTGGTATTTGAGCTGCATTGAAAAGACATAGTGATCCTCTGCTTTAGTCTCATGAACTTACTGTGTCCATGGGGCAAAGAAAAAATCCATGTTCATGTATGCAAATCTGCAGATAATGGAATTCTGATTCCTAAAAATGAGAAGGCAGCTTTAGGAATAGGAATCTTGGGGGTGCCTGCGTGACTCCTCAGACATTCGACTTTGGCTCAGGTCATGATCTCGCGGTTCGTAGGTTTGAGCCTTGCATCAGGCTCTGTGCTGACAGCTCAGAGCCTGGAGCCTGCTTTGGGTACTGTGTCTCCTTCTCTCTCTGCCCGTCCCCTACTTTTAATGCTTTAAATAAGCATTAAAAAAAACTTAAAAAGAATAGGAATCTTGGGGCGCCAGGCTGGCTCAGCCCGTGGAGCATGACTGTTGATCTCAAGATCATGAGTTCAAGCCCCATTTTGGGTGTAGAGCTTACTTTAAAAAAAAAAAAAAAAAAAAGAATGGGAATCTTAGGTGTGTTAATGCAAATGCCTTTGTGTTGTAATTCAGAGGGCTAGCCCATGTTTAGATTCTTGTTCTTCTAGCAACCTTCTTTAGAAGGAATGTAGAGAAATGTAGAAGACAGAAGGTATCTTTAGCCCAACTGAATCCATCTGGCTAATTAGATTTTTAGAGGTCTTCAGCTTTACCCCCCACCTCTACATTAGCTGAGTTACCTGGAGGCCAAGTAGAAAGCTAAGAGTTGCAATACTGTTTGTTCAGACTCTTGCCTAGCTCCAGGTGAGGTTGGTTGAGCCTTAGTGTCTACTTTTTTTTTCTTTCCCTTGTGCAAAGGTGCTCTGGCCAACAAAGTGAAGAGGAAGGACACACTGGCAATGAAGCTGAACCACAGACCCAGTGAACCAGAGCTGAACATGAATTCCTGGCCTCGGAAAAGCAAAGAAGAGTGGAATGAAATACGGCACCAGATTGGGAACACATTGATCCGGTAGTTCTTTGCTTAGAATACATGGATTTTATTTGATTTGGCCAGTAGCTGTGTTAGATACTTACTTCGTGGTGCATTCACTTACCTTTTTTTCTTTTTTCATTTTAGAAACAGCGTAATTTTTAAAAATACACATTGTACACACTTGGATATCCTCTTGGAACTTGAAAATTAAGGAACCAAATGGCTCTTGGAGCTTTAAACCATGAGATAGACATAAATGTGGCTTTTAAATTTTCTAGGGGCGCCTGGGTGGCTCAGTCAGTTAAGTGTCTGACTTCGGCTCAGGTCATGATCTCACGGTTTGTCAGTTTGAGCCCTGCATCGAGCTCTCTGCTCTCTGCATAGCCTACTTTGGATCCTCTGTCCCCTTCTCTCTCTGTCCCTCCCCCACTGCCTGTACTCAAACTCTCCCTCTCCCTCTCTCTCTGTCTCTCTTTGTCTCTCTCTCTCAAAAATAAATAAACATAAAAAAATAAAAGTTTCTAGAGAATCTGTCTCAGTCAGTAGAGTATGTGACTGTTGATCTGGGGCTCCTGAGTTCAAGGCCCATATTGAGCATGGAGCTTACTTAAAAAAAAATTTTTTTTTTTTTAGTTTCTAGAGAATTCACATGGTTCCCAGGCCAGTAAGACTCCTCTGTCATTTATCCAGTTACTCAGCTATGAGGTGTCAACCCAATTAAAGATCACACCCATATTTTTCATTGTATCTATTTCACATGTTCCACGTATCTGCCTTTGAAATTTCAAAGTGTTAGTATATTTTTCAAGTCAGGTGGAACCAAAAGCATAGAGAAACTGAATGCAGGCCAGCTTCCTGCACATGTAATGTACACAAAGTCCAGGTATATAGATAGCTGTTGGACCAACTCAGATGTTTCTCTTGGTAGAGTGAGGAAAAGGAAGTGAACTCTTGGCATATTCTTAACAAAATAATTAACTTAGGGTGTTCATTAATTGAGATCTATTCTTTCCTGCCTCAGACACCTGGCTTTGCTATTGGCCAGGATGGCAATCTTAATGCAGAACTGTGGCTCTCTGGGTGTCAGCAAGAGACTATCAACAATAGGAATTAATTTAGAATGAGAATCTTTGACAACAGATTTCTTTTTCCAGGGCGCCTGGTGGCTCAGTTGGTTAAACGTCCTACTTCAGCTTAGGTCATGATCTCGCAGTTTGTGAGTTCGAGCCCTTCATCAGGCTGTGTGCTGACAGTTCACAGCCTGGAGCCTGCTTCAGATTCTGTGTCTTCCTCGCTTTCTGCCTCTCTCTCTCTCTCTCTCTCTCTCTCTCTCTCTCTCTCTTTCTCTCTCTCTCAAAAGTAAATAAACATTAAAAAAATATTTAAATATTTACAGGTAAATCTGACAAAAGATTGTGTAAGACCTATACATAGCAGAATATAATAAAATCCTGCTGAAGAAAGTAAAGAAGAATTAAATAAATGGAGAAAAATACCATATTCATGGGTCGGAAGTTTCAAGTATCGTAAGATATCAATACATACAATTCCAATCAAACTAACCCCCAGAAGGCTTTTTTTTTAATTGGCAAACTGATTTAAAAATTCTTATGGAGGGGCACCTGGCTGGTTCAGTCAGTTGAGCATCTGACTTCTACTCAGGTCATGATCTCACAGTTCATGAGTTTGAGGCCTCCATTGGTCTCTGTGCTAACAGCTCAGCCTGGACCTGCTAAGGATTCTGTGTCTCCCTCTCTCTCTGCCCCTCCCCCTTTCTTGCTCTGTTTCTCTCTCAAAAATAAGTAAACATTTTTTAAAAATAAATAAATAAAATAAAATAAAATAAAATTCTTATGGAAATATAAAATACACTAGAATAACCAAAGCAACTATGAAAAAGAACAGGGTTAGAGGACTAACACAATATGATTTAAGACAGATTATAGGGGTGCATGGGTGGCTCATTTAGGTAAGCGTCCAACTTCAGGTCAGGTCATGATCCCACAGTTTGTGGGTTTGAGCCCTGCATCGGGCTCTCTAATGTCAGTGCCGAGTCTATTTCGTATACTCTGTCCCCATCTCTCTCTGCCCCTCCCCCACTTGCTCTCTGTCTCAAAAATAAACTTTAAAAAAAAAAAAGGATATAGGGGCACCTGGGTTGTTCACTTGGTGTCCAACTTCTGCTCAGGTCATGATCTTATGATTCGTGAGTTCAAGCCCTGTATCAGGCTCTGCACTACCAGTGCAGAGCCCGCTTGGGGTGCTCTCGCTCTCTCTCTCTCTCTCTCTCTCTCTCCCCCCCCCTCCCTCTCCCCCTCTCCCTCTCCCCCTCTCCCTCTCCCTCTGCCCCTCTCCCACGCTCACTCATGCACTCTGTCTCAAATAAACTTTAAAAAAAAATTTTTAAGAAGATTATAAAGCTAAAGTAACCTAATCAGTGTGGTGTTGACATAAAGATAGATAAACTGCACGGAAAAGAGAGCCCAGAAATACACCCACCCATATATGTACAGCCCATTTTTGACAGAAGTTCAAAGATAATTTTATGAAGAAAGGATGGTTTTCTCAGCAAATGGTGCATAAAAAGTACTTCAGTCCTTGCCTTGCATCATATACAAAAAATTAACTCAAAATGAATCCTGCATTTAAATATGAGAGCTAAAGCTACAAAACTTCTAGAAGAAGTTAAAGATTTCTCAGCCATGATCTCAAAAGCATGATTCTTAAGAGAAAAACATTGATGAACTGCACTTCATCTAAATTAAACATTTTTGTTCTTTGAAAGACACTGAAGAGAAGGTAAAAAACAAGCCACAAACTGGCAGAAAATATTTGTGAATCATCCATCTGACAAAGGTCTTATATCTAGGAAGAACTCACCAAACTTAATAAGAAAACAACAACCCAATTCTTAAAAGGTGGGGAGAAGATTTCAAAGAAGATACACAGATGGCAAATAAGCATATGGAAAGATGCTCAACATCCTTAGTCATTAGGGAAATGCAGATTAAAACCACAGTGAGAAACCACTCCAAGCCCACTAGGTTGGCTAAAATTGTACAATTTAAAAGACTAATAATACCAAGAGTTGCTAAGGATAAGGAGCAGCTGGCTTCTCCTACACCGGTGGTGGTAGGAGTGTAAAATAGTAGAAGTATTTTAGGAAACAATTTGTAAATTTCTTTTAAAAAATCAAATGTATGATCCAGCTATTCCATTAGCTGTTATTTCTAATAGCCACCCTAAAAAAAATAGAAACAACATAAATATCCATCACAGGGCAAATGGATGAACAAATTGTGGCGTGATCATTCAGTGGAATACTGCACAGGAAAAAAAAAAAAGCAACAAACTGTTTATGATGCTACAACTCAGAGCTCAGTAATTATGCTGCAAGAGGGTTGACAAAAAAAAAAAAAGCACATACTATATTGTTTTATATAAAATTTTTTTAGGGGCGCCTGGGTGGCTCAGTCGGTTGAGCGTCCAGCTTCGGCTCAGGTCACGATCTCACGGTTTGTGAGTTCAAGCCCCGTGTCGGGCTCTGTGCTGACAGCTCAGAGCCTGGAGCCTGTTTCGGATTCTGTGTCTCCCTCTATCTCTGCTCCTCCCCCACTCGTGCTCTGTCTCTGTCTCTGTCTCTCTCTCTCTCTCTCAAAAATAAATAAAACATTTAAAAAAAATTTTTTTTATTTTTTTAATGTTTTATTTATTTTTGAGAGAGAGAGAGAACACGAGTGATGGAGGGTCACAGAGAGAGGGAGACACAGAATCCGAAGCAGGCTCCAGGCTCTGAGCTGTCAGCACAGAGCCCGACGTGGGGCTCGAACTCACAACTGTGAGATCGTGACCTGAGCTTAAGTCAGACACTTAACCGACTGAGCCACCCAGGTGCTCCATATATAAAATTTTAGAAATTGAAAACTATAGGTACATAAAGCAGGTTTATTTGCTGGGGGCAGGGAGATTGAAATTATAAAATGGAAATGAGGGGTCTCTGGGTGGCTTAGTTCGTTCATCATCCCACTCTTGATTTTGGCTTAGGTCATGATCTAATGGTTCATGAGGTCAAGCCCCGTATCAGGTTCTGTGCTGACAGCTCAGGGCCTGGAGCCTGCTTCAGATTCAGATTAAAAAAAAAGAGAGAGAAAGAGAGAGAGACAACTTTAAATTCCAGTAGTTGCAAAATCACTGGTTTAAAAATCAAAAGAAAGATATCAGAGTCATGAGAAGGATTGTAAAAATATATATATATATTAAAATCTCAGTCCTCATTCTGGTTTTCTGGGTTAGAATTTCTGTTACGTGTCTTGAGGGCCTGTGCTCCTTCCGCAGGTCTGTTTGGGAGCTTCCAGTCCAGTGCAAATCTTCACTTCACAGATGAGTACACCCAGGATCTGACTGAGCTCTTTTGTGGTGACAGGGCTCGTTAATATCAGAGCTAGCATTGGACTCTTTTCCTCCTGTTTGCATGTAGAGTTTCTTTTTATGTTATAATATCCATGTTAACACTTTCAACATGAAAATTGTTTCTTAAACAATCAGATAAACAAATGAAATACCAAAACAGTTTGAAAATGTATTGCTTTCATGCTAATGTAGGGGCTAATATAAACTGAGAGCAAAACAATTCTGAATAAGTAGAATTGGGAGGTTTAACATGGGCAATATCCTTATTTATCTCCTTTTTAGACGACTGAGTCAAAGACCGACAGCAGAAGAACTAGAACAGCGGAATATACTACAACGTGAGTCCAGCTATGGGCATAAAGTTGTACAGCTTTTCTTTGTAGATTTCTGACTTTAAGGCACATACTAGAGTAGAGAAGAGAAGCATTTTCTGCAAGGGCCAAGGAGAGGGTGTTCGGCCCAGGAAGGACTATTCATATCTTTTCTCCGGAAGGAACAGAACTCCCCCAAGCTTCCTTTACAAGATATCAGTATAGTATTGCTTAGTGTACTGGGAACCTCCAGAAAATTTTGTTCCGATATTCTCACAGTATCCTGAGACCTGCTTTGGCCATGTGGGAGGATTTGACAGCATGTGGCAGATACTGCCCAACTTTCCTCCTCAGGGAAGTGAGGTTGTGGCTGTGCACCTTCCTATTCCTAATGGACTTTGAGGGCTAGGGCCCAAAGCGAGGCCCAGATGCAGGAGCCTTCCTGTCTTTTTCATTTTTTAAGACTTTGGTACATCTAAAGTCACAAAATAAGACCATGTGTTTCATTTACTTCCTATGTGCATAATTACCTTCCTAAAATAACATTCAATCTGATATACATTTGATTTCGTTTTCCAGATTATAGGATGAATTTTGCCCTTAAAAACCACCACACTGAGAGGATTAGGCTTCATAGAGTTACTTGTGGGCATGCTCAGTCTGCCCAGTCCATCCCCCCTGTTCCTTCATCACTATGTGGATATATACAGCTTAGTCACTAAGTGAATTTTAAACTTAGAAACCTTTGTAGACATATCTCATGAAACTTAGTGTGATCTCCATTCTTCATTCTTGGGGGTTGCTCTTGAGCAAGAATCTGCAGAGTTTTTCTAAAGGGCACATAGTAAATATAATCACTTAAAAATGTAAAGATCAGGGGCGCCTGGGTGGCTCAGTCAGTTAAGTGTCCAACTCTTGATTTCAGCCCAGGTCATGGTCTCATGGTTTGTGAGATCAAGCCCTATATTGGGCTCTGTGCTGACAGTGTGGAGCCTGCTTGAGATTCTCTCTCTCCCTCTCTCTGCCCCTCCCCCTCTCCCCCTCTGCCTGCACACAGGTGCAGGCACTCTCTCAAGGTAAATAAACGTAAAATAAATAGTTAAAAAATGTAAAGATCATTATTAGCTCATGGACAGTAAAAATACAGGCAGCTGGCTGGATTTGGTACCATAGTGCTGCTGACCCTCGCTCCTAATTATTTGACTCTACCAGTTGACAAGAAAATTATCTTGATTGTCCATCCCCAAAGTTAGTATTTTATTCTGACTTGGAGCCTATAAGAAATATCTGCCGTGTGATTACTGAATACTTGGATATACAAATGGCCATTTTGAAGTAATATTCTTTGTTTTGGACTATTGACTGTAGCTAAAAATGAAGCTGATCGGCAGGCAGAAAAACGAGAGATTAAACGTCGTCTTACTAGAAAGGTATGTAGCCCAGTTGTTCGGTTTCAGTCTGTCTACTGACCACATATCTTGTATTTGAATGACCTATTTGGTTAGAAAGAAACGTTTGACTTGAATTGCCATAGGTTGCTATGAAAATGTAATACATGATGCAGATACTGAAAACAACACAACATTATCAAGAGCATTTTTGGGGCGTGCCTGGGTGGCTCAGACTGTTAAGTGTCTGACTTCAGCTCAAGTCATGATCTCACAGTTGATGACTTCGAGCCCTGCATCCGTTCTCTGCTGTCAACACAGCCCACTTGAGATCCTCTGTCTTCCTCTCTATACCCTTGCCCTTCTTATGCTCGCTCTCTCTCTCTCTCTCTCTCTCTTTCTTTCTCTCTCTCTCTCTCTCTCTCTCTGAAAAATAAACATTTTTTAAAAAAAGCACTTTTGGGGCAGCTGGGTGGCTCAATCAGTTAAGTATCTGACTTCGGCTCAGGTCATGATCTCACAGTTCGTGGGTTCGAGCCCCATGTCGGGCTCTGTGCTGACAGATCAGAACCTGGAGCCTGCTTCAGATTCTGTGTCTCCCTCTCTCTCTCTGCCTCCCCCCTACTCACTTTCTGTCCTCTCTCTCTCTCTCAAAAATAAACATTAAAAAAAATTTTTTTTTGAAAAGCACTTTTATCCCATTTTTATTATTTAAAGAATGCCTGGCACAAGGTGCTCCATTAATGTTTGCATAAATTCTGACCTTTTATTTGGCAAACCTGGGATTTGATGTAGACTCTAAAACCTGTTGAAGTAATAGAGACGGTAACAGAAGGAGTGTGTAGCATTCAAGTTTGCAAGGCACACTGGTGTTTTCTAATCAGAAAGAACTGAACTGACCCTTAGTGATACCAGAAGTATCACTACCAGAAGTATACAAACCAGAAGTATATACCAGAAGTATAAAAACGCCAACTGGGATTTGTTCTTAGTCCCAGATCAAATGGGGTAGAATCTTTTCTGTCCTAGACCTGTGTTGGCTTTTAAGCTTTTCCCTTTCCTTCCCACAATAATAGTTTGTAATTGCCTCCTGTAGATTCTGATTTGGCCTGAACTCTCTAGATATTTCTTAAAACTTACAAGAATCCCCAGAAGAGCAAAGGATCTAGATGGTTTCTTCCTGATTTCTCCCACTTTTCCCCTTCCCCAGGAACAGAGGAATTATCCTTGTTAGATTGAGGGGAGCTCAGTCTAGAGGCCAGAGCTGGACTCGATGCCTTCAGATTGAGCAGGTTACCTGACTATGCAACCTTAAATCCTGATTCGTTACCAGATCTCGGCATTATTCATAATAAAAGGAAATTCACCCTTTATATTACCCACTAGACCTTGCTTTCATATTAAAGGTATTCACTTCCTAATGTATTACATGTTAGTGTCTAGCTCTGATCCTTTTGTTCCCCCAAATGTAGTCCACAGACCAGCAGCATTGGCATCACCTGGGAGCTTGTAGAGATGCGGAATCTCAGGCTGCACCTCAGACCTTAATCAAAATCTACATTGTAACCAGATCCCCAAATGCTTTGTATGCATATTAAAGTTTGAGAAACACCGGGTATACTGGTTATACTGGTTTATAGCTATGGTTCTCAATGTTAGCTGTGGCATTCAGGAGCTTTAAGAAAAAAAAACAAAACAAGGGGCCTCTGGGTGGCTCAGTCGGTTGAGCATCAGACTTCGGCTCAGGTCATGATCTCATGGTTGACGAGTTTGAGCCCCGAGTCGGGCTCTGTGCTGACAGCTCAGAGCCTGGAACCTGCTTCGGATTCTGTGTCTTCCTTCTCTCTCTCTGCCCCTCCCTTGCTCACGCTCTGTCTCTGTCTCAAAAATAAATAAACATTAAAAAAAATTGTTTTTTAAACAAAACCTCCCAATACCCAGAATCTTTGGGAATGGACCCAGGGATCAGTCGTGTTTAAAGGTCCCCAGGCAATTCCAGTGTGCAGTAAGGTTGAAGCGCTGGGTTAGAGGCGTTTTGAATGCATGATTGATGCCTCATCCCTGGCATAATGAACTAAGAGGCTCCATTTCTTTCAGCTCAGTCAGAGGCCGACTGTGGCTGAACTACTTGCCAGGAAGATTCTGAGATTTAATGAGTATGTGGAGGTAACAGATGCTCAAGATTATGACCGGCGAGCCGACAAACCTTGGACCAAACTGACCCCTGCTGACAAGGTGCCTGTTGGTGTGTGTGTGTGTGTGTGTGTGTGTGTGTGTGTGTCTCTATTTGAAGAATGTAATACACTAACTAGAAGGGGAAAACATAATATTTTTACTTTTTGATATGTTAAATTTCTAATCAAGATATAAAATGCCAAGATGTACGAACCAAAACTTTATACTAATGACTCCATCACCAGCACCATCACAAGCAAAAAAAAAAAAAAAAAGAAAATCCTTGCTACATCACAGAGTCCACAAATCTGGAAGGAAATAAAACACATTTTAATGGTGGTTATTTCTGTTGGAGGGAGTTTGGGTGGTCTGTTTTAGTAATGACCTGTATTTCACTTGTATAACAGGAAAAGCATTTGTACATGCTGTAAAACTATAAAACTATAAAAAAAAAAACTATAAACTATAAAAGTTACACTATCTCTTTTTAGCTCTCTAGGTGTTCTGATGTAACTAGAGAGATTCGGTTTATTATGAGATAAATAGTGTTAAGAAAGGCGACATGTACCAGGCTCGGCGTGTGGACCTGGCTCCTTTGCTCGCCCCGGGTTGCCTGCTATGGGTTGCAGTAACTCATGAAGTTAATAAGCACAAGCGAGAATAAATGGCAAATGACACTGCTATATGTACTATGGCCGACAGAAGATGCTAAAACATTTTTGTTTCTACTCCACAGGCTGCCATAAGAAAAGAATTAAATGAATTTAAAAGCTCAGAGATGGAGGTTCATGAAGAGAGCAAACATTTTACACGGTAAGCGCCAAATACCGTGAGCTAAGTAGAGCTCTACCACAAACCAGACACAACAGAGTTGTCCAGATGGGAAGGACTCTTAATGCCATCATTAAAAGAAGGAGACAGCATGTTGACTGCAAGAAGACTACATTCAGAGACAGGGATGACAACTAAGAGGCAGTAGGAAATGCCTATACTGAGTGTGGCATTTTACGTATATTATTTAATCTTGCGATAACCCCATAGGCTTTCTTAATATCCCCATTTTGTCGATGAAGAAACAGGCCCAGGAGCACCTGACTGGCTCAGTCGGTTGAGTGTGACTCTTGATCTCAGGGTCATAAGTTCAAGCCCCACGTTGGGTGTGGAACTTATCTAAAATAAGAAAAGAGAAGAGAAGAGAGAAGAAACAAAATGAAACAGTCCCAAAAAGGTTAAGTAAGTTGCAGAACCAGGAGTGGAAAAAGGAATGACTGGTGGAAAGCCCCTGGGTGCTCTCTTCCTGTGCCTCAGTGTCCCAGGTGTTGTATAAGGAAATTGTTGCTAAGTTAGACAGTATCTCACCCTCTCTGGTTTCGGTTATTTCTAGCACTGCTGATCTTACCAATTTAGTATATAAACTTCATTTTAGTTCCCTGTCTTCATGAAACAAGCCAAGAAGTATTTTGGTGTGGAATTACTATTGTGATTAAGGACCCATCTAAAGAATCAGCTGGCTACAAATGGAATCAATGAAAGTATGTAGGTGACTCTTAGAACATTTATAAAGAGAGGCTAGGGGCGCCTGGCTTGCTCAGTCAGAAGAGCATGCGACTCTTGATCTTGGGGTCATGAGTTCAAGCCCCACGTTGGTTGTAGAAATTACTAAAAGTAAACTTTAAAAAAACAAAAAAAAAGGTAGGGTGCCTGGGTGACTCAGTTGGTTAAGCCTCTGACTCTTGGTTTTGGCTCAGGTCATGATCTCATGGTTCATGAGATTGAGCCCCATGTTGGGCTCTGCACTGACAGTGCAGAGCCTACTTGGATTCTCTGCCCCTCCCCTGCTTGCATGCTTTCTCTCTAAGTAAATAAACTTTTTTTTTTTTTTAAAGAGGTTAAATGAAGGAAAATACAATGACAATTACAGTTTGCTATAAAAAGAAGCAAGCAAGCAAAGTTGGAAAATAAAATAATTGTTAAACGTTTTTCCATCACAATCCAGGCAAATGGTTCTTTTAATTACAGAATTTTTTTGTATTGAACTGAGATAGTAGAGAAGGCAAATTTTGTTTGAGAGAGACAGAGCACGAGTGAGTGAGTGGGGGGCAGAGGGAGAGAGAGAATCTTAAGCAGGCTCTACACTCAGTGTGGGAGAGAAGGCACATTTTTTGAACAGCCAGTAACACTATTCAGGGCAATGTAATACGAACTCAAATAACAAGCCAAATTTGCCAGCAAGAAGACTGTGCTCTAATCTGGAAAAAGACCTGTGCACTACTAAATATATAGTGCAATCAATACGATAAATGCCCCAGTCATTCTAAGTCCTAAATTGGCCAGATTTCGTATCCCAACTCCACCATTTTCTGGCTATGTCAGTGTTAGCCATTCTCATTGTTGTTACAATAATAATAAAGTACTATAGCGAGCAACAATAAAAGAAAGAGTCATAGAGATGATGCCACTTAGGCTGGATCTTAAAGCACGTGAAAGAATTTATTTGAACAAGAAGGAAGGAACAAGCAGAGGGACCAGCATTAACAAGGCTATGGGAGGTGAGCCAAGTGCACACTATCTCTGGGTTACGGAAAATGTCACGGAGCAGGGGACACATGGGAGCAGTGTGGTGAAGAGGAGACCAACATAATGGGTTAGGGTCACACCCTGAAGAGCCTTGACTGTTATGCTAGGACACTGGAACCACTGGAGTTCTGAGCGTTTCAGGTGGAGCTCTGGTGGATCGATGGAAGGTGACGTAGTAGGACAAAGAAACTAGCAGCAAGGAAACCAGGCAGGAAGTAACTAAACTAGGGACGCTTGGCTGGCTCAGTCAGAAGAGCATGCGACTCTAGATTCGGGATCGTGCATTTGAGCCCCATGCTGGGTGTAGATATTACTAAAAAATAAAAATTAAAAACTTTAAATAAATAAATGTATGTATGTATGTAACTAAAATAGTCACAGGGAGCACACTGGTAGCTAACCAGGGAAGTGATTGTGAGAATGCAAGAGAGATGGATTTGGACACCATTTCAAGCACAGAACCAGGTTGGGCAATCTCTTGATTCCAGGGATGAATTAAAGAAAGTAGTCAAGGGACTCTTAGATCTCAAACTTGTCATTTTGATGTCTCCGAAGTCAATGAGGAGTTGAGGTGAACACTTCAGGACATTTATTCAGCAAATATTTATTACACACCTACTACCTGGTAGATAACAGTACTAAGGAAGTGCTTAGAATATAACATAGAGCAAGATAAAGTCCCTGTCCTCAAGGAGCTTTTCTTCTAAAAGCAGAAGGCAGACGGTAAACAAACTGGAAAGCACATTGTGTATGTTGAGCTTGACAAACCTGTGACACACTGAGGTGGAGATGCCTAGAACAGTTGGATCTTCAGGCTGAGAGCCCAGGGAGGGAAGCAAAGCCTCACAATATAAAATTATGAGTGGCTCTTAAGGGGAAAATTGTTTGTGGAAAATGAACCAGAAAAGCGCTCTAGGGAAAATAGGGCTCCTTGCTGGCTCAGTCCTTGAGTGACTCTTGATCTCGAGGTCATGAGTTCAAGCCGCACATTGGGTGTGGAGATTACTTGAAAAAAGGGAGAGAGAGAGAGAGAGAGAGAGAGAAGAAGAAGAAGAAGAAGAAGAAAAGTTAGGTAGAGTTAGAGTAGCAGAGAGGCAGTTTTTAAAAATTAGAGCGTGGGGGCGCCTGGATGCCTCAGTCGGTTGAGCGTCCGACTTCAGCTCAGGTCATGAACTCGCAGTCTGAGTTCGTGCTGACAGCTCAGAGCCTGGAGCCTGTTTTGGATTCTGTGTCCCCCTCTCTCTCTGACCCTCCGCCGTTCATGCTCTGTCTCTCTCTGTCTCAAAAATAAATAAAAGTTAAAAAAAAAATTAGAGCGTAACATTTCATGACTATTCAGATAATCACAGCAAAACAAGCTACAATACCTGGTAACTCGGCCCTTTTTGCTCATCTCTTTTAGCTACCATCGTCCATGATGCTGAAGTCTGAGAGAGGAGCTAAACAGCCCCCCAAAACAGGGCTGCTTGGCTGCTTCAGTCTCCAGAGTGATGTGGAAGGAACTTCTGCACTTCGCAGCACAGCCAGGATTCAGTCCTCGGGGATGTAGCTCTGGGGCGAACAGCACTTCTCTGAATGTAGCATTTCACTGGAATGGGTGGTCATGTGCTGCTTTGGGCAAAACTGAACACTTCATCCGTGCTTTTGAACCTTTTAACATTGCATCATACTTGAGGGGTCTGCCTCAGCACCCACCCACGCTCTGGGCCCCTTGCCGGTTCCGAGTGTTAGTGGCCACCCACACCGTCGCCCCAAGATGACTTCTGTGCTGGGGCGCAGTTCGCACCATTCGCCTTACCTGCCCTGTCCTGGTCGTGGGTGCCCCTTGTGTGGCCCCAGCCATCAAATCCAATTGGTGGTGGGAAAAACCTTCTGGAGGCCCCCAGCCTTCTGGCAGAGGGGCCCCCACCTCCCGGGGACACCTCCACACCACATTGGAACGTCAGTGGAAAGCAGCGCACTATACCTCTTGTCACACAGCAATAAAGTCCTCTTCGGGCAGCGCGGCCTGAGGGGAGCTAGGGATCTGACATGTTCCTTTCTGGCACAAGTCATCCTGATTTTTATTTTTTAAATTAAAAAAAAAAAAAATGATCTTGAAGAAGTGCTGGAAACTTGTGTGTTTTCCTGCCTGTTAAACAATCTGAGCTGCAATTAGATTCCAAGTTAAGACAGTGAGAAAGCATATATGTTTTCTGTATACAAAAACAAAACCAAAAAAGGCCTCTCTGTTAATGGCATTTTGGCACAAAACTAACTCATGGCTTAAATTTTATAAGCTGTTGTACATTTGTCGCACCAAATGATACTCTAAATCATTCTGACCAATAG
Source organism: Panthera onca (assembly GCF_046562875.1). NCBI lineage: Eukaryota > Metazoa > Chordata > Mammalia > Carnivora > Felidae > Panthera > Panthera onca. Next base: position 200,135,399 of record NC_138346.1, on the reverse strand, counting down.
ATGTGTTCTCCTCCGGAAAACAGAGTTGTGGCAACTCTGTGGGAGCCAGCCGCCTGCTGTGGGCCCCCACGCTTCCAGCCAGAGTCACTGCAAGGTCCTAGGGAAGTGGGGTGCGGACCAGAAGAGGACTTTGGAGGCGGAAGTAGGAGGAGCACAGTCAGGACCCACTGTTCCTCCCTCCTGCTCAGTGCTGTTTGCCCTTCCCTGCTGTACTCACCCTCTCCCCTCCAGGTACCCGTCCCCTTGCTGAGCCTCTCTGGCTCCTTCCACCTCACGTACCCCTCCTCTGCTAAGCAGGAGCCAGTGTCATTGGTGCCTGGGCCTTGACTCGGCCCCCACCCCTTTTTGTATTTGTAATGTATATTAATATGAAATGTTCCTAAAACAGAAAATTTATTTGCTTTCTTTTTTATTTGGAAAACCATACTGCCTCACCATTTCCCTCTAATTCCTATCCAGACTAAGCGGAAGAAAAAAATTTGTTCCTATTTAACTGATGAATGTGGCCTTTTTCTCTTAATGTTCAGAAACTTGTGGCTGTTTCGCCGATTTCTTCTGCAGTCCCTGTTGTAATTGTTCACTAGATTCTTACTCGTTTTCTCCTAATATGTCCATATAAGATTTGCTGAACAATGAGAACCCATGAGGTCAAAACAAAAGAGCTGACGTGACCTTAAAAAGGTAGTGTCTTCTCTCTGTATGGGGAATCAGGAAGCATTCCGATTACTCGGTGACTGTTCGATGCTTTGCGGCTATGGAGCTAGAGTGGGTCCACAGAAGAGGAGTGACAGTTGTACACCGTGGTGAGAGGTCTGAATATAAGGCGGTCACACACATGACTTCTTCGAAGCTCTCTGTTGCTTTGGAGACTGACTTATGCTAGCATTCTCTGTGGTTACGGTGACATTTCCAAACCCTTCTGCTGCTTTCCCTTAATGTGCCAAGTGTGAAACAGAATTGGATTTCCTGAGCTACTTGTCTGCTTTCTGTGTGCCACAAAGGACTCTGGTTCATCTCATTCACGTTCTTTTGAAACAAGATACTTTGGGGGTCAAGTCCTTTCAGGTGTTTGTTTATATATATATATATATATATATATATATATATATATATATATATATATAATGGATTTTGTGTTCCCTTTTTATGTAAGTAACAATTCGTAATCATAATGTAAAGAAGAAATAAAAGTCTGATGTATTGTACTTTAAGATGCTTCCCTGATGTACAGAATCTCCTTGTAAAGTAAATAATTGCGTTGTATATCAGTCTTCCTATCAATATTAATTATAAAGTATTTTAGAATTAAAAAAAGACAAAGTATACTATTCTGGTATGAATTGCTTTATTTATTTTTTATTCATTTATTTATTGAGAGGGAGAGAGACAGAGTGTGAGTGGGGGAGGGGGACAGAGTGAGGGAAATAGAATCGGAAGCAGGCTCCAGGCTCTGAGCTGTCAGCACAAAGCCTGACGCGGGGCTCAAACTCACAAACTGTGAGATCACAACCTGAGCCAAAGTTGGACACTTAACCAACTGAGCCACCCAGGTGCCCCTGAAGTGTTGTTTTTTTTTTTTAAATGTTCTACCTTATTCCAAAAGATTTAAGCTAGCTTATAAATGGTACGTAAAATACTACTAGATGCCCTAAAAGAAGTATATGAGGGGGAGAAATAATACTAACATTATTAAGTGTAGCCAGAGGTAAGGTCAGTCATGTTGTGTCTGTCTGTGCACACATATGACAAAAAGTCAACTGTGACCACCACCACCACCTGCCCCCGTGGTATGGCACCGGGTCCTTTATCCTATTTATCCCACCCCTAATTTGGGAGGTAAGGGGAAAAAGAACCTGGGAGGTGAAGTTGCTTCCCAAAGGTCAAAGCAAATTATGTATTCACTGCGTATATTCAGGGACAGGCAATTGCATCCCAGTCGATTGTCCCTCCAAGGACTTACTGTGTGTGGACCCCATGGAAATAGACTTGAGACTGACAGCATAGCAGGACAGCTCCTACCTCATGTACTCCTCTGGCAAGCAGCCCAGTTTCAAGGCCTGTAGCCTCACCAAATGACTCACTTTCCTCTTGTCACTTCAGAGACTGGCTTTGATTAGTACACCACCCTTTACCAAGAGTTCAAAGGAACCATGAGTCACAACTGCCCATGTCATTGGGTTCCACCAATGACAGATTTTCCTTCTCTTGCCTTCCAAAGACCAAACCCCACTGAGCTCCGAAGAGGTCTCAAATTGCCATCGCTCTTTTGAGGTTAAGCATTGTCTACAGAAGGGTGTTTTGAAGGTGCACGTTGCTCAATGTTTGCTGAAACGATGAATGAATTCATCCCTAAATCCTTGTAGATTTAGATTAGTGTGCCCAGGAGAGGGGGGACCGCAGCTGGAAACAGAAGTTTGAAAACACACTTTCAGAAAGGGCAAACGCAGGGGATATTGAATAGGAGGAGATGGGATAGGAAGTGCACCGATGAGAGATAAGAACGTACCACAAAGGAAAGCCAAGCCCTGAAACCAAACACAGCCTGAACCACCAATTTCAGCTCTAGGAGGCTCTAGGGTAGAGCAGGAACCACCAGCAATCTGGGCCACTTGTTCCATCGGTCTCTTGTGTGGATACCATTAATTTCTTCCCCCAAGAAAGCACAGAGGCCATTGGACAGGGACAAACACCCTCAGTTTTCCTCCATCTGGTACTGAAGAGGCACACACGCACCATTCATTCATTCATTCACTCATTCAGTCAGTGTTTATCTCCTTCCTATCCACCACCCCTGGAAAAAACAATCTTCCCTTATCTCTTTTCTCTTAAACCTATTGCCCTACCTCCAGCTTTTCCTACACTCCCTCCACATAATCGATTCTAATGTTAAGCAGCTCGCATTCCCTGTACAGTCCAAGCAGTTGAGCTAAATGAGTGACAGGTGCAGAAAAAAAGAAGTGATGTAGATGTAAACTGAATAGGCTTCTTGACATTGGCTTGTAACCTCTGGTCCGTATACCTGGTTTTCCATTTCTACAGCCATAGTCACTCAACTCATTAAAATCTAAACTAAATCCAAACTAAAATGGCTTTGCCTGAGGCCACCAGCAACTTCTCAGTTAACTGCCACATCCAAACTCTGTTTTCAGCTCTTAATGTATTTGACTAGTCTGCAGCATTTGATGCTTTGGCCATGTCCTAAGTCCTCCAAACTTCTTCCTTGGCTTCTCAGACACTGCTGTCTCTCAGTTCTCTCACCATGCTTTCTCTGCCCTGCTGGCTCCTTCCCAGCATCCCATTTAAATGGGTTTTCATGTCTTCTCATTCCCTGTTCTCCCAAGGTGACATCAGCCACCACTCTTATTCTGACAACTTCGAAATCTTTGTCTGCAACTCAGATTTTGTGCTGGACTCCAACCCTACATCCAGTTGCCCTTTGGACATCTATACACCCAAATGTCCCCAAGATAACTTCTGTGTACTCCCAACATGGACCTTACTGTCTACCTTCACAGCCTGCTTTCTCAATCATCAGAGTTAGCGACCACCACATGTTTACTCTCCTAAGCCTGATACTTTTGTTATTATCTGCAAATTCCCCTCTTTGCAGGTCCAGTGCAACAGTAAGTTCTGTGCATTCTCTACCTCTGAAATGTCTCTTGATTCCTGTATCTCCTCTTGCCTTGTCTACCATCCAAGTTCAAAGCCAACAGAATTTAATGGGACTTTATGACCTCTGATCTCTCTAATCTATCCTCCAATATTGCCACTAGAGTTACCTTTCTATTTTTTTTTTTTTTTTTTTTTCTGGACTAAGTGGCTTTATTGGGGAAAGCCAGGATTACAACAGACTTAAGAGTCGGCATTGGGCCCTTCCTCTTTCCAAAGGTGGGCACAACATTGACAAAACGCCGGTTGGCCAGTTGTACTGCATCCACCGCTTGGTTCGACCTGTCTTCTTCTTCTTCTCCTGTTTGGCCACCTTAGGAGTCTGCCCTCTTACTTTCCAAGCATGGGCCAGGAAACCACAGACTTTACATCCAAGCATGCGGCTACATCCAGGGTGGTCAGAGCCTCCGCTCCACACTTACCCAGGGTAGCCTCATCCTGTAGGGGCGTGCCTGCCAGGAGCCACGACTTGATCTTCTGGAGTGATGCCCTCCAGAGAGGCTACATGAGCCTTCATCTGGGCGACTGTCTCCTGGCCGGTCACCTTGAGGGTGTGTAGCTCCTGGGGGCGGACAAAGAGCTGCATGTCGGCGACTGAACTACGGCCACTGCAGCCGCAACCACGAAGATGGAGTCTAGAAAGAGGGCGCGCATGTCCTCACCACCTGCTGCGTGCTCTGTCACTGCTTAGAGTTACCTTTCTAAAATGCAAAGCTGGTCACAGCAATCCTTTACTTCAAAACTTATTGATCTCTAGCTGCCTGCAAGATAAAATTTAAACTCTTTGGCCTGGACTGCAACATATTTTATAATTCAGCCTTTGCCTACTTGCTGGTCTCATGAAAAGTGCAGGCACCTTCTCCCTTCAGTGGACCTCATCAAGCTGACTTCTTTCCCTTCCCAGGAGACCGTAGTCCTGCTAGTTCCTCAGCCTGCAATGCTGTCATCATCCATACTCCACTCCTTTACTCCACCCCTTCAAGTTTGAGGTCAAATTTTAACTCCTAGGAAAGTTCCTTTAGCCTTGAGCAGATTGTTCAGTTGCTCTGTCCTCTGTGTTCTCAGAATACAGCATTCATCAAGTGATAGTATAATTTGCTGGCATGTCTATTTCTCCTACTGTGGGCTCCCGCAGACAGAAGTGTTTCATGTCGAGTCAGTGCCTGGCTGGCTCAGTTGGTAGAGCCTGCAACTCTTGATCTCAGGGGTTTTAAGTTTGAGCTGCACTTGGGTGTAAGGATTACTTAAAAATAAAATCTTGGGGCACCTGGGTGGCTCAGTCACTGGAGCATCCGACTCTTGGTTTCAGCTCAGGTCACGATCCCAGGATTGTGGGATCGAGCCCCATGTCACACTCCCCGCTGACAAGTGCAGAGCCTGCTTGGGATTCTCTCTCTCTGCCCCTCTCCTGTGTGCTCGCTCTCTATCAAAATAAATACTTTAAAAATTAAAATAAAATGTTTAAAAAAAAGTTTCATATCACAGTCATCATTGTCTAGCACAATGCCTAGCCGATAAATCATATCCACTAAATAAATGTTGAACGAGTGATTGAAAAAGGAGCTGAATACTGGTAATATGGCTGGGGAAGGAGCAGGTGCAGAATTATTTGTCTTCTTTCTTTAAAAAAAATTTTTTTTTCAACGTTTATTTATTTTTGAGACAGAGAGACAGAGCATGAATGGGGGAGGGGCAGAGAGAGAGGGAGACACAGAATCGGAAGCAGCCTCCAGGCTCTGAGCCATCAGCCCAGAGCCCGACGTGTCTTCTTTCTTACTTCTATCAGAGTACTGGTTCTCTTGGGGCACCTAGGTGGCTTGGTCTGTTAAACATCCGACTTCAGCTCAGGTCATGATCTCATGGTTCACGGGTTCAAACCCCGCATAGGGTTCTTTGCTGATAGCTCAGAGCCTGGAGCCTGCTTCAGATTCTGTGTCTCCCTCTCTCTCTGCCCCTCCCCCACTCATGCTCTGCTGTCTCTGTCTTCAAAAAAATGAATAAACGTTAAAAAAATGTAAACTGGTTCTCAAACATTTTGGTTTTGGAAATTTTTAAAAATTATTCAGAACGCCCAAGAACTTTTGTATCTGTGTGTGACTTCTATTGATACTTACTGTACTACAATTAAAACTGGGAAACATTTTAAATATATAATTTATATAATTATAATATAATGAAATATAATACATTTCAAAATAATAACCCATTACATGTTAACATTCATAATGGATTTTTATGAAAAAAAACTTTTCCAGAAATAATCAGGGAGAAGAGTGGCACTGTTCTACATTTTTTTACAAATCTTTTTAATGTCTGATTTAATAGAAGACAGCTCAATTCTCATATCTCCTCGTGTATTCAATCTGTTGCTATATATTGTTTTGGTTGAAGTAAATGAAGAAAATCCAATCCCACACAGATACATAGTTGGTAAAGATGTCAGCCATTCTTTCAAGTAAAATGGTATTTCAGGAAAAAGATGTGGCTATTTCAAAACAATCATAGAAGTGCTTTTCCTGGAGACAAATGCTGTACTTTTGCAGACCACAAAAGTACTTTATGTGTACTTCTCACTTTATCACACAAAATATTAAAAAGAGGGGCACTTGGGTGGCTCAGTTGGTTAAATGCCTGACTTCGGCTCAGGTCATGATTTCACAGTTCATGGGTTTGAACCCCACGTTGGGCTCTGTGCTGACAGCTCAGAGCCTGGAGCCTGCTCTGGATTCTGTGTGTGTGTCTCTCTCACTGCCCCTCCCCCCACTCATGCTCTGTCTCAAAAACAAACAAACATTAAAAAAATTTTGGGGGCGCCTGGGTGACTCAGTCGGTTAAGCGGCAGAGTTCGGCTCAGGTCATGATTTCGCGGTCCGTGAGTTCGAGCCCCGTGTCGGGCTCTGTGCTGACAGCTCAGAGCCTGGAGCCTGTTTCAGATTCTGTGTCTCCCTCTCTCTGACCCTCCCCTGTTCATGCTCTGTCTCTCCCTGTCTCAAAAATAAATAAAACGTTAAAAAAAATTTTTTTAATATTAAAAAGATGCATAGTCAAAGGTTGAGAATTAATGAAATTAATGACTTTTATTTCTTCATCAACAGCATTCTTAGAGGAAGCTATTTTTAATTTGCTATAGATACAATTTATTATTGTGGTAGAAAAACACAGAACATAAAATGTGCCTTTGTGGGGGTGGGGTGGGGTGACGCGGGTGACAGAGGTGGTGCTGTATGGCTCAGGCAGTAGAGCTTGCGATTCTTGATCTTGGGGTTGTGAGTTCAAGTCCCATGTTGGGTATAGAGATTAGTAAAAAAATAAATAAGTAAACTTTAAAAAAAACATAAAGTGTGCCTTTTTTAAACCACTTTTAAGTATACAGTTCAGTAGTCACTATATGCACACTGATGTATAACAGATTTGCAGTACTTTTTCATCTTGCCAAATTGAAATTCTGTACCTGTTAAATAACACCTCCCCCTTTCCACATACCCCAAGTCCCTGGCAACCACCTCTCTATTTTCTAAGAATGAGAAACTGACTTTTAAAAAAAAGCTTTTTTAATGTTTATTTATTTGTGTGTGTGTGAGAGAGACAGAGTGTGAGCGGGGGAGGGGCAGAGAGAGAGGGAGACACAGAATCTGAAGCAGGCTCCAGGCTCTGAGCTGTCAGCACAGAGCCCGATGGAGGCTCGAACTCACGAACCGTGAGATCATGACCTGAGCCGAAGTCAGGTGCTCAACCGACTGAGCCACCAGGTACCCCTAAACTGACTTTTTTTTAAACTGTAAATTTGTGATGATAAAGAATACAATACCGCTACAGTTTGGTGACAGGGCCTGAAAACATAATAACGGACCAGCAGTTTTATCCATTTCACTTTATGGTACAGAGTCAACACAGTGAAAAAGGCAAAGAAAGCCTAAGTATTACTATGAGATAGTTTTGACCTCATGGACCCCCTCCCCCCCCAGAAGAGTCTCAGGGACCCCTGGGTGTGACAACTTTGCTTTGAGAACCATTTCCCTGGGCATGTTTCACATCTTAAAATCTAGGTAATAATACCAATGTCCTAGAATTGCTGTGATAGTAAGTAATGCACATTCAGAACAAAATCTTAAAGGAAGAACACTATAAATGTTTCCACTCATTGTAGCCCGGCTGTGATGGCTCCATGTTAATTTACCTAATATATATTTGCTTAATATCACATTCAAAATTCTATCACAGGGGTGCCTGGGTGGCTCCGTGGGTTCAGAGACTGACCCTTGATTTCAGTTCAGGTCTTGATCCCAGCGTCATGGGGTGGAGCCCCCAGTCGGCTCCTACTGTGTGGAACCTACTTAGGATTTTGTCTCCCTCTCCCTCTGCTACACAACCCCACTCTTGCACTCTCTCTTGAAAAAAAAAAAAAAAATTCTATCACATTTGCAATATTTCATATGTAATATGTATCTTCAGGATTCTTTACTTGCCTACTTCTTTATATTAAGTGAGCGTGTGTTAAAATATACTTAATGTAAAATTTACCTTTTTAACGATTTTTAGGTGTACAGTTCAGCAGTATTAAATACATCCATTGTTGTGTATAGAAGGCTTTTAACTTTAGCCAATTCCTGTAGAAGCATTTGTCTTATTTACCTGCGCATTTATCAAATGTTTATTTCAGATGCGACAGGGGAGATTCAATCACTTTTGAGATTCTTCATTTCTCTACACGGCTTTTTCAATTTCGCATACAATTACTGCAAAGTGGGGTGTTTTTATTGGCGAGTTTCTTTAACTGTACATTCTCCAGACTACGTTAGTTGATTGCAGACAATTAAATTTGCTACTCAGCACATACTTACCGGGCTACATACTTCTAAACTCAGTTTCTGTAATTTACATTCCCCAGCAGGGTCCCCGAGCGCGAAGGGCCTATTATCGCGAGAAACCGCCGAGCCAGGTGGGGGGCGAGGGGAGGCTTCAGTTGCAATGTATTCCCAGCACCCTTAGCGAATTTCCGATTCCCTTACTGCGCATGGTACGGCGCAGGCGCAATAGAGATACCTTGACTTACGCGCGCTTCAGAAGGTATAAATAAGGATGCCTTGGGGGTTGTTCGGTCCTTTCGAGAAAGCAAGCGGCGTTGTGTTGCAGTTGGTGAGTGTTTTTACCCGCTCGATTCGTTAGCTCTACGTCTAGTCTCTCAGGCCAGCCAACCAGCTTTTCCTGTGGACATCGTACTATTTAGAAGGATTCTTCTCAGCGGTGTCTGTGCTAACTACACTTATTTGTGCAGCGGGGCTGGGCCGGATGTAGGCCGCGGAGGCCTTGCGAGCCGCGCGCGGGTCTTACCCATAGCGGAGGAGCGCGAGCGCCGAAACCTCCAGGGCTGTTACCTCCCGCGTCGGGACGCTAAGTGCGCGGCCCGCACTCTCGCTATTGACCATCGCCGGTTTATTAACTTGCCTCCTAGGAGGCGGTGGAGTTGCACGGAAGACATTTTATTTCTGACCCCCATCCGAGTTCCAGAATTGATTTCGGAACGGACGGATCTTAATCCTGCTGCTAGTTGATTTGTGATGTTGGGTGGTTTCACGACTGTAGATCGGTTTATAGATAACGAGGCATAACTGTGGTCTCGGCTCTGCATTTTTCTGGCAGTAGTGCTAATCGCCTGTTGGGATTTATAGATAGGTTTGGGGTATCTGGTTGACAGTTCACTTAGATTACTGGTATGAGACTGCTGATAACTCGAATTTCGTTGCCAGTTTGGAATTCAGGTTTCACCTGGGGAATTGGGGAAGTCGTCAGCTGGTTGAAACTTGTTTCTAGCTCAGTAGTCTGCAAGTTAAGTAAATTACAGTGACCAACGTGGATACTCTCGGGAGGTCACTCTCCCCGGGCTCTGTCCAGGTGGCGTAGGGGAGCATAGGGCTCTGCCCCGTGACGTACAGTCCCTTTCCACGACGTTGGAGATGAAGCCGGGCCTTGAGTCTGCGCCTGCATATTCCTACAGCTTCTCAGAGTCCTGTGGACGATGACTGAGGAGACAAACCATGCAGGAAACAGCTCTTAGAGCACCCCCTATCTGGAGCTAGATTGATTGGAAATGAAAGAAAATTCTGCTCTTAATCAGCTGCTGTTCTACTGGATTAAGCTCTTACCTACCTTGTTTTGCAGCAGTTGCTCAGGATTCCAGATAATTTGATTTGGGGTAAGTAAACCAAAGGATTTGGGGTAAGAATTGTTTCTGACTTGCCAGTGTTTGCCTGTCGACATTTAATCATTCCAGCCGGGTTCCTTTTCATGAATGTGCTCTTGCCATTTAATACATCCAGATAGTAACTTTGACGTTTTTGCTGGCATGTCAGCAGTTTCATAGATATATGCTCATGTCTGGGAAGATAGCCTTTTATAGCCAGCAAAAATTATTTTCATATCTTTAGTTGTGTGATGGGGTAGAAACTTCCGCTTTGCTAATGGAAAAATTGCGTTTGGGTGGCTTAACCAAAGTCTGTCCATGGGCGCCAAGGATTTATTCTCTGGTACGGACCCTTTCCATGACAATGGAGATGAAGGGGGGCATATGCACCTGAATATTCCTAGGTCAGTGAGCAAGATAAACCTTGGAAAAGGTAGTAGTAATGACTGGTTTTTAAACAGGCTTACCTCAAATTCACTTGTGTAATAAGGGATGGGGGAAAATGAAATCTCTTAAATACTTTGAGGGTGGTGCTGTTTAATTGGTCATTCCAACGTGGATACTCCCGGGAGGTCACTCTCCCCGGGCTCTGTCCAGGTGGCGTAGCGGAGCATAGGGCTCTGCCCCGTGACGTACAGTCCCTTTCCACGACGTTGGAGATGAAGCCGGGCCTTGAGTCTGCGCCTGCATATTCCTACAGCTTCTCAGAGTCCTGTGGACGATGACTGAGGAGACAAACCATGCAGGAAACATCTAATGAAAACTAAAAGGAAAGTTTTTAGTGAGGTCTTCAATAGGAGTCTGATCCTCTTTTTTGTTTGCTTTCATTTAGGATTGAAGAGGAGCCTCACCTTACGTTGGCAGTCGACACTTTATGCTTTGGGGTACATTATTTACTTGGCAGGGACAGTTGGTGAAGTGGATGATAAATGTTTTTGTAAGCTAAGCCTGGAGGTTTAGAAGCTTGAGCACATTTGACCCCTTTTTAAAACTGCCCTTAAGAGAAATTCAAGGGAGAACAGTAGGTTTTTAAGCTTATTTTAAGAGAGAGCAAGTATGTGGGAGGGGCAGAGGGGGAGAGAATCCCAAACAGGCTCTACCCTATCAGCATGGAGCCTCAACTGAGATCATGACCTGAGCAGAAATCAAGAGTCTGACTGAGCCACCCGGCACCCTGATCCATGTGTTTCTGATGTACTTATGGATTATAATAAAGATGACTGCATATTTGTGTGGCTCCTTTTTATGTGGAAACACGACTGACCAGGCCCTGAGCTTGTCTTGTATATGCTGGCACTTGTTTACTTGAGGAAATGTGTTGGTTCCTACCAGTTCCCTAGTGTGCAGGGAAGAGCTTCCTGGTTGCATTCAAAGGTGGGTAATGCTTAGGACACCTAAGGAATTAGGTGAGAGACCAACCTACACTTGGCCACTAGACGGGAGATCTGGGTTACTGATAGACCAAGCCTAATCTTCAGTTTCCCCACAGTGTAGTACAGGCAAGTTAACCTTAGCAAATACATGATTGGACATAAATGGCAAAATCCCACCACTGTTAGCTAGTTAGCCTCTACTGCCATTGTTCCAAGTAGTGTACTTCAGCCTGAGAGAATTGTCATCCTGCTTATGATGTGAGGCTGAGTCACAATGGAAATCTTGTCAAGCACAGGCACTGACTGCCAGCGTTGGAAACTAGTCCAGGCCCTGAAGGATGGGAACTAGCAGGGAACCATCTAGAAGGTAGAGTCTAGTTCCTGGGTGGGACTAAATGAACATACAGTGGGGAGGGGGACTATAACAGCCTCATGCCCATTTAGAAGCCATCAAGGTGATTGAGGAGATTAGAGATGATTGAGTCATAGCCCAAATTTTTGGAATGTTGAGGCAGACTGCTTCACTCCTTTGAGCCCCAGATGATAGAATTGGAGGTAGTTAAACTATGATTGTGGAGAATCTGGGAGAGCTTGCTGGGCTTAATAAATTTCTTAATGCTTATGTTTGAGAGTGCAGGAGAGGGGCAGAGGGAGATAGGGAATGCAAAGCAGGCTCCAGGCTCTGAGCTGTCGCCACAGAGCCTTGACTCGGGCTCAAACAGATCATAACCTGTGCCGAAGTCGGACACTGAGCCACCCAGATGCCTCTTGATGGGTTTATTTTTAAGGAGTACCAACTTAAAAGGTCATCTTGAACAAGTGTTCTTGCAATGCTTACCTCTGCCAGGCACTGTTCTAAGCATTTTGGCATGTATTCATCACAATTCTGAGGTATTAGTCTAACAGGCTGATTGCTTAAGCCCACAAGTAGGAAGCAGCCTCTGCAACTATCCCCCTCTTGCACACTTGCTGGGAGGGATCCTGTATAGCCAAAAGTCTCCTCTTTGGTATCATTGTCACATCTGCAGTCTGTGCAGGAGGTGCTCAGTAGAATGAAGTGTTCTTTTTCTCCTACAGCTAACCTGGGGATTTACAGTTTTTAGTACAAATTCTCAGCATAGGTCCGGGTAACCTGCTGGGCAGGAAATACGTGCGTTTTTTTCTCTTTATGTCCAAAGGGTAGCTGAAGCAAGCTGTTGGCGAGTTTTCTAGGCCCCACCCTTTCTGCCAAACTTCTTGTAACCTACCTGCCTGCAGGCTTTTTCTGCAAGTAGGCATTCCTAGCAAACTTGGGAGTCCCGAGACAGTCTGGGTTTGAATCCTAATACCACCAGGCGACCTTGGGCAAACAATTTAACCTCTCTGTTTCAATTTTCTCATCCATAGATGATAAAAGTACCTACCTCTTGGGGTTTTAGTGAGATTTAAATGAGTTAATATTTGTAAAAAGCTTACAGTCTCATAAAAGTACAATGAGCTTGTTAAGCATTCCAGCAAACAACCTGGGATATCGTATCCAATAAATCTTGTTGAATGAATAAAGTCTACCATCACTTACTATTCAACCAGGTTTACCTCAGAACCAACCCTATCTTTCCAGGAGAGATTAAGGGATTAGAAACTTGCTCAAGATCATCTAAGTAGTAAGGAGCAGAACCAGGATTCGAACCTAACTCCTAAACCATACTATGATAAGCTATTATGTTACTAGCTTTAAGCAAGACAGTGTAGTGAGGTGCATATGTAATTTAATACTCCACATACCTCTATAAAGAAGGTACTCTGTGCCCATTTAGCAGATGAGGACAACTGAAGTTGGAGGATATGTGGAATTTGCCCACGTTATACAGCCAGTAAGTGTCAGAGCATGCATCTGAGCAAGGCAACTGACTGCAGAACCTATTCTCAACCTATATTATATCATGCCTCAAAAAATACTATTTCCACCTGGTTTAAACCACTTTTTGGTATTAAGCTAATGTAACCACTACACCCTAAAACCTCAGTTTCAGTTGTAATTAATTATATACCCATGTGCCTGGTTTTACTCAACACTGGAAAATAAAGTGGAAATGAGTAGTTTTTTGGGGAGTGAAAGTCCTTCCTCAACCATGCCTCTCCCTTACCCCCATTTCTTCCATCTTTGTATATGTCTTTCCCTCTAATGGATGGGACCCACATCTTAATGATAGTACCTGACATTTGAGTAGGATTTGCCATGCACTAGGCATTTTTTCATCCTTACAAGAGCCCTATGTAATGCAGGGAATCTGATTAAATCCATGTTATAGAAAAAGAAGACGATCAAGATCAAGGTTATATCATTTGCCCAAGGCCACACAGAGTGAAACTTGAAGGTCTTTGTCTCTAGAACCTGAGCTCTTAAGTTTATTTTGAGAGAGGATGAGCACACATGAAGGAGGGGTGGGGGAGCAAGAGAGCCCCAAGTAGGCTTCCAGCTCAGTGCTCAATTCTACAACTGCGAGATCACGACATGAGTGAATATCAAGAGTCTTATGCCCAACTGACTGAGCCACCCAGACACCCCTAGAACCTGAACTCTTAACCACTGTCTTCACTTCCCCTTCTCATAAGCATTAGCACCTTGAGCATTCCATCATGATAATTAGCATTCTGATGTGATTATTTTTCAAACTGATGTCCGTCTAACCCAACAGTTGGATCCTCAAGAATGGAACCATATTTGTAAGCTCAGTTCCTATACTATGTCTGGCAATAGTAAACACTAGTTGATAATTTTGTTGTTTTTCTATGTTCTGTTCCATTGATTTCTGCTTTTATCTTTATTGTTTTCTTTTGATTAGGTGTAGTTTGCTTTTCCTTGTTTCTTAAGGTAGAAGCTGATGTCACTCATTTGAGAGATTTCTTTTTTTTTCATACAGGCATTTATTGCTGTTAGTTTCCCCCAAATATTGCTTTAACAATATCCCACAACTTCTGGTATGTTGCGTTTTCATTTTAATTGAGTTCAAAATACTACCAAATTCCCATTTGATTTATTTGATCTATAGGCTATTTAAAAGTATATTCATTTTTAAATATTTGGGAGTTTTCCAAAGATCTTTCTGTTACTAGTTTCTACTTTAATGTCAGTGTCGTCTAAGAATATATTTTGTATGACTTGAATCCTTTTAAATTTACCAAGACTTGTTCTATGACCTAGACCATGGTCTATCTTGATAAATGTTTCATGTGCACTTGAATATGTATTTTACTTTGTTTGAAGAAAGCAAGGTGGAATGTGAAGAAAGGTGAAGCATTCGATAAATATCAATCAGTTCAAGCTGGTTACAAGAGTTGTTCGAGTCTCCTGTATCCTCACTGGTTTTCTACTTTTTCTATCAATTATTGAGAGTGAGTTATCAAAATCTTCACCTATATTTGTGGAGTTGTCTATTTCTTCCATAAGTTCTATCAGTTTTTGGTTCACATATTGAAGCTCTGTTATTAGTTGCATATATGTTCAGGATTATGTATTTTGAATAACTGACTCCTTTATCATTTATGAAATTACTTTATTTCAATAATATTCTTTGCTCTGAAATCTACTTTGTTATTAATATAACTGCTCCAGCTTTCTTTTGACTAGTGTGACAGAGGATGTCTTTTCTATCCTTTTACCTTTAAACTATTTGTGTATTTATATTTTTCACATATTTCATGGGGTGCCTGGGTAGCTGAGATGGTTAAGTGTCTGACTTGATTTCGGCTGGGTTAGGATCTCATGGTTCGAGAGTTCCAGCCCTGCACTGGGCTCTGTGCTGACAGTGCGGAGCCTGCTTGGAATTCTCTGTCTCTTGCCCTCTCTCTGCCCCTCCCCCACTGTCTCTCTCAAAACAAATAAACATTTAAAAAACAAACTATTTCTTGTAGGCAGTGCATAATTGGGTCTTGCCTTTTTTAATTTATTAGGATAATCTCTGCCTTTTAATTGTAGTGCTTAGACCATATTTTTATATGATTAACGTTTAGGTTTGAGTCTTATCATCTTAAATATGTTTTCGATTTATCTCATCTATTCTTTGTTCCTTTTTTCTTCTTAATCTACCTTTTTTTAAAAAAAGAATCAACTAAGGATTCTTTTTTGTTTGTTTCTTTTGGGGGGGAGGGTGGGGCAGAGAGAAAGGGAAACTGCATTGTCAGCACAAAGCCTGATGCGGTGCTATAACCCACAAAGCATGGGCTCATGACCTGAGCAGAAGTCAGTCAACCAACTGAGCCCCCCAGGTGCCGCTCTTATTCTCCCTTTTAAAAAATGAGTAACTTTTTCTGATTCCATCTTACCTTCTTTGTTGGCTTACTGGCTATAACTTTGTTTTATTATTTTTGTGGTTGCTCTAGAGTTTACAGTATACATCTTCAGATTATCAGATTCTACATTAAATTGATATTGTATCAATTCATTCACTTATGATAGTATATATCATATCATTTATTCACTTATGACAGTAAAAGAACTTTATGTTGTCACCCCACAGTCTTTGTTATTGTTGTCATGTATATCACTTTTATATATGTTTTTATATATGTTATAAAACCCACAATACATTTTTTTTGTCTAAACAGGAAACTATCTTTTTTAAAGTTTTTTTTTTAATGTTTATATTTATTTTTGAAGGAGAAAGAGACAGAGAGGGGACAGAAGAGTGAACGGGGGAAGGGCAGAGAGGGAGGGAGACACAGAATCCGAAGCAGGCTCCAGGCTCTGAGCTGTCAGCACAGAGCACGACGTGGGACTCGATCCCACGAGCTGAGAGATCATGACCTGAGCTGAAGTTGGATGCTGAGCCAGCTGAGCCACCCAGGTGCCCTCATCTTTTTTAAAGTTTGGGGGCGCCTAAATGGCTCAGTCAGTTAAATGTTTGACTTCAGCTCAGGTCATGATCTCATGCTTTGTGGGTTCGAGCCCCACGGGGAAGGGCAGAGAGGGAGGGAGACACAGAATCCGAAGCAGGCTCCAGGCTCTGAGCTGTCAGCACAGAGCACGACGTGGGACTCGATCCCACGAGCTGAGAGATCATGACCTGAGCTGAAGTTGGATGCTGAGCCAGCTGAGCCACCCAGGTGCCCTCATCTTTTTTAAAGTTTGGGGGCGCCTAAATGGCTCAGTCAGTTAAATGTTTGACTTCAGCTCAGGTCATGATCTCATGCTTTGTGGGTTCGAGCCCCACATCAGGCTCTGTGCTGACAGCTCAGAGCCTGGAGCCTACTTCTGATTCTGTGTCTCCCTCTCTCTCTGCCCTTCCCCCACTCATGCTCTGTCTCTCTCTATCTCAGAAATAAATAAACATTAAAATTTTTTTTAAAAAATGAAGGTGAAATAAGGTATTTTCCAGTGCTCTTCATTCCTTTGTGTAGATGCAGATTCTCATCTGGTATCACTTTCCTTCTGCCCAAAGGTCTTTTTTTTTTTTTTTTTTTTAAGTTTATTTACTTATTTTGAGACGTTTAACCAACTAAACCACCCAGTCATCCCCAAAGTTCTTATTTTAACATTTCTTTTACAATGGTTCTACTGGTGATGAATTCTTTCAGCTTTCATATGTCTGAAAATACCTTATTTTCACCTTCATTTTTGAAAGATGTTTGCGCTGGATATACCTTATGAGATACAATTTTGCTGGAGTACTTTTAAAATTTTTATTAAAAAAAAACTTTATCTTTTTTTTTTTAAGTTTATTTATTTATTTATTTTGAGAGAGATGGGGGAGAGAGAGAGCCGAGGGGAGCAGAGAGAGAGAGAATCCTAAGCAGGGCTCACCTGCGGGGGGGTGCTTAATGGCAGAAGGGGGGGTCTTGATGGAGGGGGGTGGGGGCCTCAAGGGAGTCTTGAACCCACGGATTGTGAGATCACGACCTAAACCCATAGCAAGAGTTGGACGCTTCACAGACTGAGCCATCCAGGCTGGAGTGCTTTAGAGATGTTGCTCCATTGTCCCCTTGTTTGCATTGTATCTTTGTCTTTGTTCCTCTGCACATAACATGTTGCATTATATCCTTGCCTCATTTCTCTGTATATAACATGTCTTTTTTCTGACTGCTTTTACGATTTTCTATCATTGGCTTTAAGCAATTTGATTTTGATGTATCTTGTTTCTTGTGCTTGGAGTTACTCGAGCTTCTTGGATTTTGTGTTGGTTACAGTTCTCCAGAGAAACAGAACCAACTGGATGTATGTGTGTGTAAATGGATAGATAGAGATTTATTTTAAAGAACTGGCACACGTAGTTGTGGGGACTACCAAGTCTGAGATCTGTAGGGCACTTTGGCAGGCCAGAAATTCCAGCAAGAGTTGGTGTTGTAGTCTTGAGCCTACATGCAGTCTTGGCAGAATTCCTTCTCATAAGGCCTTCAACTGATTGGATGAAGCACATCCACATTATAGGAGGTAATCTGCTTTCCTTAAAGTCTACTGATTTAAAGGTTATCATCTCTTAAAAATACCATCACAACAACATCTAGACTGGCATTTAACTAAACAGCTGGGCAACATAGCCTAGCCAAGTTGACATATACAACTAACTATCATGGGGCGTTTGGGTGGCTGAGTCAGTTAAGCCTCCAACTCTTGATTTTGGCTCAGGTCATGATCTCACTTGGGATTCTCTTTCTCTGTCTCTCTCTGCCCCTCCCTTGTGTGCTCACTCTCTCAAAAGAAATAAATAAACATTTAAAAAAATATCACAGATCTGTAGGTTTATAGTTTATACATTTTTAAGGTGGCATTTCTTCATGTATTTTCTGTCCCCAGATCCTCCTTGCTTTCCTGTATATTTGGCCACTTAAAGTTATTCCATACTTCACTAATGCTATTTTCAATTTTTTTAAGTTCTTTTTTCTCTGCGTCTCATTTTGGATAATTTCTATTGCTGTGCCCTAAAGTGTACTAATCGTTGTTTCCACAATATTTAATTTATTGTTAATCACATCCAGTGTATTTACAATCTTAGATATTGTCAAGAAATTCACTTTGGGTCTTTTTATATCTTCCATATCTCTAGTTAACTTTTATGAATATGGAATACAGTTATAATAACTTTCAGTGTCCTTCACTTCTATCATTTGAGCCAGTTCTGGGCCAGGTTCAATTGATTGTTCTTATTATGGTTTGTGTGCAATAAGTGAAATAAATGATAGAATGTAAAAAATAATTAAAATTAATATTTCGGCTCAGAATAGGAAAAGATAAGTGGGGTCAAGGAAGTCTTCACAGAGATGGGGCCTGAATTGAGCCTTAAGTTATATCAAGAGCTCAGCAAGGCAGGAAGAAAGACACTTGGTAGGGGAAACAGCCCCAACAAAGGTGAGAAGGTAGAATGAACATGGGCACCTTCAGAGTACAGTGCAGAGGCTAAGGAGAGAGTGGGAAGTCAACAGCTTGGGGCAATTGCTGCCTGGTGCTCCGAGTACAGCACTGAAGAAATACCTGAGTCTTTAAAGATTTGTATGCAGGGCAAGTTCTCAGAGCCATGATTTAGGGTGATTAATGGGGATCTAGGTGGAACAAAATGGAGGGGAAGGGATGTGAGGCAGGAGCAGAGGCCAGGAGGGTGGTGCTTTAGACCAGAGGGGCAGAAACCAAAGCATGAAGAGGAGAGAAGAGGGAAGAATCAGAAAATAAGTTAAGGATTGAATCTTTACTTCTCAGAGAACCTTACTCTTGGCTGTAAGGATGAAGTTGGGGAGGGCGGGGAGAGGTCTAGATCCGTACATAACATGTTTTATTTTAGGTGTGGGGTCTTCTGGGAAGAGATAGAGAGCTGAAACTTAGGGTGGAGTTCAGAACCAGACCAAATGGACTGCCCTCTCAGTTAAAAGATGATGGCTCCAGGCTGAACAAGACCTCTGGTCCCCTTCTACCACTTGTGTGCTGACCCCAGAGAACTTGCCTCACCTTTGAACCTCATTTTTCTCATTTTCCAACTATCGTGAGGTTTCGTAAGGAACAAATGAGCTCACGGACATGGGTGGATGTGTTTCTGTGGTTAACAAAGTAAACAGTTTTACAAAATGGGTGATAATAATCATTTTATAATTACATTAAGCCATGGGAATGAGTAAGATCTTGGAAGAAGAAAGCAGAGAGAGATCAAACATCCAGGGTTAAAACTTGGAGAAATCGCACAGTATATCATCTAAAAGAGGAGTCCGTGATGGAGGCAGAGGTAAATTTGGAGAGGTAAGAGACCCTGAATATGGGGAGTCCTTTGGGATGGGTTCTGCATAGTAGGAGAAATTCAGTTGGTAAATACTCACCAAAAGTATCCATCTAGAGTTCAGGTATGATTGAATGACTTTCAGAGTCAGAATCAACACGAAATGGAGAAAATACCCTTCTGCAGAGGTCCCTGTCCTGACCTCAGAAACCCTCCAGACACAATCAAATGGCCTGAGAAGTCACCTCAGGGAACATCTGGAATCTTGAACTGTTTGTATCCACTGAAGAAGGAGTGTATTAAGAGAGCATAGTCAGCTTGGTGCCTATTTTCCATCTCCAGCTCCCAACCCCAATTCATAGCCCCACATTCTTTCTTCGCTGGTCTCCCTCACTTCTCTTGCTCCCCCCACTCTCGGTTTCTCCTTCTGCCAAGTCCATTCTCCATTTTGCTCTAAAACAAATTCTGCTCGTGTCACTCCCATGCTCAAATCCCTTCCCTAGTTCTTCACTGCCTCAGGATAGAAGCTGTACTCCTTGGATACACTAGGCCCTGCGTCATGATCTGACCCTTGCTCTCTAGTGTTCTCTGCTCACTCCCATAGGCACCCTCTGCCCCAGTCACACCTTGGCAGTTTCCCACAACCACTCGACTCTCTCATCGCTCCCTGTCTTCGCAAGGGATGCGTCCTAGATGCTCTGCCCTCTTAGCCTTACCTTGGAAAACCTTTCTTAAGCCCCAGGCTGAGCCAGATGCCCCTGTGCATACCCACGTCATGGCCCTGTGTAGTTGTTGATGGTCTGATTTCTTCTCATCTTTCTCTGACGGAGACCCTTTTGAAAGCAGTATCAGTATCTTCTCCGTGCAGTCTCTGCCCCTCAAGACCTTCCCAAACTTGAAACCCCGGTTTCAAGTAGTTTCTGGTTGTCAGTCCACCGGTCCGGATTTGGAGTCTCCGAAATACACACCCATTGTACCCGGGCCAGGGCGGAGAGAGCCTGGTCCGGAGCGCTCTAGCCCGAGCGCGCCACTTGCACTTCCCGGAGCGGCCGCCAGGGGCCGCCGGGCTCTTTGTTTTTCTTTCTGGCCCGGGGTCGGGGCCGGAGGCCTGCAGAGCGCATGCTCTGGGGCAGTTCGCGGCCGGGCAGGCGGGCGGAGGAGTTGCTTGTGGCGGACCTGCAGCGAGGTAGGTCGCACCCGTCACGGGCGGAGGGTCGGGGCGGAGGGTCCGGGCGGAAGGTTGCACCCCGGACGGCCACAGCTGGAGCCCTGGCAGGCCGGGGCCGTCGCCCGCGCGCTCGTGTCGGCGGCGCCGGCCCCACGTGAAGCCGGGCGGCAGGAAGGCGCGGGAGCAGGCGCGCGGGTCCCCGGCCCCGCGGGGCGCCCTGGAGCCGGCCCGGCCCCGCCTGGCTCGAGCGAGGGCCGCGCGGCCCCTCTGCCGCCGCGCCTCTCTCGTCCGCCCGCGGCGCCCGCGCGGGCGGGAGATTCAAACGGCCCGAGCGCGGCCGGCCGGGTGCGCGCGGCCGCCGTGACCCTGCAGGGCGCAGACCCGCGCGCCTCGCGGCCCGGGACCGACAGGCGCTTCCGGAGAGGGGAAAGTGGTTTTGTCCAGCATTCGTCCGGAGGATGCGATTGGCAGAGCAGCGGGGAGCGGGGGGGATCCTGCCCGGAGAGTGTGTGCCTTAGGAGCGCGAGGTATAGGCTGGCGAGGGTCTTCTGCAGGGCAAGAAGTCAGCGTCACCAGGCACCAAGAGGAAGACTGTTGAGCCTTGGAGAGGTGTGCTGTGAACCCCGCATCAACTCAGCTGTCAACTGATTTTTACTGTCTGTCTACTTCGTGCCGCGCTGGCAGGGCTGAGGAACAATGGTGAGAAGGGCCCCGTGTGGCCCCTGGTCTCCTTGGGGAGACCCCTGTGGGGGTCTCGGTTAAGGTCCAGTGTGCCACCCATGTATGTCCGTGGACCCAGCGGCGCTGCTGCTGGCAAGTCATTCATTCATCAGATGGTAATTGAGGTGCTCCAACCAAGTGTAACTTGTGTGTCCTGGCAGAAGTCCAACGTACGGAGTGGTATGGAAACTCTTGGGGGGGTCACCCAACCCTGCCCAGGAGGGTCCGGATGGCTTTCCCGGTGAGATGACTCTTGGATGGGGTTTTCAAGGACAGTGGAGTTATTCAGCCCACAGAGGTGGAGGGGTTAGTGCCATCCAGCCAGGGGCATGGAGAGGCACGAAGGTAAAGGTGAGTTGGGGTCAGAAATACCATAGATGTTTCAGTGTGGGGTACAAAGAAAGGAGTAACAAGATAATACAGCAAGGACCAGGTATCGAGAGGTCTGGCGTGCAAGACCAAGAAACACTGGGTGAGGGTGGAGGAGGCAGGGAGGGGGTCACCCAAGAAGGGCATCAGAATGGGTCTGGAAAGATGGAATTAGGAGTTCACCATGCTTTTGTCACAAAGACATCCCAAGAGCAGGAATACTGTTCAGCTTTGTAGCTTATTGGTTAGGTACCCTTGGGCCACACCCCCAGTCTCCTTGGGCATTAGATTCCTTATCTGTAAAATGAAGGTAAGAGGTGTATGGTGAGAGTTCCTTATATCCTGTATTTTTCATAAAGCAATGATTCTAACATCCGGTGGAAGCTGAGGTCCCTTTTCCCCAGGATACCTCTGCATGCAAGGGGGCTCCTCTGGTGAACTCCTGGAGTGAAGTGTATCAGCTCTGTGGCTGGCACATAGCAGGAGCTCAGCAAGTGTTTGTTGACAGATGAGACTCTCTCCTCCCTTTCTTCCTGGTGACCTTTCTTACAAAGAGATTCTTAAGCTTCTGAGTCTGGCAGGCAAGTGAGGAAGTAGGGGTGGTGGCAGGGACAGCTGCTGTGGTCAGAGAGGGCTCTATCTTTCTTTGCAGAAACCAGGCTGTGGAGGGGTCATAGAAGGTCACAGCAGGAACACCAGGCCCCTGGTAGACTGTCTAGTCTGGTATACCTTCGTTCACCACCTGAGGAAACTGAAGCCCAGGGAGAAAGGGGAAGAGGAGGAAGGGGGATGCTCTGGTGCTGATGGGAAGTGGTCAGGAGACCTGGGATCTCACCCCACCTGTGTGGCCTGGGGCACAACTTTTTTCTCTGTAAAACCAGGGTGATCACACTTACCTCAGAGGGCAGGTGTGAGCATTCCAGGCATCATAGATGCGTATTAGTGGAAGTTGACTCTATATCTGACCTTACTCTTTTGTGACTGTGTCTCACTCTTCTCCCCGACTGTAAGCTGCTGAGGATGGAAGCTGTGTTTGTTAGGGGGGTTTAGGATGGGGACAAAAGATTGCTGCTTATTCCTAGTCGAGACACTTACTGTGTGATTAAGAAAACACACCCAGAGCAGTTAGAGAGGGTGTCCATACAAAGAACTGATTTGTGTAGTAGAGGATGTGAAGGACTCCACCTTGAAACAAGTTTATTGTTTGTTTACTTATTTTTTTTAATTTTTTAACATTTATTTATTTTTGAGATAGAGCATGAATGGGGGAGGAGCAGAGAGAGAAGGAGACACAGAATCTGAAGCAGACTTGAGGCTCCAAGCTGTCAGCACAGAGCCCGACGTGGGGCTCGAACTCACGAGCCGTAAGATTATGACCTGAGCTGAAGTCGGACGCTCAACCGACTGAGCCACCCAGGCACCCCTGTTTACTTATTTCTTTAAGCTCTAGGCCCAATATGGGGCTTGAACTCGTGACCCCGAGATCAAGAATTGCATGCTCCTCACACTGAGCCAGCCAGGTGCCCCCAGGGCTCCACCTTTTAGAAGGTGCTCTCTCATCCCCTGCCCTGCTTCCGGGATTGCTCACGACAGCATTCTGCTATACCTAGAGACCTCCATCGGAGAGGCAGAAATTCTTAGGCTCAGAGAGAACCCAGGTCTGTCCTTCCCCGCATTTTTCAGTGGGTCCAGCACCCACCTGGCCCACCCTGTCAGACCCAAGCTGCCTCAGTGTCTCCTCTCTTATCTCACTGTCCTCTCCCTCTTAGGTAGCTTCAGCCCTCACTCGTTGTGTTTGGCCAAGCTCATGGGGGGATCCTGGGGAGGCCTGCCTGGGCTGCCTCCAACCTTGCCTGGATCATGGTCTGCCTTTGGCTGATGAGTTTTTTTGTTTGTTTTTGTGGGTTTTTTTAATCAGTCATATATACCTGAGTTCTATTCCTGACTCTCTTTTACTGACTGTATGAATTTAGGCAAGTAAATTTATTTCTCTGAGCCTCAGGTGCAGCAATTGAATTAGAAGCGATAGTCCTTCCTCATCTTGTGAGGAGTAAAAGATTGTTGGCATACAGACGATAGGAGCGGCCAGTGCCCCAGAGTGGCTCACGTTTTAAGGAGTAGGTTGGTATGATGGACAGACATGTAAATTAGAGTAATTACGATCCAGATCCAAAAGTCTGTCCCGTTTCTCTGGGAGAGAATGATTCCTTTGGGATGAGGGGAAAGATCTGAAGATTTACCAGTGGAGGTGACTTTGGGACTGAGTAGACATTCTTCTAGTAGGATAAGGGGTGGGAAGGTATAGAGATGCAAATGGCAGAGAGAACAATAAGCAGTCTAAGATTGTGTGGGAAGAGTAAGGAGATTGTGACAGAAAAGGGATAGGCCAAAAGTTATGTCAGTACCAGAGTCTGGAGCCTTCCGTACCAGGCTAGAAAATGTGGGCTTTATCTTCCAGGCAGAAGGAGCCAGTGGGGAGTCTGAGCAAAGAAGCACCTTGTTTCAGGTTTGAGGTTTAGAAAGATCATGAATGACTTCTGGAATGGGATGGGGTAGGTATCAGGAAGACCAGAGCCAAGTTGCTGTCTTTTCTTGGGGAGAAGGTATGAGAGAGAGTACCCAGGCAGGCTGAGAGACTGGGGAACATTGGGGAGGGAGGTGGCAAGGACACCAGCTTTGGAGTCTGACCGACTTGGTTGAGACGTTCACTTCCTCTTCCAGTCTTGGGTGAGATACTTTACCTTTCTGAGCCTCAGCTTCCTCGTCTGTAAAATAGGATCAATGTTCATAGCTTGCGGTGAGATGCCCCACAATTTTAGCCAAAACACAGGTGTCTAAGGAGATGTTCACTGGGTTCCAACCCACAGTAACACATGTTTTTTGTTAGCGCCCCCATGATACCAACCACCTCATTTATTTTTCTGTCTGCACTTCAGGCCTTGCCTACAGGTCAGCCCAGCGTCGGCACCAGTATGCTGACATAATTCTCTTCCCTGTGCTTTCACTTCACTTCTTGTTGTGAGTACTCTTCCATCCTGTTACACGGCCTCCGTCTGTGGCACAGCTAACCTCTACAGGTCATTTTGATGAACTGATGGGAGATTTGCCTTTAGCAGGATAGAGCCCTGGACACACTCAACTGGCTGCCGGCTTGGCCAGGGATCCAAGTTGTCTACCTGAAACAAGGGATACCTGTTCTATCCCACACCCTTCACCCACCCAGCTCTGCGTACTTCACATCTCTCGTTGGCTCCCAACGACTTCAAGCTTCAGGAAAACACCTGGAGAAACGGTCTTCTCAGTCTCTTCTCTCCTGTTTGTCCCCCAGTGTTCTCTATCTCACTAATAGAAGTCTACCATCCTCCTAGTCATTTTCTTTTAAGATTTTATTTTTAAGTAATCTCTATACCTAGTGTGGAGCTCCAACTCATAAACCCCGGGACCAGGAGTCACACACTGCACTGACTGAGCCAGCCAGGCGCCCCATACCGGCCTCCTAGTCATTTAACCCAATGCCTAGGAGTCCTTGTGTTTGGCCAAGCTCATAGGGAGATTCTGGGGAGGCCTGCCTGGGATCCTCTGGATTTTTTTTTTAGGATGAAGAAGGTCATTCTGGATCTCTCCCTCTCCCTCACTCTGCACATCTAATCCACACATCGAATTTGTCTCCTAAGTTGATCAGTTTTGTCTCCTTTTTCTCTATTACCTCAGACAGACCAAATCAAGTCACCATCGTCTCTCCTTTGGATGCCTGCAATAGCCTCTTCTTCCAGTCCATTCCATTTTCTTTCCAGTAGCCAGAACAGCCATTTAAGAATGTAAATCTGATGAAGACTTTCTTAAAATTTTTCTGTGTTCCCTACAAGGTGTTGCATGATCCAGCCCCTGCTCTCCTCATGTCGTCTGACCAGTTGCTCTCCAGCTGAAGCTGCACTGGTCTCCCCACGTTCCCAAACATGCCATTTAGCAGACCACTTTCGTCATGGTCTTGCCCTACTGTCTTTCTCTCATATTTCAGGTCTTAGCTTAAATGTCATCCCCTCCGACCACTCTATTCCCCTACCCCAAGGCATTTTATTTTTTTAGTGTGGTAACACGAACATAAAATTTGCCATTTTAACCATTTTTAAGCATATAGCTCAGTGTTAAGTACACTCACATTGTTGTGTCCCCCCAAGTGATCTCTTACCGTATCTCCTTATCCTTCACTCAGCATCATCTGTAATGTGTCTTCCACACTACAGTGTAAGCTTCATGGGAACAGGGAGAGGGGTAATCCCCTTTTCCTTGCTACACCTGACCCAAAACCAAACAGTGGTGATAGGCACTTAATGAATATCTGTGGAACAAATGAATAAACGCTGCCATGTATTGAGTACTTACTGTGTGCTTAGCACTGAAAACAGATATTTCATTCAGTTTTGAGGGCAGCCCTGAGAAGTCATTGTATTCCCCTTGACAGATGAGGATACAGCTCAGAGAGGTCAAGGCTGCTGACTAACCATGGCCACAAAAGCTGGGGTGAACAAGCCACAGCCCTGGCAGGTGAATCCAATTCCCTCTAATCCCCGAGAATGTGCATTTTTAGCATGGTAAGAGGGGTCTCAAAGAGGTGGGTTGGAGAGGAGGAGTCCCACCCCAAGAGGGGGAATCACACCCCAAGGGAATAAAAGTTGGGTGACGCTCAGAACTGCCACCTCATCAGAGTCAGAACTGGGCCAGTCACAACCTGTAGAAGCAGCTCAGCCTGCTGAGGCTCAGCCTACACTGGCTTGGAGAATTCTAAACCTTTGGCTACTTCCTCATCTTCAGTCCTTTGTTCTGCCCCAGGATAGTTAGCAGAAAAGTGCCTGGAAATTCAAGAGGCCATTGGCCTTGTGTTCATTACTCTGCAATAGGGAGCTGGAGGGGCTGAGGCTGTAGGACCTACTGGAAGAAAGACATTGGGGTGGGGGGGGAAGGGAGGTGCAGGGTGCTGGTTAGGGCCACAGCTGAGCCTGAGAAGGACTCTGGAGTTCTCATTCCATTTTTAGTGTTGGGTAGAGTCTCATCCCTTATCTACAAAATGGAGGAGAGGTGGGTTAGATTAGCTTAGAGCTATTCTCAGGCATTACCTGGGACAGGCCCTAAATGTTGTAATACTGATACTAATTTATTACATTTACAATATTAGCTCATTTAATCCTATGTAACAAAGATGTAGGTACTATTATTATCCCTGTTTTACTGAGGAAGAAACTGATTCATGAAGAGATTAAGTAATTTTGCCTAAGGTCAAGCAGCTAGAAAGTAACTGAGCCCAGATTCTGGCCCTGAGATTCTTAATTGGCACAAGCTATATTATTTCTACATCAGGATAGCTCTAAAGTGCCCTGGCCCCTGCCAGAGGGTTTACAATTCTGGTTTCGGGAGCTCCAGGCTTAGACAATTTGACTTCTTTTCACAAGCTTAAAGACCAGGGCTCAATGAAGATTTATTTCCGGGGCTGGGTATGTGGAGGAAAGAGGCTTTGGACACAGTTTAGGCTGGATTGGAATTGAGAGAGCTGGGGAAAATGTCTCTGTTCTCAGCAGCCTTGAGGAAGACAGGGAGAACATGGCAGGACAGCAGCAGCTAAAGGCAGGAGGGGTTTGGGGCTGAGGCTCGTAGCTGCCCTGGGTGGAACCTTAGCTGCCCTGGATGGAACCTTTCTCGTAACTTATAAGTGGTTTCCTTTCCCCTTTCTCTAATACCTGGTGAGCATGTACACAGTGTTTATTTATTATTGGACTGTTTAGGAAGGCCACGTTCCTTGTAGGAATGGGACTTTTGGATCAAAGGGCACAAATGGTCTGGTTTGGTTTTATTTAATGAGAATCGTGCTTTTTTGTGGATGGGAGGGTCTGATAACAGTAGTGCTTCACCAGAGTTACTAGTGGTATCTCAAGGTGAGGGAGAGCTATGAGAGATACTTTGTTTGATGTTCTTAAAGGTTTTAATCTTTTGTAATAAAAAAATTTTAAAAAGTACATGTAATGTTAGATATCTTAGATAATATAGGAAGGTACAAAAAGAAAAAAATTATGTGTCTATAATCCCATTTTCCAGAGGTTACCATTGTTAATAATGAACGTACTTCTTTCCACACAGTTTTCTACACATATTTTTACACATGTATACATTTTTTAATGGGATGATGAAGTGTTTTTTCAGTCTTATATTATTTGGCAATGGTGAGCATCTTCCGATTCAATAAATAAATCTCTGAAAGCATCACTTTTAATGGCTTCATACCATTCTATTATAAATATACCACGTACTTTCCAGCTCCTACTATTGAGTACATGGGTTGCTCCATTTTCCTTTTTAATGTTATGACAAATACAGTAGAGAATATTTAGGGAACTTAATCTTGGGATGTATCCATTATTCTGTTACCATTCTTCTCAGATAAATTCTGAGAAGCGGAATGGCTGGAATCCCTCTTACCTTTTTTAGGGTTATCTAGTGAGAGCAGGTAAATGATTGCCATGAATGAAATGGAGTATTTGCCTGGGTTTTTCAGGAAAGGATGCCACCCAAGCGTATAGCTAAGAGAAGGTCACCTCCAGAGGATGCTCTCCCCAAAAGCAAGAAGGTGAAGGGTAAGTTGGCTTTGGCCTCTATCTCTGAATGGGTGGCCTCTTGGAGCCCCCATATTCTGGGACTGGGCTCCTTCCTCCCTGACCTCTGGAGCTGAGGGACCTGGAAGCCCAAGAACTCCACCCAGCTGGAGTCTCTTGTAGCTTACTGAATCCCACCCTCTGAGACTCCTAAAGCAGCAGAGACTTGTCTACAAGCACTCAGGTAGTACTGGGAGGTGGTGGGGTGGGGGGGGGTGGTATGAGACCCTAGGACTTTGCTCCCTGCAGTAATGCGCCAGGGCTAGGACCATTGACTTCCAGAAGTAGGTTCAAGTCCAGGCTCTGCCACTTTGCAGTCGTGTAGCTTCGGTTAAGTCACTTAACATCGCTGAGCTTGAATTACCTGATTCATACAACAGCTCAGCACCAATCTCGCTGGGCTGTTAAAAGGGAAAATGAGATAATGTCCTGGTAGCATTTGAGGAAGGTAGTTGTGGTTTCCTTTCCTGGGACCCTGGAGGGAGACAGTGAGGAGAGCAATCCAACCCCAATCCGGGAGGGGATAGTGTGGACCCACACTTAGACAGTGTCTGTCTTTTGCAGACCCTCGTAACCAGGCAGTGAGGGCTGGTGCCTCCCGTCGTGTTCCAGGTGCCCACGGGCCGAGCCCTCCTGACCAGAAAACCCGACCAGGTGGCTCCCTGCCCAGGGCACCCTCTGCGCAGCCATAGCGGCCCTGGCAGCTGTGGCCACACCCCCGGAGGGAGGGTCTGGACGCCATAGGTTGTCCGGGGCCGTGGGCGACCGTCACTGGGCAGCAGATGGCCCATTGCTGCCCGCTGGTTGGCTTGTACCTTTTTGCAAATGTCTGTCTTATGTCTTACTCCCGCCCCTTCCTCTTCTGCTGCCTGTTTGTTCCCAGATAGGCGCGGAAGGGTTGGGTGTGAATACGTGTGGGAGTTAGTCGCAGCCAGAACATGGAGGCTAGGAACGATGCTCTGACCCATGTTCCCTTGGTTTCAGTGCAGACTTTACTATTTATTAGATTTGTGACCCTGGGAAGGTATTTAACCTCTCTGAGTCTCTGTTTCCTTTCCTATAAGAAAGGATCCTAATATGGAAGGTCTGTAGCATAATTTAGGGGACTACAAAGCAATTTCACATTAGTAGAGTAAGCAGTCAGGAAAGGGTAGACATTATGTGAATCCTCGTTGGCACAGTGACTCCTAACTGAGAACTTGGAGCTATTTGGGAAGACTGTCTGTATCCTCATTCTTCTCTTCCCCACCAAGATTCATTTCACAATATTGAGTGTCTTCTTGTTAACATTTCCTCCCTCATATTAATAATGTGCTCAGTTTTTAATTTTCACAAAAACCGTGTGACACAGTTATTTTTGCTATTCACATATCGGAGATGAGGAAATTTAGGCTTATTAGAAAAGCCATATTACTGGTCTGTGGCAGAGCAGGGACTTGAACCCAGGTTTTTGTGATCCCAGAGCCCATGCAGTGGAGAAAGAATGACTCCTCCTTTCCCCTGTCATCTTGCACACTCAAGGGCTGTCTTCTTCACCCCTCAGTCTCACATAGGTCCCACAGCACAGAACCAGGCATGGTGCTGACACTGGGCCAGGGCGATGTGGGCCAGCTGGGGCTGGGCGAGAATGTGATGGAAAGGAAGAAGCCAGCCCTGGTGCCCATTCCGGAGGACATTGTGCAGGCTGAGGCTGGGGGCATGCATACCGTGTGTCTAAGCAAAAGCGGCCAGGTAGGTTGGGGTGGGTGGCACAGGATTGGACAGGGCCTGGGCTTGGGGGTTCGGAGAAGGAACCTTGAGCCACAAAAGTTACTCTGTGGTGATGGTGCTGGCTAGCTGAGCAGGGAGTGGCCTAAACGAGAATGGACTGAGGCCAGACCTTGCACTAATGAAGGCATCTTGGCCACAGGTCTACTCCTTCGGCTGCAATGATGAGGGTGCCCTGGGAAGGGACACATCAGTAGAGGGTTCAGAGATGGTTCCCGGGAAAGTGGAACTACAAGAGAAAGTGGTACAGGTGTCGGCAGGAGACAGTCACACAGCAGCCCTCACTGAGGATGGCCGAGTTTTCCTCTGGGGCTCCTTCCGGGTAAGACTGGGTCTGGAGAACTGCATGGGGGTTGGCTGGCTGAATTAACTGGTGAGGCCCCAGGGATAATCCATCTCTACCTCCCTCTTGTATGTAATGGTGGGGAAATCAAGGCCCAGAGGCAGAGCTTGGGCCCAGACCCAGGTCTCTTCATCCAGGCCTGTCCACATTTACCTTGAATCTACATTATGAAATGTGTATCTTGGGAAAGCGTGGATCAAGGATGCCTTTAAGCTGAGGCTAATCCAGGAAGCTTACTCTCCTCACCCATCTCCTTCAACCTCTCTCCTCCCCAGCCATCTCCTACATCTGTCAGGGGTTTTGGGGTGCATGGGAAAGATTGTCACATCTCAGAATTTTGAAGGCAAGGGAGTGCAGTTTAAACAGAGTCAGCGTTAAAGTTGTTTTGGTACTTTGGTGTTTATTTTGAAATGTTAAAAATAAAGGAATCTGATAAGGTGTTTCTTCATCAGGACTGTTTTTAAAAATTTTTATGGAGAATTTCAAACACATAAAAGTGATCAGAAAAATAACATTGAACACCCATCTACTCGCCTCTATAGTCATCAATTTGTGGCCAAACTTGTTTCCTCTCTACTCCCATCCACCCCACCACCCCGATCCTTTGTTATTTTAATGCAAATCCCAAGCCACATACTATTTCATTCATTAAGTATTTCATTATTTGTCCCGGCTCCTGCCCACCTCTTCATCCCCATCTGGCACCAGTGTCCTTCACCAGACAGCTCTGTGGTTGCCTGCAAGCCTGGACCTGACTGGTATGGGGCAGGCACGACTGGCTGGTAAGTGCTCTGCCCTACCTTCCAGGACAATAATGGTGTGATTGGACTCTTGGAGCCCATGAAGAAGAGCATGGTACCTGTGCAAGTGCAGCTGACAATGCCTGTAGTGAAGGTGGCCTCAGGTGAGTCTGGGGGTACTCGCTCTAGGCAGGAGTTGGAGAACCTTGTTCCGTGGCTGGCCTAGCCCTGCGCCCTACAGACAAGCCCTGCATCCTCTGCCTTCCTCTCCCCCTCAGGAAATGACCACTTGGTGATGCTGACAGCTGATGGTGACCTCTACACTTTGGGCTGCGGGGAGCAGGGCCAGCTGGGCCGTGTGCCTGAATTATTTGCCAACCGTGGTGGCCGGCAGGGCCTTGGTAGGTGGCTTAGGTCCCTCTGGCGGGGCAACTTGGCACGCCACCCCCTGGTGAAGGTCAAAGGCAAGAGCAGTTCCCTAATAGTCTTTAGGCTTGCATCAGATAGACCTTAACCTGGTAGTTAAGAACTCTGACTCTAGAGCCATACTACCCTGGATTTGAATTGTGGTTCTGCTACCTATTGGCTGTGGGACTCTGGACACAGTTTCCTCATCTCTAAACCTACTTCATTGGGTTGTGGTGAAGTTAAATGAGCTAACATAGAAGAATGTTTGGCACGTGGTAAGTTCCATGTAAATGTTAACCTCTTAAGGCTGTGGGAGACTGAGTGAGGCACTTGTACTCTCATGGCCTCAGTTTCCTCTTCTGTTTAATAGGGAGAAGAATGCCTGCTTAGTCTCCCTCCAAGGGCTATAGTAATGGGGAAAAAAGCACAGGGCAGACAGAGAAGCTGTGTGTGTCTGCCACTGACCCTTGCCTCTCTGCCTACAGAACGACTCTTGGTCCCCAAGTGTGTGATGCTGAAATCCAGAGGAAGCCGGGGTCACGTGAGATTCCAGGATGCCTTCTGTGGTGCCTACTTCACTTTTGCCATCTCCTGCGAGGGTCATGTATATGGATTTGGCCTCTCCAACTATCATCAGCTTGGTGAGTCCCAAGCCTAGCATCTAGCATACCCCAGAGTGACTTGGGTTCAAATCCTGGCTTCACTTATTGATTGCTCGCTCTTGATGGGGTCAGCTAACCCCTCAGAGCCATATTTTTGTCACTGTAAAGTGAAAATATCCATATCTTGGTGTTTGTTGCGGGGGGAGGCGACCTCGCTGCGTGAGGGAATGAAGAAGGACAGCTCCTTGGACAGCTTCACCCTTGACAGCTCTATCCTGGCCTTTTCCTCCCAGGAACCCCAGGCACAGAATCTTGCTTTGTACCCCAAAACTTGACATCATTCAAGAACTCTACCAAGTCCTGGGTGGGCTTCTCTGGTGGCCAGCATCATACAGTCTGCATGGATTCAGAAGGTGGGACCTCTGGGTTGAGGGTGGAGTGTTCCTTGGGCATAAGCCCAGTAAGATATGGAACCTGGGCCTGCTCCATGGGTTGGATCAGATGTGGGTCCATGAGGGCCACCCCCATCCCTCAGAGTCCTGGCACCCCTCCAGGTATGAATGAGTTCAGTGGGGTCCTATGGGGCCTCTATCAGGACTCCCCCAGAACTGGAATATACTGCAGACATTTTTACCACCCTGGGAGTGGGGACCAGCTCCCACAGATATGGGAACTCAACTGGCCTACCTGGAACATGCCCTCTGGTACTCTTTATCTCTCCCCTCCTCCCACAGGAAAAGCATACAGCCTGGGTCGCGCTGAGTATGGGCGGCTGGGCCTTGGGGAGGGTGCTGAGGAGAAGAGCATACCCACCCTCATCTCCAGGCTCCCTGCTGTTTCCTCAGTAGCTTGTGGGGCCTCCGTAGGGTATGCCGTGACCAAGGATGGTGAGTGGGGCTGCCCACATTCGGTGTGGTTGGGGCTTGGGGGTCATGATTCTTACCAAACTGTTCACCAGCCTCTGATGTCCATCATTGAATAGAGCTGAGATACACAGAGCACTGTTTGTGATGACGTTGCTTTTCTCCTGATTGTCTGAAGTTCTGACTTTGATGGACATAAAATGAGTAAACAAATTATTTTAATAAGGGTGATTTGTTTTGTAGCATAGAAAAATAGTGGAAGGGGATATGTCACTGAGGCCCAGATAGGCAGTAGGACTTGAATCCAGGTCTCCAGACTCCTAACTCAGGCTTCTCTTTACATTTTCCACCAAGGTGACCTCTTTATTTACAACCAGAGAGTTGTACTTAGAATTTTACTAGGAGAAAGAAGGCTTAGTCATTGGGGTCATAGCAGGCACAGCAGAGGAGAGTGTGAACCAGGTGGTCACCAAAGCCTGAGGGGGACAGCAATGGGCACCTTGAGAAGGCTGCAGCTGATAGAAGCGCTTGACCTGGGATTATCTGGGAAGAGTTCCTGAGGAAGTGGAGCTTGTACTACACCTTAAAGGTTCAGTCCTTTATGATACGCAATGGAGGGCATGGAGGGCATCTGAAGTGCAGGAGCATCTAGAACAGTCCCACAGGTCCTTGGAATGGAGGGTGGTATAGGGGTTGGGGAGTGGCCAGTCATGTAGGACCTTGAATGCCATTCCTAGGAGCAGGGAGAAGTCTTTGGCAATGTGGTCTCTGGTTGACAAAGCTGTTTTTTAAATCCAAGATCTCCTTGGCTTCTCTCAGCTTCCCTGAACTACTAGAGGCTGGGACATTGCTAGGCTGCTACAGGCCAAAGCCAAAATTCACCCTCATGTTCCAGGCTTCTCACACTACAGAAAGGTGGGGCTAGGAATCCTGGAGACAGCTGCCCCCATTTCTCTCCCTTGTAGGTCGTGTTTTTGCCTGGGGCATGGGCACCAACTACCAGCTGGGCACGGGGCAGGAAGAGGATGCCTGGAGCCCTGTGGAGATGACAGGCAAACAGCTGGAGAACCGTGTGGTCTTATCTGTGTCCAGTGGTGGCCAGCACACAGTCTTACTAGTCAAGGACAAGGAACAGAGCTGATGAAGCCTCTGCGGGCCTGGCTCCCGCCACCCACCCCCCCCTCCTGGAACTGGGAAGCTATGACTGTAGATTCCAGCAGGCCTCCCCCAGCCCTGAGTACTCTGTCATCTGCCTTTTTCCTATCAGCAGAACAGAATCCTTTCCCTCTTTTCTGTCCTCCTTTCCTGAGTCATCCTACAGTCTACAGGATGAAGGGGGAGGGGGGAAATGAAAAAGGGGAGGGGGTTTTGGCAGCTGGAACATTGCTCGCCCCAGAGTTATGTGGTTAGACCTTTCCCCCTCGTCCCTACCTCCCATGGTCCTGGCTGACCCTGGTTTTGCCTGCCAAAAACCAAAAATTCCTCCCCTGGGGATTTGGTGCCCACATTCTGAGAGGTTGGGGGCTCATCAAGCCCTACTGTAGCCATGTGCCACCCTCTGTCCTTCACAATCCACAGGCAGACAAATGGTATGGTGGTCAGACCCAGCTGTCATGGACTTATGCCTGGGGGAAACTGGAGACCGGGCAGGGCTGCCCAGCCATGGGCAACTCCAAGCCAAATATTTGGCCCTCAACAGATGTCCACGGGGAAGAAAAAACAATGATCCTTCACTTGGTCAAGAAAAAAGCCAATCAGCCTTTCTCCCAGAAGCACAAAACATTCTGCCCTTCAGGCATTGCCTGAGAATTCTGCCCATCCAACATGCCTTACCTGCAGCCAAGGGCCTGAAATCTGGAAAGGAAGCTACATCTGCAGGGCAGGACATGGGGGGAGTGGGGAAGGAGGGTTTTATAAACAAATTTAAAGCAATACTGAGAGTGAAGGGAGGGAGGGGAAAGGGGGCAGAGGCTTGTGCCCAGAAAGGGAAGCAGCAGCTTGTACAGTGGCTGAGGAAATAGAAAACAGTTTTGATTTTTTTTTTAATGTAAAGTATTTTGGAGGGGAGAGTGAACTCTTTTAACACTTTGAATAAATTTAGAGTTTTATAAAACAGGCCACTTGTTTTCTACATACTCCCTGCTTTTTTTAAGGGAGCACCTGTGTTGGGAAGAGCAGAATAAACCCACACCTAAGCACCTGGTCAAGGCTAGGACTTAAGTGACATGTCCTAGAATATGCCAGTCAGCTGTTGGTGTGGCTGTTTCATACAAATCAAAAAAGAAAAAGAGGTGATTGATTTTTGCTTAGGTATTTATGTTTCAGGAATCACTGGATTTTTTAAAAATTATGCTGCATAATGTAAGAGACATGGAATGGATCTTTTAATATCCTAATCCCAAACCAAGATTTGAGTACAGTGCATACCTATAGATACTTATGCTAAAGCTTGCTGTTGTATCATTTTTAACAGCTGATGTCATTGATTAAACGATTAACTGCACAATAACTCTTAAGACAACTTGTATGTATTAATGTAGATTTTCCCAGGCATTTAAGCAACCAAATCATATAGCCGACCTAATATGGTAGTCACTAGCTACACGTGGCTATTTACATTTAAATCAAAAGTTGTAAAAATTTAAAATTCCTTGGTTGCACTAGCCACATTTCAAGTCCTCAGTAGTCCTATATGGCTAGTATTGGGCTATGCAAACAAAGAACATTTTTATAATGAACAATGCTGATATAGAAGGTCTGTTATATGTATAACAGGAAATTTTTATTATTGCCAGAAGGATTCTTTTTGGATGTTAGTAACTAGAAAAATGAATATGATGTAAAATAAAATGTATTCTGTGATTTTTTTCCCCCTTGAAGTTTTAGGGCTTTTTTTTTTTTTTTTTTTTTTTTTTTTAATGTTTAGAGAGAGCACATGTGCACACACGAGTGGAGCCGGGGCAGAAAGAATCCCAAGCAGGCTCTGCATTATCAGCACAGAGCCCGAGGCAGGGCTCAATCCCACAAACCACGAGATGGTGACCTGAGCCCAAATCAAGAATCGGACACTTAACCAACTGAGCCACCCAGGCACCCCTGAAGTTTTAGTTGTTGGGTTTTTTTTAATACATTTTTTTAATGTTTACTTATTTTTGAGAGAGAGAGTGCAAGTGGAGGAGGGGCAGAGAGAGAGGGGGACACAGAGTCTGAAGCAGGCTCCAGACTCTGAGCTGTCAGCACAAAGCCTGACCTGGGGGGCTCAAACCCACAGATGGTGAGATCATAACCTGAGCTGAAGTTGGACACTTAACCAACTGAGCCACCCAGGCACCCTGAAGTTTTAGTTTTGATACAGGCACTATACTGCTTAGAAACTGACTTCTTAGAAGGGAAATCACACTTTTGATTATAATATTTTCTTTGTAAAGAAGCACTTGTATGTCTGCTACTCTTCCCTACAAAAGTCCATTTGGACTAGATTTACTGGAGTTTTCCTTCTTGACAGCATGTTGAAAATTCCCTCTTCTTGGGGCGCCTGGGTGGCGCAGTCGGTTAAGCGTCCGACTTCAGCCAGGTCACGATCTCGCGGTCCGTGAGTTCGAGCCCCGCGTCAGGCTCTGGGCTGATGGCTCGGAGCCTGGAGCCTGTTTCCGATTCTGTGTCCCCCTCTCTCTCTGACCCTCCCCCGTTCATGCTCTGTCTCTCTCTGTCCCAAAAATAAATAAAAAACGTTGAAAAAAAAAAAATTAAAAAAAAAAATAATAAAAAAAAAAAAAAAAAAAAAAGAAAATTCCCTCTTCTTAATAGCAGCTGTTCTGTATTGGGGCTTAAAATGGGCCAGGCATTGTGCTAAACTCTACATGCAATAATAGCTCTTCTGATCCTTACATCAGTCCTGCAAAGTCAGCATTGTCTTTTGGGAAACAGTCCATAGAGTTGACGTTTAAGGTCAAGAAGCTGCCTACCAGGGGTCCCTGGGTGGCTCAGTCGGTTAAGCGTCTGACTTTGGCTCAGAGCTCATAAATCAACCCCCGCATCCAGCTCTGTGGTGACAGCTCAGAGGTTGGAGCCTACTTCAGGTTCTGTGTCTCTCCCCGACCCTCCATCCCCCTCTCAAAAAATGAATAAACAAAAAAAGCTACTTACCAAGGGCACAAACTAGGCTGGAATCAGAATCCGCCTCAGGGGCGCCTGTGTGGCTCAGTTGGTTGAGCCGCCAACTTCGCTCAGGTCATGATCTCACCATTTGTGAGAGCCCCGCGCCAGGCTCTGTGCTGACAGCTCAGAGCCTGGAGCCTGCATTGGATTCTGTTTGTCCCTCTCTGCCCTCCCCTGCTCACGCCTGTCTCTCTCTCTCTCAAAAATAAACATTAAAAAAAAAAATTTAGCCGCTACCTGAACCTAGAACTTCAATTCCTTTTCCTTGTATTGCAAGCAAGCATTATGAAGCTTTCTGCAGGTGCTTCACATATGTTAGAATAGTGCCAGGCACAAAGTAAATAGTTTTTGCTGTTTTGGCAATTGTACTTTTTTTACTGTTCCCTATAGTTAATAATTGCCTTGTTTTTCACATGCATAGTTTTCTGGTGTAAGTATTAATTTAGTGCCAAGTGTAAATTTCCCTTTGTTCAAACACATCTACTCTGTTTTATCTTTTCCCCCATCCTTCTCCAACCTGGATTGATTACCCCAAAACAAAGGTAATCATAGCACCCTATGTGGCTTAGCTACAAATAAGATTTACAGAATTGTAGATGTTCAATATTGTTTTGACAGAAATTTTATTTTGTTTTATTTTTTTTGGCCAAATGTAGGGCTTGAACTCACCACCCCCAGATCAAGAGTTGCATGCTCTATTGACTGAGCCAGCCAGGTACCTGTGCTCTGACAGAAATTATGAGAAGTTGGACGTGTATATGTGTGAATGAAGAGCAGTTGCTAAAATATCTGAAACTACAAATGAAGAGAACATATGTCATTTAGAAATGTGCGGAAAGATTCTAGGAAGAAGATTTGGAAAAATTTGCCCCAAGGGAATGGAATTTCGGGGTAGGGATAGATAGGGTGAGGGACTGTGCTGTTCATTGTTTATTTCATAAAGTCAGCAGATATTTTCTCAGTGCCTATCATATCCCGGACATTGTTGTAGGAATTTGATTAGAAACAAAACAGGCAAGAATCCCTGTCTCATGAAACTTATACTCTAAATTAAAAATAAATATTTAAGGGGCACCTGGGTGGCTCAGTCGGTAAAGCGTCAGACTCTTGGTTTCTGCTCAGGTATGATCTCACTGTTGGTGGGTTCCAGCCCCGCATCAGGCTCTGTGCTGGCAGTGCAGAGCCTGTGTGGGATTCTCTCTCTCTCCCTACCCCCCCCCCCCAATTGCATAGTCTCGAAAGAGAAAGAAAACAACTTAATATATAAACATTTAAAAATCTCCAACCTGAAAATAAATAAATCTTCCACGTGTAGTAAGCAAAGAGCACAGCAGAGGCCCTGGCAAATAGTACTAAATAAACAGCTATCGGTTATAATTTGAATGCCTCCAAATGCCATGGAGAATTTCCTGGATGCCAGGCATTGGGCCAAGTACTTTCCCAACTTCTCATTTTCTCCTCACATCACCCTATGTGGTAAGGACTATTACCCACATTAGTCTCAGGTTAAATAACTTGCCAAAATAATTAGTGAGAGAGGGCTGAGATTGATGTTTCATTTGTTGGAATTGATAGTCAAAGCACCTAGCCGGTACCCTGCTATTACAGTAAGTAGGATAAAGCTGGAAATGTGGCAGCTGGTGGTTGGATCTCAAGTTTTCAGATCGATGAGCGCTTGGCTTTGACACGCAACGCCCAGGTTGCGTATAAACTGGTAAAGGAGGGCGTTAGTGTCACATCAGCCCAGAGGGAGCCCCAAAAAGAGATCCGCAAAGTGAGCTTCATTGTTAGAGATAGTCACTTACAGAAGCTCCCTGAGCAATAGCCGCCAATGTGAGGCTTTGACCCGGGACGTTTCCGGACTAGGAGAGTTTTATCGGGATTATCTAGTCACTGAAATCCTGTTTACTGAGGGCATTCTATGGGCAGGTCATCATTCTGGGACAAGTGAGAGCTGGCGGTTTGGGTTAGGGTAGTGGATATGGGACTCAGGAAAGCAAAATGACACGACTTGGGGATTATTTGGTTGAGATGACTCTGTTACTCCAATTTACACGCCCTATAACCCCTGTCCCCCTTTCCACCGCAGGATCCCATCCAGCTTCAACAAAAATCTCACGTCTTGCAAATTGGGAAATGGTGAAGGGGTGGCTGGGGCCGACCTGTGGTTTGTCCAAGGCCACGTAGTGGAACTGAGTCGTCCTGGCTCCCAAAGGGCACTTTTCCGTTTTCTAAAAAGTGTGCTTATATTTGCAGTTTTTTGGTTTTTTTTTTTTCACAATAAGCAAAATTTTATAGTACGTTTGTATTTGAACACAGAGAGAAACCCGAGAAACCCCATTACTGGAGCAACCGCGTGCCGGCAGTGACGTCTGCTCCGCCCCATCCCGCCGACTCCGGCGTAGCTCCGCCCTCAGGGATCCAGGAACTCCGCGCCCAGCCGAATCGTCGGAAAAACCCGGAGTGGCAAATCCGGGCGCGGCCCTGGGCGCTGGAGTTTCAGAGCTTGCGCAGAAGGCGTCCGAGGCGCATGCTCCTTGCCGGTCCCGGATCCCGCGGTCTGGCTACCGCGCTGGCCTCCTTGGCCCACGGAATTCCGGGCCGGCTGCGGACATGGCGGCCAGCCTGTGGATGGGCGATGTGAGTGAGGGCGGCTGCGCGGGTCCGAGGAGGACGACTCTTAGTGTCACGGGGGAGGAAGAGTCTGAGGCGGAAGGGTCTTGGAATCCCAAAAGGGTGGAAGTGAATGGGGAGGGGAGTTCTTTGGGTGACACAGGAGGGTCCCAGCATTTAGAAGAAGGGACCGAGTCTGAGGGTGGGGGTTCCTGGCCTTTCACCTGGGTTCATGCATGGAAGGGAAAGGGAGGTTCTTTAGGGGGATAGCATGGCAGAACCCCAAGGTTGAAGGGCGCTGTGGCTCTAGGACTGGAGGGGTTACTAGATCCAGAAGGGAGGCCCCCTAAAGGGAGCAAGTTTGAGGGGAAGGAGGCAAGGGACTGAAAGGTGGGGATCAGGCCACTCTGTAGATGAAAATCTCCCCTCCCTCACCCCGCCCCCACCAGCATCGCGTAGCCAAACCCGCGTGGGCTCTGGAACCCGGACTGAGGAGCCTGCTTGCTGGCTGGCCTGAATCGCTCTGCTCTTGTATTTACGCAGCTGGAGCCCTACATGGATGAGAATTTCATCTCCAGAGCCTTTGCCACCATGGGGGAGACCGTAATGAGCGTCAAAATTATCCGAAACCGCCTCACTGGGTACATTTTCTCCTTCGATCTTCTCAATTCTCCGTTAATAGACCATGCTGCAAGTGTCATTCTGAGAGTGTAAACATCACAAAGTCAGGGCTTCTCACCCCTAATAATAGTTAATATAACGTTATAAACGCTAACATTTTGGGGGCTTATTGAGAGGAAGTGTAGCATATTGCTTGAGGACTGGACTCTGGAACCAGACTGAAAGTTATGTCTACTATTGTGACCTTCCGCAAATTACTTAACCTCTCCATCTCCTGACACAACTATGAAAATGGAGGCGATAACAGCATCGCCCTCAAAGAGTTATGGTGAGGATTAAATGAGTTAATTCACGTTCATCATTTAGAACAGTGTCTGGCATATGGTATATGCTCAATAAATATAAACAGATTACAGTATGCTTAGTTATAAGCACTTTTTTTGTTTGTTTATTTTTGAGAGATAAAGAGAGCGGGGGAAGGGCTGAGAGAGAGGGAGATAGAGAATCTGAAGCTGGTTCTGCTCTGTTAGCTCAAAGCCCAATGCGGGGCTGAAACCCATGAACTATGAGGTCATGCCCTGAGCCAAAGTCCAACACCCAACCTACTGGGCCACCCACCCAGGTGCCACAGTAATAAACGCTTTAAAATCACTTTTTTAATAGATTTTATTTTTAAGTAATCTCTACACCCAACATGAGGCTTGCATTCACAACCCTGACATAAAGAGTCGCATGCTCCACCGACTGAGCCAGCCAGGTGCCCCTAAAGTCAGACAAATACGTCTGAGCTAAGTACTATTATTAGAGAAGCTTCATAACTGTCTTAAAGTTTACAGAGCTATTAAATGACAAGCCAGGACTCAAGTCTGTTCTTAAAGCCATGAGTGCTCTTAACTCTCGTGTGTCATTCACTTAAAAAGTTATTTATAGAAATAATACTATGTGCTGTTGTTCTGGGTTCCCTGGATAGGAGGCTGAAACAAACCATAGTCCTTCCTCTCATGCAGTTTACTACGTTCTAATAGGGAGATGAAACAGTAAATATGGAAACAACAAAATGCAGAGAATATTTTGAGATAGTGGTGCTATGTTGCCTCCAGATTCTTCCTTCTCTTGGGAGGAGGGGGTCTTAGTTTTCCTTAGGGTTCTAGTTAGAAAAGGGAGGATTCTTTTATCAATTGTCAGTATTTACTGAGCAGCTACTCTGCCCCATACTCTACTAAAGTAGCTTGCTAAAACATCACATGGCTGGGGGTGCTTGGGTGGCTCAGTCGGTTGGGCATCCGACTTCGGCCCAGGTCATGATCTTACGGTTCGTGAGTTTGAGCCCCGCATCGGGCTCTGTGCTGACAGCTCAGAGCCTGGAGCCTGCTTCCGATTCTGTGTCTCCCTCTCTCTCTGCCCCTCCCCGGCTCAAACTCTGCCTCTCTCTCAAAAATAAATAAACACTAAAAAAAATTAAAAAAAAATAAAACATCACATGGTTGAAAAATACAGATGAGAGGTATGAACTGCAGTCAGTTTTGGCTATTTGGTTGACAGGTACTTTGTGTATTCAGAGTCTCAATACCTGTTACTGAAACCCAGGTTTGGTTGCCTGTAGTTGGAAAGGCCAATACTCTAGAGATGAGTTGTTTTTTCTTCTCGCCCTCCCACCCCCAAGAGAGGAGTTTTAATTTGAAAGAATAGGAGCTTTATTCAGGAGGTCAGCCACCTGAGGAGAAGGCAGACTCTTGTCCAAAAGCCTACTCCAGGGGTGCCTGGGTGGCTCAGTTGGTTAAGCATCCGACTTCAGCCTAGGCCTTGATCTCACCGTTCCTGAGTTCGAGCCCCTCATTGGGCTCTGCTGACAGCTCAGAGCCTGGAGCCTGTTTTCAGATTCTCTGTCTCCCTCTCTCTCTCTGCCCTTCCCCCACTCATTCTCTGTCTCTCTCTCAAAGATAGCTAAACATTCAAATTTTTTTAAATAAATAAAAATAAATAAACAAAACAACACACACGCCCACTCCAAGGTTTCTCCTGGCCCAGAGATTTTAAAAGTAATTTAGGGCAATTAATTATAGAAGTGCAGTGGTCTATGACAATTGTGTTTTTTTGTTTTTGTTTTTTTTTTAAGTTTATTTTACTTATTTTGAGAGAGAGAGAGTATGGGAGGGGCAGAGAGAGAGAATCCCCACTCTGACAGTGCAGAGCCCGATGTGGGGCTTGACCTCAAACTGTGAGTTCATGACCTGAGCTGAAATCAGGAGTCGGTTGCTTAACCTCTTGAATTATTCGGGCACCCCTCTATGACAGTTCTTGATTACACACAGGCTCAGTGGTGCCAGCGACAGATGTTGTCACAGGGCTCAGAGGTATTGCCAAAGGGCCTGGTTCCTTGGTGGTGGTGGTGAGGTTTGGTTCCTTGGTGCCCAGGGTGGTACAGGAGAGAAGAGCTCTGTTCTTTCTAGGAAAGGATGCATGATCTATAAATGTACAAAGAAAGGTTTAATTAGTCAATCACATGGGATAAGGGTGCTTGTTAGAACTTAAATACTACTAGGTTGGCCAGAGGGGCTGAGACGCTTCGTACCTAGGATTTTCTGACTGGTACATCGTGCCAGCCTAAATATTTTTCTTTTTCACTCTTGTAGACAGAAGGCCCCAGATAATCAGCTACTGGTATGAAAACAAACATTCTGTAGTACTTTCTACTTTACTGAAATGAGATTTGGAACCATATCTTCCTATCCGTTACTAAACTCTAGCTGTTTCTTACGCTGATACTTACAGACACATTGCATTTTTATTCAGCCTCACTTGATAAAAGACTTTGAAGAGGCTTATAAGAATACTGTAGAATGAGTAAATGCAAATTTAAAAAATAAGACCAGAGGTGCCTGGGTGGCTCAGTCAGTTGAGTGATGAACTCTTGATTTCGGCTCAGGTCATGATCTCATGGTTGTGAGATCAAGCCCTTAGGTGGGGCTCACTGTGAAGCACAGAGCCTGCTTGAGATTCTCTGTCTCCCCCTCTCTCTGTGCCCCTCCCCTGCTCATTCTCTCTCTCTCTCTCAAAAATGAATAAACATTAAAAGAATCATTAAGAATGCAGTTGAGTGGGGGGTGCCTGGGTGGCTCAGTCAGTTAAGTGTCTGACTCTTGATTTCAGCTCAGGTCATGATCTCATGGTTCGTGGGATTGAGCCCTGAGTCTGGCAGTTTCTTATATACATCTGCCTTATGACTGAGCAAGTCTAGTCTAGGTATTTACCCAAGAGAAATGAAAACATCTATCCACCAAAAATAGGAATTGAAAAGAGTGTTCATAACAGCTTCAGGACAATGGCTGAAAACTGCAAGCAGTCCAGATATCCACAGATAGGTAAACAGATACATATTGGTGTTTTCATACAATAGAATCCCACTCAGCAATAAAAAAGAGCAACTACTTATATAGTCACAGCGTGAATGAATCTCCATCATTAGGCTGAATGAAGGGGTGCCTGGTTGGCTCAGTTGGTGGAGCATGTGATTCCTGATCTTGGGGTCATGAATTTGAGCCCCACCTTGGGTGTGGAGTTCACCTGAAGAAAAAAAAAGGCATTATGCTAAATGAAAAAAGCCTTACTGTATGGTT
Organism: Panthera onca; assembly: GCF_046562875.1. Classification (NCBI taxonomy): domain Eukaryota; kingdom Metazoa; phylum Chordata; class Mammalia; order Carnivora; family Felidae; genus Panthera; species Panthera onca. Next base: position 200,091,369 of record NC_138346.1, on the reverse strand, counting down.
CCATTTATTTAAACTTGTAGAATATACAAAATTGATGTATGGTAAAAATAACTCAGTGTCTAGAAGATTTGTGCAGTTCTCTGTGTGTATATTTCACTGCTTGTAAAACAAACAAACAAAAAAACTGTAAAGAATAATTGAATAATATGCATGTTGAAGTAATTGAGGGAAGCATACCAATATCTAAAACCTAATTTTGGGGGCGCCTGGGTGGCGCAGTCGGTTAAGCGTCCGACTTCAGCCAGGTCACGATCTTGCGGTCCGTGAGTTCGAGCCCCGCGTCGGGCTCTGGGCTGATGGCTCGGAGCCTGGAGCCTGTTTCCGATTCTGTGTCTCCCTCTCTCTCTGCCCCTCCCCCGTTCATGCTCTGTCTCTCTCTGTCCCAAAAATAAATAAAAAACGTTGAAAAAAAATTAAAAAAAATAAAAAATAAAAAAAATAAATAAAACCTAATTTTGGAATGTATCAGAAAATAAGGATGATAAGTGGGTAGAGGGATGGATAGATGGATAATTGTGTAACAAAATAAGTATAATAAAGGGTTAATTATAGGTGGTGGATATGTAGGTGTTTGCTATACAATTCTTTTTTTTTAAGTTTTTTCTTTTTCTTTTAGTAATTTCTTCATCCAGTGTGGGGCTCAAACTCATGACCCGAGACCAAGAGTTGCATGCTCTTCTGACTGAGCCAGCCAGGTGCCCCCAATTCTTTTCATTTTTATGTTTGGAATTTTTTACAATAAAATGTTGGGGAAAGAATGTAGTCAGAATTCAACTCCAACCTGTGGCACATCCCAGCTGTGTGGGTTAAGGCCTACTGTAGAATCCTGCTAGGTCTCTGTGTCCCCTTCTAAATGGGAGTAATGGTTTCATTCACCTCGCAGAGTTAGTGTGACGATTCAGTCAGTGAGAGATGGTGCATGTGAGAACCTGGCCCATAGTGAGTGCTTTGTAGTCTTCAGCTCTTTTTTTTTTTTTTTCAAGTCCATGATTGAATTTTTTTATTTATTTTTTATTTTTTAGAGAGAGCACGAGAGCAGGGGAGAGGGGCAAAGGGAGAGAAAGAGAGAGAGAGATAGAGAATCTTAAGCAGGCTTCACATTCAGTGAGGAGTCCGAGGCTGGGCTTGATCCTGCTGGGAATGGCCAGCAAACCCTGCCCTGATGGATGAAAGATTACTCCACTCTTTGCTAAGAAAGAGAGGAGAAGGCACGGGGTCAGGGTTCACAGACTAAGACCCTGTTTGCCTCACTTATACTCTCATTTATGTTCAAAGGGCGTATAACATTTCAGGCAAGCAAAAACAAAGGGTGCCTGACTAAAAGGTGAATAATCACAAGAGACTAATCAAATCAGAGAAATATGGCAAGTGGCTATGTGTCCTATTATTTTGCTAAACTTTGTGTGCAATGTATAGATAAGGGAGTTCCCCAAGGACTGCAGAAACACCTGGAAGGGCTGGCCTCCGGGCTAGGGCATAATGCATTGAGGCCTCTGGCATTCCAAGAAACCCACGCCCCTTCCAAGCTTAACTGCAGCCCACCAGAAATCTGTGTTACATTTTAGCTAGCCCACATTGTGTATAATCTCGTCATCCTCAGTAATAACGCCAACCCTGGGATCCTGACTAGCGGAAATCAAGAGTTAGTTGCTTTACTGACCGAGCCACCCAGGTGCCCCAGTAGTGGGTAGCTCTTACTAATGGTGGTCTTCACATCTGTGAGGCTCAAGATTCTCGCATATAGAAGACACAGATTTGGCCCTTCATTCTTCTTAGCATCAACAAACATGGAGCTCATAGATCCTGTTCTGTGATCCTTGGGCACAAGCACTGCTATTACCCATACCTTCTTGGCTTTGTGTCCATATGTTTATTGGAACTAAGGATCTTGAGTAATATTTCCAGAAAAGTTAGGATTATTTCACCGGTGATACCTGTAAGGATGATGTTAAGGAAAATTAACTGTTTTCAGTATAAATCTCATAGTAGAAGGGATGTCAGAGGATATAGCCATATCCTCCTACTTCCGTCTCTTTAAAAAAATAGAATATGGGGGATCTCCTAGACATCTTGCAATTAGGGTCCATGGGTTTACTTTGTCCAGCCAGCCAGATTGTAAGTTTCTTGAGGACAGGACTCTTGTTCTTCAGCTCTGTATCAGCCTGACCTGTGGTAGGTGATCAAGAAAAAAAAAAACACTTTAAATTGTGAAAATTTTCAAATAAAACTACAAAGAATGGTACAGTGAACACTAATATAGTCACCACTGAATTTTGTTAACATGTTGCCATATTTTCCTTATCTCTCTCTTTAACTGGATAGATGTAGATACATGTTTCTTTTTGCTAAATCATATGAAAGTAAGTCACAGATGTTGTGACAGTTTACCACAACATATTTAAGCATACATTGCCAAAAACTGGACATAACCACAATGCTTCTATCATACTAACAGCATTAACAGTGATTCCCTGATACCCATCAAACGATACCCAAATAATTCCCATATAGTGCCCAGTCTACATTTAAATTTTTATATTTGCCCCAAGAATAGCTTTTTATAGCTTTAAAAAAAATTTTTTTTTTCCCCAAGTCAGATGAGTAGTGTGCTAAGGTTGTAACAGGGTTTGAGGAAGGTACATATCACAAAAGTATGAACACTCAGTCATCACACTTAATGAACTAAAGGATCATCTCTTTATTTATTTATTTATTTTTAATTTTTTTTTTTTTAACGTTTATTTATTTTTGAGACAAAGAGAGACAGAGCATGAACAGGGGAGGGGCAGAGAGAGAGGGAGACACAGAACCTGAAACAGGCTGCAGGCTCTGAGTGGTCAGCACAGAGCCCGACGTGGGGCTCGAACTCACAGACCATGAGATCATGACCTGAGCTGAAGTCGGACGCTTAACTGAGCAAGCCACCCAGGCGCCCCTATTTATTTATTTTTTAATGTTATTTATATTTGAGAGAGAGACAGAGAGTGCGCAAGCCTGGGAGGGGCAGAGAAAGGGAGACACAGAATCTGAAACAGGCTCCAGGCTCTGAGCTGTCAGCACAGACTGTGTCTCCCTTTCTCTCTCCCTCCCCCACTTGTGCTCGTGCGCTCTCTCTCCCCCCAAAATAAATAAACATTAAAAAAAAAAAAATGCTCACCTCTTATCTTTTTTCGTAACACTGACTTTTTAAAGAGGTAAGACCAATTGTCTTACATAAGGTTCTACATTCTGGAATCTAGTTTAACTTTCTGGACTTATTTGCTTCCTTTTGGTGGTGTTTTACTTGTTCTGTCCCTAATATTTCCTGTAAACTGGACATTAGATCTAAGGGTTTGATTGGATTGTATTAAATATATATATATATTTTTTGTTTATTTTTGAGAGAGAAAGAGAGTGAGTGCAAGTGGGGGATGGGCAGAGGAGGACAGAGGATCCAAAGCAGGCTCTGCACTGACAGCAGCGAGCCCGATGTGGGACTCAGACTCATGAACCATGAGATCATGACTGGAGCCAAAGTCAGGCATTCAACTGAGCCACCCAGGTGCCCCGTATTATATTAAATATTCTTGACAAAAATACTTCATAGGTGATATAGTACATAAGTAAATGTTTACTAGATAGATGAGTGTGGGACTCGCCCAGATTGGCAATCCTTACATTCAGGTTTGTAAATTAGTTTTGAACTAGAATATAAGAGGGAACAAAAAATAGTACAGGCTCTGATTAGAAAAACATTTTTCCTTCCCCTCAGGCCAGGGCTTAGTCTCATCTGAGAATCCCACCTTTAACCATTCTCTTTCTCTTGTTTGCTTTCTTTCCAGAATCCCAGCTGGCTACTGTTTTGTAGAATTCGCAGATTTGGCCACAGCCGAGAAGTGTTTGCATAAAATTAATGGGAAACCCCTTCCCGGAGCAACACCTGTAAGGACACTTAGATAATGATGATGTTGCCATTTTTATTGTCATCGATAACTATCATTTATTGAATCCCTACTGTATACTTACATTATTTAATTTAATCCTATAAAAACCCTGAACAGTAGGCATTGTTATCTTTGACAGACCAGGAAACTGAAGCTCAGGGAAGTGAAATAACTTGCCCCAAGGCAACACAGGTAGTAAGTACAGAGCCAGGATGCAAACTGAAGATTGGTTGCCTCTAAAATCCATGCCCTTTGCGCTGTGCACTTCTGCCTCCCTTAACGGAAGACTTGAAACCCCAGACCTCTGCCTGACTGAGAAACTAGAACAGGCTGGCGGTAGTGAGGACACGTTTCAAGAGAGTTACATTCTGCTCTTCCCACAGTTACTTAGCTTACAGCTGCACCAAGCTGGCACACCTGGGCTCATAGAACCATGGAGCTGGCAGTGCCCTTAGCGATCATCCGTGCAACCCCCCCATTTTATACAGGAGAAAAAGCTGAGGCTTAGAGAGGGGGAGATGTTTTGGCCAAGGTAATTTATTTCAGTTTTTTTCAAATATTGTTTGGCTCTTGAAATGCCCTTCTCTGTTTTAGTTTGTTTGTTTTTAAATTTCTAGGCAAAACGTTTTAAACTGAACTATGCCACTTATGGGAAACAACCAGATAACAGGTAAGCATAGGGTAACCCCAAGGTAGCCTCAAGCCCCAGGAAATGTCTAGATAGAGACAAGATGCATCACTGTGTTGGGCTCTACCAAAGAGACGGTTGAGGAGCCAAGTTTGGTCCACTTTGCCTTCCTCCCGAAGGATGACTCCTTCCCCTTCCCCACTGGGGCTTCTTGTCAAGACCCATGTATTCTATTTGGGCCCACCTCTAGCCTTCCTCCCTGTTACCCATAGTAAGAATTGACCTGTTGTAGCAACATAAATCCGTTCAGCTTCAACTTTTCGGGGTGCTGTTCAAAAGCTTTAAAACAATGTATCAAGAGTTTAAAAAACATATGCACCCACTGACCCTGTAATTCTACTTTTCAGAATTTATTCATGGATGTATGCAAAGATTAGCCTCAAAAGTGTTCATTGAAATATTACATATAACGGGAAAAATTGGAGAAACCCCAGATAATCTAATAATTGAGAAGTGGTTTACGTGACAATATGTTTATTAATTGGAATATTGTGTATCCATTAATAAGTCATTGTAGCAAAATAGGACATGTCAAGATATTGGTGATATGTTAAAAGTGAAAAAATGCTAGAAACAAAATGAGTTATACCCAAGTTTTGTAAATTCAAAAAGAGAAGCCCAAGGGAAAAAAAAAAGAAAAATATAACAGTGTTCATAGTGATTACTTTTGAGTGGTTGGGTTGTTGGTAATTTTATTTTTCTTTTGTCCTTTTGTGTATTCTGATTTTATTTTTTTATTTCTTAATATTTAGTTATTTTTGAGAGAGAGAGAGAGACAGAGTGCGAGAGGGGGAGGGGCAGAGAGCAAGGGAGACACCGAATCTGAAGCAGGCTCCAGGCCCCAAGCTGTCAGCACAGAGCCTGACTCAGGACTTGAACTCACGAACTGATATCATGACCTGAGCTGAGGTTAGATGCCCAACCTACTGAGCCACCCAGCTGCCTGTTGTATATTCTGATTTTAAAGAAGGAATATATATCATGCTTGAACTAAGAAAATAATAATGAGTTTACATGTTTGATTTTTTCTTTTTTTAAGATTTTATTTTTAAGTAATCTGAACTTAAACGCATAGCCCAGAGATCAAGAGTCATACGCTCCACTGACTGATCCAGGCAGGTGCCCTGATTTTTTCTTTTAATAATTTTTCTAGAATGGGGGACCTAGGGTGGCTCACTTGGAGCGTCCAGCTCTTGATTTTGACTCAGGTCATGATCCCTAGGTCGTGGGATTGAGGCCCAACATCGGGCTCCATGCTGAGTGTGGAGCCTACTTGGGATTGTCTCTCCCTCTCTCCCCCTTTCTCCTTTCCCCCTCTCCTGTTTGTGCTCTATCTCTCTAGAATAGAATAGAATAGAATAGAATAGAATAGAATAGAATAGAATAGAATAGAATAGAATAGAATAGAATAGGAGTAGTTTATAGCAGCACTATCAATAATAGCCAAAGTATGGAAAGAGCCCAAATGTCCATCGATGGACGAATGGGTAAAGAAAATGTGGTGTGTATATATACATATATATGTGTGTGTGTGTGTGTGTGTGTGTGTGTGTGTGTGTGTGTATGTATATATACACAATAGAGTATTACTCGGCGATCGAAAAGAATGCAGTCTTGCTATTTGCAACTACGTGGATGGAACTGGAGGGTATTATGCAAAGTGAAACTAGTCAGTCAGAGAAAGACAAAAATCATATGGCTTCACTTATATGAGGGCTTTAAGAGACAAAACAGATGAACATAAGGGAAAGAAAACAAAAATAATATAAGAACAGGGAGGGGGACAAAACAAAAGAGACTCATAAATATGGCGAACAAACTGAGGGTGATTGGAGGGGTTGTGGGAGGGGGGATGGGCTAAATGGGTAAGGGGCACTAAGGAATCTACTCCTGAAATCATTGTTGCACTATATGCTAATTTGGATGTAAATTAAAAAAAAAAAAAAAAAAAAAAGAATGACTATTAAAAAAAAAGAATAAAATAAAGGCATCTGGATGGCTCAGCTGGTTAAGGGCCCAACTCTTGGTTTTGGCTCAGGTCATGATCTGTTTGTGAGATCAAGCCCCATGCTGGACTCTAACTTGCTTGGGATTCTCTTTGTCTCTCTCTCTGCCCCTCCCCTACGCTTGCACACCACCCCCCCCCCCAAAATAAATAAACTTAAAATATATATATTTAAAATAAGAGGTTGACAAGATGTGGCCTGACTTGTGTCACCTGCAAGCTAAAAATGGTTTTTATACTTCTAAAGGGTTGTGAAAACAGAAAAAGCAACAGAGACCATAGGTGCCCCACCAAGCTTAAAACTTGTATTGTCTGGCACTTTACAGGAAAAGTTTGCTGACACACATTCTAAAAGTTAGGGGATTTCATCCTAGCTGGGGTTTCAGGCTTTAGGACATAAGGTCCAGTTCTCATTCTCTATCTTTCACTATTTCAACTAAAAATATGCAGTGAGGGGCACCTAGAGCACACAGTTTTTGATCTTGGGGTCATGAATTCGAGCCCCATGTTGGGCATAGAAATTACTTAAAAAGGGGAGCCTGAGTGGCTCAGTCGGTTAAGCGTCTGACTTCGGCTCAGGTCATGATCTCACAGTTCGTGAGTTCAAGCCCCACGTCGGGCTCTGGGCTGACAGCTCGGAGCCTGGAGCCCGCTTCAGATTCTGTGTCTCCCTCTGTCTGCCCCTCGGCCGCTTGCACTCTGTCTCTTGCATTGTCTCAAAAATAAATAAAAACATTAAAAAGAATTTTTTTTTGCAAAGAAATTACTTTACAAAAATGCAGTGAATACAGAATGTGTAGATTTCTCCTTTGAGATCCTCTGACCGGGTCCCCCCATCTTCACTCAAAGCCAAACAGGCTTTGTTCAGTGAGTAAGGGACTTGGGACAGGGGGCTGCTTCCATAACTCTTCTGCCAGGGCTGCCAAATGCAACACATTCAGACCTGGTTAAGGGCCCATCAGATGTGCTGTTCCCTCAGAAGGCCCAGGAGGTTTACTTAGAATGGGCCAAAAGAGCTTGTTAGAACAAAGGTTTTGGTGATTGTCTCTGAATCTTGTTCTCTCCTCTCAGCCCTGAGTACTCCCTGTTTGTGGGGGACCTGACCCCAGACGTGGATGACGGCATGCTGTATGAATTCTTCGTCAAAGTCTACCCCTCCTGTCGGGGAGGCAAGGTGGTTTTGGACCAGACAGGCGTGTCTAAGTAAGACCTCGTTGGTTACTGATGCCTACCCCGTTCCAGCATTTGTGTTTTGGATGGAAATGTTAGAGCAAGGCCATGGAGCACGGTGGTTAAGAGCATAAGCTCTGGAGCTGGACGTTCTGGTGTGAACCCTCACTCCAATACTGGCTGGGGATAATGTGGTAAACACGTCACCGAAGCTCTGACCCTGTTTCCTCATCTGTGAAACAGATGCGGATTGATAGTATCTGTTCATAGGGCTGATGTCAGAGTTACAGGATGTGATATAAATAAAGCGATAGGATAGGCTTTGTAGATGTTTGCCATTTTATTTATTAGTGTTACTTCAAAAGTGGAAAAACCTCAAGAAAGGCTTATTCTTGATCAGAGTAATAGTTATAAGCATGAGGTTGAGTTACAAGCTTGGGGCCTTGATCTGAATCCTGATTCTCCAGTGATGTCGGGCAAGTTATGAACCCCTCTGACCTCAGTTCCCTCCTCAGGAAAATGCAGATACCACCATTATCTAATTGTTGGGCCGTTTGATGAGACGCTCAGCACGGTGCTGGGAAATAAAAAGTGCTCATGAAATGTTCACTATCATTTGTTGATCCCCCAAGTAGAATATGAGTCCAGCAGAGCAAGAACCTTGTCTGCTTAGGACTGCTGAGCCCCAGTGCCTAACACCATACCTGGCGAACAGGGCAGACGCAGGAAGTATTTGCTCAGTGAACTTCCATGGCTGTTACTACTACCATACTGATGATAATAATATTTCCAGTAGATTGGGTGGGAAGCCTCTGTTTGGGAAGGAGCCCCATCAGTGAAGGCGTGGAGGGGAACGGTGAACGAAACTAGGGATTCCCCCAGATCTCAGGATCCTCCAGCGCTGGAATCTTGAATCGTTCTACCTACAGCATGCCTCCACTGATGGGGATCTCATCCCTTCCTACAGAGTTTGAGGGACTCTCTCTCTTTTCTGTTTTTAAACTTTACCTTCATCACATTTGTGATCTAAATAGTGTGTCTGCTTTTGTTTCCTACAGGGGCTATGGTTTTGTGAAATTCACAGATGAACTGGAACAGAAGCGAGCTCTGACTGAGTGCCAGGGAGCAGTTGGCTTAGGGTCTAAACCAGTTCGGCTGAGTGTGGCAATCCCCAAAGCGTGAGTCGTGCACTGGTGGGAAGGTAGAGAGCCTCTGGACTGATGCCAGCCTGGACGCTCCTCATCTGCTTGGTGATAATGCGAGCTTCCGCATGCTGGACGTGAGACTGCAGGGAGGCATAGTTTAGGTCACAGATAATGAGTGCCTGTTACTTGCTAGGCTGTGTTCTGGGCATTGGCGATGAAGGAACATAACCCTGCCCCTCCAGAAGCTTACAGTTGGGAGAGAGCTCTGACTGGTGAAGGCACATACATTCGGACATGGCTGGTAGCAGTGCTGGGAAAGCAGTTGGGCTCTGCATTCTCCCATGTGCTTGCTCTTTGCCCCGTAGTGTCACCATTAGAGATTTATCCACAGAACTGATGAGAATTGAGCAGAAGGAAAGATATTATACCCAATTTTAACTATGGGAATAGCTAAAAGGTAATGATCCTAAACACTACAGAATATTATGTACATCACTATCATACCTGTCATGCCAGTCAGAGAGCCCTTCTTCCCTTACAACTCCAAGCAGGTTTTTCAGTCAGAAGACAACTGCTCTCTGCATAGAATCTTCTATCCTTTGGCCAAAGCAGTGGTTCTCAACTGGGGACAGTTTCATCCCACAGCGGGACATTGGCGACACCTGGAGACAATTTTGGTTGTCACAACTTGTCGGGGAGGACATCTAATGAGTGGAGGCCCGGGATGCTACTAAATGTCGCACAATGCACAGGCCGGCCCCACCCGAAAGACTTGTCTGCCTTGCCCCCAAGTCAATAATGTGAAGGCTGAGGAAGTCTATGCCATGAGTGGCAGAATGGCTGCATTCTTGGGGCAGAATTTCCAAATGGCCAGGTTTTTCTGTCTTTTTTTTTTTTATTGGGTTCTAGTCCTAGGCTGCCAGTTTTTTCTTTCTTTTCTTTTTTCTTTTCTTTTCTTTTTTTTTCCTTTTCTTTTCTTTTCTTTTCTTTTCTTTTCTTTTCTTTTCTTTCATGTTTATTTACTTTTGAGAGAGACAGAGACAGACTGTGAGGCAGGGAGGAGCAGAGGAGACAGAATCTAAGCAGGCTCCAGGCTCTGAGCTATCAGCATAGAGCCTGACGCAGGGTTTGAACTCACGAACAGGCGATCATGACGTGAACCGAAGTCAGATGCCTAACCAACTGAGCCACCCAGGTGCCCTTCTCTCTTTCTTTCTTTCCTTTTTTTTTTTTTTTAATGTTTTATTTATTTTTGAGAAAGCCCAAGTGGGGGAGGGGCAGAGAGTGAGAGACAGGGTCTGAAGGGGCTCTGTGCTGACAGCAGTGACTCCATGTGAGGCTTGAACTCATGAACCTTGAGATCATGACCTGAGCCAAAGTTGGGCACTAACCGACCGAGCCACCAGGGTGCCCCTAAATGGCAAGGTTTTTCAAAGCAGCAAAAGATTTGGAGGTTCTTTGTAGCTTAACTGTATTTAATACATGGAAGATCAGTTTGAGTAATTTCCCCTCAAAATGTTATTCTATACTATATAAAACATTACAGAAAATATTTAAAAGAAATTTCCTCATTATCCTAAAATGACTAATTATGATTTCTGACTTCCAAAGTTTACTTATTTATTTTGAGAGAGAAAGAGAGCTCTTGCGAGGGAGGGGCAGAGAGAGAGAAAGAGAGAATTCCAAGCAGGCTCTGAGCCACCATTGTAGAGCCGGATGAAGGGCTCAAGCCCAAGAACCACGGCCCATGACCTGAGCTGAAACCAAGAGTTGGATGCTTAACGAACTGAGCCACCCAGGCACCCAGTGTTTATTCATTTTTTAAAAATATTTATTTATTTATTTATTTTGAGAGAGAGAGAGTGTATGTGCATGCCCCCGAGACAGTGGGGGGAGGGGCAGAGGGAGAGAGAGAGAGAATCTTAAGCTGGCTCCATGCCCAGCTTGGAGCCTGACACAGGACTTGATCTCACAACCATCAGATCGTGACCTGAGCTGAGATCGAGAGTCAGATGCTTAACCAACTGAGCCATGCAGGCACCCCTCTTTATTCATTTTTAATTACAGTAACAGTGCTCATTCTTTTTCCCCCAGTTTCCCTCATATACACATTCCCTTTCCGACATAGCTCTACAATCCTCACCATAATATTTTTAATAGCTTCAGGGTATCTTGACCGTATATTCTGCCTCAAGGTTCCTCAGATGTTGACGTTGTTGGTTGTTTCTGACATGTTACCATTTAGTCAGTCAACAATAACCGAGTTCCTACAACTCTGCGGGCCCTGACCTAGACTTTGGAGTTGTAGCTGTAATCAAGAAAAACAAAGTGCCTTCTGCAAGGAGGTTATGTTCTGTTCCATTTCCTGGTTGATCATTGTCAGAATTTGGGGCCTGCCTCTAGGGAGGAGCCATCAAGCACTGGGAATTGAGGGTGGTAAGGGTTCTCTTTGAGGATTCATCTGTAAGAGCTGAGTGTGGAGAAACAGAGCAGAAGTGTACAGACCCAGGCCAGGGAGATGACCTTCAATTATGTGAATATATCAGGAGGGTGGCAGACTCCTTGGAAGCGTGTCAGGGTAGTCGGAGGGGAGCATTAGCAGTTTCCAGCCTCACGCCGGGCAGGGAGAGGAAGTCTCTGCCACTAGACTTCATCCGGCCACCCCATCAGGAGGTGATGCTAAGATGGTCAGGCATGGAGTTGTCTAACTGCTCTAGCCGAGTCCTGCTCACCAAGCAGATGTTGCACTCGAAAAGAACTCGCGCTCATTCAGACTTTGAGAATTTGTGGTTCCTGTGACAGGATTGCTGTGGTAGTTCACCTCCTGCTTATGACTTGGTTTCCTCTCTGGCTTCACTGTGGAGATAGAATACACTAATCATGAGGACGTGAGTGCATTCCACACCACGTGGCAGTTACAGTTCTCCGTATAAGCCAGCCAGCGGGTGGTGTGGGCCTCTGCCTCCTGCGTATTTGGTGTGCACTCACGAGTCTGGCTCTCAGGAGTGTGATGACTCTGGAAGCACGTTGCCATGTTGTTCTTTTGATTCCTCCCACCTAGGACTGCTGGTCATACCCCAGGCCTGTCTCATAAGCCTACTCACACATGATTGTGTACATTTTTGAGAGCAGTGGATCCTTTTCAAGCTTGACATTCTGTCTTTGGTTAGCAGTGGCTAGGGTAGCCATGCAAGCAGGAGAAGAAAGCTGCCCACTGAGCCTGGGCCTCAGCCCTGATTTGTGACTGCAGGATTATAGGAGCCTGGCAAGATGTCTTACATCTGTCAGAGCAGGTACTGTAGGTAACAGTGTGGTGTTCAGAGCATGAGCCTTGGAGCTGAATTTGGCTCCAGTCCTAGGTGTGGCCTTGGGTAAATCACTTAATCTTTTAGAGGCTCAGTATTCTCATCTGTATAATGGGAAAAATACATAATAGCTCTGCCAAAGGGTTGTGTGAGACTTAAGATAGGAGACTGTATATGAAAACCAATGGGCCCAGATCCTGAGTACCTACTCCGTAATGGTAGCTGTGACCACAGTGGTGCCGCTAAGCCTACTGGACCTTCTGGAACACTTGTGTGTGTGTGTGGCGAAGAGGTGATTAGACATTTTGTAGTTGACAAGCTTCTTGGATCATCCTAAATCCAGATTTTCCAGGCCTTGTTCACCTGAGCCTTTGTGGGTGGCAAAAAAACCAGCCCCCCAAGATCTTGGTAAGAGGACAAGTCAGTACTGACAAGATTTGATAAGAGAGACAAACCTAACCATTAAAACTCCTGACTGTAGGGGCACCTGGGTGGCTCAGTCGGTTAAGGTTTGATTCTTGGTTTGAGCTCAGTTTTTGATGTCACAGTTTCATAAGTTCGAGTCCCCCTGTCAGGCTCTGTGCTGGCAGTGTGGAGCCTGCTTGGGATTCTCTCTTTTCCCTCTCTCTCTGTCCCTGCCCGACTCGTGCTTGCTCGCTCTCTCTCTCTCAAAATAAATAAATAAACTTAAAAAAAAAAATTAAAAGCAAAAACAAAACTCCTGACTGTAAAGCCTGGGCTCTGAAGCCAGATTGCCTGGGTGTGGATCTCCTATTAGCTATGTGGCTTTGGACAAATGATGTGGCCTGCATGTACCTCAATTTCCTCATCTAAAATAGGAATAACGTATTGTTCTTACATAAGGTTGTCGTGGGTTTTGAATGAGTTGATCTGCGGAAAGCACTTAGAACAGCCCCTGGCCACGTAGTAAGAGTTATGGAAACGTTTGTCTACATTTGTTTCTTTTTGCTTCTTTCTTCATTTAAGGAGCCGCGTGAAGCCAGTGGAATATAGTCAGATGTACAGTTACAGCTACAACCAGTATTACCAGCAGTACCAGAACTACTATGCGCAGTGGGGCTATGACCAGAACACAGGCAGCTACAGCTACAGCTACCCCCAGTATGGCTACACACAGAGCACCATGCAGGTAACCATGGTTCGGCAGACCTGGTCCTCTTGGGTATGTCGTCCTCCGGGGATCGGTAAGGGTGGCAGCTTGGACTTTAGAAAATATGGCAAAGAGGCAGCAACCGAGTTCCTCTTGTTAAAAATAAGGCCTCCCAGGGGCGCCTGGATGGCTCAGTCGGTTGAGTGTCCGGCTTCGGCTCAGGTCATGATCTCACGGTTTGTGAGTTCGAGCCCCACGTTGGGCTCTGTGCTGACAGCTCGGAGCCTGGAGCCTGCTTCAGATTCTGTGTCTCCTCTCTCTGCCCCTCCCCACTTGTGCTCTGTCTCTCTCTGTCTCAAAAATAAATAAATAAATGTTAAAGAAAAAAAAAAAAAGGCCTCCTGGCCTTGGGCCAGGAGTTCACGCTGCTTCTCATCCCCTCTCTGGTCTCTTGGCAGACATACGAAGAAGTCGGGGACGACGCATTGGAAGGTAAGAAAGGAGTTTGCTCTCCCATTCCTCTGTCCTCTGTCAGCTGTTGCCGGGTGACCGCCCTGTGGCTGGCACTGTGCCTGTAGCTAGATGCTGAGGAGTGCAGTGTGGAGTGTGCTCTTGAGGAGACTGAATTTTAGTGAGAGAACTAGTGCTTGTGTAATTAGAGTAAGAACTGAGTGTGTCCCCCAGCGGTGTCTGTGCAGGTCCCAGAGAGCCCGGAGGGAGCAGCTCAACAGGAGAGAGAGCTGGTCACTCCCTAGACGTGGGCCATTCGGTCCCCAGATGCAGTTCTCCAGCAAAACTGTTGCCTTGTATTTGTTTGATAATTTGTAAAATTCATTTTTTATTTCATGTTTTAATTTTTCTATATATTTTACATTACATTTTTTCCTCATTTTTTTTAAGTTTATTTATTTATTTACATAATCTCTACCCCCAACATGGGGCTCGAACTCACAACCCTGTGATCAGGAGTTGCACACTCCACTGACTGAGCCACAAGGCACCGCTCTCATTTTCAAGTAATAGTTACTTACCATTGAAAATTTGGAAACTATAGTAACATATTGATGAAGAAACTGAAAATCACCCCCATTTGCGACATAGTAATAGCCATTATTATTTTTTAATTAAAAGCATTTACTGGGGCACCTGGGTGTCTCAGTCACTTAAGCATGACTTCGGCTTGGGTCACGATCTCGTGGCTCCCAGGTTCAAGCCCTGCATCGCACTCTGTGCTGACAGCTCAGAGCTTGGAGCCTGCTTCGGATTCTGTGTCTCCCCCTCTCACTGCCCCTCCCCTGTTCACACTCTTTCTCTCAAAAATTAATAAACATTAAAAAAAAAAGCATTTATTGTAATTTTTACTGAATTTAACAAGAAAAAGGAAAGTAAAACTGAAGGAATTGCTAACCTTCAAAACTTTTCAAGGGAAATATTAGTAATTAAAGGATTCTCTAAGGCTTGAAAAAATTATGAAAAAAAGTTTTTCAACATGTTTCTGAACAGATGTTAAGGTTTTGTTGTTTTTTTTCTTAAGTTTATTTATTTATTTTGAGAGAGACAGACACAGTTCGAGTGGGGGAGGAGCAGAGAGAGAGGGAGAGAGAGAGAATACGAAGCCACGAGAGAACACTGACTGAGCCACCCAGGCACCCCTAAATAGACGTTGAGTTTTAAAGAAGTAAAACTCTTCTGGGTGGCTCAGTTGGTTAAGCGTCCAACTTCTGCTCAGGTCATGATCTTGCGGTTCCCAGGTTTGAGCTCATACTCTGTTTCTCTCTGTCTCTCAAAAATAAATGAATGTTAAAAAAAAAGTATACAGGGGCGCCTGGGTGGCGCAGTCGGTTGAGCGTCCGACTTCAGCCAGGTCACGGTCTCGCGGTCCGTGAGTTCAAGCCCCGCGTCGGGCTCTGGGCTGATGGCTCGGAGCCTGGAGCCTGTTTCCGATTCTGTGTCTCCCTCTCTCTCTGCCCCTCCCCCGTTCATGCTCTGTCTCTCTCTGTCCCAAAAATAAATAAAAAACATTGAAAAAAAAAAAAAAAAAAGGATACAGTCCAATATATTTTTTAAAAGTTGTATTCGTTTACTTAAAGCACAAGTGGGGGTTGGGGTGGGCAGTAGTCACAAAGTTGTACTATCATTACCACTAATTCCAAAAGAAACTCTGCAGCCATTAGCAGTCACTCTCCGTGTGCCGGCCCCCTCCAGTCCCTGCCAGCCACTCATCTACTTTCTGTCTGTTTGGATTTACCTAATCTGGGTTTTGTTGTTGTTTTAATTTTTTTTAATTTAAATAAATTTAATTTTTTAAATTTACATCCAAGTGAGCATATAGCGCAACAGTGATTTCAGGAGTAGAGTCCTTAGTGCCCCTTATCCATTTAGCCCCTCCCCCCTCCCACAACCCCTCCAGTAACCCTCTGTTTGTTCTCCATATTTAGGGTCCCTTATATTTTGTTCCCCTCCCTGTTTTTAATTTTTTTTCATGTTTTTATTTTATTTTGAGAGAGAGACACAGTGTGAGTGGGGAAGGGGCAGAGAGAGAGGGAGTCAGAATCCGAAGTAGGCTTCAGGCTGTGAGCTGTCAGCACAGAGCCTAATGCGAGGCTTGAACTCACGGACTGTGAGATCATGACCTGAGCCAAAGCCAAACGCCCAACCGACTGAGCCACCCAGGTGCCCCCCCCACTCCCGTTTTTATATTATTTTTGCTTCCATTCCCTTGTGTTCATCTGTTCTGTGTCTTAAAGTCCTCATATGAGTGAAGTCATGTGATATATGTCTTTCTCTAATTTTGCTTAGCATAGTACTGTCTAGTTCCATCCACGTAGTTCTGAATGGCAAGATTTCATTCTTTTTGATTGCCGAGTGATACTCCATTGTATATATATACCACATCTTTATCTGTTCATCCATCGATGGACATTAGGGCTCTTTCCATACTTTGGCTATAGTTGATAGTGCTGCTATAAACATCGGGGTGCATGTGTCCCTTCAAAACAGCATACCTGTATCCCTTGGATAAATACCTAGTAGTACAATTCCTGAGTTGTAGGGTAGTTCTATTTTACATTTTTTGAGGAACCTCCATACTGTTTTCCAGAGTGGCTACACCAGTTTGCATTCCCACCAACAATGCAAAAGAGATCCTCTCTCTCCGCATCCTCGCCAACATCTGTTGTTGCCTGAGTTGTTCATGTTAGCCATTCTGACAGGTGTGAGGTGGTATCTCATTGTGGTTTTGATTTGTATTTCCCTGATGAGGAGTGACGTTTAGCATTTTTTCATGTGTCAGTTGGCCATCTGGATGTCTTCTTTGGAGAAGTGTCTATTCATGTCTTTTGCCTATTTCTTCACTGGATTATTTGTTTTTTGGGTGTTGAGTTTGATAAGTTCTTTATAGATTTTGGATACTCACCCTTTATCTGATATGTTGTTTGCAAATATCTTCTCCCATTCTGTCAGTTGCCTTTTAGTTTTGCTGGTTGTTTCCTTTGCTGTGCAGAAGCTTTTTATTTTGAGGAGGTCCCAGGAGTTCATTTTTGCTTTTGTTTCCCTGGCCTCTGGAGATGTGTTGAGTTAAGAAGTTGCTTCAGCCAAGATCAAAGAGGTTTTTGTGTGCTTTCTCCTCGAGGATTCTGATGGATTTCTGTCTTACATTTAGGTCTTTCATCCATTTTGAGTTTATTTTTGTGTATGGGGTGAGAAAGTGGTCCAGGTTCATTTTTCTGCATGTCCCAGCTTCCTACTTGCTGAAGAGGCTGTCTTTATTCCGTTGGATATTCTTTCCTGCTTTGTCAAAGATTAGTTGGCCATATGTTTGTGGGTCCATTTCCGGGTTCTCTATTCTGTTCCACTGATCTGAGTGTCTGTTCTTCTGTCAGTACCATACTGTCTTGATGATTACAGGTTTGTAATACAGTCCGAATTTTTTTATTTTTTTATTTTATTTATTTTATTTATTTTATTTATTTTTTTTATGTAACAGACTGTAGGTTTTTTTTTTTTTTTTTCTTTTCAATATATGAAATTTATTGTCAAATTGGTTTCCATACAACACCCGGTGCTCATCCCAAAAGGTGCCCTCCATCTACCCATCACCCACCCTCCCCTCCCTCCCACCCCCCATCAACTCTCAGTTTGTTCTCAGTTTTTAAGAGTCTCTTATGCTTTGGCTCTCTCCCACTCTAACCTCTTTTTTTTTTCCTTCCCCTCCCCCATGGGTTTCTGTTAAGTTTCTCAGGATCCACATAAGAGTGAAAACATGGTATCTGCCTTTCTCTGTATGGCTTATTTCACTTAGCATAACACTCTCCAGTTCCATCCATGTTGCTACAAAGGGCCATATTTCATTCTTTCTCATTGCCACGTAGTACTCCGTTGTGTATATAAACCACAATTTCTTTATCCATTCATCAGTTGGTGGACATTTAGGCTCTTTCCATAATTTGGCTATTGTTGAGAGTGCTGCTATAAACATTGGGGTACAAGTGCCCCTGTGCATCAGCACTCCTGTATCCCTTGGGTAAATTCCTAGCAGTGCTATTGCTGGGTCATAGGGTAGGTCTATTTTTAATTTTTTGAGGAACCTCCACACTGTTTTCCAGAGTGGCTGCACCAATTTGCATTCCCACCAACAGTGCAAGAGGGTTCCCGTTTCTCCACATCCTCTTTAACAAATGGTGCTGGGAGAACTGGACAGCAACATGCAGAAGATTGAAACTAGACCACTTTCTCACACCATTCACAGAAGTCTGAATTTTTTTAATAAGATTTTTTTTTAACGTTTATTTATTTTTGAGACAGAGAGAGACAGAGCATGAATGGGGGAGGGTCAGAGAGAGAGAGACACAGAATCGGAAGCCGGCTCCAGGCTCTGAGCCATCAGCCCAGAGCCCAACGCGGGGCTCGAACTCACGGACCATGAGATTGTGACCTGAGCCGAAGTCGGACGCTTAACCGACTGAGCCACCCAGGCGCCCCAGTCCGAATTTTTTTAAATGTTGATTCATTTTTGAGAGAGAGAGAGAGAGAGCATGAACAGGGGAGGGGCAGAGGGAGATAATAGAATCTGAAGCAGTCTCCAGGCTCTGAGCCGTCAGCACAGAGCCCGATGCGGGACTTGAACCCACAAACTGAGAGATCATGACCTGAGCTGAAGTCAGACGCTTAACAGACTAAGCCACCCAGGTGCCCCCCCCCTTTTTTTAATTGGGCTTCATGCCCAGTGTGGGGCTTGAACTCACAACCCTGAGATTAAGAGAGACGTGCTGTACCCACTGTGCCAGCACCCCAGGGCATTTTAAATAAATGGAATTGTGTATAATGTGTGGGCCTTTGTGAATGGCTTCTTTCACTCAGCATAGTGTTTTCAAGGTTTGTCCATGTTGTAGCATGTGCCATTATTTCATTTTTTATAGCCAAATAATATTCCATTGTGTAGATACCCATTCGTTTTGTTGATAGACATTTGGGTTCTTTCCACTTTTAGTATTATGAATATACTACTAAAGAACATTCATGTATAAGTTTTTGTATGGACAGAGAAAAGTTTTCATTACCTAGGGATGAAATTGCTGGATCATATGGCAAACTCTATATTTAACCATTGGAGGAACTGCCAAACTTTTCTGAAAAGGCTGCAGCATTTTCTGTTCTCACCAACAGCTTATGAGGCTTCCAGTTTCTCCACATCCTCACCAGTGATTGTTACTCTTTTTCATTACAGCCACACTGGTGAGTTTCAAGTGATATCTCTTTGTGGTTTTGGTTTGCACTTTCCTAATGGCTAATGCTTTGTGCATCTTTGTATGCTTATTGACCGTGTGTGTGTAGATCTTTGGAGAAATATCTAGTCAAGTCCTTTGTCCGTTTTTAAGTTGGGTTGTCTTTGTATGTAGCCTTGCCAGAGTTTTTCATATTCTGTTCTGGATTCCAGTTCCTTGTCAGACTTAAGATTTGCAAATTATCCCATTCCATGACTGTCTCTACTTTCTTGATAATGTCCTTGGAAGCACAAAAGTTAATTTCCATGAAGTTCAATTTATTTTTTTTTGTTTGTGCTTAAATGCTGTTATCTAAAAGGCATTGTTTGTTTACACCTGTTTTCTCCTAAGAGTTTATAGTTTCAGCTCTTATATTTAGGTCTTTGATCCGTGTTTAGTTAATTCTTGTTTAAGTAAGTTCTTAATTCTTAAGAGTCTAGCTTTATTCTTTTGTCTGGTTATCTAGTTGTCCCAGCACCATTTGTTGAAAAACTATTCTTTACCATTCAGTGGTCTGCTACCCTTTTAGAAGACGAATTCACTATAAATGTACAGGTTGCATTTGGACTCTCAAATCTTATTCCATTGATCTATATGCTTATCTTTCAGCCACTGCCACAGTTGGTTTTTTTTTTTTTTTTTTTTACTGTTACTTTGTAGTAAGTTTTGAAGTGGCAAAGTCCTTGACCTTTCTTTTTCAAGATTGTTTTGGCTATTCTAGATCCTTTGCATTTTTTTTTAATTAAAAAAATTTTTAATGTTTATTTTTGAGAGAAAGAGCATGAGTGGGGGAGGGCCAGTGAGAGGGGGAGACACAGAATCCAAAGCAGGCTCCAGCTGTCAGCACAGATTCTGACCATGGGGCTTGAACTCATGAACTGTGAGATCATGACTTGAGTCGAAGTCGGACGCTTAACCGACTGAGCCACCCAAGTGTGCCTCCTTTGCATTTCCATCTACATTTTATGAGCCTCTCAATGTCTGCAAAACAAGGCAGCTGATTTTTATAGGGATTACACTGAACAATTTGGGGAGTATTGCTGTCTAAAAACAATATTGTGTCCCATTCCAAGTACATGGGATGCCTATTTACTTAGGTCTTCTTTAATGTCTCTAATTGTAAAATAAGTGTTGTAATGAATGTGTGTTTGTGTATGTGCATTTTATTGTATTTGTGTGTGTGTGTGTGTGTGTGTGTGTGCGCCTTTTAAACCAACACAAGATGGCAAGGAAAAGTATAAAATGTTAGCAGTCATAGTGATTAAGGAATTTTTTTAAACTTCTTCTATTACAGAAAAGTATGTAAAACAAGCATATAGTTTAATATGTAATTATAAAGCAATTGCTTGTGAAACCTTTATTCAGGGCAATAAAACATTGCCAGCCTCCAGAAACTATCCTTCCCCTAATCACAACCCTGCTAGGGGAAACTACTGTATTGATTTTCTCTTTATAATCACCTAGATATGCATCCTTAAATAATATGGTTTAGTTTTGCCTGTTTTTAACTTCATGTAATGCAGCTGTACTATAGATACGTCTTGCTTTTTTCATTCAACATTATTTTTTTTGACAATTTAAACCTTTTTTAAAGTTTATTTTGAGAGTGAGTGGGGGAGGGGTAGAGAGAGGGAGAACCCCCAAACAGGCTCCCCACTGCCAGCAGAGAATGCAACGCAGGGCCCAAATCCACAAACCATGAGATCATGCCCTGAGCCAAAATCAGGAGTTGGGACACTCAACCAACTGAGCCATCCAGCCACCCCATAAACTCTTTATTTTTTAATGTTTATTATTTTGAGAGAAAAAGCATGAGCCTGGGGAGGGGCACAGAGAGAGGAGGAAAGAGAGAATCCTAAGCAGGCTCCACACTGTCAGCACAGAGCCCGACGCGGGGCTTAAACCCATGAACTGTGAGATCATGACATGAACTGATATCAAGAGTCAGATGCTTGGGGTGCTTGGGTGCTCAGTTGAGTATGACTTCAGCTCAGGTCATGATCTCACAGTTCTCGAGTGCTGACAGCTGAGTCTGGAGCCTGTTTCAGATTCTGTCTCTCCTTTCTCTCTGCCCCTCCCCTGCTCACACTTTCTCATATTTTTTTTAATTAAAAAAAAATTAAAAAGCCAGATGTTTTAACCGACTGAGCCACCGAGACACCCCTCACCTTTTTTTTAAATGAAATTCCAGTATGGTTAGCAGTGTTATTAGTTTCAGTGTACAGTGTAGTGATTTCAACAATTCTGTACAATCCTCCGTGCTCATTGTTGTAAATGTACTAACAGAGTCACCGTTTGTGAGATCCAATCAAGTTGTATGCAGCTGAGGTTCATTTTCACGGCTGTGTAATGTTCCCTTTTAACAACAGTGCTTTGGATTTAGTAATTTTGATCAGATTTCCAGAACCCAAAATTGAAATAAAGACCACTCCAGGAAAGCCAGCGCACAGGAAGGCCAGAGATAAGAGGAGGAATAACAGCCGCCATCATCTGAGTACTGACTACACGTTCCATTCTCTAAGCAGGTTCTATTTTCATCCTCAGAGGAAGCCTGCAAGACAGTGGTATCCACCCCTGTGAGGCATGAGGGACTCTGACCGAGGGTAGGGAACTTCCTGAGGAAGGAGGAAGTCCTGGCAGTTGGGAACAGAGTCCAAGTCTCCCAGAGCTTCTCTTGGCGCTCGGAACCCACCCTTGCTTTTCTTGCAGACCCCATGCCGCAGTTGGATGTGACGGAGGCCAACAAGGAGTTCATGGAGCAGAGTGAGGAGCTGTACGATGCACTGATGGACTGTCACTGGCAGCCCCTGGACACAGTCTCTTCAGAGATCCCTGCCATGATGTAGTCAGGACAAAGGACAAACAGAAACGGACTGTGTGATGGAGAGAAGAGACTCCTTTTTAACAAAAGTATCGGAAGAACTTTTACCTTTTTGGAAACGTTTTGTAAGATTTTAGTCACCAACTATTCTGATTATGACTGTTCTTGCACCACCACTCCCTTCGACAGCCTTTTGAGTTTGAAAACCAAGGTGCCGTTAAACAAGGTTTTCCAATTTGTCTTTGAACAGTTGTTCCAGGTAGGGTTATGTACACTCTTGGAGAGAAGAATTTGGAGTCGTTAATGAACTGGAGCGTATGATTTATTCTCCCCAGCAGCCTTTTTCTGGTGACACTATATCCTTACCCCCTGTGTAGTCAGAAAGCATGAATTACCTGTTATGCCAAATGATGGGCAACGTTGATCTTCCATTTCAAGTACCCTCTGTCCCCATCCCCCACGCTGAAGTTTGGTGGCTAGGGCAGACTGAAGTTCCTTAGACATTCCAGCTGGGAAAGAAGCTGTGTGGCCTGTGTGGTAGAAGTCATGGAGCCAGCTACATCTAGACCAAAAGGCTCAAGAGTTAGGGCATGCTCCAAGGGCAGGTCTGACTTTGAGGTAAGTCAAAATGGTTGAACATTACTGACATCTGTGTGCCTAGCCGGTTTCTTTTTTTTTTAACTTTCTATATATTTTTAATAATTTACATCCACCTGGCCTGTTTCTTGACCTTAATTTCATTTAGTAGATGTGAGTCCTCTTACACAGATCTCCAGCACCCATGTGGAAGTCTGGTTTTATACTAAAAATCTCCCATTTTATTCCTACTTTTCTGTTAGTGGCTCAGTTGGTTTTGGTTTGAAAGTCTAACTCTTGGTTTTGACTCATGGGATCAAGCCCTGAGCCCTGTACTGGGCTCCGTGGAGCCTAAGATTCTCTCCCTCTAATAAACATTTTTTTAAGGAACACCAGTCTTAGGCTCAGCCTGAATTTTCAGGCTTACTGAAGGAGACATTTATATAAATGGGAAGTTACAGAACTCATCATATTATCCTTTCATTAAAAAAAGGATAAAAAATAAAAATAAAGAGTTTAACACTGTAATGGGGAATAACCAGCAGCTTGAAGGACATCAAGAATATGGACACAAGCATACTTTAAGTCTTTTATTGGTCACTTACATACCACATGCCAGCATTAGCAGAAATACAGAGGTCATGGTTTTCCACCGAAAATAACCTGTTGTCTTTTAGCTTGCCTCTTCCATAAGGTCTGTCTCCTGAAAAGGAAGTGTATGCCAGTGTGTTAATATTCCCCCAATTAATTAATGCCACCCAGACATTTTTCCCAAACTGGTCTCAGTCCCATATCCGCATTTATCATCCATAGATGTCCACTCAGATTAGGTTTCATCCTGGACCAGTCAGCCTAACAAAACATACCCTGAACTAGATGAACTACTTGTTTCTGCCCAACCCATCTCCCACACTTCAGGAAAGGGGCCAGTATGATCCCATGGTTTGAGGTTTCCCCAAACCTCAGAGCAGGAGCTCAAACCACGACTGCACATTCAAAGCAATCAGCCTTTGCTGCTGAAGGTGCAGGGCTTTGGCATCTGGTACTTTCTACTCACAGCACGTTGTGCTCTTTCTAGCCTTCCAACAGGATAGGCAAATCTAACAGACCAAATCACACCAAACATTTTTCTCTTCTGGCCATGAACAGCTAACAGGTATAAGCGATGTAGTATTAAAAAGCTAAGACTTTCTTTCATACAGGCCTAAGCTGCCTCATGATTCACTACACTACTTAGGGTTTACAACACTCCACCGCTTGGTGCTGTAAGGAAGCTACAGTGAAGTTTAGGTAGCCAACTTACCCAACTATAGATCCATAATCACAGATAAGGACAGCTTTACTGGTAACAGATCTTTAAAAAAAAAAAAAAAACAAAAAACAGGACACACTCAACCAAGAGGCAAGAAGGACATTCATGTTGATCAAATTCAGAAGTATTAAGTCAGCCATCACTACAACTGCCCAGACCTTCACCTACATCCTCCCTTTAGGCCTAAGATTATCCCATTTTACAGGGGAGGAGGAGATCAAAGAGAATTCAAATCTTGTTTGAAACTAGCCTCCAAGCTATATACCAGACGATAAGCACTGGGAGGCTAGTTTCAGTGTTCTTTTTCCTCCTTTTACGACCACCAAGACCAGTGTTCAGATCCGATGGGAAAGGGAACCGGAGGGTCAGGATGTCTTCAGCATCTAACTTTACCTTATCTAAAGCACAGCAACAACCTGGTAACTTCAGATTCTTCAGTAGCAGATACTTCGACACTTGGGGGCAACCTGCAGAAAAAAAGGTGAAAGCTCTAAACGAAAAAGTTGATCGAAACACCCATCTACCATCCACGTGGTAGTTTATGGAAAACACCCGGACTCACTTAGAAGGCTTCCAGCCCAGGTCCCAAGCCGTTTATAGGAAAGGCGAGTGGCAGCTGCAGGTATTATGCTGACCTGTGCTGTCAAAGTCTCTCCAGGTTGCTCTCGCATGCAGTTGGAGATCCCATGGCCACAACCGGCCACAGCCCTTGGAAACATGCTGTACTGACCCACCAGGCAGTTCCCAGAAACCTACCGGGTCCTGAGATGGTTGTGTTCCATCACAGTCCTGACCACAGAATCCTCACCAGAAAGCTCAACCTCAGAGTCATCCTGGAATCTTCATCTGGCACAACTAAGACGAGAATACAGTTGTCCTGAATGACATTGTTCCCTTCTTCTGGTCTTGAGAATCAAAATGTTTGACTGGCTTTTGACCCTGGTACTTATGCCTTAAGCTTTTCAGGGCAGTGACCCAGAGCACTGTTAAGATCTGTGCCACTTGCCACTAGATTTTCCCAGCACACATGTCCAACCCATTCCCACTGCCTGCCCCTCCATACTTGTTCTTCATCTCAGCAATCTATTTCTCAGAAGTCTTATTCTAGCAACTCTATGCAAGACCCATCAACAGAGCATTTCTGTTGGCCTCTGGAAACCTGTCTATTGTAATAAAGGATTCCACCTATACCGGAGAAATGGCAGGTACCATGGGAATTGTCTTTTCCTGATATGTTGCAGATCAGTTACAGCAAACAGAACGGCGACCGTCAAGGAAAACTGTCACTCTGGGCTCCTTTTTGACCACAGCAGCTATGTGGAAGCAGCTGCAGCTTCGATAAGGGCCACAGGGCAATTTAGGTCTCAGGACCGCCACAAATGCTGTCCAACCCTCAGACTCCCCTAAATCCTGTGCACTCTTGCATAACTGAAATTCACCTACTGAGACATGCTGGAGACCAAATAAGAGAACAGATACCTTACTACCAGGTCCCAACTTCTTCATTTTTGTTATGTACCAGTGTTTTGTCTCATTTAATCTTTACAGGACCATTTTATCATCCGTTTTACGGACAGGTTTAAATTAAGCTATTTACTGAAAGTCGCCAATCAGTGTAGAAAAGCCACAGAACTGGAATTTAAAATAGGTTCTAAAGGACTCGAGCTCCAAAAATCCCTTTTTATCCACCTGCATGAATTCCTTAACATGTCCTGCAGCCAGATAACAGGTAAAGTCACTTCCCCAAGGTCGCCCAATAAGTAGCTGTAATGGGCCGATTCAGTTTCCGATCCCGCTGACACCACCACGCGGCGTCTCCCTAGTTAGGCCACTACAGGCCCAAGGCTGCCCTGCACCCCGCTGCCTGGCCGCGTTACTCACCCGTCACAGCGCGGGCCGAGGCGGGAGCAGGAGCGGCCCTCTCGGGGTCCGGCCCCTCTCATCGCGCATGCGACCGACCAGGCCTTCTGGACCTCGGTCCCAGC
This sequence comes from Panthera onca, assembly GCF_046562875.1. Classification (NCBI taxonomy): domain Eukaryota; kingdom Metazoa; phylum Chordata; class Mammalia; order Carnivora; family Felidae; genus Panthera; species Panthera onca. The sequence goes on along the minus strand of NC_138346.1, from coordinate 200,065,566 downwards.
AGGCCGGGAGGCCCGGCAACTGAGAGCCGCGCTCAACATCCCTCAGCCTCGGGAGGCAGCCCGGGCGAGTGAAGGGCCGGTGGCGGCCAAGCTACGGTAGGGTAAGTGGAAGAATGCGCGTGACTTGCAGCAGATCTGAGACAGCGGCGCACGAAGCGACACCTGCACGGCGGCTGGGAAAAGGGACGTCGGAGCGTTGGGAGAGGGCTTTTATAGGCCTCGCCCTTGGCGGCCGCGCCCGACCACTGCGGCAACGCGCCCGCGCAGACCTCTGGGAGTTGTAGTCCGTCTGCCCTCAAGCGCCGGGAGGCGCGTCAGGCTCTGAGTTCTAAGCGCGTGCGGAGTCGCTGCCTTCTTGCCGGGAAGAGAGCAGCCTTCCGCCCGTGTTCCGCACTCGCTGAACGTCTGGGACTCGGCACTGGGCTCGCAAATGAAGCCGACTCGCTATCCCCGCTGGAGCTCAGTCAGACATCCAAAGTCGGGAAATGACGCGGTGAGCTGCGTCGGGGCTCGGCTCCGACCGCGGCGGGCCGACCGAGGAGCAGCGCCGGGTGCTCCGATGGGTGTGGAGAGGCGCTCTGCGAGCTCTTCTGGGGGCGTGGCCCTTTGGGAGGGTTTCTCAGCAAGGAAGACGCGACCGATTTACTCAGAAGATGAATGCATTATTTGTTCATTTCCCGCTAATAGATAAGTAACTTTGCCGAGCACTTACTCAGATTATGCTCGATTATCTCAACTAGTTTCCGCAACAACCCTGTGTGTAGGTTTGTAGTTATGCCCTTTTTACAGATCAGAAAACTGAGGGATGCATCACCCAGGTAACTAACGAGGGAAGGGCCTGAATCCACGAGTCCACGGCAGAGACCACGCTCAGAATCGCTGTGCCATGTACATGTTTTGTCCATGGAATGAATAAACGTCAATGTAAAAACAAGAAGTTGTCAAGAATTAAATACGTGTTCTGTGCTTACTCTATTCGTTAATTTTTATCCTTAATATACTCATTAAAAAGGAGGTACTACTATTGTTCTCATTTAATAGAGAAAACAACAGACTGTAAGGCAAGAAACTTCCTGGTGACTTCCAAATGAGTTTCTCCAGCCTTACTTTTCTGAGCTCCAGACCTTGTATCCTGCAGCGTCCCCGAACTTCTACACTTGGCTATCTAATAAATAGGCTTCTCAGAACATAGCCTTTCCTCCTCCACACCTGCTCTTCCCAATCTCAGCAAATCCTTGGAGTGATCCTGGACTCCTCTTTCTCTATCATCCCACTTAAAATCCATCAGCAAATCCTACATTCTCCACCTTTGAGATGTGACAGGAATCTGACCATTTCTTACCACCTCCACTGATGCTATCATTGCCGGCTGACAATCACAGTAGCCTCCTAATTAGTCTCCCTGATTCTACCATTCTCCCCTATAGTCTGGTCTCAACAACCAGCCAATGGTGTGTAAAGAACACAAGGTTTTCATTTTGATGAAGTCTAGCATGTCCATTTGCTTTCTTTTATGCTTTGTGCTTTCTGTGTCCTATTTTAAAAATCTTTGCCTAACTTAAAAGTGTTAAAGATTTTCCCCTCTGTTTTCATCTGGAAGTTTAAGAGTCTTAGCTCTTACAGTTAGATCTAGGATTCATTTTTTAGTTAATTTTTTGCGTATGGTGTAAGAGTCAAAGTTTGCTTATTTACTGCATATGGCTCTCCAGTTGTTCCATCTTCATTTGTTGAAAAAGATTATCCATCTAATTGGTTTGACACCTTTGTAAAAATCAGTTAACCGTATGTGTAGGTCTGTTTCTGTGCTCAATCCTACACTGTCCGGATTACTGTAGCTTTTTAATAAGTTTTGAAATAGGGTACTATAAGTCATGCAACTTTGTTCTTTTTCAAAATTGTTTCAGCTGTTCAGTCTTTGCATTTCCATGTAAATTTTAGTGTCAGCTAATTTTGTATTTTTTCTAATGTTTATTTTTCAGAGAGCGTGCTTGCATACATGGGAGAGGGGCAGAGAGAGAGGGAGACAGAAGATCTGAAGTGACCTCTGTACTGACAGCAGAGAGCACAATGCGGGGCTTGAACAGATCATGACTGGAGCCCCTAATTTGTATTTTTTAAAACCCTACTGGCTGGAGGGTGCCTGGATGGCTCAGGCCGTTGAGCGTTGGACCCTTGATTTTGGCTCAGGTCATGATCCCAGGGTCATGAGATCAAGCCCCAAATCAGGCTCTGTGCTGAGTGTGGAGCCTGCTTAAGATTCTCCCTCTCTCTCTCTCTCTCCCTCTCTCTCTCTCTCTCCCCCCCTTTCTCCCTCCCTCCCTCTGCCCTCTCCTCCTCTTGCATGCTCTCTAAAATATAAAAATAAAAGCCTACTGGGATTTGGTTGGAATTGCATTGAATCTGTAGACTTAATTTGGGGAGAACTGATAACAATCTTTTTTAAAAAATATTTATTTTTGGGAAAGTGCAAGCAAGGGAGGGGCAGAAGAGGGGGACAGAAGATCCAAAGTGGACTCTGCGCTGACAGGCTGACAGCAGCGAGCCCCATGTGGGGCTTGACTCAAGAACAATGACCTGAAGTTGGACGCTCAACTGACTGAGCCATTCAGGTGCCCCTGACAACAATCTTGAGTCCTCTCATCCATGAGTATGGTATACCTCTCCATTTAAGTCATCTTTAATTTTTCTCAACAGTGTTTTTTAATTTTCAGTGTACAGATCTTATATATCTTTTGTCAAATCTATCCCTAAGTCTTTCATATTTCTGATGCCATTGTAGATGGCATTTTTGTTGATTTCAAATTCTAAATGGTCATTGCTAGTATATATAGAATTAATTTTTGCATATTAACATATCCTTGCTAAACTCCTGTATTAGTTTTGGCACCTCTTTTGTAAGTTCCTTAAGATTTTTCACAAGTCTGTGAATAAAAAGACAGGTTTACTTCTTCCTTTTCCAACCTGGATGCCTTTTCTTTCTTTTTCTTGCCTTTTAATATTGGCTAGGACCTCCGGTACAATATTGAATTAATAAGTTACGTTTCATCAAAATTAAAACTCTTGGCAGGGGGGCCACCTGAGTGGCTCAACTGGTTGAGTGTCTGACTTTGGCTCAGGTCATGATCTCATGGTTCATGGGTTTGAGCCCCACGTCAGCCTCTGTGCTGACAGCGTGGAGCCTGCTTCAGATTCTCCGTCTTGTTCTCTCTCTGCTCCCTCCCACCCTTAAAAAAGTAGACATTTAAAAATTTCAAAAAAGTAACTCTCAGGCGGGGGACAGTTAGGAGAATTAAAAACGGACATGGGGAAACTTTTTGGCATGTTACATGGTTGTGGTAATGGTTTCATGGATGTACATGTGCATCAAAACTCATCACATTGTACACTATAATATGTACAGTCTACTGTGTGCAAATTATACCTCAATAAAGATGTAAAAATAAAAACCATAACCAAGAAAAAATTTACGTCCTATTATTCAGCTGCTCAAAAATCTCCACTGATTTTGCAACACATTTGGAATAAAAGCTGAAGTTCCATAATGGCCTCTGAAGCCACATGATTTGGCTCCTCCTCCTCTCTGCCCTCATCACCCACCACTTGCTCCCTCATTCATTCTGCTCCCTTTTCTCAGCCTCTCTGCTCTGCTTGTAGCATCATTGCCTGATCTCACCTCAGGGCCTTTGCTCTTGCTGTTCTTCTTGCCTGGAACTATCCTCTCTGGATATCAGAGACAACCACACTACTCATTCCTTCACTTTATGTAACCTCCTCAGGACACCCTATTTTGATATAGCTACCCTGCCACCCTTTAAGCTATTGTTCTGCTTGATTGTTATTTATGGCACTTATTGCCTCTTGACATCACATTATACATGGATTTATTTTCTGTCTTCCCCATTACAATGTGAGCTGCCAATAACAGGAATTGTGTCTTTTTATCTTCACTGCTATATAAGTGCCTGGTATATAAGAGACAGCACTTATTGAAACAATTAACTAAGTAAATGAATTAATTAATTAATGAAACTTGGCCAAGGCCACATAGCTAGTAAGTGGCAGTTGGAACTAAAACCTAGATCTATCTAATGTAAATGTGCATAACTTACCTGCCATGTTATACAGTTCCTCCATGACTACTTCATGAGGTGGGCACCGTGATTTGCCTTACTTAGCAGAAGGGGAAGCAGGGGGTGGGGAATCACTTTCCTCACCCCTAATCACATAGTCTATGGCAAGGTCAGCTGACATCTGGACTCTGGTGCTAGGTGCAGAGGTCAGGCACATGACCCCATCCCACAGCAGGAGAGTCCAGGAGAGGAAGTTCAAAGACTCCAATGCTGACAGTGCACTGCCCATGTGTGCTAACCACAAAGCCTTCTGGCAATGTTGGGTTCAAACTGCATTTCAAGCTGTTTCATGCCTCTTTGCCTTTGCCCAGATGCCCCTGCCTGGAGTGCCCTTCCTCTTTGACCTCCCCAGCTCCTACTTGTCCTTGGGGACTCAGCTTCAGCATCACCTCCTGCATGAGGTCTTCTCTGACCCTGTAGCTCCCTGAGCCCAGCGCTATTGTGGGATTTGACTGACTGAATTAATGAATAAATAGCACTTACCTGCTTTTATTCATTCATTAAGCCATAAATATTTACTGAGTTCCTGTTTTGTCCCAAGCACTGAGGATACAATCATAGATCACTGCCCTCAAGTAACCTAGGAGGGAGACAGCACAGTGGACAAAAGGGCATGTGACCTCATTGGCCAGGTGGTGAGAGGCTTCTTGAGGACAGGGATCTAATCTAAGGTATGAAGTAGGAGTTAGCCCTTTGAAGAGAGAGAGTGTGTTCCTGGCAGAGGGTTGAGAAGAGGAAAGATGTTCAGTATGGCTGGAGCTCAGAGTACCAGTGGTGGGTAAAGAAGGCGCTTAAGGGCTGGGGTGCCTGGGTGGCTCAGTTGGTTAATTGTCGGACTCTTGGTTTCAGCTCAGGTGATGATCTTATGGTTCCTGGTCCAGGTTCGTGGTCCAGGTTCCGCACGGTCAGCACGGAGCCTACTTGGGATTCTCCCTCTCTCTCTCTGCCCCTCTCCCACCCTCTCAAGAACATGTGCAAGCATGTATGTGGTGGGGGGCACTCTCTGTGTGTCAAAATAAACTTTAAAAAAGGAGGAAGAGAGTGAAGAGGAGAGAAGAGGAGAGGGAGGAGAGGGAGGAGGGGGAGGAGGAGGAGGCTGGTGCATCCATAGAGATCTGACACAAAAATAATTTTCCATCTGAACAGAGGTGGGGAGAATATCTCAATGGAGGAATCAGTGGGGCAGGCGGGAGTGATGCAGACTCTTAATTTGGGGAAACCTGGTAGGAAGGATTTCTCTTCCTCTCTCCTACTCCTAGAGGTAGGGAAGGAGCAGAGACATGGGCCCCTTCAGGCTCTACCATGCAGGTGACCAATGACTGAGATTACGCGGAGACCCTCAAAGTGGCTTCTTACTGATTTCTTAGGAGTTAGCCAGAAGAGGGACACCTGGCTGGCTCAGTTGGTAGAGCATGTGACTCTTGATCTCAGGGTTGTGAGTTCAAGTCTCATGCTGGGTGTAGAGATTACTTACATACATACATACATACATACATACATACATACACTTTAAAAAAAAGAGTTAGCTAGAAGAAAATTGGGCCTTCCTAGATCCTGCCAGAAACAGAAATACCAAACAAGGCTTTGCCCTTGGGTAAACTTGGCAGCTAGAATGTATTCCTTGCTGAGTGATCTTGGATTATTTAATCTCTCTGAGCCTGTTTCCTCATCTGTGGAAATGAGCAGAACAACATCTAAAACTCACAAGGTGAGAAGGAAATATGACATGATTGTTTGCAACAGTGAGGATTCCCCTCACCACCAATTTGCCAAAACAAATTAAACTGGTAAAATCCACCCACATTGGACAGTGGGATTAAACCAATAGACAAGCTGTGTGAGACCAGCCAGCACCTCAGCCTTGATACCTTGGGTTTCCAGAAGGCCTGACTGGGGAGAATAGAGTAGATCTTGGAAGCAGCTGTCCCCGCCTTACCCTTGCCACTAACCCAAGTGAGACCTGACCACTGTGCCCTGGAAACTCTTGGTACTTGATTTGCAGTCCCCTTTCATGGCATCGAGGGGATAACAAAGATGGAGACAAACTGAGATGTGAGTCTCAGCTGTGCTCTGTGACCTGAGACAAGCCTCAGTCTCCTCAGCTCTAAAATGGGCACACAGTGGCCCTCTCAAAATTGTTGCCCACAGAATGTGAAGAACTGACCATCTGGCCTCATAAATGTCAATTGTCAAGGCCCCAGACCAACTGCACTCCCTCTGGAATCACATTTGTCTGTCCTGCCTCTTCTACTAGCCCTGTCCAAGTCTCTCTCTGGGCCCTGAGGCCCAGCCCAGGTAGGTGCTAAGGATGCAATGGGGTTGTTAAACATTGAACCTGACCATGGAACAGGAGGCCCTAGGCCAGGGCCAATGGGGCTCCTGGAAAGGAGCACCTGGGCAGGGAAGGGGCATCTATAAACCATCAACTTTCTAGAGTGGCATCTCCAGGTCCAGCAGCAGGGGCCCAACCGGGGAACTGCCTGGAGAGCGGGGCTGGAGAGAGAAGGCAGCACAGCAGCAGCGGCGACTGAATGAGGTGGACACTCTGGCTGTGTTAGTTTCGGGCCAGTGCCTGTCTCGTTCTCGTTCCTCGCTCTTCCTCCAACCCACATTGCCTTCTTTCATCTCTCATCCTAAGAAGTAGGGGTTATTATCCCCATTTTGGAAGACGAAACTGGGGTTCAGAGAGGCGAGCACGTGCCCGGGTGTCTCGGCCGCCGGGCCTCCGGGGTGGGTCACTAGCACAACGCGCCCCCCGCCCGCGGTCCCGTGTCTCGGCGCTGGGGCCCAGAGGGCGGCGCCAGCCAGCGAGCCGCGGGGCGGGGCGGGGCCAGGCCTGACCCGCCACTGGCCTCCGGCGGGGGCGGCGAGAAGGGGGCCATGGAGGCACCGGACTGCCACTACCAGTTTCGGATCGCGCTGCTGGGGGACGCGGCCGTGGGCAAGACGTCGCTGCTGCGGCGCTACGTGGCGGGAGCGCCCGGGGCCCCGGAGCCCAAGCCCGAGCCCGAGCCCGAGTGGGCGCCCACAGTGGGCGTCGAGTTCTACAGCCGCAAGCTGCAGCTGCCCGCCGGGCCGCGCGTCAAGCTGCAGCTTTGGGACACCGCGGGCCACGAACGCTTCAGGTGCGGGGAGGGCGGGGTGAGAGACTTCGGGGTGGTCAGTGTCCCCGGCCTCCACGGCTACCCCCCAGCGGGGTTGGCCTCAGTGGCCCAGGTACAGGTCTGGGGAATGCCCTGGTCTCTAGCCCTTCACTCGGAGTCCTTACACAAATGCAGCCAGTGGCCTGAGACCCTGATGCTGGGAGGGCAGAAGGGCCCTGCTCTGGAAGGCTGGAGGGATGGGTGACCCGGCTGCTGAGAGAGCCCACGGAGCAGAGCGGGAAGTGTCAGGGAGCCGTGAAAGGACGAGAGATTTGGGTGGGCCTGGAAGGATGCATAGGAATTTGCCAGAAAACGGGAAGCAAAAAGCTGCAATCAGGAAAACATCAGGCTTCCTCCAGGAATGGAGGAATGGTCCAGAGGGTATGTGACTGGAACTTGCTCCCTAGCTGAGGGGCACAGGCACTCTCTTGAGAGACACAGATGCCAGGAGCAGAGAAGTACTGAGCAGTGTGAAATGAGCTATGGGGCCTGTGGGGCAGTCAGTGCTCGTGAGGGAAGCCCTGTCTTTGGGGGGGGTGGGGGGTCTTGAAGGCATAAACCTCGCCCAGCTCACTCCCCCTCCTTCAGGTGCATCACCAGGTCCTTTTACCGGAATGTGGTAGGTGTCCTACTGGTCTTTGATGTGACAAACAGGAAGTCCTTTGAACATATCTGCGACTGGCACCAGGAGGTCATGGCCACTCAGGGCCCAAACAAGGTGATCTTCTTACTGGTTGGCCACAAGAGTGATCTGCAGAGCACCCGTGTTGTCTCAGCCCAGGAGGCAGAGGAGCTGGCTGCCTCCCTGGGCATGGCCTTCATGGAGACCTCGGCCAAAAAGAACTGCAATGTGGACCTGGCCTTCAACACCCTTGCTGACGCCATCCAGCAGGCTCTGGAGCAGGGGGACATCAAGCTGGAAGAGGACTGGGGGGGTGTCCGGCTCATCCACAAGGCCCAAGTCCCCAGGTCCCCCCACAGGAAGCAGCCCCCAGGCCCATGTCAGTGTTGACTCTGGGAGGGAAAGGGTTAAACCTCTGTCAACCTCAGAAGTGCTGCTGGAATGGGGAGTGGCAGGATCTTTCTGGAGATCAAATGGCAGGATGTATCCAAAGGGTTAACATAAACAGTATCTTAGCAGTCACTCTTGGGGTCTCAGGGACTTTCTTCCAGAAAGATTTTCTTCCAGCAAGCTCTAAGAAGTCACGTGTACAGCAGCTTCCTGTCCTTCAGCCTGTTTCCTCAGTTGTCAGTGGGGCTCATTAAAGACCCACATCACGGCAGGGGGTGGGGGCATGAGGGGTGGGTGGGAGTGTGTGGGCATGAATGAGACAATGAATGTGGGGACATGCTCAGCCCAGAGCCAGCCATCCGGTAAGAACTGAATAACAAGAACTGTCCTCATCACTCTTTCCCATCTTGGACAGTTCTGGCAGTGTTTCTGAGCTTGGACGCTGAGATGCACCGCGTCTGGAAGCTGCTGCACAGACAAGGACTGGGCAGGAAATTTCAGGGCAAGCCTACCTCGGAGCCTCCTTAGGTCCTCAGGCTTGGATGAGTCTTAAATGCGTGCCCTGAAACTCAGGGTTGCTGCTCAGAACCCCTACTCCAAGGCCAGGTGCCTGATCTGGATCTGGAAGGCAGGGATGAACACGAGGGGCCAGCTCCTAGGTTAGGCACACAGTGGACACTCTGATTAGCCACCAAGTTGTTCCTTTGGGGGTGAAGAACCCACAGCCTCCTACCCCCACCCATTTGTCCCTGGGAGGGCAGCGATGGTGTTGATGGTGGGTTCACAGCACCCTCTGGAAACTGCCCACATCCAATGTTAATCTATTGAATCCACTGGGGCTGGGAGGAGTGTTTAAAAGCCTGGCTTTCTTTGCCCCAACTCAGAAGGTCAAACCCAGCTTTGTCAGTCTTCATGGGGCAAATTGAGGCCATTGTTCTTACAACATCACCGTTCTTCTCCCTCTGCTTATTCACACCTCCTTCCCCCACTCCCCCAAGGGTATTGGGTATAGGGTATTGCTCTCCAGAATATCCTAATCCATATCTGCTCACTAATCCTCATCTCAGAAATTGCCTCCTGGAGAACAGGAACTGCTAGGCAGAAAATACCTTGGGGCAATCTGGGAAGGCTTCCTGGAGATGGTATTTATGTTGGTAAGAATCTCAGTAGGTGTAGGGCACATGGGTGGCTCAATAAAGCATCCAACTCTTGATTTCGGCTCAGGTCATGATCTCAGGGTTCATGAGTTTGAGCCCAGCATGGCATCAGGCTCTGTGCTCGCAGCCGGGAGCCTCCTTAGGATTCTCTCTCTCCCCCCCCCCACTCTCACGTTTTCTCTGTCTCTCGCCCTCTCTCAAAATAAAGAAGAAGAAGAAGAAGAAGAAGAAGAAGAAGAAGAAGAAGAAGAGGAGGAGGAGGAGGAGGAGGAGGAGGAGGAGGAAGAAGAAGAAGAAGAAGAAGAAGAAGAATCTGCAGGAATAGGAGGGGTGTCATTGTGCCAGTGGGCACAGGAAGGGCATGAACAGTTGCCACAGCAAAAGAGCAAAACCATTTAATTCACTTTGTGACCTGGGGACTTACTCAGTCTCAGATTCCTCTTCAGTATCATGTGACTGATAATCCCTTCTTCCAAGGGCTCTTGGGAAGTTTCTAGTCAAGGTGGGTTTCTTAGCTTCTTCCCCATAGGGGATGGGCCAGGGTGGGTCTCGCTGTGCTCTGCCTCCTCTTTTACTACTATTTTTAAAGTTTATTTTGAGAGTCAGATGATATCAAGAGTCAGATGCTTAACCAACTTGAGCTACTCAGGCACCCCAAGGATCACCTCTTACCCATAGATAGTATCATCCCAGCTGCCAAAAGTAGGGTAAGCTTTGCAGTCAAGTTTGAATCTCGGCTCCACTGTGTAACTGTGGGACCCTGGGGAACTCACTTCATCTCTGCAAGCCACAGTGGACTCCTCTGGAAAAAGAGGATAGTAATACCTAACTCACAGGGTTTTAGAAAGGATTAGATGAGGGGCTCCTGGGTGGCTCAGTTGGTTAAAGCGTGTGACTTCGGCTCAGGTCATGATTTTGCAGTTTGTGGGTTTGAGCCCCACATCAGGCTCTATGCTGACAGCTCAGAGCTTGGAGCCTGCTTCGGATTCTGTGTCTCCCTCTCTCTCTGCCCCTTCCTCACTCATGCTCTGTCTCTCTCCTTCTCTCTCTCAAAAATAAATAAAGATTAAAAAGAAATTTTCTTTCTTAAGAAAAGATTAGATGAGAAATTTAAGGCAGTGCTGGCCACACAGTAGGAATTCACAAAATGGATGTCCCCTTCTTCCCCTGAGGGTTTTGCTTCTAATCACTGTAAGGGAACAGAGACTACCAAAGTAAACACTTTGGGGAAATAACAAGGATTCCAGACTCTACCAAAGATCTTAAAAGATCTTGACCGCACCCCCACCCTGCTCCCTGCCTCCAGACCCAGAGATGTGAACTGGGCTCTGCTTTCTTATTAAGGGTGAGATTCCAGAATTGTCCCTTCGGGGCTATCCCTAGGCTAGTCTGAACACACAAAACTCCCTCTCCAAAGCAGCACTCTGGCTAAACCCTCTCTGGCCATAGCAGCTTCCGCATGGTCAAGCTCCCAGGCCTGGATCCATGCTTTTTGCCCTTTAGAAGGCACAGAGCCAAAGTCTGCTACCTGTAGGCCCTTTCTGAAGATCCAGCCTGCCCTGGGAGCCACTGAAACCTAGTGGGTAAAGAGGGTAGACCCATCCTGCTCTCCACACATGAGGCTGGAACTGAAGATGTTGGGGGTGGGAGTCTAATCTCTCTACCTCTGAGCCTCAGTCTTTATGGTAAAATGAGAACAATTCCTACGTCACAGGTTTGTTAGAGGATTTAATATGATGACATGTGTTAAGTGCCCAATGAGTGTTAACTTCCTTCTGTTAACAAGCTCCCTTTGGGTCTTTCATGTGCCCATCCCTTGTCTGGAATGTCCTTTCTCCATCTATGTCAAAACTCTATTCATCCTTCAAGGTTTGGCCCAACCTAATGTATCAGTTCCTTCTCTGAGCCTTTAGGGCACCTGAGTGGCTCCCTTCTTTGAGATTTCAGGCTCTGCCGTCTCTTATCATTTTGCCCCACTAGACTCTAGCATTTCAAGGCCACGGTTTCCATGAGAAGGAAAGACAATGGGCCAAGAGCACAGGTCTGAGTCCTAGCCTGCCCAGGGACCTCAGACAGGTCATAATGACCTCTCCAGACCTTAATGTTCTTACCAGTAAAATAAAGGGCAGCACTGGGTGATGCTGGGGCCTTTTTTAACTATAGGTAACTGTGAGGCTTCAGTCCAGCTCTGGTCTCCTCCTCCCTGCTTCCCCTCATTCAGGCACACGGGACTTTCCAGGATGACTTTCTGGTACTAGATGCTTCCTTTTGTGTCCTCAAAACTCACTCCTGTTGTTGCAGCCACACCCTACCTCTATCTTTTGGTTAATACTTTCCTAGGAAAACCTCATATGCCATATCCCTTTACTTTTAGTTCAAATTAACTGCAGCAACTTCCTGGCTATACCCCTCCCACCCGCCTCCAACTCCATTCTCCACACTGGCAGCCAGAGCAAGTCTTTTAACATGGAAACACAATCACATTAGTCCTCCCCCTAAAGCTCCACTGGCTCCCCATCACCTGGACAGTAGTTTTCAAACTTTTTGTTTATATGCTTATTTTTAGCATCAGAATCTTATCTTTTAGTCCTAAAAATTCCCCCAATTAGGAAAAGGTATTGCTCAGGCTGAAGAGGGGTGGGAAGCCTAAGGCCAGCCTTCTGGGCCACCAACACTACACCCTCCCATTCCTGCAAGACAGACAGATACACAGATACACAGATACACACACACACACACACACACACACACACACGCACACAGCAGCCTCTGAAGACTTTGACACTACTGCCTGCAAGCTGTCCACCTCTCAAGTTTACTTGCTGCTCATCTCTGGACATCGTCTCCCAGTGTTACACCTTGTGCTTGAGCCACATGATGCACTGACCTCTTTACACCTCTGGGCCTTTGCATATGCTGTTCTTAGTCACCCCCACCTTGTCTCCATAAGACTTAGGGAGACAGGGCAGAGGCAGGCTCTGGAAGTCAGATGGACTTGGCTGAAGCCTCGGCACCAACACAAGCTGTGTGATTTGGAGTAAGTTAAACTTTTAACTCTCAGTTTCCTCCTGGGAACATGGGATTAGATAAGATACTACAATTACACTGTGTGACACAGGCCAAGCACATTCTTCCTTCTTCAGACTTGTTGGGAAAACACAATGCACTTATCTATGGAAGGCACTTGGCACAGCATGAGGCACCTGTAAGCACCCTACAAGGACCCTCTACAAGGACGCTGGAGTCCATCAGCCCTGTTGTCCCTGAGCTCCTCAGCACTGGCCTAGGCTCTGGGAATCTGGATATGGTTCTCAGTCAATGAGGAAGAGGGCCTCGAAGCCAGGATGCTGGTGAGCTGCACTAAGGATGGCCACACCAAGTCAGAAGATGCCTTATAGATCACTTGGTGGTGCCCCTGTCCTGTACTCCTACACACAGTCTTTGTCAAAGCCTGTGAGTGCGCCGTGTAACCATCTTTCAGAATTCCCCCTGCCCTCCACTTCACTACCACCGCCTCCATCCAGGCAACAGCCTTCTAATGAACCTCTCTGCTTCCACACCTGCCCTCTCCCTTCCCCCCTCCTGGCTATTTGTACTCCACTGCCTGGCCAGGGTGACGTTTTAAAACTGCAAACCTGACAATAAATTATATTTAATATAAAAAAAAGAGAAAAAATAAATAAAATCTTGGCATTCTGTTAAAACAAAAACAACTGCAAACCTGATGAAAATCCCCTAGTGGCTCCTGTTACCTTTTGGGTAAAGTGCACTCTTGCTGGGGCCTACGAGGCACTGCATGACCTGGCCTGACTCACCTCACTACACTGCCTCGGGGCTGGCTTCCACGCAGTTCTCTCTCCCTCAAAGAGATCTCCACGCCTTCACCTGAGTCACCAACTCAGTTGGTCAGACTTCCCCCAGTCCTGTGAACCTCTCCTTTGCAACCCTAGGCACAGAGGCAGTTTTACACCCACTCTATGGCAGGACCACTCCATGTTTTTATTCACCAACACAGGCCCAGGCCCAGCTTATAAATACTTGCTGAATGAACAAGCCCCTCCACATACAGATAGGACAAAGCTCAAGATGGATGAAGCCACTTACCTGTCACACAGCTGATCAAGAATTGAGATCTTTTGACTCTACCCCAGCTCTTTCCATTAAACTGCCCAATTCTTTTGTCCCTTTCTGTCCTTAATGAAGGTTTCAGAACTAATTCTGGGTTCCTTCTTGGTTGTCAAGGTCAGTGACTCGTTCCTACTATTGGAACTCAGCGAGAGGCCTTTTGCTGTCTGATATCACCAACAGAACATCCTTTGAGAATGTCACCCAGTGGTATCAGGAGGTTCTGGAAAAAGTGAGACTCTTCAACATCCTTTTCCTGGTGGTAGGCCGCAGAAGTGACCTGATGCCCAAGCAACAGGTGACGTTGGAGGAAGAGAAGCTGGCTGCCTCTTTGGGTGCTCGCCATGTTGAGACCTTGGCCAAGAGCAACAGGAACATCAGCACGGCCTTTGGGCTGCTCACTTAAGAGAGGGGTTATGGGGCCAAATTCCAAGTGGGAGGGAATGAAAAGCAGGGTCCCATCTCAGGCCAAGATTCAAGGCAGAGGAGAAAAGCAGGACAAGGTGGGTATACCCATGCTGGTGATCTCTGGATGGAACACCCACGCCCCCTGAGGCCCAAGGAACCCTCACAATCCACAAGGGCTACACTGGGCTCAGGACAGGGTGATGCTAGGTACCACTGAAGGTCATGACCCTGAGGTCTTAAGGTGCCTGGTTTCCTCTGCATGATGTTGAAAATACAGGGATCAGGGATATCAACAACTAAGAACAGATAGGCACCTGCACAGATGGGCCTTTCCCCAAGCTACTGCCATCCTTTCTTAGGGCCAAGGATGAACATCAGGAGTTCTAGACTTTGCCAAAACTCTTGAGATTGGGGCTCATGAGAGTCACCCTGTCCCGTTCTTATGACAGAGAAACTGGACTCAAACTCCTACTGACGGTATGGCCTTCCTTGGAGTAAAATAATAGAAAAATTCCTGGGTTTTTTTCTCCTCACAGAATGAATAGTGGTGCTGCCACCTGCTGACAGAGAGCTACATCCAGCCTTGCTTGTCCTCTGAACTCTCTCTGGCCTTTCAAAGGCTATAAGCCATGTATACCCTGTGTCTTCGATTAATAACTTCTTTATTCTGGAAAAGCAAATGAAAGTCATATTCATATAAACACTGACATTACAAAGTACAGGGAAAAGGGGAAAGGAAAAGGAAACAAAAACCTCTACAAATCCTGCTAATACTGTCTCACCAAACAAGACCATAATGCTTTGTTCCATATTCAATCACTTATATAATAAACCACAAATAAAATCTTCTCTGGAAGATACATTGTTCCTCTCTGAGACGGCAGGGAAAAGGGACTGGAAGTTGGGATAGGAGGCTTTATTCTTTTGGCAGATCCTCTCAGTCATTATAGATATTGCTGTACTGTTAATAAAAAATATATGCTTCTCTGTAAAGCATTAAAAAAAAAAATCCAAGGATGAGATGGCTGAGGTCTCAGCTCAAGTATCTCCAAATACATTGTTGTCCATTCCCTGACCTTTCCATGTGTTATTTCTTGGTTGTTTTCCGGATCAATGCCATTCTCTGAAAGGAGAGTGAAATAACCAATAACACAGGTTAGAGTCAGGAACTGTCCCAGTCACCCATGTGTGGCATGGTCTATACCACAAGCTGAAGCCCTTGGGAACCTACATGCACAGAGCAGCTCAGCAGGCTCCTTTGAGCCTAAGAGCAGTCTTCAGGACCCCAAGAGATGTTTGGACAGGCCAGTGGATCCATTCTGTTGACCAAAAGACCCAAACTGCTATAGGTTAGCAGGATGGTAAGAAAGTTAAAAACAGAAGGTAACAGCTCTTGCCTTTTGGGGACTTAGGGGATAGGTCATCAAAGCATATGTTTTCTAGACTCCTAATCTCTGAGGATTCTAGAGTCCAATCTCTCCGAGGATGAAGAAAATAGGGAAGGGGACTGTTTCAAGACTGTTGCCACACATAAAGGGAGCTGATATTTCATTCTTGATGACCTACAGTGAAGGAAACTGACACTAACAATTTCCACCACAACCCATCAGGGAAACATTCAGGTCACAGGTTTCAAATTTTACTATTTCCAGCCACTGGCCAAATTACTGATTGGCTTTGCTTACTCTTTGACCAAGAGATTGTCCTAATATTATGATACTTGCTGAGAGAGGGGGGCAGGGAGGGAGATAGGGCTGAAAAGTGGATAATTTGGGAACAGAGCCAAAATGACCGTCCCTTGTCTGAAGGACTGCCTTCTGAGGAATACTGTGATCTTTTGATTCAGGCTATCAGTGGCTTCCGTGTAGGGCTTCCTCTGTGAGCTTTGTAAACACACACACTCCGGAGATCCCAGGATATGGAAAAGCAAGGGACAGTCAGCTACAACCACCCAACGATGCCCATTAAGCTTGGAAAGAACTCACTTTTGAAATCAGAGCACCAGCTAAATTAAGATGTTGTCAAGTGGAAGCCATCACTGCTATCAGATTGACCAATGACAGAGACAACTTGTTCACAGAAGTGGAGTTAGTTCTCATACTGACCCCTCAGTTCTGCAGTCAGAGGGGCAGAGAACAAAGGTGAAGTTGGGACAGAGGCCAGAATGCCTAGCACGGCAGTCTGGGCGCGACCCTCCTGCACAAGTATGGCTTATCTCTCCTTTCTTTAAACTGCCCTCTACCCAGAGGGCCACATATGATGTTCTGACAGCAACAGTGCAGGAGGATTTCATTAGGGAGACATGGAGGGGCGAGTTCTGTCCCTATTAGAAGAATCTACAATCAACAGCTTTAAGTGGCGCCCATCAGGACTGAGAGAAAAAACTGAGGCCACATGTGGGAACAGCAAAGTACCACAGACGTATCTCACTGTTCTCCCATGGAGCCCTGTGCTTCTTGCCGTCTCTGATCTCTGGTCCAGGGAGTGGAGCTTACTGTGTGAGGGAAGCGACAACTGCAGTGATAGTAGCTGTGTGTGCTGTCTTGCTCCCTTGGAGACACAGCTCAAGGATCAGCTGTGACTCCCCTGGGTTTCTGACAGCTCCTCACCTGTTTGTGAGCCTCTGTGGTGCAAGCCTTTTTGTAGGGCCGGATTTCTTCAGAGCCAAATCCAGGGATCCACATGTTCCACTGGCGTTCTGCAAGGAAGAGGCCAGCACAGAGATAAGGGGACAGGGAAGGCAGCATCAAAGTGCAGGGGGACCCTTGGACAAGGATCAGGGAGCACTAATCTGAGCAATCAGCTATATTAATTAGCAGTAACCCTGCAGAGGGATTCTATGGAATACAAATGGGGGAATCACATGTGGTGCCTCCAAGGTTTGAAATGACACCATTCGACCTACATGCAAAGACAAAAGAGGGAAATGAGTCCAGGCTGTGAGTTATGAGCCCTAAGGTTTCCATGCAGCTCAAGAGAACAGAAAAGTCATTTGTTTCTTCAGTTGTCTTTTTTTTTTTTTTTTTTTTTTAAAGTAGGCTCCACACTTAACATGGGGCTTGAACTCACGATCCTGAGATCAAGAGTCACATGTTCTCCCCATTGAGCCAGCCAGGCACCTTCAGTTGTCTTATTCCTAAGTTCAAAGTCACTCCTCTCAAACCCAAAGGAAGAGGAGGAGGAGAAAGGCATTTTGAGCATTCTGGAGTTAAGAGCCAAGTCCCAGTTCTGCTGCTTCACTGTAGAGCTGCATGACGCTGGGTCTCAGTTTCTTCATCTTTTACATGGTAGTAACAACAGTGATAACCATGTCATAGAGTGGTTGAAAGCATTCAATGACATAATGCAATCCCAGAGTCTGGGATAAATGCACAGAGATATGGATACAGACATAGGTATGTCCATAGCACAGCCCTGTGTTCTGGTGCCACTGGATATGGTCATCCCTGTAAGAGTGTCCCTAAAGGTTCCAAGAGGGCAAAGAGATTTTGTTTATCAGACTATGTCAGTAATTGGCATAGCTACACGGACGCCCAAACCCATGAATAAAAGTGCGGGGCACTTTAAGTATACCCAATATAAAAAAATTATACTTACACAAGATTATTTAGGGAATAAGCCTATTCAAAAGGAGTAAGATACTTTATCATATGCCCTAAAGCACTGAAAACATTTGTTGTGCAAATCTGTTTTGCCCTAGGCAGCCACTTAAATCAAATTGAGTATTAGTGATTTTATAGTTATACTTTGTGTCCACTGTACAGTAACTATTGGATGAATAAATGATTTATGTTTGGTTCTAGAATAATTTTATATACAGCTCTCTTCCAATATTTATTTGAAAATAAAAATATCTGAAGCCTTCTGCAAATAATATTTGTTGTCAGTCCTTGAAAGTGGAACTAACGGGGCGCCTGGGTGGCTCAGTCGGTTAAGCGTCCGACTTCGGCTCAGGTCATGATCTCATGGTCCGTGAGTTCGAGCCCCGCATCAGGCTCTGTGCTGACGGCTCAGAGCCTGGAGCCCGTTTCGGATTCTGTGTCTCCCTCTCTCTCTGCCCCTTCCCTGTTCATGCTCTGTCTCTCTCTGTCTCAAAAATAAATACATGTTAAAAAAAAAAAAAAAAGAAAAGTGGAACTAAGATTATTCCCGGGGTACCTGGGTGGCTCAGTTGGTTAAGTGTCCGACTTCAGCTTAGATCATGATCTCGAAGTTCCCGAGTTCAAGCCCCACATTGGGCTCTGTGCCGACAGCTTGGAGCCTGGAGCCTACTTCAGATTGTGTCTCCCTCTCTCTCAGTCCCTCTTCCACTCACGCTATGTCTCTCTCTCAAAAATAATAAACTTAAAAAAAAATGAGCCTTTAAAAAAGATTATTCTCTGGGAATTAAACTTTAAAATCAATAAAAGTGGGTCAGGATATGGATATGTAAAGTGTCTTTAAAGAAAGAAAACAGCCAGGCTGGCTGGCTCAGTTGGTAGGGGATGCGACTCTTGATCTCGGGATTGTGAGCCTGAGCTCCACACTGTAGAGCTTACTTAAAAAAAAAAAAAAAAAAAAAAAAAAAAAAAAAAAAATCTTAAAAAAAAAGCTACCAGGCAAGAATGCACACATGTAAGTATGTGTAGCAATATATGTAAATATGTATATATTTAGGGGCGCCTGGGTGACTCAGTTGGGTGTCTGACTTCGACTCAGGTGATGATCACAGCTTGTGAGTTTGAACCCCACATCGGCTCCCCAGTCTCAGTGCAGAGTCTGCTTTGGATCCTCTGTTTCTCTGTCCCTCCCCGGCTTGCTCTCTTTCTCTCAAAAATAAATGAAAATTTAAAAAATTTTAAATATGCGTATATTTATATTTTGTATTACATTAATGTAACAGCAACAACAATCATTTAGTGACTAAAAGGTATAGTAAAATGTGTGGTATAAAGCAGCACTGTAGGGGCGCCTGGGTGGCTCAGCTGGTTAGGTGTCTAACTTTGGGTCAGGTCATGATCTCACAGTTCATGAGTTCGAGCCCTGAGTCAGGCTCTGCACTGACAGCTCAGAGCCTGGAGCCTGCTTTGGATTCTGTGTCTCCCTCTCTCTCTGCCCCTCCCCTGCTTGCATTCTGTCTCTCTCTAAAATAAATTTTAAAACATTTAAAAATATAAAAATAAAGCAGCATTGTACAAAGCATTCCATGTACATTATCTCATTGAACTCCCACATTTCTTTTTTTTTTTTTTAAGTTTATTTATTTTGAGAAAGAGAGCATGAGCAGGGAGAGAGGCAAAAGGAGAGGGAGGGAGTGAAAGAGAGATAATCCCAAGCAGGCTCCAAGTTGTCAGCACTGAGCCCCATGCAGGGCTCAAACCCACGAACCATGAGATCATAACCTTAACCAAAATCATGAGCTGGACATTTAACCAACTGAGCCACCCAGGAGCTCCTAAACTTCCACATTTCTAAAGACTCTGTCAGAAAGGGAGGTTATTTAACTACGCAAGTACAGAAAATCGGGTGAGAAGCAAACCTGGCAGCACCCATCCCAGTCGGTCAGAAGAGAGGAGATGTCCAGATTTTACAGCCCCATCTGCAAGTCTATCTTTGTTGGGGGTGGTGTGCAGCAGACCTGGGTGGTCAGGTGCCATTCAATACCAGGTTCCTCAATTCCCCTTGCTCCGATCCCATGCCCCCCAAGCGATCTGATTATGCATCAGTCTCCACCTAGGCCTGCTTCAGAAGCTGTTCTGGCAATGCAGACTTGTGAGTATTCCTATCTTTGTGACAATTACTTCTCACCCATAATGAATAAACTAACATTCCAATGTTATTTCCAATAATTAAAATACAAAATATTTTGGGGTGCTTTGGTGGCTCAGTCAGTTAAGCATCTGACTCTTGATTTCGGCTCAAGTCAAGATCTCACAGTTTGTGAGACTGAGTGAGCCCAGTATCAGCTCTGCATTGACAGCATGGAGGCTGCTTGGAATTCTCTCTCTTCCTCTCTCTCTCTCTGCTCCCTCTGCTCTCTGCCCCCTCCCCCACTTATACACGCTCTCTCAAATAAATAAATAAATAAATAAACTTAAAAAAATTTTAAAAATAGGAATGCTAAACTCTCAAAGTAATATAATCTGTTGTGTGGGGGAGGGTTGTGGCAAAATATACATAAAAATTACCATTTTAACCATTTTTATTTTATTTATTTATTTTTAAATTTTTTTTAACATTTATTCATTTTAGAGACAGAGAGAGACAGAGCATGAATGGGGGAAGGTCAGAGAGAGAGGGAGACACAGAATCTGAAACAGGCTCCAGGCTCTGAGGTGTCAGCACAGAGCCCGATGCAGGGCTCGAACTCATGGACTGCGAGATCATGACCTGAGCCGAAGTCAGTCGCCCAACCGACTGAGCCACCCAGGCGCCCCATAACCATTTTTAGGTATACAGTTCTGTGGCATTAAGCTCATTCACCTTGTTGTACAACCATTATCACTACTCATTTCCAAAATGTTTTCATCATGTCAAACTAATGCTCTGTACACATTAAATCAGTGCCCATCTCCCCCCTCCCACGGCCCCTCATCATCACCATTCTACTTTCTATCCATTTGCGTTATGGTGGTTTTAAAACATGTCTGCAAATTCCTTTACATGCCTCCCGTTAAGGAATGGAGATTGCCTCAAAGAACAGAATTCAGTGGAGTGACACTGAGGGACCTCAGACACTGGGTCAGTGAAAGCCGTGCACTTTCTGCCAGGTGGTCATAGGATACTTATCCTGAGAGCCTATAGCCACCATGTAAGAAGTCCAGCCAGGGGTGCTTGGATGGCTCAGTCAACTAACCGTCCAATTTCAGCTCAGGTCATGATCTCACGGTTTAGGAGTTCAAGCCCCACATTAGGTCCTGTGCTGACAGCTCGGAGCCTAGATTCTGCTGCGGATTCTGTGTCTCCCTCTCTCTCTGCTCCTCCCTCACTTGCACTCTGTCTCTCTCTATCTCTCTCAAGAATAAATAAACATTAAAAAACAATTAAAAAAAAAAGAAGTCCAGCCATCCCAGGACTGCACGGGATGAGATCATGTAGGGAGACTGCAGACAAAGGAAGACCTGTGGAGTCCCAGCTTTTTGAGAGCATCTAGCCCAGGTATCAGACTTGGACATGATGAAACCCTGTTATGGGTTGAACTGTGTCCCTCAAAAAGAAAAAGACATGTTTAAGTCCTAACCCCCAGCACCTCAGAATATATTGGTAATAGGGTCACTGCAGATGTAACTAATTAAGATAAGGTCATACAGGAGTAGGGTGGGCTCTTAATCCAGTATAACTAGCATCCTGAAGAGCAGAAGAGGCAGACCAACAGACACACACAGGAGAGAAGGTCACTCAGAGGCATAGACCGAGTGATGCAGCTATATGCAGGCAAGGATTCCTAGCCACCACCAGAAGCTAGGAAAAGGCAAGGAAAGATTCTTCCACAGTAACACTGGAGAGATCATGGCCCTGCTGATACCTTGATTTTAGATTTCTGGCCGCCAGAACTGTGAGAGAATAAATTTTGTTTTTTTAAGCTACCTAGTTTATGGTACTTTGTTACGACAGCCCTAGGAGACTAATACATCTTCCTTCAAAACAATCTCAGCCCCGGCCACCACCTGACTTTAATTACGTGAGAAACCCCTTAGCAAAACTGGCTGGCTAAGCCCAGTCACCCCCTGACTTATGAACAAAATAAACCATTGTTATTGTTTTAAGCCACTGTCTTGGAGCAGTTTGTTACCCAATAACACATAACTGGAATATCTGTCCTCTATTACTAATACCAGCAACGTTAACCAGAAGTGTGTTATTTACTCCACCAAGACTACCAGCGTCTCCCTAAGCCATACCTTCCTGACACTGGGAAGGAAGCCTTTTTCAGTAATCAGTCATGGGTTGTTCTATACCGAATCCCTCAATCTGCCTCATTCAGTTGGCTTGACTATCTCTGTACTCACAAGACTGTTCACTTTCTTCTGAACTGCATTGTAACCAATGCAGAGTGGGGCTTGTTTATTTCCCAAGTAATTATGGTTATCAATGTTATCTCAGAAAAACCCAAGCTTGAATTTAGTGTAAAAAAACAGAACACAAAATTATATGTATATTATGATTACAATTTGGGGGAGGGGGGCAATGCATAAATAGGCTAAAAACTGGAAGAGAAACACCATTATTTAAATGGTGGAGACATAATTGCTACATTTATAAAACTCTACTTTGTGCCAGGTCCTGTTCCAGTCACTTGACAAACATAACCCGTAATTCTCATGATCACCCTACAGGGATGATATTATGATCTCCACTTTACAAATGAGGAAACAGGCTCTAAGAGACAGTTGGTAGGAAGAACAAGGTGATACAGACAGAAAGTGGCAAACCCAATGCCTGGGCTCATTCTTCTTACCATGGATGGATTTCCCTTCTCTATGTAAATCTGCTATGGAATGAACACATACATCCCAGAGCCCAATAGCCTAATTCTGACATGAAGCTTCCTCTGACTAGATCTTCCTGGTGGTCCTAAAGGATCAACAGTGTGAATGCCTCAGGGAGAAACAAGACCACATACCTAGATGCAGCTGGACATCTTTCACCTCCAGGGTGCTGGACTTGCGATGCCGAGCAAGCTGGCAGGCTGCTGTCACCACACTCTCGATAAAATCATCAGCAATCTGCAGCAGCATCTGGGGAAGACAAAAGTGGGGGAGAGTAACCATGACACTGGCAGAGTAGGCTCCTGTTGCTGGGACAACTGTGTCTGCTTGAATCACATATTTAGTCAGGCTTTCTATTAGAAGCCATGGAATCAGCATTTGGGCTAAGGTGAGGAGGAAGAGTGAAAACAACACTAAAAACACATCAACTCATTAACCAGGTTGAGCACAACTCACACCTTTCTGAGGATGTTACTTTCTGTACTTCCTACCTGGCAGGAATCAATCAGGCCAATCCCTCACTCTCATATTTTCTTCTGAATTAGGTGGGAAAACAAAAGTGAATCTTTATACTTCCTCACTCACAGTCTCCTAAAGCATTTTTATTTCCATTATCTCACCTAGTCCTTATATTAATCCTGTGAAAAAAATGGGGCATGGATTTTATCCTTCTTCTATACAGAAGGATGCTGACTCATGGCCATGCAACTGCTAAGCACCAGAAGCAGGATTCAACTTCCAGGTTCCATGTCCAAATCCTGGGTTCTTTCCACTTCATTATCATTTATCCTGGACTATGTGAAGAGTAAAATCAGTATTTGAAGCTAAAAATTGGAGTTTTCATCAGTCAATACCTTGGCCTCCTCTGCTGACCAAAAAGAAAATGAATTACAATCATAGATATACCTTATTCTGTTAGACTATTACTGCATTGTTATCTTTTCTATGAAACCAAATGGATACCATCCACAGAGATGCACAGAGAGTGAGGGAAGGGCAGAGAGAGAGGGAGAAAGAGAGAGAATCCCAAGCAGGCTCCACACTGTCAGCACAGGGCCCAACATGGGGCTTGAACTCACAATCCATGAGATCATGACCTGAGCTGAAGAAAAGAGATGATTAACTGACTGAGCCACCCAAGCACCCTTTTCTCTTTTTTTAAAGTAAGCTTTATGCCCAACATGGGGCTTGAACTCACCACCCCGAGACCAAGAGTCACATACTCTACTAAATGAGCCAGCCAGGCACCTCCTAACAAAGAGATTTCTGATTAAACATGGCAAATCAACTCCAAAAATGACCTCCTCTCCTTCCCTAAATCCACTAAAATAACAATAAAGGGAAAAAAGACATATAAATCCACAAAGACAATAGGAGAGAAAAACTTAATAGACACGAGATTCCAATAAACTTTTATTTGTTTATTTTTTGAGAGAGAGAGAATGCATGAGCGAGAGAGGGCAGAGAGGGAGAGGAACAAAGGATCTGAAGCAGGCTCTGTGCTAAGAGCAGACAGCCCGATGTGGGGCTTGCACTTACAAACCACAAAATCATGACCTGAGCCAAAGTCAGATGCTTAATCAACTGAGCCACCCAGGCACCCCTCCAACAAACTTTTAAAGTAAACTTTTGCCAAGGAGATAACAGAGGAAAAGTGGGATCTGACCTGCAGATGGAATGTACAACATAAGTGCCCATAAAGGGGACACCAATGAGAATTAAACTGATTTGCCCCTTGCAGCCCCCAAAAGATCCAGCTTCTGGAAGTGCTATTTACATAAAAGATTGGGCTGAGGCACGGAACTAAAATCTGAGAAAGTATTACAAGTCTATATACAGACTAGTCCCCATTCCCTCCACACTCCAAAAGCAGCCAAGTGACTCCTCCCCACACATACCAGAACTCAGCAGGTTTATTCCCTAGAACACTGAATAGGCATGGCTCTAGATTAGAATACATCAGACACAGTGATGGCAGGGGAGAGATACAGCCTCTTTCTCTTGCCTTGCTTTCAGGATGTCAGAAGCTAGAGATAAACCCTCCAGATAGGAGCCTGGAGGATTCTTTTCTGGAGATACCAAATGACTCCAGAGAATAGACTTACAGATGCTGAGATGTAGAGATCCTCCAATAAGAAGGCTGACTTGTTGACAAATTATTCTGGAGTGAAGCCAGTGGTTTGCTAAAGCCAGCTGAGAGGAGCTCATAAAAGTCAATTAATTACATGCATTTCTTCACAATCTTTCATTCAGCAACATGTTGATAGCTTAAAATAGGGCATATTGGGAATATTTACACCACAGAAATTAGGAAACGCTAAAAATTAGGGCCTTTTCCTCCACCGAATTGGTTGCTAAACATTAACAGCACATTACTAGATGAAGCCAATCAGTAAATTCTGCTTCACATCAGCTCTTTAGTGGCTCAGTCTTTTTTTTTTTTTTTTTAATTTTTTTTAACGTTTATTTATTTTTGAGACAGAGAGAGACTGAGCATGAATGGGGGGAGGGTCAGAGAGAGGGAGACACAGAATCTGAAACAGGCTCCAGGCTCTGAGCTGTCACCACAGAGCCCGATGCGGCGCTTGAACTCACGGACCGAGAGATCATGACCTGAGCCGAAGTCGGCCGCTTAACTGACTGAGCCACCCAGGCGCCCCTTTAGTGGCTCAGTCTTTAAGAACAGATCGTCAAGAACACCAAACATGTGAAGGAAATCTCCAATACTAAAAAGAAAATAAACAAACCAAGGAGAAAAAAAGGGCCCAGGGGACACTAAGACAATGCAGGGAAAAGAAGAAAATGTCAAAAAATGGAATTCCTTGGGGGCACCTGGGTGGCTCAGTTGGTTAAGCATCCAACTTCAGCTCAGGTCATGATCTCATGGTTCATGGGTTCGAGCCCCGCATGGGGTCTGTGCTGACAGCTCAGAGCTTGGAGACTGCTTCAGATTCTGTGTCTCCCTCTCTCTCTGCCCCTCCCCTGTTCACACTGTCTCTGTCTCTCAAAAATAAACAAAATTTAACAAAATGTTTAAAAATAAACAAAATGTAAAAAAAAAAATTTTTTTTAAAAATGGAATTCCTTGTTAAGAAAGGTAAGAGAAGATATTACAACCATAAAATAAGAACAGAGTGGCTTGGGGAAAAAAAGGACCAATTAGAAGTGCCTGGCTGGCTCAGCTGGTGGAAGAGTATGACTCTTGATGTCAGGATTCTGCAAGCCCCACCTTGGGTGTAGAGATTACTTACAAAATAAAATCTTTTCTTTTTTTTTTTTAATTTTGTTTTTGAGAGAGAGAGAGAGAGAGAGAGAGAGAGCGCACAAGTTGGGGAGGGACAGAGAGAAAGGGAGACACAGAATCCAAAGCAGGCTCCAGGCTCCAAGATGTCAGCACAGAGCCCGACTTGGGGCTTGAACTCATGAACCGCGAGACCATGACCCGAACTGAAGTTGGATGCTTAACCAACTGAGCCACTCAGGTGCCCCCAAATAAAATCTTTAAGAAACAAACAAACAAAAAAAGGAAGAGTCAACAAGAAAACCTCATGAGAATTCTAATTTTTATAACAAAAAACCTTAAAACTTACAAAGTTTAGAAGATAAACTACGAAAAATCTCCCTAGCAAGTGGAACTTAGAATTATAAAGAAATAAAAATAGGAAATCAAAGACAAAAAACCCTAAGAGGACCAATGCAGAAGATTCAATATCCAACCAATTGTCATTACAGAATGAAAGAGCAAAAACAGAGAAGAAATTATCAAAAAACTAATATAAGAAAATGGAAGTCTCACACACTGCTGGTATGAATGTAAAAGGGTATATGTAGCACTTTGGAAAAACAATTACCACATGACTCTGCAACTTCACTCCTAAGTATATTATCAAGAAAAATGAAAACATATTTCCACATAAAACTTATGCATGAGTTTTAAAAAAACAAAATTTGCACATGAATGTTCATGCAACATTCATAATAACCAAAAAGTGGATACAACCCATCAACTGATGAATGGATAAACAATGGTATGTCCATACAACGGAATAGTATTCTGCCCTAAAAAGAGGTACTCATATCTGCTACAACATGGATGAACTTTAAAAACATTACACTAAGTGAAATAAGCCAGTCACAGACACCACATATTATATGACTCCATTTATCTGAAATGTCCAGAACAGGCAAATCTATAAAGACAGAAAGTAGATTAGTAGTTAGTTGCTTAAGGGCTGTGGGGGTTGGGAAAAAATGGGAGTGACTGCTAATAGCTGGGGGTTTCTTTTAGGGGTGATGAAAATGTTCTAAAAATGACAGTGTTGAGAGTTGTATAATTCTGTGAAAAGACTAACAACCACTGAACTGTAGATTTCAAATGAGTGAATTTTATGGTATATGAATTATATCTCAATAAAGCTGCTACCCCCTCAACCACTCCCCCATCCTCCCCACACACAAAGAGAGCAAGTATTTTTCCCTCTGGTTAAAAAAAATAAAAATGGAGTTATACTTTTTTTTATAATTTGTATTTCCTTTCCTTGTCATTACATACTCTTCAGCAAAGGCAAAACAAACTAATAACAAAAAACTCCAAACCCCAAAATATACAAAATCATCCCAGAATTGAGGCACTCAAGTCCCTAAAATAAAAGAAGGTTCCAGGAACCCAGCACAACAAATGAAAAAAGATATGCACTAAAGCTCATATGAAAATTCAGAATAGAAAAAAAGTAACATTCTAGGGGCACCTGGCTGGCTCAGTTGGTAGAGCATGCAACTCTTGATCTCAGGGTTGAGTTCAAGCCTCAGGTTGGGTATAGAGATTACTCAAAAAAGAAAATATTTAAAAAAAAAAAAAAAAAAAAGGGAAAAGAAAAAAGACTCTAAAAAACGAAAACTGGGATCAGAATGGCATAAGACCTTTCTGTTTTTCTTTTTTTTTCTCAAGTAGGCTCCATGCCGAACATGGGGCTTGAACTCACGACCCTGAGATCAAGAGTTGCACGAAGCACCCTGCATAAGATTTCTTAATAGATTTTCAAAGACAATGGAGCAATGCCTTTACAACTGAAAGGAAAAAAATGATTTCCATAATCAAATTCTAAACTCTTTCAAACCAAAAATTAAATGTGAAGTTAGAATGTAGATATTTTCAGACATTTACCTCTCATCTATCCTTCTTAGACAGTAATAAAAATGTGCTTTAACAAAAAGAGGGAATAAAGTAAGAAGAAGAGGATGTAGGATCTAGGAAACAAGAGATCCAAAGAGGAAAAAAAAAAAAAGAGCAAAAGGAAGACCCAGGAGAGGTTTGTTCAAGTGACCTAAAATTAATCAGACCAGAAGACGATGGAGGATTCTGGGAGTGAAATCTCCGAGTCGGGAAAGCAGGCGGGGGAGAGACTAAAATCTGCAGATTATTTTTCCATTTGGAAAAAACAATGTTGATAAAGTGTACACCAGAGGTGATAGCAGAAGTCGAATAAAAAAGGCACAAAAAAAACTAAATAAAAATGAGTCAATTATCAACTTTGTAAGTAGTACAAAACAGGACTTGGTTCAGTGGTGAACAATATTTACTTGGTCAGAATAATGTAAATACTGATTTCTGAGTTATCTAAAAGTTGTGACAAAACTATATTGGAAAAATGAGGGAAAGGGAAGCATGTATGGATGTGAGTGGTTTAACAAAATTCTATCAACAGACAGAAATCAAAGAATATCTGTTTCAGTATATTACTTAAAAATATGGAGGAATATTATAGAAACAACTAAAATTGTTGAAAGTGATTGCCTGTGAACAACAAACGAAGCCCTTTTTGCCAAGCAAAAGCAGCAGTAGCTGCTAGGTAGAAAGTGCTAGGCATTCTCCTAAGTGATTTGTACAAGTTATTCCAGGGAACCCTCACAATAACCCTGTGGGTAAATAATACCATACCCTGCCAACACAAGAGGAAACTGAGTCAAAAAGCGTACGTGACTTGTCCACAGCTACAGAACTGGTAAGCGGCAGAGCCAACGTTCAAATTCAGATTTGTCTGCCTCTAAAGAGCCAATATTCTGTATTAGCTCTCAGGGACACAGATTCTGGGGTTCCCAACCCCACCTTACCTCTTCCACATCTTCATCCAATTGCTCATTAGGATCCACTTCTCTGACTAAGTCTTGTAATTTCTTCTTGGTCAATACCTAAAGTTAATTGGGAGAAGATTTTTTCAGTAAGTATTAAGGGAGCAAAACACCTCATTACCCTGTAATGAAGAAAGGCTGTCACTGTGTTGGGTTTAGTTTCTACTTTCCAAAAGTCAGCAGTCTGGCCTACAAGACTTGTATTCTACAAAACTGTACTCTCAAGACAGAAGTAGCCCAGGGAAAGGCCACAAGAGCAGTGTGGCCGAGAGGCCAACACCTGTCAGTTTATTTCTGCTTCATCTCTTTCTCACTATGCCTTACCTTCCCTCTACATTAAATAATTTGCAATTTTCTGACCATCACAACTTGTATGTGCCTCTGTTGCTTTTGGACGTGCTCTTCTACCCTTCTTCCTATCTGCTCAATCTATGGTGCCTTCTTTCTGCTTTTCCTAGCCCACCCAGGTAAAAGGAACCACTTCCTCCTTTGGCCTCTACTAGACTCTGTGCACCCTTCTATCATTGTATGTAGTTGTAAACTTGCTTGTTTCTTTCTTTTTTTTTAATGTTTATTTATTTTTGACAGAGACAGAGTGTGAGCAGGGAAGGGGCAGAGAGAGAGAGGGAGACACAGAATCCAAAGCAGGCCCAGGCTCTGAGCTGTCTGCACAGAGCCTAACACGGGGCTCAAACTCATGGACCCCAAGATCATGACCTGAGCCGAAGTCAGCTGCTCAACTGACTGAGCCACCCAGGCACCCCATAAACTTGCCTGTTTCAGACTTAGTAGGCTGAAAGCTCCCTGAGGGCAGGGACCATGTGTTCATCTCCATATAATATTTGTATAAGTGCGTACAACTGTGATCCCTTTTTCAGAGAGGAAATGTCATGTTACATATATATACCATTAAACAATAATCAAAAGACATACATTAAAATGCTAACCATAAATTGAGAATAAACTGAGGGTTGATGGGGAGTGGGAGGGAGGGGAAAGTGGGTGATGGGCATCGAGGAGGGCACCTATTGGGATGAGCACTGGGTGTTGTATGGAAACCAATATGACAATAAACTTCATATTAAAAAAAAATGCTAACCATAGTTATTTTGGGGTGATGGTAAAATTATGGGCTATTTATTCTTGTATTTCTAAAGTTTCTGTGATAAGCATGTATAATCTTGGAAATAAAGAAAAAAGCAACAAATTTTTAAAATACATATTTGTTCATGATTTCTCAGATCTATCCATTCTCCATTCTAACATTACCGCTACATCCAGCCTTTACTGCACATCTTGATTTACTACAGAAGTCTTAGACCTGGTCTTCCTCTCAGTCTGCCCCCTTTCCTACTTTTCTTATCCACTTACTACCAAGTTAATCCTCCTACGATATACTACTTTTATTATGTTACTTACTCTTCTATTAAATATTAAAAATAGACAATATTTGCAAAGATTGTCTAATGACTAAAAGTTCCAAAGGAAACTGACTAGTATATGCTCAGTTTATTCTGCCATAATCCAGCCTAAACTGTCTTACCTCCTGCTCTTCTCCAACAGACTCCACATTCAACACAAGCTGGCTTCCCAACTATCTGCCCAACCTTCCCCATTCACCTTTGCTGGTCCCTCCCCCTATTTTCTTGAAATGTCTCTCCCTCCTATTCCAGCCTACAAGGTTCAAGTTAAGAGATAATACTTATTTCTTATCTCTTGTGGGTCTGCAGAGCAGAATCAGAATCATGGGCAGAAAGTGGGGGGCAGATTTTAGAAGTACTGCAGAAAATTAATGGCAGCAGCTGAATGAACTAGAAGGAGAAAAGACTGGAGGCAGTGGTACTTAATTACAGGAATAATGAATAATGAATGCATTAGTTATTTTATTTAGCTATTTTATTTACCAATTATAAAGCATATATATATTTATACATAAAAATATAAAAACCTATCATAGGCAACATGTTGTGTTAGTGTGTGTATATGGATGTATGTAAATATACATCACACACATAAACGCTATAAACACTGATAAACATTGTACATGATAATTTCATAAAGAACTTCAGAAGTCCAAAGGACAGGGGTGTCTGGGTGGCTCAGATGGTTAAGTGTCTGACTCTTGGTTTTGGCTCAGGTCATGATCTCACGGTTCGTGAGTTCAAGCCTAAGCCTGTTTGGGATTCTTGCTCTCTCTCTTTGCCCCTCCTCTGCTCTCTCACTCTCTCTCAAAATAAACTAAAGATAAATAAATAAATAAATAAATAAATAAATAGTAAAACTCTTTAAATTTCTTTTAAATTTAAATTTTATTTTTCAGAGAGAGAGTGTAAGCAAGGAAGGCGCAGACAGAGAGGGAGACAGAGGATCCAAAGTGGGCCCTGTGCTGACAGCAGCTATCCCGACGCAGGGCTCTAACGCATGGCAAGATCACGACCTGAGCCAAATTTGGACACTCAACCCACCGAGATACCCAGGCGCCCCCCAAGAAACCTATTTAAAAAAAATAGGGTGACTGGGTGGCTCAGTGGGTTAAGCGTCCGACTTCGGCTCAGGTCGTGATCTCACAGCTTGTGAGTTTGAGTCCCATGTCGGGCTCTGTGCTGACAGTTCAGAGCCTGGAGCCTGCTTCACATTCTGTGTCTCCCTCTCTCTCTCTCTGCCCCTTCCCTGCTCACACACACTCTCTCTCTCAACAATAAACAACAACAAAAAAAAAAATTAGAAAAAATAAATAAATAAATAAAGAAGTCCAAAGGAGGGAAAAGACCTTTTCCAGCTAAAAGGAAGAAGCAGCATCTGAGATAGACATCTCCCAAAGCATTACTGGTTCAAATAACAGATAAGAGGTACCTATAAAGAACAAAAAATAAGAAATGATACCTGATTATTTTCAGGGCTGAGACGCCCTCCTGTCCCAGGAGTGCCTGGTATCTTTACCACTGTAGTGCTATTGGCCATGGAGCCTTGTGGAGGAGTGCTGGCTGGTTCCGGTTTTATGGATGAGAAATTGGAGAGGTTGATTAGGGCTGAGGGGCCAAACTGGTTCATAATCTGCCGAGCTTTGGACTTCAGCTCATAGAGCTTATCAAGATCCTGTTTCTTTTTGGAGCTGTGAGGACCAAGGCCAATCAACTGTAGAAGGAAAACAAGAGAATTAGCTCCAGAAACATCTTTAATAAAGGGTAAGTTTTGAAAGTAAACTTATATAAAGTCTCTTGGACTTGAAGGGTCTTTAGGATTTCTGGGATAGTGACGATGTGATACCTGCACATTAAAAATGGACGGAATGAGGAATGTTCATTGCTCTCACCTCATATTTAGAAACTATCTTTTCTCTAAAATCTAAATGAAATAGTCCACAAAATTAAATAAGTAAATGAAATGAGAAATCTTACGTACAAAAATAAACTAGAATGAGTAAGACATTTTTGAAGACTTCGTAAAAATAGAATACTTGGTTAAGTACTAAATGTGTTATTTTTCAACAGCAAATAATGTTAAATTCAAATAAATCATGGCACAATCACATACTTAAAACCAGTCACAAAACTTCAGAAAACAGATTAGTTCATTTTGGCACTTCAAAACATGCTTAAATCTATGTCAGGGCTATGTCTAATCAACACGATTTTTAGCAACTGTTAAAAGTAAGCTGTTCTTTGTCATCAAGAGCAAATTTTCTTTGAGTGTTAGCAATCTTTAAGTACATGCAGAGTCCCTAGCCTGGAGTAGCCAAGACTCCTAAATTTTAAAGCCATGAGGTAGACTCTGTGGACAGCAGCTTTGGTGTCATCAAGATCAGAAGCACATTCACCAAATTCCGTCAACAGCGGCCTCAACGAGCTTACTTACAGCTATCTGAGTGTCTAGATCTTTAATTACATCAGCAACAGCTGTGAGCCCGGTGAACTGAGAGGCAGCCATTTTCAAAAGCTACCTGTAAATGAACAACTGGCATCAAGCACCACTCTTGCCACAGAACCATTTCAGTTGCGTGGCTGGCACATCTTCACGGGCCAGAATCCAAGCAAACTGGATGTGGAGAAACGCATCCATATTCCTGTCTCCTTATTCTTACTCATTACCAAGAGAAATATCTCCATCTCTTTCATACGCAGCTTTTAAAATTAATGAAGATTATAGTAATATAAATTCTCTTCTAATGAAACGGATGTTCTAGCGTTAGGGATAAACTAGCAGCATATGGAAACTTCATTGGCCAAATTGTGAAACTTGAACTTGCAGGAATCATGGCAGTGGTTATCAGAACGTGGTGAAGCTTAGCAACCTAAATGAGCATCTATACGTGTGAACTCTTGCCCCAGTTGCTGAGTTCCTCCCCAACAAACTGCCTAACTTTCTAACACGAGAAATCACCTTTCCTGGTTTACCCTTAAGAAAAGCAACTAACTATGCACTGGTTAAGTGACCAAGAGAAACCTGGCCAAGAGTCAGCTGAGGGGGACAGCAGAGCATCAAGATCACTTGTTTGTTTTTAACCGTATGCAGTCCATGCCTCCTTCCCCTTACCCACAAATGGTACCAACAGAAGAATCAGGAGAGGGAAAGATTGAGAATGTGGTTAATAGTTGTTCTGTAATGTTATAAAAACAAACTATTTACCCACAGCAAGTTTTATGAAAGAGACTTATTAAAGATTATCAGTATGCTCACCACACTGAACATATTATACCCTTCAAATAACATTCCCATAACCTTCAAGGGACTTCCCAAAGAGTACTGGGTATTGCTCAAAATAAGTAGAAGACTTTTTTTGTAATAGAGATTTCTGCATAATGGGAATTTCTATAATAAGACCTGTAGACAAGAACACAATCTACACAGCACCAAATATGAATAATCATATGTCAAGTTTGGAATTAACATTAAGGAATAGCTCCAATGACTATTAATGAAATAAGTTGTTTTAATGAAATAAGGGGAATCCATACAATATAAGAAACATCAAAGTTTCTCCCTAAGAAACTAGACTGCAGTTTACTGTATTGTTTTGTTGAGAAGCAAACATTACTTCTGCATTTTCAATAATTCTGGTGAGCTATTTCTTCCATTAAAACAAAACAAAACAAAGCAGATGATAACCACTCATTACCAGACTGACACTGCCCATAGTTTCCTAGACTATTCCTTTATTTGGTTGGATTTAAAACACCATATTTGGATGGGTGATGATTACATGGATTTACACAATGTCAAAGTCATCACACTGAATATTTAAGATCTGTGCATTTTATTGTATATACAAATTATAACACTATTAAGGACAGGAAACCAAATCACCCAACCCCCACCCAAATAAATAAAGGATTGCACTCTTAGACATTTATCCCAGAAAAATAAAAACTTGTGTTCCCACACAAACCTATATTCTCATGTTCATAGCATATATCAATAAGGAAAAGATAGATTATTGAATGCATGGTGGTATATGAGTACATCTGGAAAAAATCTGGTTTCATGTTTAAAATTTAAATATTTGACCCATCTGGAATGAGGGGGGGTATATATATATTCCTCCCTTCATACACTCTTTTATTGCAGACGGATCAAATATTTAAATCTTAAATATAAAATGAATTATCTTAAATGTTAAATATAAAATACTAGAATATAGGAGATTTAAAAAATATTCAGGAATATAACCCTCTCACTTTATTAAAAAAAAACTAACCCAAAATGGATCGTATACTTTAATAATATCAAATGTACAACTATAATACTTTTAGAAAAAACAGGAGAAAATCTTTGGGCTCTAGCTAGACAAGAGTTCTTAGACTTGACACTAAATGCAATCAATAAAAGGAAATATTTCTAAATTGGCCTTCATCAAATTAAAAATGTTTCCTATGTGAAAGCCTACGTAGAAAGGATGAAAAGACAAGCTACAGACGAGGAGAAAGTATTTACAAACTACATATCCAACAAAAGACTAGTATCTATAAAGTATAAAGAATTCTCAAAACTCAGCACGTCTTTTTTTTTTTTTTAACTAATTCAATTACAAAATGCACAGAAGACCTGACCAGATATTTCACCAAAGTCATACAGATGGCAAACGAAGCACAAGAAAAGGTATTCAACGTCATTAGTCATTAAAGAAAGGCAAATTAAAACTGCAGTAAGATGAAACTACACACCTAGAAGTATGCCTAAAATAA
This sequence comes from Panthera onca, assembly GCF_046562875.1. Taxonomy (NCBI): domain Eukaryota; kingdom Metazoa; phylum Chordata; class Mammalia; order Carnivora; family Felidae; genus Panthera; species Panthera onca. The sequence goes on along the minus strand of NC_138346.1, from coordinate 200,030,812 downwards.
AAAATAGTGATAGCGCCAAATACTGACAAGGATGCAGAGAAAATGGATCACTAGCACATTGCAAGTGGGAATGTAAACAGTACAGCCACTCTAAAACGGTTTGCAGTTTCTTAAAAAATCTAAGGATATACTGTCACAGAGAAGCCTAAAGAGACATGAAGACAAATGGAAAAACTAAGATCTGAGTAAATGATGGACTTCAGTTAATAATACTGTATTAATATTGGCTCATTAGTTTTAACAAATGCACCATACTAATGTAAGATGTTGCTATGGAGAAACTGGGTGTATGGAAACCCTATTACCTTCCCAATTTTTCTGTAAATCTCAACTGTTCTAAATTTTTTCTTAACGTTTATTCATTTTTGAGAGACAGAGCACAAGTGGGGGAGGAGCACAGAGAAAAAAGGAGACACAGGATCCGAAGCAGGTACCAGGCTCTGAGCTGTCAGCACAGAGCCTGACGTGGGGCTCGAACTCATGAACCACGAGATTATGACCTGAGCCAAAGTTGGATGCTTACCCCAATGAGCCACCCAGGTGCCCCTAAAACTGTTCTAAGAAATAGTTTATTAAAAAACTAGGGGTGCCTGGGTGGCTCAGTCGGGTAAGCATCTGACTCTGTATCTCAGCTCAGGTCATGATCTCATGGTTCATGAGATGAAGCCCTGAGATGGGGTCTGTGTTGACGTTGCAAAGCTTGCTTGGGATTCTTTCAATCCCTCTCTCTGTACCCCTCTCCTGCTCTTGTGCATGCACGTGTGTATGTGTGAGTATGTGTGTGTCTTTCTCTCTCTCTCAAAATAAATAATCATTTAAAAAAATAAAGTAAAAAAAAAAAAAACTAGAAAAAAAAAAGGGGGGGAGGGGGTGCCTGGCTGGCTCAGCAGGTAGAGCATGCGACTCTTAATCTCAGGGTCAGAGTTCAAGTCCTACATTGGGTGTCAAGCCTACTCTAAAAAGAAAAAAGGGGAAAAAAGAACAAACCATTAATACACAAAACAACAGGGATGAATCTCAAAAAATATTTAAGCAAAAAAAAAAAAAAAAAATCCAGTCTCAAAAGAAATACTCTATGATTCCATTTATTTAATTTTTAAATTTGTATTTCATTAAAAAAATTTTTTTTATGTTTTTATTTTTGCAGGAGAGAGAAACAGAGCATGAGAGGGGGAGGAGCAGACAGAGAGGGAGACACAGAATCTGAAGCAGGCTCCAGGCTCTGAGCTGTCAGCACAGAACCCAACACAGGGCTAGCTAGCACTCACAAACTGTGAGATCATGACCTGAGCCGAAGTCGGACGCTCAATCGACTGAGCCACCCAGGCACCCCGTATTTGTATTTCATTTTTAAAGTTTATTCATTTTGAGGGGGGCTGCAGAGAGAATGGGAGGAGAGAGAATCTCTCAACTTGGGGCTCAATTCCATGAACCATGAGATTATGATCTGAGCCAAAATCAAGAGAGTCCAACGTTTAACTGATTGCACCACCCAGGCACCCCTGATTCCATTTATATGAAATTCTAACCTCTAATGATCTAAAAACTAAACTCTAGCAATAGATGGGGCAGAGACTGAACACGGGTATGGGGGAAGTTTGTGAGGTAGATATAAATGTTCTATATCTTGAGGGGGGTAATGCTTACACAGCTGCATACATTTCTGAAAACCCATCAAACTAAATACTTACAATGTGCATTTTATTGTACACAAATTATACCTCAATAAAGTCGGCTCAGAAAAAAAAAAAAAACTCTTAATATGCAACTATTACACGACCCAACAATTGAAGTCCTAGGCATTTATCCTAGAGAAATGAGAACTTATGTTCACACCAAAACCTTTACATGAATATTCATAGTAGCCTTATTTGTAATAGTCAAAAACTGCAATCAGCTCAGGTGTCTCTCAAGAAGTGAATGGTTAAACAAACTGGTATATCCAGATCATGGAAAATTACTTATCAATAAAAAGAAAAAAACTTGATACACACGACTTACATGAACCTCCAGAGAATTACGTTGAGCAAAAGACAATACAAAAATGTACTTATATAACATCTTTGAAATGACAAAATTTTAGGAACAGGAAAGAGATTCGTGAGGTTGTTAGGCACTGAGTAGCAGGGAAGCAGATGTGGTTACAAAAGGGCAATATGAGGGACCTTTGTGATGGAATCATTCAGTGTCTTGACTGTGATGACAGATAAAAGAACCTTTAGGGGCTTCTGGGTGACTCAGTCAGTGAGGTGACCAATGACCAACCAATGACCAACTCTTGATTTTTGTCTCAGGTCATGATCTCGTGGTTCGTGGGTTCAAGCACCACAATGGGCTCTTTGCTAACAGTGTGGAGCCTGCTTGGGATTTTCTGTCTCTCTGCCCCTCCCCTGCTTACTCTCTCTCTCTCTCAAAATAAATAAATAAACACTAAAAAAAAAAAAAAAAAGAACCTATGAAAGTGACTAAATTGTATAGGACTTAATCCACATACATCCACAAATGAATACAAGTCAACAAATACAAGTAAAACTGGGTAAATATGAATGAGACTGGTGGATTATATCAGGGTCAATATCCTGATTGTCATATTGCACAACAGTTTTGCAAAATGTTACCACTGGAGAAAGCTAGGCAAAGTATACAAGAGATCTCTGTATGTTATTTTTTTTTTTTAATTTTTTTTTTCAACGTTTTTTATTTATTTTTGGGACAGAGAGAGACAGAGCATGAACGGGGGAGGGGCAGAGAGAGAGGGAGACACAGAATCAGAAACAGGCTCCAGGCTCCGAGCCATCGGCCCAGAGCCTGACGCGGGGCTCGAACTCACGGACTGCCAGATCGTGACCTGGCTGAAGTCGGAGGCTTAACCGACTGCGCCACCCAGGCGCCCCTGTATGTTATTTTTTTTTAATTAAAAAAATTATTTATTTATTTTGAGAGAGAGAGAGAGAGAGAGAGAGAGAGGGAGGAAGGGACAGAGAGAGGGGGAGAAAGAAAATCCCAGCACAGAGCTCAACACAAGGCTGAAACTCACAAACCAAGAGATCATGACCTGAGCCAAAGTCTGACACTTAGCCCACTTAGCCACCCAGGTGTTCCACTCTGTATTATAATTTCTTATAACTGCAAATAAATCTACAATTATCTCAATTTTTAAAATTGGGGAAAAAAAATTCTCAGCAGTAAATGAAAAGCCCTTCTAAAGATGGCCCAAAGGGGGCGCCTGAGTGGCTCAGTCAGTTAAGTGTCTGACATCAGCTCAGGTCATGAGCTCCAGGATCACAAGTTCCATCCCCGCATTGGGCTCTCTGCTGTCAGCATGGAGCCTGCTTCTGATCCTCTGTCACCCCCTCTCTCTGCCCCTCCCCTGCTTGCACCCACTCTCTCTTTGAAAAATAAATAAACATTTTAAAATAAATAAATAAAATAAAGATGACCCAAAGCTCAGGAGCCATAAAATACTTGACATGTTCAATTACATGAAAATAAAAATGTCTGACAAATAAATAAAATTTTTAAAAAAACAAAAATAAAATGTCTGCATGGCAACAAACATAATAAAGGACAAAAAGACAAACTAGCAAAAATATATGCAATATATATATCAAAGACAAAGAACTAATTTCTTTTACATATAAAAAATACTTAGACATCAATAGGCACCCAACCACCCAAAAGAAAAATTGCAAAAAACAAAACAAAACAAAAAAACCCCAAAAAAAAACACAGCACAAGAAATTCAAATAGTTCTTAAAGTAATGAAATTACTTTTATTCTCATTCACAATAAAAACACAGATTAAAACTATTTATTCCTCCTCTGGCAATGATGAAAAAGTTTTACATGTACTCTGAAAATTTTATGGATAGTCATTTCATCTGTTGTTGGAGTGGGGGGAATATAAATTTGTTAGAGGTCTCTATACAGGGCTACTTAGCAGTATCTACCAAAATTAGAAAAACATATATTGTTTTGACCCCACAGTTCCATGTTTAGCAATTTATATTACAGTTGAACTTCTATGTAAAAATAATACTGTACATACAAGGAATATCAGCCTAAATGTCCATCAAAAGTGATACAGTTAAATAAATCAGGGTATAACCACAATGAAATACACTGAAAAAGAGTAAGACTTATGAAAATATTAAGCTAAATGAAAGAATCCAGAGGTACCTGGCTGGCCCAATTGGAAGAGCTGTAACCCTTTTTTGTTTTGTTTTGTTTTTGTTTTTGTTTTTTTGGAAGGCAGGAGGTTTATTTTACACCAGAGGGGCTCAGAGGAGATCACTCTCCGAGGTCTGAGCTGGAAGAGCTGTAACTCTTAATCTCAGGGTCATGGGTTCGAGCCCCATGTTGGGTGTAGAAATTACTTAAATAAAACTTTTTAAAAATTAAACAAAATAAATAAAAGAAAGAATCCTGTCACAAAAGACATGTTGTATCATTCCATTTATATGAAATGTCCAGAACAGACACACCTATCAAGACAAGAAAGTGGATTAGTGGTTGCCAGGGCTGAAGCGTAAGGGAGAAGAATACGGATTGACTGCTAATGGTAAAGGGTTTATTTCAGGAGGGGACAAAATAATCTGAAATTAGATTATGGTGATGGTTGGTTGCATAACCCTGAATGTATAAAAAAGCCATTGAACTGTACATCTGATAATGGTGAATTGTATGATAATGTCAATGACATCTCAATAAAGCTGTTTTTAAAAAATGAAAAAACTCATGAAAGGACCTCTAAAATACACTGTTCATTGAAAATCCAAAGTACAGAATAGTGAGAATAATTTGTTATCATCTATTAAAAGACATATAACTGTAAATGCATAAATTATTCCTGGAAAGATAAATAAGAAACTGATAACAGCAGTTATCTTGGTAGGGAAGGGAACGGTAGTATCTGGGTGGCCTATGGGACCAAGGTGGGAGAAGATTTACTTTTCATCATATACCCTAAATTCTGTACCATGTGTATATGCTACCTATGAAAAAAAGAATTAAAGTAGTATTTGGTTTGTTTCCTCTGAAAAAATAGGTAGTTCTGACAACTTTTTAAAATATAACAAAAAATACAGCAGTAGCAACAAAAACGAATTTAACCTATATCTCATACCTTATAAAAAAGCAAACTCAAAACTGATCATACACTTAAAATTAAAAATGTAAAACTATAAAACTTTTAGAAGAAAATATATAAGGAAAAAAAATCTTCATAACTTTGGGTCAGGACAGAGTTCTTACATGTAACACCAAAAGCATAATCCACAAAAGAAAGAAATTGAGGAGTGCCTGGTGGCTCAGTCGTTTAAGTGTATAACTTCGGCTCAGGTTGTGATCTCATGATTTGTGAGTTCCAGCCCCGCATTGGACTCTGCACTAATAGTGCGGAGCCTGCTTGGGATTCTCTCTCTCCCTCTTTCTCTGCCTCTCCCTACTCTCTCTCTCTCTCAAAATAAATAAACTTTGTGAAAAAAAAAAGAAAGAAATTGATAAAGCGAACTTCACCAAAATGTAAACTCCTGCTCCATAAAAGAAAATAAAGACATGTCATACATGAAGAGAAAATATTAAAAATCACATATCTGACAAATAACTTGTATCCAGGTTATATAAAGAACTCTCAAAATTCAACAAGAAAAGTAACAATGCAATTAAAAAATGGACAAAAGATCTGAACAGACCCTATGCCTTAAGAAGATATGCAGATGACAAACACATGAAAAGATATTCAATATCATTAGTCATCTGGGGAATGCAATGAGGGAAATGAATAACCATTAAATACTATTAGAATAATTTAAAATTTTTATTTTTAAATTTTTTTTTTAAGGTTTTATTTATTTTTGAGACAGAGAGAGACAGAGCATGAACAGGGGAGGGGCAGAGAGAGAAGGAGACACAGAATCGGAAGCAGGCTCCAGGCTCTGAGCCATCAGCCCAGAGCCCGACGCGGGGCTCGAGCTCACGGACCGAGAGATCGTGACCTGAGCTGGAGTCGGAGGCTTAACCGACTGAGCCACCCAGGCGCCCCTTTAAAAATTTTAAAAATAGACAAGTGCTGGAGAGGATGTTGAGCAACTGAAATCATCATACATTTCTGTGTGAATGTAAAATGGTGCAATCTCTTTAGAAAACAGTTTACAGTTTCTTATAAAGTGAAGTATATATTTATCATATGACCCAGAAATCCCACTCCTAAGGTATTTACTAAAGAAATGAAAACTTCTATTCACACAAAAATTGGTGTGTGAATGTTTACAGCAACATTATTAATAACTGTCCAAAACTGGAAAAATAGATTGTCCTTCAACTGGTGAATGGATAAACTATAAATATATATCTATATAACGGAGTACTACTCAGCAATAGTAAGAAAGAACTACAGACACATGCAACAACAAGGATAATCAAATGCATATGCTAAGTGAAAGTGGCAAGACAAAAGGCTACTTACTATATGATTCCATTTATATGACACTCTGGAAAAGGCAAAGCTATATGGATGGAGAGGACAGATTAGTGGTTGCCAGTGGCTTGGAGTGGGTTAGGGTTTGACTACAAAGGAGCAGCACGAAGAAAATTCTGGGGATGGTGGAACTTTTAGGGAGCAGTGTTATGGTGCTTACATGAAAGTGTGCATTGTCACAACTCATAGAACTGCACTCCCAAAAGGGTGGGTTTTTTGGTACGTAAATTTAAAAGCAAAACATCATAACCATTCTGAAATGGTCAATGACTCCATTTCCAAATCACCTGTTTACTGACAACTTTCATCAAGTCCAATTGTGGATGATACTGACCAAGCACAATGCCATGAAGTGACTGTAAATAACCTAAATTCTGTTATGTAATATACCATGGTTGCCTTTGGGCTACTCAAATTTCTAACTCTCACTTAGTTGGAATGCCATGAAATAGGGAAGTACTACTGTGTAAAAACAGAGGCATCAATTGTGGGACAGTTTGAGAGAACAATTGTAACAGTAAACCCTTACTAGCACCTACTATGTGGAAATCACATGCTACGGGATTTACGAAATTAAGTCCAGAAAGTCCATGCCCCAGTAATCTACAGTAAAACTTACTTCATAATTTTATCAAAACAAGATTGTGTGGCTGGGAGTTCAATTAAATACCAAGTCTCTCCTCCCTCCTCCTCACCAGTTACATTTAAACTATGGGTGACAGGCTGAGGATAACAGCCCTAGCTGCTTTTCCTTTTAACAGCTTGTGCCTCAAACAGAAATCCAGTTGCAACCCTATCATTGTACTATGAGGTTCTGATTTTTCAGAGGGTTAGGAGATGGGGGGAGGGGGTCACACCTTGTAGTAATTATAAGACCATGGCCTTTTCTAGACATCTGTTTCATTAGCCATTTTTTTTTAAAGTAGGCTTCATGCCCAGCACAGAGTCCAACACGGAGCTTGAACTCATGACCCTGAGATCAAGACCTGAGCTGCGATCAAGTCAGACACTAAAAGACTGCACCACCCAGGCACCCCAACAGATATTTTTTTATATTTTATTTTGGGGGGCACCTGGCTGGCTCAGTTAGAAGAGCATGAAACTCGATGTTGGGGTTGTGAGTTCGAGCCCCACCTGGAGTGTAGAGATTACTTAAATAAAACTTAAAAAAAAAAAAAAAAAAGTTTTCACAAGGGGTGCCTGGGTGGCTCCGTCGGTACAGCATCCGACTTTTGATTTCAGCTCAGGTCATGATCTCACGGTTTGTGGGTTCCAGCCCCATGCTGGAATCTGAGCTGACAGTGCGGAGCCTACTTCGAATTTGCTCTTTCTCTCCCTGTCCCTCCCCTGTTCTCTCTCTCTCTCCTTCTCTGAAAATAAACTTTATTTTTTTTAAATTTTGTTTAATGGTTATTTATTTCTGAGACAGAGAGAGACAGAGCATGAATGGGGGAGGGGCAGAGAGAGAGGGAGACCCAGAATCTGAAGCAGGCTCCAGGCTCTGAGCACAGAGCCCGACACGGGGCTGGAACTCACAGACCGTGAGATCATGACTGAGCCGAAGTCAGAAGCTCAACCGACTGAGCCATCCAGGCACCCCAGAAAATAAACTTTAAAAAAAAGTTTTAAAAAATAGTTTAAGTAATCTCTACACCCAACATTGGGGCTCAAACTTACAACCCTGAGATCAAGAGTCGCATGTTCTTTGGACTGAACCAGTCCAAAATATATATACATATATGTATATATATATATATTTTTTAAGTGAAGAGAATAGGGGAATAGAAGAACAGATTGTCTTTAAAACCCTTTCACTTCTGAAATGTTTAGGAATTATTTAAACCAAATAGTGGAGTAAAGGGGACTACCAGGCTGATGGCATAAAAGCCCTATCACTGTGGTACAGGACTTAAATGACTGGGTTTTCTGTTTCTTTCCTCATTGGCTTCTAGACGTATCTAAATGAGCTCAAATTTCCCAGCCTTAAAAAAAAAAAATCCATTAATTGCATTCTGTAAAACTTGAGAGGAACATTTCTTTCCATTAGTTTTTTTTGACTAGTTTGATTCTGTTTAGGTGGTCTTGGCTTAACAGAAAGGCAATACAGTACAGTGGTCAAGGGACAGACTCTGGTGGCAATGTCTGGGTTCAAATACCAACTCTGCCACTTATTAATCAGCTTTACGTCCTTGAGCAAGTTATTCTAATCTCTTTATACCTCAGTTTCCTCATGTGAAAAATGCAGTTATTCATAAAGTATATCTCATGGGACTGTTGTGACAGTACATTGAATTTATGTATAGAAAGCACTTAGAAGAGTGCCTGGCACATGAAAAGTACAAATAAACATATTTGCTAATATTATAATATATATGCTCCTCTCTTCTAAATCTTAGTTATAAAAATCAGTGCATTAAAGCTAAAGGTTTTCAACCATTGTAGTATGTGTTGGTGGCATCCTATAACCATTTTTATGACTTCAGATATTAAAAAAAAAAAAAAGTGGGGTTCCTGGGTGATCAGTCAGTTAAGCATCAGACTCTTGATTCTGGCTAGGGTCATGGTCTCAAGGTTTGGGAGTTCCTGCCCCACATTGGGATCTGTGCTGACACTGCAGAGCCTGCTTGGGATGGGATTTTCTCTCAAAATAAATAAATAAGCTTTGAAAAAAAAAAAAACTTAAAAAACAATACAAAAAAAAAAGTGACTGCAAAAAAATGGTCGTGGTAAATGGTCAAAAGGAGGCTGATGAGGGTCCTATGGCACAGGGAAGGCCCAAGTCAGGAGGGTTGGGTATCATACTACTTCTTCCACAGAGTTATAGGAGCTCCCTTTGACCAAATTTTCTACATCTATAATTAAGAGTGGGATCCGAATTCTTAAGTCCTTACACCTCTAACAATTAATGTAAGATTTTAGATTAAGTCCATATGTACAGATTTCAGTTTGTCTTCTGCCGCTGGCACACCTATTTCACAATACAGACTGATAAACACTGGTTGTGTATAGTCTCCAAAGTATTTTGGGGCTTTCCATGAAGACGTCAGGTCAAAAGTAATACGTTCCATGTTCAGATCTTCTCTAACACAATGATTTTCTGATCAGGTACTTTGAAACACTATTATGATAATTCAATGCTAGAGCTACATATGAGTGAAATAAGTACCTTTTGCAAATGTAGATGAGAATGTTAACTCAAGAATAAATTGTCATTAATTAAACCATCAAGTATTTTGAAATGGTGTCATGGGAATGCTTTACTTCATAATTTGGGGTAAGTTTTGATCACCTGTATATAGTAGAGGCACTTGAAAATAGTATAAGCTAACCCTTTGGGGGAAAAAAAACAGTAGTTTCAACTAAGTTACCCCAATTTCCCTAATCATCTAGTTCATGTTGCAATTAATTGTAAAGTTAATCCAATTTAAGTCCTTGTTCTTCAAATTGGTCTTTTGTGACCTCCTAAATTTAAAATTAAATATATCTTTCTCCATTGTAAGGAAAAGTTCTAATCAGGTCCCATTTTTAGATCTTGAATATCTATGCTTATTTATTTATTTATTTATTTTTAATTTTTTTTAACGTTTATTTATTTTTGAGACAGAGAGAGACAGAGCATGAATGGGGGAGGGTCAGAGAGAGGGAGACACAGAATCCGAAACAGGCTCCGGGCTCTGAGCTGTCAGCACAGGGGCCCGATGTGGGGCTCGAACTCACGGACCGCGAGATCGTGACCTGAGCCGAAGTCGGCGCTCAACCGACTGAGCCACCCAGGCGCCCCTCTATGCTTATTTAAAAACAAAGAAATTTAGCTCTCAAATACTACACTATATAAGTACCCTAGCAAGTTATAGTACTTGGTATTAATAGAAATCTTAAGGAGGAGGGGGTGCTTTCATTCAATATGTTTTGTTTAACTGTTACTTCTATTTTGTTGATGGGCAAACTGAGATATGGAAAGGAATTCACTTAGAAAAGTAGACAAAATTAGTCAAACACATACAAGGTTTGACTGGGGATGGGCCACTTAGTTCCATGTGTTTTCAGGCAAGGTACTTAAACTCTCTGAACCAATTTCCTTATCTGCACAATGGGACTGACAATATCTAACTCGTGGAGTTGTGAGAATTAAATAATATAACACTTGAAAGTGCTTACGGGGGCACCTGGGTGGCTCAGTCGGTTAAGCGGCCGACTTCGGCTCAGGTCATGATCTCGCGGTCTGTGAGTTCAAGCCCCGCGTGGGGCTCTCTGCTGACAGCTCAGAGCCTGGAGCCTGCTTCGGATATTGTGTCTCCTTCTCTCTCTGCCCCTCCCCCACTCATGCTCTGTCTCTCTCTGTCAAAAATAAACATTAAAAAAAAAAAATCTACTCCTGAAATCTTGCTGCACTATATGCTAACTGACTTGGATGTAAATTAAAAAAAAAAAAAAAAAAAAATTAGGGGCGCCTGGGTGGCTCAGTCGGTTGGGTGGCCGACTTTGGCCCAGGTCATAATCTCGCGGTCCGTGAGTTCGAGCCCCACGCCGGGCTCTGTGCTGACAGCTCAGAGCCTGGAGCCTGTTTCAGATTCTGTGTCTCCCTCTCTCTGACCCTCCCCCGTTCATGCTCTGTCTCTCTCTGTCTCAAAAATAAACAGACGTTAAAAAATAATAATAATAAAAAAAGAAAGTGCTTACAATAGTGCCTGATTAATCTGTGTAGGTTTCAGTAAAAGATATTATTGAAGGGAAGTAACTGGTCCAGGTATCCCTGACATTCTTATCTAAAAGCAGCCATCTCCAATAAATGCTGATACTAAAAATATAGGATATAACTTATTTATCTGCAACTTTCTAAATGGCTTACTATATTGGGGTTGGGGGAGGGGGAGGAGAAGCGCTCCTTTAAAGGTTCCCTAACTGGTGACATTCACTGTATTGATGTCAATACAGCCACAAGACTTGAAATAAAGTACTAAATTTGTAAGAATGTCCTTCTTGAGTTTGACGTTAAAGCAAAGATTCTAGAAGCATGTTTTCAAGGATATTATTAGCCAAGATCTCCTATTTGCTAGCACAGCAGGGTACTATATCAAAATTATGATCGAATCAATCATTGCTTCATGTGATCCTAAGCCTTCTTTGGACCTCAGCCTCTTTACCTATAAAACAGGAGTTTTACAAAGATTATCTTTCTGGGCCATCCTGTCCCCCTATCTCTAACATTCTTTTATTTGAGATGCAGAGATCTGTGCTCAATCAGGGGTTCAGTGGAATGGTATTTAAAGCACTTATCAAGTATATAACTGAGTTCAAACGGCTTCAACTTCACATCAGAGCTTTGTAAGAATGAAGCAGAAAACGAAGATGCTTGCATGTGGGCTTTCCTAGATAAAAGTATCTGACACAAGAAAAGCCTGCCAAAAGCCAAGCAGGCAGCGCGAAGGAAGGGTCGTCTTCCCCTGAATACATCCTTTACCACTCTGGATTCAGAGAATATGAGGAAAAAAACGGATCACTACATCTTTTCCAAACTCTCCCTTTCCTTTGGAGGCTGATCTCCCTGCAGCCATGGCCCCTTATACTCTCCGCTTTGGAGAGCTCGGGTTCTCACAGCCCTGTTCCTTCAGGTACTTCGGAGTCTCCAAGCCCTGATCCCGTCCCCACAGAAGCCCGTCTTCACTGCCCGCTGCCGTTCCTTCCAAACCCAAGTGGTCTCTGAGCGCTCCTGCCCCTCAGGAACCTAAGTCTTCGCTAATCTGTTTCTGAATCCTTAGGAGCCTGGGTCTTGACTGTCCCGCTTCTGTCTCTCAGGAGCCCAAGTCCTCATAGCTCCGCTTTTACCTTTCAGGAGCCCGTGTCTTCACGCCCCTTTCCATTCAGACCCTCTCCTCTTAAGAGTACGGGTCCTCATAATCCTGTTCCCCTCACATCGCTTTCCCTCAGGTGCCGGAGAACTCACATTCGTCCCGGTTCCCTAAGTCCCGTCTATAGCCCCGGTCCCCACAGCCGCGTCTTCTCCGAGCCCGGAGCCCCTTAGTCCCGTCCCAACAGCCTGATTCCTCGCACAACCCGGTATCCTCCACAACATAGTTCTTCAAACACTGACCCACTGTGGGTCTGGGTCCTGACTCCCTCCTCCCGCTCTTCTTCCTCAACTGCCAGGGCCCAAGACTCACAGGCAGCAGCGTCTATCTCCCCATGATATGCGGAGACTGCCCCAGTGAAGCGTTCGTCTCAGCAGCCGGTCCGACTGCTCGGCCCTCCCCGAGTACTTCCGGCACCGCTCCCCGCCTCCAACCCGGAAACGCGCGGCTCTTCCGGCCGGCGGGCGCGCGCCTCGCTTACGCATGCGCAGACTGCTCTCTGACACGTGGTCGCGGTCCTAGGCTGTTTCTCCGCTCCGGCGGTTGGGGTTTTTCTTGCTTGTGGTTGGGTGGCAGCGTGGGCGAACTCGTTGCCTTCTACCCCGGCGTTGCGATCCCTGCTCTTGCTGTTTCTTTCAGTCTCCGCGTATCGTATACGCTAGCACGGCCGATAATTGACGCCCTTGGATGTCTTACAGGTCGCCATTTTTAGTTGATTTAGTTGCCTTTATGGTCGTATCTAGACAGAGATACCACTTGGGACCGAAGCACCCCGTGGATAATCCCGTTGAACTCTAACAAGGGAATTGGCAGCACAAGAGCGTGGAGACGAGAGACGGGTTGTACCTATGGATTGGCAAATAGTATTAATTGAGCACTTACTGTCATCAAGGAACTTTGCTAAGCCTCTTAACTCCGATACATCATTTAATCTTTTTAAAAATTATTTGTTTTGAAATGGGGGAGGAGCAGAGAGGGAGAGAGAGAATCCCAAGCAGACTCCACATGAAGCCTGACGCTGGGCTTGATCCCACCACCCCCAAATCAGGACTTGAACCAATATCAAGACTCAGATGCTCAATCGACTGAGCCACCCAGGTGCCCCTATATCACGTAATCATTTAAAGAAAACCCCTGAGAGGGGCGCCCTAGTGGCCTAGTGAGTTAAGTGTGGGACTCTTGATCTCTGGTTTTGATCTCGGTTTGGTGAGTTACAGACCCCACGTGGGGCTCCTCGCTACTGATAACATGGAACCTGCTTGGGATTGTCTCTCCCTCTCTCTGCCCCTTTCTTGCTCTCTCTCCCTCTCTCTCTCAAAATAAAATTAAAAAAAAAAAAACAACTTTAAAATAAAATCCCTGAGAGATTAGGTAAGGTTCTAATAAGTGCAGTCTCAACTTGAACTCTCACTTAAAGCCTAATCCTGTCCTGTGTGTAACCATTAAACTGATGGTTTTAGTTTTTACATCACTTTGGGATAACATTTTTTACCTTATGCCAAGTGCTAGGCATGTAAGACCCAGTCCCAACCAATGTGATGTTCACACTAAAATGAAGAACCTGCAGACACAAACGAATATACAAAGGGCCATGACAGCCCAAAGTGAGCCATAGTAACTGCCTGCAGAAATCAGGAAGAGGTGTCCCCCACCTATATTGGTGCAGTAACCTAACCTTTTTTTTTTTTTTTTAAGCTTATTTAATTTACTTTTTAAGTTTATTTTTTAGTAATCTCTACATCCAGCACGGGGCTCAAACTCAGCCCCTAGATCGAGAGTCACAGGCTCTTTGAGCCAGCCAGCTGCCCTCCTTATCTTTACATCTTCTCATCCTTGGCCCACCAAACTCCCAATCACCTGCATTGCCACCAGATGCAAATTCTTAGATTCAAGGCCCCTTCACCATTAGGCTTCAAATGGCCTTCCTTAGCCTAATTTCCCTGCTACAGCTCTCTTCATTCTCCTAAGGATCTGGCACACTTTTTTCCCTACCACCCCATCTTTTTAAGACCAGTTTAAATGTACATTCACTCATTCAGCAAACAGTGCTCGTTGTGTGCCAAGCTTTTTGCTAGGTCCTGGGTATATATGCTAGTAGATACGACAGATAATAAATATCCTTGTTCTGAGAGTTTACAATCTGGAATGGGAAACAGACCATTAGAAAGTACACAAAAGTGTAAGAGAGAATACCAGATTTAACTAGCTGGGTGATCGAAAGCCCTGAGCTAAGGAAGGTTATTCAAGGACCAAGATGGCCAAGGTGGCTGGAATTTAATAAGTGATAGAGTGGCGGGTAGAGTTGGGAGAGGCAAGCAGGGCTCAGCTCAGGCAGGACTTTGTAGGCTATGGTGAGGACGTGAGGTTTTATTTATTGTGCAATGGGAAGCCATTGGAGTGTTGAAAGGGGGAGTGAAATAGTGATTTAATTTTTTAAATGTTTGTTTATTTTGGGGGCGCCTGGGTGGCTCAGTCGCTTGAGCATCCAACTTCGGCTCAGGTCATGATGTCACGGTCCGTGGGTTCGAGCCCGGCATCGGGCTCTGTGCTGACAGCTCAGAGCCTGGAGCCTGCTTTGGATTCTGTGTCTTCCTCTCTCTCTCTCTGTACCTCCTCCGCTCACACTTTGTCTCTCTCTCTGTCTCTCAAAAATAAATAAACATTAAAAAATTAAAAAATGAATGTTTATTTTTGAGAGGTGGGGGTTAGGGGCAGAGAGAGGGATACAGAAAATCCGAAGCGGGCCCTCGCTGTCAGTGCAAAGCCAGGTTTAGGGCTCGAACCCACAAACTGTGAGATAATGACCTGAGCTGCAGTCGGATGCTCAACTGACTGAGCCACCCAGGTGCCCCAAATAATGATTTGTTTTTAAGAGATGACTAGCGAATTGATTATAGGAGGAGCCCCCACCAAACACAACGGACAGTGCCCGTAGTTTACACTACAGGTCTGCTTTCTATTATTGCGTAGGAGCTTTTTATGTGACTTCCTTCTCTTGCAGCTTCTAACTTGTAGAGGTCAGGTACCTCTATATATTATTAAAATATGTTAAGGTGCTCACTTCGGCAACACATATACTAAAATTGGAACGACACAGAGAAGATTAGCATGTCCTCTGCACAAGGATGATACGCAAATTTGTGAAGCATTGAATATTTTTCACTGAATTTGATCACTGAATTCTGCTTCTGAAACCAGTATTGCACTGCATATTAACTTACTAAAATTTAAATTAAAAATAAATAAACTATTTTAAGGAGAGTAAAATGCCTGACAGTCTACATTTTTGTTTTAAAATGTAGGGGAGCCTGGGTGGCTCAGTCAGTTAAGTACTGGACTCTTGATTTCAGCTCAGGTCATGATCCCAGGGTCGTGAGATTGAGCCCCTACTGGAGATTCTGATTTCCTCTCTCTCTCTCTCTCCCCCCACCCCACTCGAGCATTCACACACTCTCTCTAAAAAAAAGTTTAAAATTAAAAAAAAAAAAAAAAATCTGTGTAGGGGCGCCTGGGTGGCTCAGTCAGTTGAGTATCCAACTTTGGCTCAGGTCGTGATCTCACACCTCGTGAGTTCCAGCCCCACATCGGGCTCTGTGCTGACAACTCGGAGCCTGGAGCCTGCTTCGGATTCTGTGTCCCTCTCTCATTCTGCCCCTTTCTCACTCATGCTCTCTCTCTCTCTCTCTCTCTCTCAAGAATAAATAAAACACTAAAAAAAAAAAATCTATGTATATGTACATAGGAAACAGTCTGGCAAGAGAAACACTAAACTGTTCATGGTAGTTTGGGGAAAACATTCTCACATTTCTGTACTGTTTCAGCATTTTTACAATTAGCACATACTGTTTTTATA
Source organism: Panthera onca (assembly GCF_046562875.1). Classification (NCBI taxonomy): domain Eukaryota; kingdom Metazoa; phylum Chordata; class Mammalia; order Carnivora; family Felidae; genus Panthera; species Panthera onca. The sequence goes on along the minus strand of NC_138346.1, from coordinate 200,014,632 downwards.
TTAAAACTGATGTGTGATTGATTCCATTTTTACGCCATTCTGGAAAAGGCAAAACTACAGGACCAGAGAAGAGCACTACTTACCAGGATTGGGATTAGGGGGAGAAGGTGACTACAAAAGGAGACAAAGGAGCTTTTGGGGGTGATAGAAATGTTTGATATTTGATTGACCTTGGTACCAGATACATGTCTATATGAGTTTGTTAAACCATATGATAAAAAAGGTATATTTATATATAAATTACATGTCAACAAACCTGACTTTAGAAAATGAAATATAGGGAGAAAATATAGAAAGCAAGGACAATTTTTTAAATAATTTATTTATTTTGAGAGAGAGAGACAAACAGAACATGAGGTGGTGGTGGGGCACAGAGAGAAGGAGAGAGAATCCCAAGTAGGTTCCATGTTGTCAGCACAGAGCTGAGATTCCATCCCATGAACCATGAGACCGTAACTTGAGCTGGAACCAAGAGTCAGATGTTTGACTGAGCCACCTAGGTGCCCTCAAAAGCAAGAACAATTTTAAAAATAATTTCAATTATACAAGTAATAAAATAGTTCATTATGCTTTTTAAAATAATTAGAATATTACAGGTAAATCTAAAGTCTTGTGTGTCATGAGTCTCATCCTTCCCTCCTTCCCAGAGGTAATCACTGATGTGTGTTCTTACAAATCTTTTTTAGAAAGTTAATAAAGTATGTGGCGTCAGAAAACATATAGCACTGGGTTTTTATGTGCACACGTGTATGCTCTTTGTTACACTGATCATTTAATGTGGTACCCTATTCAACACCTTCACTCATTTTTTTATATCTGTTGATAAAGATCTACTTCAACCAATCCAAATGTATTGCTTTTTTTTCCCCTTCACGTTAATGGTCGTCATGCTGTACCTTATTCTGCATCTCTTGTCACTCAATGCTTTTTGGTGTCTAATTCACTCCTGGCAGCGCAGCAGATGTTGTTCCACTTTATGAACACACAACGCTCTGCTAATCCGTTAGCAGAAGAGTAGGTTCCTCCCAATTTTTCTCTTAATGGGAAGCTCTGCCTCCAGTGCTCGCCTGGTGGGGCCCCATCCGGGTCGATGGCTAGGGGTGGCACAAGTTTGTGCGTTTTCAATTTTAATAGGGTGGGATTCGTGTCTTCCGCAGACAGGTACCCAGAGCCGCCCAGAAGCGGATCTCCCGCGCAGCATACAACAGGTGCCACCCCATGCCTACTGCAGCTGGCGACATCTTCTCCCGCCCTCTCCTACAAACGCTCTTCCCTGCCACTCCCTCTGCGCCTGCCGGTCCCTTCCCAGCAAGCACCGCTCATATTTGCATATCAATTTACCTCCTTGCCTTTACTTCTATATAAAAACCAAAAGGGCAAATCATAAGTCTTTTTGTGAAGATTGCCCTCCGGGCCAGAATGTCTTGCAGTTCCTCCTTTCACCCTAAGAAACAAGAAATAGGAAATTGCTTCAGCTTTGTTTTCACCTTTAGCAAAAGAGGGATTCGCCAACGCTGCCACCCTGCTTTAGGTTCTGTTAAGGCAAAAAGGGCTTCTGTCGTGAGTGGCACACGTAGGGCAGCTCCATTGCTCTTCGTGCGGAATCGACATCAAGAGATTTCGGAAGCATAATTTTTTGGTACCTGGGCAGCTGGTGATCGTTGGTCCCGGCGCCCCTGTTTGAAGTAGTGCGTTAAGAAAGAATTTGCAAGTTTGGTTTTGCTTGTATGGCAATGTCGTAATTTCGGGCGGTGTTTATTATCCCTTTTTTGAGGGATCTGATGCAAGTATGTGAAATGGTAGCTATGGAAAAAAATCTCTACGCAGGTCTTTTCCTAGGAAGTCAATCAGTTACGCAGGTCTTTTTCTAGGAAGTCAATCAGTTACTGAAAAACGTCAAGGAGTTGTGATCGCTAGGGCGTATTCACGGCTGCGTTGGTTGTGGAAAAGCTGCTCTAGTGATTGCTGACGTAGGAAGAGCGGCTGTTTTCCGTACCACAGGTGAAGGAATTGAGGTTTAAGCCAAACAAGTTACAAGTCTCCTTAAGAGTGCTCTGAATTACACAGTGAGAATATCGGGCTTCCACCTAGGTACCTGTCTACAGGGGTGATTGAATCATCACACATAACTGATTTTGTAAAAAAATGTTCCCCCTTAACCAGGACTATATGATATGTATGCATATATCTATGCCTTTCTAAAGCTGAGTTAGGGCTGCTGGGTGGCTCAGTCGGGTTAATCGTCCGCACTTTGGCTCAGGTCATGATCTTGCAGTACATGAATTTAGGTCCCGTTTCAGGTTCTGTGCTGACAGCTCAGAGCGTGGAGCCTGCTTTGATTCTGTGTCTCCCTCTCTCTCTGCCCCTCCCCTGTTCACACTCTCTCTGTCTCTGTCTCTGAGAAATAAATAAACATTAAAAAAAAAAAAAAGAAAAATGCAGTATATGATACATCTAATACAAAAGACATGTTAGTCAACTGTTTTATAGTAAAGCTTCTAGTCAACAGAAGGCAATTTGGGAGGAGTCAAAAGTTATACTGGGTGAGGAGTTATACTATTTTTTTTTTTACAGTGGGTAAATGGTGGGAGGGTGGCACCCTTAAGCTCTGCAATGTTCAAGGTCAACTGTAGTAGTGATAGATCCAGGGCCTGACTTGACAAGTCTTAGTGAGGGGAGAGAATAGCAAACTGAGTACTACTGTGCTGAATTTGGCTGGGAGGAGGAGATCTGGGAAAGCTTTCCTGAAGCAAAGACTTTGTAACTGAAACCTGAAGAAGCAATAGAAGACCCCCACACAAAGTTGTCTGGGGGAAGGGCTGTTTAGGCAGAGGCAAAGTCTTGAGGGTGGAGCCAATGTGCGGCAGACAGACCAAGAGCTGAAAGACCAGAAAGGCCAGTATGAAACCAGCCGGGTGGCAGCCTGAAGAGGCCACTGACTTCTGGTCTCACAGGCCTTGGATGTTCCTTTGCAGTACTTTTTTTTTTTTTTTTTTTTTTTTTTTTATAAAGCATAAGGGATGAAGAGTTATCTCCACCATGTATCAGCACACTTTTTCTGTAAAGAGGCCAGATGGTGTATATTTTAGGTTTTGTGGTCATATGGTATCTACTAGCCACTCAACTCTGCTGTTGCAAAACAGTAAGAGACAATATACAAACAAGGGAGTGTAGCTGTGTTCTAATAAAGTTTTACCTACAGACACTGAAATTGGAATTTCATATAATTTTCGCATGTCATGAAATAGTATTATTTTGATTTATTTTTAAAATCCTGCAAGCCATTTAAAAATGTGAAAACCAGGGGTGCCTGGGTGGCTCAGTCGGTTGATTATCCGACCTCGGCTCAGGTCATGATCTCATGGTTCATGAGTTCGAGCCCCGCATCGGGCTCTGTGCTGACAGTTCAGAGCCTGGAACCTGCTTTGGATTCTCTCTCTCTGCCCCTCCCCTGCTTGTGCTCTGTCTCTCAAAAATAAATAAGCGTTAAAAAAAAAAATGATTAAAAAAAATGTGAAAACCAGAGGTGCCTGGGTGGCTCAATTGGTTAAGCGTCTGACTTCTGCTCAGGTCATGATCTCAATGGTTGGTGAGTTTGAGCCCTGAATCAGGCTCGCTGCTGTCAGCACAGAGTCTGCTTCGGCTCCTCTGTCCCCTCTTTCTATGTTCCTCACCTGTATACGTTCTCTCAAAAATAAATAAACATTTAAAAAATAAATAGTGTGAAAACCATTCTTTTTTTCTTTAATGTTTATTTTTGAGAGAGAGAGAGAGGGAGAGTATGAGTAGCGGAGGGGCAGAGAGAGAGGGAGAAACAGAATCCAAAGCAGGTTCCAGGCTCCAAGCTGTCAGCACAGAGCCAGACCTAGGGCTCAAACTCACGAACTGACCCGGGAGATCATAACCTGAGCTGAAGCTGGATGGCTTAACCAACTGAGCCACCCAGGCATCTCATGTGAAAACCATTCTTTGAGCTGTAGTTCACTGGCCCCTGGCCTACATATTCAAGAGCAGTAAGAACTCAAACCAACTAAGGGATAGCCACAAACTGAATACCATTTACTCATTAAAATGTTGCATAGAGGGGCACCTGACTAGCTTGTCAACAGAGCATGTGACCCTTGATCTTGGGGTCACAAGTTCAAGCCCCATGTTGGGCGTGGAGCTTACTTAAAAAATAATGAATAATAATAAAAATAAAATGTTGCATAGGAATATTTATGATAATGGTTCACCTCTATGGTGTGCTTATCGAGTGCCAGTCCCTATATTAAGCACTTAGCATGCATTAACTCCTATTACTCATAGAAGCCAATGATGTAGGTAGTATTATTTTGTTCACTTTACAGATTAGAAAACAGAAACTCCAAGAGTCCCAGATCACATAGTGAGAAAATAGCGAGTCAAAAGGTGAGCCCAGGTCTTCTGACAGGAATCAGGTCTCTGGCTGCCCAGAATGCCCCAGGAGAAAGTCAACTATAGTGGAATCTGTTAGGAAAGACTTATTGGGAAAGTGAAGCTTTTTCATTTTGCTCATCCATATTTCCCTCTATTCTTTTCTTCTTCTTCTTTTTTTTTTTTTAGTTTTATTTATTTAAATAATCTCTACACCCAATGTGGGGCTCAAACTCATAACCCCAATATCAAAAGTAACACACTCTTCTGACTGGGCCAGCCAGGCACCCCCATTTTTTTCCTATTTTCTATGAAAATATGGGATATATGAAAAAGTTAGATAATGGAGACACATAGTCACTGGAATACAAATGATGACAAAATCAGTCCCAGAAGACCACATTTTATACGATTCCTTTTATGTAAAATGTCCAGACAAGGCAAATCTATAGAGACAGAAAGCAGGTTAGTGGCTGCCTGGAGCTGGAGGTGGGAGGACCTTTATTTATTTACATTTGCAATATGAAATAGAAGTTGGGTGCGAACACACACACTCACACCAGCCTGGGGAGGGGGAGCTGGGACAAGGTCACTTGGCAGCTGGGCTGGACCCCAAACCCTTGGGCATAGGAAGGGGACCCCAGCCAGACCCCTGCCATTCCCCCACCTTGGGGTCTGTGGGAGGTACAGGGGGGTCTCAGTGAGTGCATCAGGGCCCCAAGTGAATGTCACCAGAGAGACCCCCTGGGACAGGGACTGCCAGTTCCCACAGAGCCAGCAGGACCAGGTAGAGGGTCCTCTAGCTCCCAGCCTAGGTCAAAGTGCAGCGTCCAGGGCAAGAGTCTGGACAAAGGCATGGCCCCCACTTGGGCCCTCCCCCAAAGTGGACCTGAGCTCAGTGTGGGTGTGGGCATTTACACCGGTGGCTGGGCCATGGTGGGTGGGGAGCGTGGGCATGCCCTACAAATGGGCATGAGAGATCTTTTGGGGGTGAAGGAAATGTCCTAAAAATACATTATGGTCACAGTCGTACATTTCTATAAATTTATTAAAAATCATTGAGTTGTACGTTTAAAATGGGTAAGTTTTGTGGTATGTAAATTATACTTGAATAAGGATGTTAAAAAAAAAAAATTCAAGGGCTAAAAGGAGAATATACACAGCTAGGAGCCTGAGCTGTAATCAGTTTATGGAATAAGTTCTCTAATTTAGAAACTTGACCTTAGTGGATTTCCTGCATGCTGAGTTTCTGTGTGTTAGCTGATTATGTCACTACCCTCCTCACTTAAGACCCTTCCGTGGCGCCTAACTAGTTTGGTTTAACATCCTGTAAGTCTCTGTGACTCACCATCCTCTTCGTTCTCAGGGCTCCAGCCACACTGGTCTTCTCTGTGTATCTCTGAAGCCACTACTCTCTCCTCGCCTCAGGGCCTCCAGAAAGTTCTTCCTCCTAGCTGGAAATGTTCTTTCTCAACAGGTTCTCCCCCTTTCCCATCATGGCTACTTCTTCTTTATTCTTTACATCTCATCTCTAATGTTACTTCCTCAGAGAGGCCTTCCTTGACCTCCCCACCCCTCACTAGGTTAGCACCCTCACACTCTATTACACTCTTTCATGGCACCATCTACTTCGCAGCAGAACATCATAATTGTTATTAATGCATTTACACTTGATGTAAAGTTAGTTGCTCAATATTTATATTCCCCAGCCAGAATGTCACCTGTGTGAGGGCATGGAACCTGTGTCTTATATATCACTTGCATCCTTGGTGTCTGATGTAGTACCTGGCACTTAGTAGGCATTCAATACATTTGTAGAGCTCTTCATATGTCATGAAGTACTTATGTACATACATTTGCTATTTTTTTTATTTAAAAAAATTTATTTTAACATTTATTCATTTTTGACACAGAGAGAGACAGAGCATGAATGGGGGAACGTCAGAGAGAGAGGGAGACACAGAATCTGAAACAGGCTCCAGGCTCTGAGCTGTCAGCACAGAGCCCGACGCGGGGCTCGAACTCACGGACCGCGAGATCATGAGCTGAGCCCGAGTGGGATGCCCAACCGACTGAGCCACCCAGGCGCCCCATTGCTGCTATTTATTAAGCACCTGCTATGTCCAAGCATATGGGTGTAGCAAGACAGTGTGCTCCTGTCCATTCTCAGAAGTAGGACAAGTCTTCCCATTTATAGGTAGTCTAAGTTTACACAACTTGTAAGGAAGTTGCCTTCTGTAACTAAAATGGAACTCCTACTCAGGTCATAGACTCCCAACAGGATGGGTTTACTCCACGGGGGGGGGGGGGGGGGGGGGGCAGGGAGGTGGTTCAGGGAAATTGATTTCGAGGGGCCATGAAGCTTTGGCATTTTAAGGGTGGAGGGGAAGAGAGTGTCAATTTGTCAGAAGATAAGAGGAAGTTTCTAACCTTCAGGTAGGCAGATAGAAGTATGGCTCCTCTCTCAAAACTGACCAAATCTGGGGGCGCCTGGCTGGCTCAGTTGGTAGAGCATGCCACTCTTGATCTCAGGGTCATGAGTTTAAGTCTCATGTTGGGCACAGACCTTACTTAAAAAAACAAAACCAAAAACAGCCAAAAAGGTCCCTGAGCTCCCCTAGGTTGGGATAAGTGACCACTGAAAAGAAAGGATGGTCACATAAAAATTGTGTTTCTATACACTACTAATCCAAAAAGGAAATTAAGAAAACAATTCAATTTATAATAACATCAAAAAATAAAATACTTAGGAATAACATTAACCAAGGAGGTAAAACTAAACCAAGGATGAGTGTAACTTGTACACTGAAAAATACAAAACACTGCTGAGAGAAATTAAAGAAGACATAAATAAATGGAAACACATCCCATGTTCATGGGCTGGAAGACTTAATATTATTGTTGAGATGTCAATACTAGCCAAACCGATCTATGGATTCAATACAATCCCTATAAAAATCCTAACACGTTTTTTGCAGAAATAGAACACCCATCCTAAAATTCAGATGGAATCTCGAGACCCCTAATAGCCAAAATGTTTTTGTATTTTGTATCTTTTGTATCTTTTACAAAATACTGTTTGTAAAAGAACAAAGTTGGAAGAATACACTTCCTGATTTCAAAACTTCCTACAAAGCTATAGTAAGTAAAACAGTGTGGTATTGATATAAAGACAGACATATAGTCCAGTGGAAAAGAATAGAGAATCCTTGTATCAAATCCTGGTATTAAACAATTAAAAACATTTTTTTTAATGTTTATTTTAGTTTTGAGAGAGAGAGACAGAGCATGAGCAGGGGAGGGGCAGAGAGAGAGAGAGACACAGAATGAGAAGCAGTCTCCAGGCTCTGAGCTGTCAGCACAGAGCCCAATGTGGGGCTCAAACTCACAGACCATGAGATCATGACCTGGCTGATGTCAGATGCTTAACCAACTGAGCCACCCAGGTGCCCCTGAAAGCAGAGTTTCGAAGATAATTTTGTGCACCCATATTCATAGCAGCATTATTCACCATAGCCAAAAAGTAGAAACAATCCAAATGCCCATCAGAGGATAAATGGAAGAACAAAATGAATAAATATCCATGTCATGGAACATTACTTGGCCATTAAAAAGAATGAAGTACTGATACATGTTAGAACGTGGATGAACCTTGAGGACATTCTGCTAAGGGAAATAAGGCAGACTCACAAGGACAAATACCATGTTTTGATACCTAGAATGGTCAGATTCATAACATAGGAGAGTGGTTACTAGGCACTGAAGGGGGGTGGTATGGGAAGTTACTGTGTAGTGGGCATTGAGTTCCAGCTGAGGATGATGACAAAGTTCTGGAGATGGACAGTGGTGATGGTTGCACAACCATATCAATGTGATTAGTGCCATTCAAGTGCACGCTGAAAGTGGTTAAAATGCTACATTTTCTGTTATATCTATTTTGCCACAATTTATTTTTTAATGTAAATTTAATTTTATTATTATTATTATCTTAAATATTTTAAGTAATCTCCACACCCAATGTCGGGCTTGAACTTACAACCCCGAGACCAAGAATCATGTGCTTTACCAACTGAGCTAGCCAGGCGCCCCTACCATAATGTTAAAAATTAAAAATTAAAAAATTAAGATTATAAAATTTTAAAGAAAAGAGAAGATGGTGAAGAGCAAGGTTTTGGGTGTGCCTAAGATATCTCCAGCACTGGGACTGGAAGCTGGTCACCAGCTCAGGGAGGTTGCCCTAAGTCGGCAAAACTGTGTGTATGCCAAGTGCCTGGTGTACAGCACGTGCTCATAAGTGTAGCTACTAATGGTCCCCATCACAAATGAGAAGACTGAGGCCCAGAGAGGTCCTGTAGCCAATGGAGGCAGCTGACAGGACTCTGAGTTCTGTAAGGCAGGGAGGTGGTGCCAGTTGGAATATTAATAGTAATACTAGCTGGTATTTCTTGAGTACTTACTACATTCCAGACGTTATTCTTAGTCTTTTTGTGAGTATGGATTCTTCATTTACTCTTCACAACTCCTCTGTGAGTGAGGTCCCATTACTATCTCCCTTTTTCAGATGAAGAATCTGACGCTGAGACAGAGACCGATCCAAGTTCACAGAGCCAGCATACCTTGATCTTGTCCACTCTGACTCCAAAAACAGAAACCCAGCCTTTTGGTTTGGTACTGGTGGTGGACAGTGGCTGAAGGGGTTTCTGGGGTGGGGGAGTAGGTGATTCACTTGACCAAATCTAGTTTCAACCCAGATTTTTTTTTCTGGTTCCTTTTTCTTTCTTTTTTGCACCCACTGGCAGGACTTCCTCCTTTTCTCTCTTTGCCTCTTTTTCTGATTCACTCCCCATCTGTTAGTGGGTTCTGGCTTCTGCGAATGTGATGCAGAAGATAGGGTAAGCTGTGGGGGAGGGGAAGTAGATACAAAAGGGTAGGCAGTCCTTAATAAACAAATATTTTAAAAAATTTTTTCAATGTTTATTTATTTTTGAGAGAGAGAGAAACAGGGAGACAGACACAGATGCATGCTCCAGGATCTGAGCTGTCAGCATAGATGTGGGGCTCGAACTCACAAACCTCGAGATCATGACCTGAGCCAAAGTTGGATGCTTAACCGACTGAGTCACCCAGGGGCCCCAACAAATATGTTTTGAGAGCTATCTGGTACCAGGCAATGTTCTAGAGGCTGAATAAAACAGACTTTGTCTCCGCCTTCAAGGAGATTCCATTACAGGGTTTATATGCATGTGAGTGACAGGTTAGGGCTAGAGAGGGGGATAGGGTAGAAAAGGAAGTGAGAGAGGGGAAGGAGAGTGGATACAGACAAGGAAGATGTGCCTGGTGTCAGTAAGGGCTATAAAGGGGATGTGAGAGTGACTGGGGAGCAGACACAACTGGAGACAGTGAGGACAGGGCAGGCCTGGCTCAGCGGAGATGAGACCTGGAGCACAGAAAGGAGCCAGCTGAAGATGTGGGAGAAGTGCATTATAGGATTCTGTGGGGAAACAGCACGGGCAAAGGTTATGAAACCCATGTGTCAGAGGCACTTGAGGAAGGCCAATGAAGCTGGAGAAGGGTGAGAGAGAGAAAAGGAGTCAAGCGGAGATCCCAGAGCCAGTTCATGAATGGTCTTGTAGACCATGATGAGGAGTTCAAGGTTAATTCTAAGGGGAAGAGAGGCCATTGGAGTAGTAAACAGTGAAGGCTGGGAGGCAGCATGGCAGGAAGTGGGGAGACCAATCAGGAGGTTCTGGCTGTAAGGCAGCAGAGGCAGGTGATGATGGTGGTGTGGACCAGGTGGGGTTCAGAGAGGAGGCGGTATCAGAGGGGTCTCTGGGAGGCGACTGAGTGATGGAAGTATCATTCTCTGAGGTGGAGGAGGTAAGAGGTGGGGGAAGGGAGGATCTAAGGTGAGACAGGGTAGAAATGAGTCAGGGTGGACATGCTGACTTTGCAGTCAGGCAGTTGGAGGCACTGTTCCAGGCTGGAAGCGGATGCCTGGGAGGCGAGACCAGACACTGCTACCTGGGACCCACAGGCCACACCTCTTTACAGATGGACAATGTAGAGCCCAGAAGAGGTCTGACATTTGGTTTTGTTTTCATTTTTTTTGAAATTGGTTATTGACACTTACATATCCAGAGACATCAAATAAAACTTAGGATTTCTACCTCCTCTTCCAAATTGGGCAAGCCACACTGGGTCCACATTCTGGTTCCACGGCAGACTGGTAGAGGAGCTGCTGCCCCTCCAGATCGGGCACAAACTCTCCAGCTGGTCCACCCCCAGCTTGCCTGCTCAACGTCTGGTCCTGGTGGCATTGATTTCAACCTCTGGTATGGGTAGGAGGTGACACCAGAGAAGGGGAAAAAGTTGTCCTGGCACACAGCCTGGACTTTGGATGGATTCACTGGAAGTGGCAGCTTTCCTGTGTCTCAGCCTCGCAATGCCAACTAATTTCACTGAGCCTGTCTTGCCTCTTCTGAAACATGGGGCTAACACTCGCTACCTAGAATTTCATCTCTGGGAAAGCTCCTAGCACATTGGCAGACACAGAGAAGGGGCTCAAGCAGTGTTTGCTCCTTTCAATCTGATGAGCAACTAGTCTCAGGAAATCAGAATGGCTGGGTCATAGCATAGGCTGAGGTAAAAAGTCCAGATTCTGGAGATGCTGAGTGGCTCAGTCCATTAAGCGTCTGACTTTTGATTTCAGCTCAGATATGATCTTGCAGTTGGTGGGTTCCAGACCCATGCTGGGCTCTGTGCTGACAGCGTGGAGTCTGCTTAGGATTCTCTCTCTCTCTCTGTCCTCCCCCAGCTCTCTCTTGAAAATAAATAAATAGGGGCACCTGGGTGGCTCAGTCGGTTGAGCGTCCGACTTCAGCTCAGGTCACGATCTCACGGTCCGTGAGTTCAAGCCCCGTGTCAGGCTCTGGGCTGATGGCTCAGAGCCTGGAGCCTGCTTCCGATTCTGTGTCTCCCTCTCTCTCTGCCCCTCCCCCATTCATGCTCTGTCTCTCTCTGTCTCAAAAATAAATAAACATTAAAAAAAAAAAAGAAAATAAATAAATAAACATTAAAGAAAAACAAAAGTCCAGATTCTGGCTCTACCACTTACCAACTATGCAACCTTAGTTGTCCTATTTGTAAGATGGGGACACTACTCTTACCTACCTTCTGGGAATTAAACAAGTTAATACAAAGTGTTTAAAATGGCATGGCACTCAGCAAGGATTAGATTGGTTCTTACACCTGGATGGCCATTAAAGTCTTCTAGGGACATTTAAAAAAATATTTGGGGCACCTGGGTGGCTCAGTAGGTTGAGCGTCTGTCCGACTTTGGCTCAGGTCATGACTTCACGGTTCATGGGTTCAAGCCCCACGTTGGGCTCTGTGACGACGGCTCGGAGCCTGGAGCCTTCTTGGGATTCTGTGCCTCCCTCTCCCTCTCTGCCCCTCCCCAGCTCGTGCTCTTTCTCTCAAAAATAATAAACTCAAAAAACATTTTTTAAATAAAAAATATTCATATCTGGGCTCTATCCTCGGAGATCTCGTCTGAATTCATGTGGGGTGGGGCCCTGGTACGGGTATTTTATAAAATCTCCACAAGTGATTCTACATGCAGCCAAGAATAGGAGCTCTACAGTAGAGAGATAATTAAGAGCATGGGCTCTGCAGCACAATTGCCTATGTTCAAATCCAACCAAGCCATTAAATAGATGTATAAATGTGGGCAAGTTCTTAACCTCTCATGTTAAACTGGGTTAATAAAAGGACCTGGGAGGTTGTATAGACCTTAAGTGCTTAGAGCAGTGTGTGGCAGCTAGCAAGCCCTTGGCAGGCCTGGATATCAGCACTCCTCAGTTGCCCTGCTATTTCCAAAATGAGTGCAAACACCGCAGGCCTACGTCCAGCTCACACTCATGGTCTCCCCACCCGGGCCTGGATACCTTGAACATCCCTCTCCTAACCCTGTTAGCTGACCCTCCCCCTGCCAAATTATTTTTATTTTTGTCCCTTCTATTGTTCAGCCTTTTTTATTCCCCCCCCAAATTAACAGAATTATCCCCCCAACAAAATTGTCTGCTGAAAAATCAGAGAGACCCCCCCAAGGATGCTAGAGAGGAGGGCAGAGCTGAGTGGCCATTCAAGTGTCTCATATTAAAGAATAAGAAGAAGGAGAAGAAAAACCACCATCAATGTTTAGGAAACAATGTTTAGTGGGGGACAAAAGCACAACACGGAACTGTACATTGAAGATACTTCATCCAGGTAAAGAAAAAAAAATACATAGAAAAAAATTGAAAGGAAATATGCTAGATGCTAAAGAAACACTTTTTTCTCTGCTTCTCCATCCTCTTATGTACGTTACAATTTTGTATAGTGAATGTGTAATTCATAGGAAAAACAACTAAGTGAAAAAATAAAAAAGGAAAGCCTTCACATGATTTCCTCTTAAAAAAAAAATTATTTATTTATTTTGAGAGAGAGAGAGACAGCATGAGTGTGGGTGGGGCAGAGAGAGAGAGGGAGAGACAGAATCCCAAGCAGGCTCCATCCACACTGTCAGCACAGAGCCCAACGCAGCACTTGAACTCACGAACCATGGCTGAAACCAAGAGTTGGACACTTAACCAACTAAGCCACCCAGGCACCCTTTCTTTCCTCTTAATCTTCTAATTGCCTTATGTCTTAGTTCCTCCTATCAAAAATTTTTAATTTTCTTAAATTTTACTTATTTTTAAAAGATTTTAAATTTAAATCTTTTTAAAAGTAATCTCTACATCCAATGTGGGGCTTGAACTCACAATTCCAAGATCAAGAGTCACACGCTCTTACCAACTGAGCCAGCTAGGCACCCCCTCTATCGAAAAATTTTAAAGAATGGTCTCCACTGGCTGGTTCTTTCATTTCTCCCATTGACTACTTGATCCACTACAATCTGGCCTCCTCCTTAACTCTGGAGGTGACTCCACCCTGGAAGGATCAGCAATGAACTCTTAATTGCCAAATCCAGGGGCTTTTCCTTTTTCTTTGCCAGAGCTTTGTGCAGTATCAGACATGATTGGTGCTGTCCCCTTTCTGTAAGCTCCCTGCGTGCCATCTGGGCTTCCTTTCTCCCCTTTGTCCACGGACCTAATTTTCTGACCACTTCTGGTTGGTCCCTGCAGATTCCTTTCAGCTTAATGTTCCCTAGGTTTGGACATCTAGCCCCCTACCTCTCTGCACACTCTTCTTGGGTGGCCTCATCCACTCTTGGCCTGTATGATCCCATTTACATGACAGCTCCTATATCCCAGCCCTCGCCTCTTGCCTCGGGTAAGTCAATCCAAATTCCTTCTGAACACCTTCATTTGGATGTCCCTCAAACAACTCACATTGAACAAGTCCAAACCGACTCATCATTTCTACTTTCCCTCAACCCCAACCAACTCTTCCTGCTTTGTTCCTTCCCTGGAAGTCATCATTGTCTCATTCTTTCCCTCATTCTCCCCATGTCTAGTTGGTCACTAATACCTGTTGGTTCCAATTTGAAACTGTGTCTGGAACCCATCAGCTCCCTGCTGGTATGTTTTCCTCTGCCCTGAAGGAGGCCCCCTCTTTCCTGCCTGGATCATAGTAGTCTCCCTGAGATAGCTTCCATTTCCTGATCTTTCTCCTCCCCAGTCCATACCTTATAATTTTTCTGATTATTCATTCCTTCAGTCAGTCAACAAACACTTGCTATGCACAAACTCTGCTCCAAATACTATGAGGGGTAAATCATACAGATTGACCCAAAATAGGTAAATAATCTAGGGGATTTCTTTCTTTCTTCTTTAAAGATTTTATTTATTTTGTTATTTATTTATTTTTTGGAGAGAGAGAGCGCAAGCAGAGGGAGGAGTGGAGGGAGACGGTGAGAGAGAATCCCAAGCAGTCTCCATGCCCAGCATGAGCCCTACATGGGACTTGATCCCACAACCGCAAGATCATGACCTGAGCTGAAATCAAGAGTTGGACACAACCGACTGAGCCACCAAAGTGCCTCAAAGTGCCTAAAATCACAAGCCGCCAAAGTGCCTAAAACCACAAAAGATTTTATTTTTTTAAAGTAATCTCCATACCCAACATGGGGCTCAAACTTACAACCCCAAGATCAAGAGTCACGTGCTCTGCTGAATGAGCCAGCCAGGCACCCCTCTAGGGGATTTCAAATTATGGGGCTGCTACAAAAGTAAGCAGGGGGATTGAGAGAAAGTAGGGCATGGGGAGGGGAGTTCTCTCAGAGGTGGTCTTTGCCCTGGAATAGTCCCCCCAGATCAACATGACAGTTGTCCTGATGGAACTGGGGGCAGCAATGATAGAGAAGAATGTGGTTGGGACACAACTTCAGGTTGGGAGTCAGGAAAGGCCTGTGAGGAATGAAGGATGAGAATGAGCTCTGGAGACCTGAAAGAGGCACTTTCCAGGTAGAGGGAAGAGCTAGTGATAAGGCCCTGAGAGAGTTCCCAGCACACAAAGGAGCCCAGGATGTCTGGTCTGGGGCACAGTGAGGGGTGGAAGGAGGAGGGCAGGAAGATCATGCCTGGGGGCCCTGGTTAGGGGACTGGGTGTTATTCTAAGTGGAATGGGAGGCTATTAAAGAGTTTTTGGCAAGGAAGTCACATTTGACTTTGTCTCTTCAAAAGATTACTCCCTCTAGGTGCATAGGGTGGAGTGCATCTGGGGTTGAGGTGGACAGTGTGGCTGAGACTGCAGTGGCCTGGTCAAGCCCTGTGGGCTGGGTTGGGTGTTAGCAGTGCAGTCGGAGAGAACATAAGCCTTCTTTGGGTCCCGAATACCTGCAGGCTGGCTTCGTACTCCTTATGACAACCATCTGGTTCTAGCCTCCCTCTTCAGCCCAGCTCCCATCATTTCTTGTCTTTGCACCTGCTGTACTTTTTGGAATGCTCTTCCTCACTTTCCCTTTGATGGACTAGTCATTCCTGAGGCCAAGCTCAAATACCCCCTCCTCTCTAAAGCTGTTCAGGAATTTTCCAGGGAGAGCTCTTTGAACTTTTTCAGTGCCTAGTTTGTATCTCTAGGATAACATCTAACACACTGTACTGTCTTGTATGTTTACAATTCTGTCTCTGAAGAAGGTGAACAAGAGCTTCTGGAAGGTAAGGACAGTTCAGTGAGTGTTCAGTGGGTGTTCAATGCATGATCAAAAGATATAGATGGTCCCACTATGGAATAGTTCACATAGGTCCAGACTCCAGTCATGACCAGCCCCCATTATATTCAAAATCATCTGATAATGTGTAAGTCCTTGATCATAAGAACAGATACCAATGTGGGCACTAAGTCTCCTTATTTTGATATTGGAAACAGCCCTGAGAGGTTGGCACAGTGGGAAAATCATCTCTATTTTACAGAAGAGTAAACCAAGGCTTAAGAGAGGTGAGACTTGGGGCGCCTGGGTGGCTTAGTGGGTTGAGCATCTGACTCTTGATTTGGCTCAGGTCATGATCTCACCATTGGTGAGACTGAGCCCTGAGTGGGGCTCTGCACTGACAGAGTCTCTCTCTCCCTCTCTGCCCCTCCCCCACTCAGGCTCTCTGTCTTTCTCTCTCTCTCTCTCAAAATAAATAAATAAACGTTTTTTAAAAAAAAAGAGAGAGGTGAGACTTGGTCAACATCCCTGAGCCCCCAAATTCAGTTCTATCGTTGACCCCTGGGCATTCTTACCTGTCCTTGAATCAAGAACTTGTAAGACTTCCTGTCACCTCTTCCTGGTGGTGGAGGGGACATGACAGGAGGAGGCAAGACGGGGAATCAATTCTCCTACCCCCTTAAAAAAAAGTGCCCATACCACCACCTCATTTGTTCCTAATAAGAGGAACCATCTCAGCGGTTACAACCATGGGCTCTGGAGAAGGAAGGGCCTGAATTGAGACCCTGCCTATGCCATTTAAGGTTATGTGACCTTGAGGAATTAACTAATTCTCTTACCCCCCTGTTTTGTTTTATCTGTAAAACGGGAGTGAAAAGAAGCTACTTAGTAGGGTCGCTGGGAACATTATAGGAGACAAAAGCATCTTCCCCAACGCTTGGCCATATAGAAAGGTTTTAATACTTGCTAATTACTGTTACTGGCTCCTAGAAATTTCCTAAGCACTTTTCAAGTATCACCTCTTAACACTCACGACAACCTTATACCTTACGCGAAATGCAGGTTTGGAGCTGTTAATAATACCCCTAAAGAAGTTAAGACTTGAATCCATAACCTCACTACCAGGCAAGGCTTGGCAAATGCGTGGGTCAGAGAATGCAAGCAGCTTGCTCAAGGACTCGTGACCAGTTACTGACTCTATACTCAACCAGATCTTTGATTCCGAATTGATAGTGGGGCATTACTTCTGAAGGTCTGTAATAAAACTGGATTTGGGGAGGTGAAATGGGCAGTCCTCCAGAGGAGTCGAGAGACCTGCCTTTGCCCCTGATTGCGGATGAGATGAACCTTTAATTTAGACCTCCTTTTCCTCACCTTGACGTTGGGGAAGAAGAGTTATTAGAGTCCCCAGAGCCCTTCCCAATACTGACTCTCCAGAGCAAAAGACCCCTTCTCAGGTAAAGGTTCATTCAAATTCCTCCGGCTGAGATTCATCCTCCGCGGGGCCCGCAATAAGGACGCGTCCCCTTTAAGGCGCCAGCTCGCCGGCGGCGGCGGCCGGAAGTGTTGAAGCTCGGCCTGGCGGCGGCGGTGGCAGTAGCGGCCGTGGCGGCCTCTGCGCATGCTCCGTCGCCCGCCCGCCCTGGCCGCTCGCCGCCCGCCCGCCCGACGGAGACGGTGAGGAGGGGGAGGGGTGGGCGCGCGGGCGCGGGCGCGGGGTGGGGTGGGGGCGGGGGGGCGGGCGCGGGGGCCGCGCGGCGGCCGGCGAGGGCGGGCGGGCGCGCAGGGGGCGGGGGGCTGCTGCCTCCGCGGGCGCCTCCCCACGCCCTGTGCGTGCCGCCGCCGCCGCCGGGGAGCGAGCGGACGTCGCGGCGCCGCGGGGGGGTGGGGGGACGCTGCCGCTGGGTCCGCCCGAGCAGCCGGGCCGCCCCCAGCGCGGCCGGCCGCGCCGCCCGGGCTCGGCCCCTGGCCGAGGGCGGCGGGCGCCGGCGAGCGGGGCGCTGGGGAGGGCCCAGCGCCCCCGGACCGAGGGCCCCGGAAGTCCTAGGCTGAGGGGCCCAGAGGGGCCGGAGCGACTCCGGACTGAGAGGCCCGGACGCCCAGGACCCCGACGAGGGGTCCGGGGATCCCGGGGTATCCCTAGAGGCGGGGCCCGGGGAGCAGCTGGCCCTTGGATACAGAGCTTGGGAGGGGCCTGGGTCGCGCTTGGCCGGGGGTGGGGTGGGGGAGGTGGGGGGAAGTAGGGGGTGGGTACGAAAGGTGAAGGAAGCCTGCACGCCCGCCCGGGAGGAGACCCTTGGAAGCTTGGCGGGGGAGAAAGAGCGGAGAGTGGGTTCTGCGGAGGGAAGGAGGCCCGAGTTTCACCCGAGGGGCGCATTAGAGGCCTCGGCCTTTCAGTCCAGGGGAAAAGTGGCAGGTGCTGTTCCGAAGGCGTGGTGACAGTATGGGTAGTGTGAGCAGGGGACGAGGAAGAAGAGCTCCAGGGGAAAGTGAACAGGCCCCTGCCTTTCCGGAGATGAGGGGGCGGTAGGAAGACGCCTCAGCCTCCTCAAGTAGGAAGGGGAAGGGTCCAAACCTGTGAGGGAGAGACTGAGGATCTTCTGAAGTATATAGGTAGAGAACGGAACAGTCTGGGATGTCAGGGGGTGGGAAAACCCGTGTTTTGGAGGACCGGAGAGAAGATAATTGAGGGGAAGAAATGACATTTCTACTTTCAGAAATGACAGGGGAATTGGCCAGCTGCCTCCTAATTGAGGGGCAGGAACGGTGAGAGCAGAATCTTACCTGAGAGTCCTGGAGAGTGATGATCCACCAGACTAAGGCGTGTCAAGCCTTGACCTAGTAGGGATGGGGGGGCGGGGGCGGTGCAGGGCTTGACCGTCCAAGGAACAGGAGGAGGTCTGAATTCTCTTAAGATGAGAGAAATGTCAAAAGCACTTCCTAACAGACACAGAAAGGGCCTTGTTTGGTGTCTATTTAGGAGAACTAAGAACTGGGTTTCCTCAACCTAGGGATTGGGGAAAGGGAGGATCAGATCGTTCTAGACTCTCAGAGGGACTCTTCTCCCTTGCCTCTGCTAATGTTACCGAAGTGCTTTTGGAGGACCTTTTCATTAAATGTTTGGACTGTCTTCCCTAATTCGTAAGCCTTTTATCAATTATGGATATTTAATATATACTTAGTATACACTGACTTGATGACTTTTTTCATTAGTCATGAGTCAACCATTCATATTTACCTCAACAAACATATATAAGTAGCTAATTTGTACTCAACTTCATTGGGTTAGCTTGGGCCCTAAATTGCTCTTGTCCTAGGCAGAAGTCCCCTAGAGTCTAGTGTGATGACGCTTCAAAGAACCCTTTGTCCCATCGCTTCCCCAAACACGTATATAGTAGTTTTCAAAATGTGACCTGTCCCAAACTTCATTTGCTTTGGCTCTGTCCCTCACAGTGGTCCTGTGTAGCCTTCTTGTCGGCTTTATTACATTTGATAGCACCCTGGATCACCTACCGAATGCGTGAGAAGGAATAAAGAAGGAAAAAATCAAGGAGTTTTGGCCTCAAGTAATAATAAAGTTTTAATTTTATTGATTATATTGATGATTATATAATTTATTATAACTTGGGAATTTCTTAATAGACTACACAATCTACAAAAATTATAATACAGTATGGAATAAATACATTCTGGGGTTAGAAAGTTTCAGGGTATCTATTTCTTTTACCTTTTCCACTATCAACTACAATGTCCCTGCAATCATGTGACACTCATGATTTTGCCACGTTTTAAACGTTAGTTTTCAGGGGTGCCTGGCTGGCTTAGTCGATGGAGCGTGGAGCTCTTGGTCTCAGGGTCATGAGGTTGAGCCCTGGGTTGGGTATAGAGATTACTTTAAAAAAAAAAAAAAAAAAAAGAAACCTTTGTTTTCAGAACACAAAAAATGAATTTAATCTCGAGTAGGTCAGATGTCATTTGTTTAGTTTTCCAATAGTTATGTCAATGGTCATGTGCTTACTCTTGATCAAGGTGTCTTTTTTTGTCTTTGAAAAGAACTACAAAATAATTCTTTTCACGTGGATGTGACATCTTTCCTTTATGTGTGTTCCCCTAGAATTACAGTGTCGTGTGATTACACAGTGAATACTCTAAGGCCCCTTCCATGAAATACCCAAAGGAGCAGCTCAGTCATCTTGCCTCAGGAGTTTTTGTTGCTATAAACAAGAGCCACTTTTCAGTTCATACTCACCTCAAAGAGATGACCTTTCAGTTAGCTAGTGTAGTCTGTAGAGTCTGGTTTCAGGTTACTTGTTAAGAATGTGGTATTTAGGGTAATGAGATATATTCAACCTAAACTTGCTTCTCTGAAGAATGTAAGAGTTGCCATGTTGGATCAGACCTGTGTCTCTTACTGACACTGAGAGACCTATTGTGGATGATTGTAATTATCTTCTCGGATAAACTCAGAAGGTTAGAGAACATTCCTCTTGGGTTCTAAGGAGTAGGAGAGCTAAGGAGTAAAATATGAGTTCCTATTGAGGAAAGTATTAATCAAGTAGTTAGTTAACCACTTATTCAGAGTATTGTAGAGAGGACTCAACCTTAGGGTAGAAGGTTAAAACTAGAAGCATCCTTCTAATTCTCCTCCTCTAACCCATTTATTTACTTAAGCTACTTAAAAAATTTTAAACCACTGTTTTAATTTTTTTTTTTTTTAACATTTGTTTATTTTTGAGAGACAGAGAGAGGCAGAGCATGAGCAGGGGAGGGGGAGAGAGAGAGAGGGAGACACAGAATCCGAAACAGGCTCCAGTCTCTGAGCTGTTTGTTAGCACAGAGCCCGACGCGGGGCTTGAACCCACGAACTGCGAGACTATGACCTGAGCTGAAGTTGGACGGTCAACTGAATGAGCCACCCAGGCACCCCTAAAACACTGTTTTAGAATAATAATTTCACAAGTTTGTTACATGCTAAAGTATTATATCTTTTAAATTCATTAAATATGTAATAATAACAGAATAGTGCTTGACAATAAATGTCCAACAAATGTTAGCTGTGATTATTTTAATTCAAGCTTTATTTATTTATTTATTTATTTATTTACTTATTTAGAGGGAGAAGCAGAGGGAGACAGAGAATCTTAAGGAGGCTCTGTGCTGTTGCAGATCAAGCTCCAAGCTTGATCCCAAGACCCTGGGATCATGACCTGAGTCAAAATTAAGAGTCGGATGTTCAACTGACTGAGCTACCCAGGCACTCCCAAGCTACATTTTAATGGTTCAAAATTTGAAGATACCTATTGGTTCAATTATTGTAGGATTTGATAGCATTTGTTATGCCTCATTGTATCCCTTTTTGTCTTTTTCTAGACTCTAAGGTCCTAATTGTTTTGATTCTACTGTTGGCAGCCAGCTGAACCAGTCCATTGATTTTGTTTTAAAACAGTTTTTTTAATGTTTATTTATTTTTGAGACAGAGAGAGACAGTGTGTGAGCAGGGGAGAGGCAGAGAGAGAGGGAGATACAGAATCTGAAACAGGGTCCAGGCTCTGAGCTGTCAGCACAGAATCTGATGCGGGACTCGAACCCACAAACTGCAAGATCATGACCTGAGCCGAAGTGGGGTGCCTAACCAACTGAGCCACCCAGGCGCCCCTCATTGATTCTGTTTTTTATCCCTAGTTTTAAACCTTTAAATTATAGAAGTTCAGATAGTGTACTGTAATATCTTACAATTAATTTTTTTCTCTAGTATGCATCTCTTTCCCTTGTTTAGTTCCTGAAGAGCAGGTACTCTCCCTTTTCATATCCAAAGTAGACAGCTTTGTAAATAGTAGTCTGATATTTGAAAACTGGTTATTGTACTCCTGTGTCATGGGTACTGAGCTAAGGGTAGGGGAGCCGTTGAAAAACAAAGGCAATCCTTGCTCTCCCAGGATATAGTCTGGTGGGGAGAGGTTGACAAAGTGGGATGATGGTTATGACAGGGGTGCTGTAGGTACTAAGAACACAATCTCACATCTAGTCAAGGAAGTCACAGGCCTCCCTAAGGAAGTTATTTATTTATTTAAAGTAAACTCAATGTGGGGCTTGAACTCACGATTCTGACATCCGGAGTCTCTTGCTCTAGCAACTGAGCCAGCCGGGTGCCCCAGGAAGTAATGTTTTAAATAAGTTATAAAAGTTTAGCAGTGACTAGCCAAAAAGGAAGGGAAAGAGAATTCTAGGTAGAGGAAACAAGCGTGAAGGCTCAGGTGAGGAAATATGGCATGTTTGAGAAATTGAAAAAAAAAGTGTGTGTGGGGGGGGGCATCTGCTCAGTCAGTTGAGTGTTCAACTTCGGCTCAGGTCATGATCTTGCAGTTCATGGGTTCGAGCCCCGCGTCGGGCTCTGTGCTAGCAAACAGCTCAGAGCCTGGAGCATGCTTTGGATTCTGTGTCTTCCTCTCCCCCACTTGCACTCTGTCTCTCTCTCTCAAAAACAAATAAACATTAAAAAAAAAAAAAAATTCAATGACAGGAGACCACAATGTGAGAGGAAGAACTATGAGAAATGAGGTTAGCAGCGTAGATGGGACAGATTTGGAGGATTCTATAAGCACTGTTAAGATGCTTGCACTTTAATAGCAAAGGGAATCCTCTGAAGGATTCTGAAATGGGGAAATGGCTTGTGGCCTTTAGTAAGATCACTTTGTCTGCTCTGTAGATCATAGAGTGGAGAGCAAGATCAGAGATAAGGATACTGATGCGAAGCAGCTGCAAAAATTCAAGTGGTAGTGTGTGGCTCAGAATATGGTGGCAGCACAGATGGAGAATGGGGGATGGTTAAAAGAGAAATAGATGATAGAATGGATAGGATTTGGTAGTTGATTAGATTTTATAAAGAGAAGAATGAAAAATAACTCCTTAGTTTCTGGCTTGAGAAAATGGGTGGAGGATAGTGCCATTTACTGAGGAGGGAAACAAGAGCAGGTTTGTGAGAGAACGTGAGTTCAGTTTAAGGTGCTTACAAGATAAATTATAAGAGGCTTTTGGGTACAGGTGGTAGAGAATTCAGGAATTTTTTGAATGTGAGAATCACAAAAGGCAGAAGCATAAGTCTGCTACGAGCAATTTTAACTAGATTATATACAAACAAAAATTGATTGAACCAACATGTCAGTGCCATGATGATCAGGGCTGTGGAGACCAGCTGTTTAGAGAAGCAGCACCAGCCCTCATAGAGAGTATAGTGCAGTTATGGAGATAGAGGTCTGTTCAATTAACGACAATACAGAGCACAGTGTGATAACCACTAGAGGAAAGCTACATGTGAAGTGTTGGGGGACTGTAGAAAAGAAAATGGCTTGGCAGGGCCTCTGTGGAGGAGCGGGCTTTGAACTGGGCCTTGAAGGGAGACTGAGATGAGGGAGAAGAGAGTTTGGGCTTAAGGAATAACGAAGGTCTAAAATCCTGAAGGTACATGTTGTCTGTTCAGAGCACGGGCAGAGGCTGGGTTGGCTGGCACTTCAGATTCTCAGGGAATTACTGTTGCAGATAAAACGGGAAAAATATTTTGGGGCCAAATGAGGGAGACTTTGCTTGCTGTGCTTAAGTATGCATATTAT
The DNA here is from genome assembly GCF_046562875.1 of Panthera onca. Lineage (NCBI taxonomy): Eukaryota > Metazoa > Chordata > Mammalia > Carnivora > Felidae > Panthera > Panthera onca. The sequence continues at coordinate 199,991,496 of NC_138346.1, read as the reverse complement.
AGGCAAATATGAGCCACGATGTGGATTCAGTTGTCTGATTATCAGTCACATATTCAAATGTGTGTCCACCGTGTCCCTACACGTGAAAGTAAACACAGTGCTCTTACCTGTACTCTTTTTAGTGACTCCCTTCTTTGCAACTGTGAGGACTAACTACTGCAGAATATTCTGGGGCCCTCTGAGTTTTCATTAAAATTGGGATGATGCTGGGACGCCTGGGTGGCTCGGTCGGTTAAGCGGCTGTCCCTTGATTTTTGGCTCAGGTCATGGTCTGCACAGGTCATGATCTCACAGTTTGTGAGATTGAGCTCCACATCGTGCTGACATTGAGGAGCCTGTTTAAGATTCTTTCTCTCTTCCTCTCTGCCCCTCCCCTACTTTCTCTATCTCAAAAATAAATAAACTTAAAAAAAATTGGGATGATGCTTTGAGTTATGTTAGAGTTGAGGAGCACATGGTGTTGGACACTGGTTTCCCCAACAAGTCTGCAAGGGAGATGTCAAGCAAGATCATCTCGTCATTCAGTATGAGGCAAAGAGGTAGTAAGAAACTTCTAGAGGTCATACAGTTGGATTCAGTATTTATTAAACAACCACACAATGCAAGTCATTTTTCTTCCTGTACAGTTTCAGTTAGCAGATACTTATGAAGTGCTCACAAAGTACAGAGTGCTTGGTGAAGCACAATGGCTGGTTGCAAAGAAAAGGTGATTTCTAACTTTCTAGGAGTTTACTGATGGGGTTGGAACTAGTGGTGTGCTATAAATCAATTCTCCAGAAAAAAAAAAAAAAAAACAAACCCTGATTTGTAGTGCTTGCCAATTTCTGTGGTGTATGTACTCCCAGCATCACTGATTTCAAGCTACCAACTTGCTGTCACTAAACTCAGATTTGGGAAGAGATGTGCACAATTGGTTCTCAGGAGCAGGCTCCAGCACAGCACTGGGTGAATCACATATACTAAGAAAACCTAAATCAGTAAGTGAGTACGAAAGTATGTCTGGAAAGATCAGAGCCTGTCAGCCCCTTCTCACAGTTCCCATCCTTTTCAGAGGACCGTGATCTTAGAATGGGTAGTCTTAATTATCCTGATGTTCCTTTCCTAGGGTTGCTATCTTTTCAAAACCAGACAGTCACTGATGCTTCTTGTTTCTGACAACAGCCCAGCTATCTGACTTCATGTGAAAGATGGCTAATGCAGAAGTAAGTGTTCCAGTGGGGGATGTGGTTGTGGTTCCCACTGAAGGAAATGAAGGGGAGAACCCTGAAGACACTAAAACCCAAGTGATCTTGCAGTTACAGCCTGTGCAGCAAGGGTAAGTAACCAAAGATTTGGGTAGTCTGAAAAATTTGGGAGGTTTAAAGAGTGGGGAAATTTTAACTTTATGGTTGCTTAGCACAATGGAACATTTAGCATCAATCTTTCAGAACGTATTTATAATGTATCGTGTGCTCTATTTGTTATTTTAATACTTATTACAACAGTAAACTGTGTCTTTGTCTCTCTCCCTCTTCTCCACTGTAAGCTCTTTGAGGGTAAGTTACATAGCTCCCTCTTCTTATTTATCCACACAGTTTAGCATAGGGACTTGATACATGTTTACCGAAAGACAGTGTAGTTAGAGTCAGAGGAGATTAGGCAAGGCAACTGCAAACTTTTCCTACCAGAAGGGATCTGGACCCTAAAGGATGGACAGATTAATCAAGCTTAGTTAATCAAATAATACTTATCGACCACCTACTATTATACGATATATTACAAAGTGTTGGAAGAAATATAGCACATGGTTCCCACCATCATAGAGCTTGCAGTCTAGTTGTACAAACCAAAAATACATATATGTAAATAAAGAGGTCACTTACATGGCAAAATCTAAGAAGTGCTGAGTGTCATGGTTAGAAAGTAGCTTGAATTCAGAGGATCACTATGAATTTGAAAGAAGAGATAAGATTTTTAAATGGTCTTGAAGGTTAAATAAGAATTAGATCTACAGAGAGAAGGGAGAGAGAGTTATTTTATCTTGAGGAATGTATAAAACATTCTTCATAGGATTAGAAATGTTCTTGGGGTGCCTAGCCAGCTCAGTCAGTGGCGTGTGCCACTCTTGATCTCAGGGTCTTGAGTTCAAGCCCAATGTTGGGTGTAGAGATTACTTACAAAAAGAAAAAGAAATGTTCTTGGGCAAACACATAATCCAATCCCAATCTACTAAGTAATGTACCTTGTCTTAAATACTTCTGGAGAAAGATAGTTAACCTCTCTCTTGGTAACATAAAAAACTTTTTAGTGTAAGAAATTTCATCAGGTGCCTGGGTGACCCAGTCAGTTAAGCGTCTGGCTTAGGCTCAGGTCATAGTCTTGAGGTTCATGAGTTCTAGTCCTGCATTGGGCTTTCTGCTGTCAGCAAACAGCCTGCTTTGAATCCTCTGTTTCCCTCTCTCTCTGCCCCTCCCCCACTAGCATGCACTCTCTCTCTTTCCCTCTCTCTCTCTCTTTCAAAAATAAACATTTAAAAAAAAAAAAAAATATATATATATATATCCATAGTTTGCTGACATTTCTGAATATTGAAGGAAATATTCTAAGATCTGTAAGGGAAAGTTGATATAAATAATTACTGACAGGGGCACCTGGCTGGCTTAGTAAGTGGAGCATGTGACTCTTTATGTCAGGGTTGTGAGTCCAAGCCCCGCTTTGGGAGTAGAGCTTACTTAAAAAAATAAAATCTTTAAATAATAATAATAAGTATTGACATATAATGGATAAAGTGATTAAAAATTTTAATCAATTAAGTGGCACCAAAAGATTATGCATACTTATTCCAAATCACTTGTTTGGGATTTCATTTGTTACATACACACACATACTTGTAGCTGTTACCCTTTGAGGAATGGTAACATGAGGAAGATTCTTTTGTGCATGGCAGCTTTATTTTCTCCTGGAATCATTGTTTCTTCTATCTTTTCTAAAGTGCTCCAGTTGTCGCTTTCCTATCCCTTCTGGAGACAGAAAATGCTTCTCAGCTACTTAGAGACTTAATTATTTTGAAGATTAGTTCCACTTATTTTGTGTGTGTATATGTCTTTTTTAATTTTCCAAATGGCATTGTCTTTTCGGGAAAATTCTCGTTGCCTGATTAGACATCTTTGTACTACATATGGACTCCCCAACCTACTGGGTTTTTTTTTGTTTTGTTTTGTTTTAATTTTTTAAAAATGTTTATTTTTTTTTGAGACAGACAGAGACAGAATGCGAGTGGGTTGGGGCAGAGAGAGAGGGAGGCACAGAATCTGAAGCAGGCTCCAGGCTCCGAGCTGTCAACACAGAGCCTGACGCGGGGCTCGAACTCAGAAGCTGCGAGATCATGAACTGAGCTGAAGTTGGTCGGATACTCAACCGACTGAGCCACCCAGGCGCGCCCCCCCACCCCCCAACCTACTGTTTACACTGAATTTACCATATAAGCTAGTGCTACATTTTCAGGTTCTGCATTTTGAGATGCCTGCCAATCAATGTTTAATTGATTTCTCTAGTTATATTTTTTAAAATTAATTTATTTTTAAGTAATCTCTGAGCCCAATGTGGGGCTTGAACTCACAACCCCAAGATTGAGAGTCCTAGGTTCTACTGATTGAGTCAGCCAGGGGCCCTGTGTTTTTTAATTATTTGGATATTTTGTTGCATTTTAGCAGAGAACAGAAATGTTGATACTAGTGATAAGAAGTGCAGGTGTGAAATAGAGGTTTCCACTAGGGAATGAATAAGTCACATTATAAAAGGGACCGCATTAAGGAATATAGTCAGTGATAATTGTAACAGGGATGTATACGGACAGATGGTAGGTACATTTGTGGCAGGCAGCATAATGTATAAATTTGTCGAATCCATTTTGTTGTACACAGTGAAACTAGTGTAATACTATATGTCAGCTATACTCCCCACCCAAAAAAAAGGTATAAGCCTCATCAATTTAATACTGTTGAGACAAAGATAGAGATCATGAGGTCTTTAGCCTCAGTCACACATAACCTGATTGGCTACAGATTCAACCATGAGGGAAAGAAACGATCAAAGAACATGTATGAATTGCTGGGAATAAATTGGAAAAGATATTCAAAAGGCAAAAAATAGAGATTTTCTATAAATGTTTTTTACTGTTTATTTTTGAGAGAGAGAGGCAGAGCGCAAGCTGGGGAAGGGTAGAGAGAGAGGGAGACACAGAATCTCAGACAGGCTCTGAGCTGTCAGTACAGAGCCCAATACAGGGCTCGAACTTTCGAACTGCAAGATCATGACCTGAGCCAAAATTGGTTACCTAATTGACTGAGCCACCCAGGCACCCCTCTATAAATATTTTTAGATTTCAGTATATAGAACTCCTCTTGTATGTCTTTTTTAACTTTTACATATATGATATTTTATACTTTTTCAAGTATGCAGTATATACATGTTTCCAGGAATACATTATCAAGCAAAAGTAGAGTGTCTGGTAATGTTCTCTTGATATAAATACATAGAATCTGACATACTGAATAAGATGACACTTTTTTTTATGACACTTTCATAATAACACTAGATTGGCTTTAAAATATGTCCATATTTAACTCTATTATTATTTTTTTAATATAGATACTAAGGTATCTAGAAGGCTTTTAATCCTAGGAGATTTTCAGCATAGAGGATTTGTTCAGCATGTGCTTTCTCTAAAAAAAATAAAATGGCTATTAACTTTTTCAAATATAATTTCTTACACTCAAAAAGTTGTGGGAGCAGGGGGTACCTGGCTGGCACAGTTGGTAGAGCACATAGTTCTTGGTCTCAGGGTTGTGAGTTCAAGCCCCACGTTGGGCATAGAGCTTAGTTTAAAAAAAAAAGTTATCAAGGGGAGTGAAGGTACTATGATTCCTTCATTGTTCTTGGCTGTCCAATTCATTTTGGATTCATAATAGTTTTTTTTTTTTAATTTAATTTAATTTTTTAATTTACATCCAAGTTAGCATATAGTGCAACAATGATTTCAGGAGTAGAGTCCTTAGTGCCCCTTACCCATTTAGCCCATCCCCCCTCCCACAACCCCTCCAGTAACCCTCAGTTTATTCTCCATATTTAAGACTCTTTTATGTTTTGTCCCCCTCCCTGTTTTTATATTATTTTTGCTTCCCTTCCCTTATGTTCATCTGTTTTGTATGGATTCATAATAGTTTTTAACATCACCAGGGACTGGTGATTTTAGTGTACTAGGTAAATTTACTGAGCGTCCTGACTAGCTTTTTTTTTCTCCTGTAGAGGACATTCAATCCAAATGTATTGGAATAGTTCAGTTTGAAGAGTATTGGCCCTACTTTCCCTTTCATGCTCAGATCCCTCTCTCCCTCTCTAGCAGAAAGTTTAAAGCCTATATTATAAGCTCTTTCAAATCAGTAAGGTACCACTTAGTTTATGTAATAATCTTAATCTAACGTTCAGTTAATCAGAATTTCTTCCCTTAACATTCTGGATAAAAAGAACTTAACTATAGGGGCGCCTGCATGGCTCAATTGGTTAAGCATCTGACTTTGGCACAGGTCGTGATTTCACAGTTTGTGGATTCGAGTTCCGCATTGTGCTCTGTGCTTACAGCTCGGAGCCTGGAGCCTGCTTTGGATTCTGTGTCTCCCTCTCTCTCTCTCTGCCCCTCCCCCGCCTGTGCTCTGTCTCTGTCTCTCAAAAATAAATAAACATTTAAAAAATTAAAAAAAAAAAAAGAACTTAACTATATGTGGGTTTTCAGAGAATTAGAATACAATGATGCAGACTTATTTTAAATCTCTAGTAAACATAATTTTACCTCCCTTTGGTGATTCACAAGGCATGTCACTATCTTACAGTCCTTTAACATTTCAACATATTTTATGATTTTTTACTATAGTTGTAGTAGATATAGAGAATTAAGCTAAATCCATTACTATTCTGAGTTGCTTTAGGAAATTTTTTCTTTTTCTTTTTTTTTTTAAAGTTTATTTTGAGAGAGAGAGTGTGTATGCATGCGAGCAAGATGGGGAGGGACAGAAAGAGAGAGAGAGAGAGAGAGAGAGAGAGAGAGAATCCCAAGCAGGCTCCATGCTGTCAGCACAAAGGCTGATGTGGGGCTCAGTCTCACACACTGTGAGATCATGACCTGAGCCAAAATCAAGAGTTAGACATTTAACCAACTGAGCCACTCAGGTGCCCTAGAAATTTTTTCTCGATAAAACCTTGTTTACTCATAAAAATATAGACTGTGCCCCTACTTCCCACTACAAGTGCAATTCACTGGTTGTTGAAATTATGTATAAATAAGAATTTCTTTTTTTTTTTTTTTAAGTTTATTTATTTTGAGGGAGAGAGAGAGAGCATGGCAGGGAAGAGGCAGAGAGAGGGAGAGAGTGACAATCCCAAGCAGGCTCCATGCCATCAGTGCAGAGCCTGATGTGGGTGTCCAAATCATGAACCATGAAATCATGACCTGAGCCGAAATCAAGAGTCAGCCACTTAACTGACTGAGCTACTCAGGCACCCCAAGAATTTCACCCTAAGGAAAAAAAAAAAAGGATTTTTGCACATATTGGTCAATTTAGAGTGTGTTTACTGAACTTATTTGAAGCAGTGATTATTCATGTTTATCATAATCCTCATTCACCAACCAACCACTTATTGGGTGCTTTGTCGTGTTCCAGTTAGTATTTGACACAGTAGACATACAAAATTGAATAAGTAAATAAGACATAATCTCTGCTCTCAGGGACCTCTTAGACCATGCCCAAGGGAAGGCAGACAGGTAAACAAACATATAATATGAAGTGTTATATGTGTTGTAACAAAGGAGTAAAGTACAGTTGGGTCAAAAGAAGGAAGTAGGTGATTATACTGGAGGGACTGATATGGAAGGAAAAGCATCATAGAGGCTACTGACTACAAAGCAAATAGATGGGCACCTTGCAGGCTCAGTGAGTAGAACATGCAATTCTTGATCTTAGGGTTGTAAGTTCAAGCCCCATGTTGGGTGTAGAGATTACTTAAAAATAAAATCTTGGGGCACCTAGGTGGCTCAGTCAGTTGAGCTTCTGACTCTTGATTTCGGCTCAAGTCATGATCTCACAGCTCACAGGATCGAGCCCTGTGTCGGCTCTGTGGTGACAGCATGTAGCCTACTTGGGATTTTCTCTACCCCTTTCCCCACTCATGTGTGCTCTCCTTATCTCTCACAATAAATAAAAATTAAAATAATAAATAAATAAATAAAATCTTTTTAAAAACCCCACAAATACACAAATAGATTGGGAAGCATGTTCTGGGGAAAGCAGGAAATAAGAACAAAGATAGAAGGTATAAAAGAACATGACAGTTCTGAAAACCACAAATAATTTGGTATGAGTGGGGCTTGGATTATAAGGTGAGGTTTAGGGAGAGCTGAAACCAGGGGCCAGATCTTAGAGCAACTTAAATATCCTATTAAGGATTTGGGGCTTTATTATAATAGCAAGTAGAGGGTTCTTGAAGGGTTTTCCGAAGGGATTTCTGTGATCACTCTGGTAGGAATATAGAAGATCAGGTGGATGCAAGGAGACTAGTTCAGACTAGAGATGATGCAGCCTAAATTAAGGCAGTAGAAGTGGAAAAAGAGACAGGGAAGCTGGCTGGTGTTAAGGAGATACATCTGGTAGGATTTGGTGGCTGAGTATGTGGGAGGTGAGGAGGAGGAGGAGGGAGAAATCTGATGAAATTCCCAGGCTTCTGTCTTAGGCTATAGAATGCTAGGAGGTGCCATTAAGAAAGATAGAGAATAGAAGAGTGGTTTGGGAGAGGAAAGAGAACTTGGTTATTTTAGACATAATGAATTCCACAAAGTCCTGTGGTACATCCAAATGTATTTATTCATTTAGCAGTTAATTATATCCTGGTGTGAAATTTAGAGGAGAGGTCTGTGCTAAAGGTGTCACCATGGGGGTGGGTGATCACTGATACAAGGGGTATTATTCAGGCAGTGCTTTCAAACAAGATGCAATAGTTAATGCATTAAGTTTATTATAAAAATTAAACAGAGGTCATCAGTGTATTTTATTAGGTTATTTGAGCACATTTCTTAGAAGGTAGAGACATTTAGAGACTTTCCCTGAGGTGGTATCTCTAATTAATGCTAGTTACTTTGGGCATAGTTTTTAACTAGGCTCTGCTCATGTCAATAGTTTGGTTATGAGTCTTTGAAAAATGCAGAAGTGCTAAAAAAGACTGAAGTGTCTAGATTCCAACAAAGGACATCAACTTGAGTAGGTCAATGGGTTCTTCCTGTCTTGAACTGTCCAACAGTATTACTTTTTAATCTTGCTAGGATAATTCTATAATATGACTTAGTCTTATAATTGAAGCAACATTTTATGTCAGAAGTGTTTAAATTTAGGAAGGGAAAAGTCTGATGTAAGGACAGTAGCAAGAGGAACTTGGCTTTGAGGTGAGGAAAGTTGTTGATTCTTGTGCATGGTAGTGGCTGCTAAGCTGTCCTCGGCAGCTTGGAATGTAAATACAGTGGGGAACTAGTCAAAGCACTAACATAGTGTTGTAAAGCGTATTTATTTTATTCCTTTTGAGATAGATTATAAGAAATTTCTTAACTCCATGCTGTGAATATTAATTTTTTCATGATTTATGTAGTTTGTTTATCGATGGACACTTTTACAACAGGATTTATGAACCTGGGTCCGAGAACAACACAGCAGTCGTGGCAGTAGAAACTCACACGATTCACAAAATTGAAGAAGGGATTGGTAAGTCTTTTGTTACTTTCTCGCCTTTGACCCTAGCTTCCGTGGTTGAAATTTGTTGCCTTTTATGCCTTATGTCCCCCCTCCCATACCCAGTATGCCCCACCAATGCCGCAGCCATCGATTTGATGGCGCATCTAGAGATACCACTAAGATGCTAGGGCTGTCAGTTGATTGTTTAACATCAATTTGCTAGGGTGCTGAAAACATTTTTTTATCTACAAAAATTCCACAAAGAAATTGGAGCCTCAAGGTTGATCCTGTCATTAGAGAAGTTGCTGATGGGGACTTATCAGGTGTTGATTGGAAGGCAATCAGTGGAAAGAAACTGAAAAAACAAACAAACTTTGAAATTAGGCAAACCAGATTTTAAATCCTGTTTTCTCACTTCTTAGCTGTGTGTCCTTGGGAAGGTCACTTCACCTTTCCAAGTCCCACATGCCTACATAGGAAACAATCACTGCCTCACAGGATTGTTGTAAGAACTAAATAAGATTAAGCATGTAGAAGCACATAGGACAGTGTCTGACACATAGTGTGAGCTTGGTAAGAAAGCTGGTATGCCAAACTTCTTGCAGAAGATTCCTAAACAATACCAGCCAATGTGAACTGTTAGCTCCTTAGAGGAACCAGGAAACTAGAGATTTTGAATTAAGCTTTTGGGGGAAAAGTGTTCAATAAATAATTGATATTTTTTTTCCGTTTTCAGATGCAAGCACTATAGAAGCAAATGAGGATATGGAAATTGCTTACCCCATAACTTGTGGGGAGAGCAAAGCCATTCTCCTCTGGAAGAAGTTTGTATGTCCAGGAATAAATGTGAAATGTGTCAAGGTAATTGTCTTTTCTCCTTGCTGGGGCCTGTTTTGGGGCCCCTTGTTTTCAAAGAGTATAGTTTCAGTACCTCTTCTCTCTCGTCTACCGTATCAGTGTTTTCAGTTTTGTGGCTGTAGTCCCGTGCTGTCACGGTAGAAAAAATTAAGGACTTTGGAGGGAAATTGACTTGGATTCAAGTTCCATGCAGAATACAAGATCTATAAGAGCTGAGAACTCGTTTGTCTTGTTTATCAGTGTATCCCCAGCACCTAGAATGATGTTTGGTATATTTATCAATAAATATTTGTTGAATGAATGAATAAATGAATGAAGTCCCATCTCTATGACTGACTAGCTAGATGACCTTGAATAAGTTATTTAATATTTCAGAGGCTCGTATGTTAAAATACGAATAATCATACGCACAACACACACACATATTATAAGGTTGCTAGCACATGAAATGAGATAATATGTGTAAAATGCCTTACACAAGGGTGCATTATGGTAGAGGTTATTGAAATTTATCACTGATAAAAATAAATTTTCAGGAGAGCACAATGTGGAAATAATTGCTTATTCTGTCCCCAGTGGTAGTCACGACGGTACCCATAGATAGTAGTCACCCACCACCTTTGGTATCATCCTAGAATCATGAAGGATTGCAGAATTTTGAAGCTCTGCAGTGATAATGGTTTCTATGCTAGTCTTTCCACCATATCTTGAATCTTGTCATTAGGGCTAGGTAGGTTATTTCAGTTTATTTAAACAGCCTTTGCAACATTGAACCCAAGTACCTGATTTAGGGCATAAATGGATTTCAGATGTTAATCAGTATATTAATCTCTGATCATCCTCGTGTCTTCTGTAGCTTTGTACCAAGACAGGGCACTATGCCCAGGGAAGGGTCATCTTCTCTGGCACAACAGGGCAGAAGGCTGGAAGATACAAGGCTATGACTTAAGATGCCATCTGGGCACTTTTCGTATGTAACAAGTAGTTACCTTTCTTTCCCTCTTGGCCTGCGTCAGTTGACCTTGATTTATTTTGGATTTTTTCCTTTTCCTTTAGTTCAATGATCAGTTGATCAGCCCCAAGCATTTTGTTCATCTGGCTGGCAAGTCTACCCTAAAGGACTGGAAGAGAGCCATTCGTCTGGGTGGAATCATGCTCAGGTGAGCTTTTAACAAGCACACACCAGGGTGCCTGGCAGGCTCAGTCAGAAGAGTGTGCACCTCTTGATCTCAGAGCTTCACATTGAGTACAGAGATTACTTTTTGTTTGTTTGTTTGTTTTTTTAATTTACTAGATTACTTTAAAAAATTAAAAAATTTAAAAAAATAAGCACATACCTTTCAACTGACTTTGGGGCACTTAATCATGGTAGAATATAGATAATTCCATATTTTCTCTTCAGTTTGAAATTTTTATTTCTCTGAAGAATTGGCTTGAGCAACCCATGTATTGACTTTCATCAGTTTGTTCTTCATTTTTTTTTAAGTTTATTTATGTATTTTGAAACAGAGAGAGTACAAGCAGGGGAGGGGCAGAGAGCAAAAGAGAGAGAGAGAGAGAGAGAATCCTAAGCAGGTTCCGCACTGTCAGCACAAAGCCTGATATGGGGCTTGAACCCATGAACCATGAGATAATGACCTGAACTGAAACCAACAGTTGGATGCTCAATCGACTAAGCCACCCAGGCACCCCAGCTTGTTCTTAAAATCCCTGTAAGAAAAGGAAGATTGAATTAAATTAATTCTTCCCAGCATTTAAGGCAAATTTTTTCTAATGTCAGGATGTTAGGATCCTTTCTGGACAGAGAAGTTTGGGAGTAGATGACAGTCCTACTTGAGATCACCAAGGGCAGGCAGAGCTAAGCCTGGTGCTGAGGAAGCATGATGACCATGGAAAAGTGTAGGCTGACAAGTTCTGGGATAATATGGTAAAATGGAGGGTGCTTTTGATAAGTAACAGTCATGCTTAGTGAATGCAATCTTTGCCATCATTGAACCACAGAAATAAACTTCAGACTGTGTAATGCCCTTGAGATGCCGGGGTGGCCCAGTCAGTTAAGCGTCCGATTCTTGATCTCTGCTCAGGTCTTGATCTTAGTGTGTGAGTTCACTCCCCATGTTGGGCTCCATGCTGGGCATGAAGCCTTATTTTTAAAAAATGGGGCACCTGTGTAGCTGAGTCACTTGAGTGTCTGACTCTTGATTTGAGCTCAGATCAGGATCTCATGGTTGGTGAGCTCAAGCCCCACATTGGGCTCTGTGCTGACAGCACAGAGTCTGCTTGAGATTTCTGAAATCTCTCTCTATCTCTCTCTACCTCGCCCCCATTCAGGTTCTTTTTCTCTTTCAAAATAAATAAATAAACATGAAAATAAAATTAGGAGCACCTGGGTGGCTCAGTCAGTTAAGCATTGGACTCTTGATCTCGGCTCAGGTCATGATCTCACAGTTCATGAGTTTGAGCCCCTTGTTGGGCTCTGTGCTGACAGCATGGAGCCTGCTTGGGATTCTCTCCTTTACTCTCTGCCCCTCCCCCGTGTGGGTGCTCTCTCTGTCTCTCCTCCCTCTCTCTCAAAATTAATAAGTAAACATTTAAAAAAAAGTAAAAAACAAAAAAAGGATGTGTAATACCATCACCCCCATCTCTTTATACAGCAAATTTATTATTGCAATCCCCCCACCCCCCGTGAAGATTAACATTATTTGGTAATTCTTGAGCACTCACTTACTGATAGGAAATTTTAAATTGTGGTCAAGAATGGAAAGTGCCCCACAGAACATGTATCAACAGCTTTGAGAACATCTTACTCTTTATCTTTAATTTTTTTTTATTTTTTTTTTTTTTAATTTTTTTTTCAACGTTTTTTATTTATTTTTGGGACAGAGAGACACAGAGCATGAACGGGGGAGGGGCAGAGAGAGAGGGAGACACAGAATCGGAAACAGGCTCCAGGCTCCGAGCCATCAGCCCAGAGCCCGACGCGGGGCTCGAACTCACGGACCGCGAGATCGTGACCTGGCTGAAGTCGGACGCTTAACCGACTGCGCCACCCAGGCGCCCCTTTAATTTTTTTTTAAATTAATGTTTATTTATTTTTGAGAGAGAGAGCTTGAGTGGAGGAGGGGCAGATAGTGTGACAGACAGAGGATCCAAAGCAAAGTGGGGTGGGCTCTATGCTGACAAGCAGAGAGCCCAATGCGGAGCTTGAACTCATGAACCATGAGATCATGACCTGAGCTGAAGTTGGTCACTCAACTGACTGAGCTGTCCAGGCGCCACTCAACTGACTGAGCCATCCAGGTGCCCCTGTCTTTAATTCTTTTTAAGGAATCTGTCCTAAGAAAAATCTATAGTGCTTGTAGAGATTCAGGCGTAAAAATGTTCATTGCAGGGGCCCATGGGTGACTCAGTTGGTTGAGCATCCGACTTCAGCTCAGGTCATATCTCACACTTTGTGCGTTCGAGCCCTGCATCAGGCTCTGTGCTGACAGCTCAGAGCCTGGAGCCTGCTTTGGATTCTGTGTCTCCTTCTGTCTGCCCCTCTCCTGCTCATGCTCTGTCTCTCTCTGTCACTAAAAATAAATAAAGGTCAAAAATATTTAAAAAAAATGTTCATTGCAACGTTATTTATTATGTTGAAAGTTATAGTCTGCTTTAATATATATTCAAGGTATATCTAAAGTAAACTTGTGGCTCATCTAAATATATATGAGTATATACTATGAGATATTATGATGTCATTAAAAAATGAGGTAATTAAAAAAAAATTTTTTTAATGTTCATTTCTGAGAACACGAGTGGGGGAGGGGCAGAGAGAGAGAGAGAGAGGGAGACGCAGAATCTGAAGCAGGTTCCAGGCTCTGATTTGTCAGCACAGAGCCCGATGCAGGGCTCGAACCCATGAACTGCGAGATCATGACTTGAGCCGAAGTCAGTCGCTTAACCAACTGAGCCACCCAGGCACCCTGAGGTCATTTTTTAAAAGATTTTACTTTATTTATTTATTTTTAAGTTTATTATTTATTTTGAGAGAGTGAGTGGGGGAGGGGCAGAGGGAAAGGGAGAAAGAGAATCCCAAGCAGGCTTTGCACTGTCGGTGTAGAGCCCAATGTGGGACTTGAACTCACGAAGCATGAAATCATGGCCTGAGCTGAAGTCAGGCACTTAACCAACTGAGCCATCCAGGTGCCCCAAAATTTTATTTATTTTTAAATTTAATTAAAAAAATTTTTTTAACGTTTATTTTTGAGAGAGAGACAGAGTTCAAGCAGGGGAGGGGCAGAGAGAGAGGGAGACACAGAATCCAAAGCAAGCTCTAGGTTCTGAGCTGTCAGCACAGAGCCTGATGTGCGGCTTGAACTCATGAACTGTGAGATCATGACCTGAGCCAAAGTTGGACGCTTAACCGACTGAGCCACCCAGGTGCCCCTAATTTTTTTTTTTTTTTTTTGGAGAGCGAGTGAGCAAGTGGGGGTGGGGGAAGGGGCAGAGGTAGAGAGAATCCCAAGTAGGCTCTGCACTCAGTGCAGAACCCAGTGTGGGGCTCCATCCCCAGGAGCCAAAATCAAGAGTCTGCCACTCAACCAACTGAGCCACCCAGGCACCTCTTAATTTTTTTTTTTTTTTTTAATATTTATTTATTTTTGAGACAGAGAGAGAGAGCATTAGTGGGGGAGGAGCAGAGAGAGAGAGGAAGACACAGACTCCAAAGCAGGCTCCAGGCTCCAAGCTGTCAACACAGCCTGACATGGGGCTTGAACCCACAAACTGTGAGATCATGACCTGAGCCAAAGTCAGATGTTTAACCGACTGAGCCACCCAGGCGCCCCCTAGGCACCTCTTAATTAAGATTTTACTTTTAAGTAATCTCCTCACCCAACCTGGGGCTCCAACTCACAACCCCCAAGATCAAGAGTTGCATGCTCCACTGACCCAGGTGCCCCTGGGTCATTAAAATATTTCTGAAGATGGGGCGCCTGGGTGGCTCAGTCGGTTGAGCGTCCGACTTCGGCTCAGGTCACGATCTCGCGGTTCGTGAGTTCGAGCCCCGCGTCGGGCTCTGGGCTGATGGCTTAGAGCCTGGAGCCTGCTTCCGATTCTGTGTCTCCCTCTCTCTCTGCCCCTCCCCCATTCATGCTCTGTCTCTCTCTGTCTCAAAAATAAATAAATATTAAAAAAAAAATTAAAAAAAAATAAAATAAAATATTTCTGAAGAGTTTTTACATGGAAAACTGCTTATGATGTAATGAAAGAAAGAAAACAAAACATAGCATTGGGGGCACCTGGCTGGCTCAGTCAGTGGAACCTGTGACTCTTGATCTCAGGGTTGTGAGTTCAAGCCCCACCCTGGGTGTAGAGATTACTTAAAAAAGTGTGTGTGTGTGTATGTGTGTGTCTACACACACACGCAATTGATTAAACAATGTGATGACACATATGTGTGTTTAATCACAATTAATGTGATTTTAGTTGTGTTAAAAAACACACGTATGGGGACGCTCAGTCGGTCAAACGTCTGACTCTTGATTTCGGCTCAGGTCATGATCTCAGTTCATGGGATCAAGCCCCAGGTGGGGCTCCCTGCTGACAGTGTGGAGACTGCTTGAGGTTCTCTCTCTCCCTCTCTACCCTTTCCCTGCTCACATGCATGCTTACTCTCTCTCTCAATAAAAACAAAAACAAAAAAACCTAGACACCTATGTATGTAAACTTTAGTAGAAGAAAATATGCCAAAATGTTAGTTATCTCTGTGTTGTCGGATTCTTTAAATGGCAGTTGTTTTCTTTATAGTTTTCTGTATTTTCCACAGAAAATGTTAATTTTTTCTTCAAATATTATTTTAATAGAGACACATTAAAAAAATTTTCATTACAGATGATTTGTATGCAGAAATCAGTGGTTGAAGGAAATTGGGAAGGAATACTTTTAACTTTTATTTTTGTTGTTCTTGGCCAGTTCTTTTTTGCCCAAAAAAACAAGCACATGCCAACTTTCCCCAAATGTAAAAAGGAATTAGAATGCTTGAAAGATCTTTAGTGAAAGCCAAGTCATGTTATAACATAGAGTATACTATAATTAAAATACCCCATGGGTTTGTTCATAGCCTATAATAACAATCTCTTGTGAATCCAGTTATAAGGGCAATTTATAGTAGGGTTTAGTATAATCAACTTTGCTCTGTATTTATAGGAGAGTTGCTATCCATCTTTGCTGTGTGTTTATAGGAGAGTTGCTACCTTTTTTTTTAAGGAAAGTAATCGCTGAAGTTTTATGTCTCCAAAAGTAGCAACAGATCTTGCTGGTCTAGGAATACTAATACATCAGAATCTCATCACAAAATTCTTATTCCCCTGTAGCATTTCTCAGTTGTGCTGGGATATGAACTAGTCTTTTCCCTTTTGGGTTTGGTTTCAATGAGATTCTATGGGGAAACTCGGCTGTTGTCAGGAGTGTGGACCTAAAGCTTGGTGATAATGGGAAATGAGAGAATACTCATAATGAGCAGACTAGGAATGTGGGTGGGACCAATGAAAATTATAATCCCAATTAGAATTTTTGCAACCTAATGACTTAATGCTAATCTATAGAGTAGACTCAGCAACTTTGTCCCTCTTTGTCCCAGAGGCCTAGTTCCATCTAGATGAAGTGCAGGCTGAACTGATACTTCTTGTCTCCCTTTGCACAGGAAAATGATGGACTCCGGACAGATTGATTTTTACCAACATGACAAGGTTTGCTCCAATACCTGCAGAAGCACCAAATTTGATCTTCTTATCAGCAGTGCAAGAGCTCCGGTGCCAGGACAGCAGACAAGTGTGGTGCAGACACCCACTTCGGCCGATGGTAGGGGGTAGGAAACCACCTGAAAACCCACTGTGTTTTTTAGTAACACTTTCCCCTTATTTCTCTTTTGTGTTTCCTAATTTCAATTCTCATGAGCATTGTTGTCCCTGTAAAGTATGCTAATCTTGGGTACACTTCCATGCTTTAGAAATAGATCTGTTTTCTCCTAGATGATTCCTGTTGTCCAGACCTCCTTCCGTGTTTCTTTCCTATAATGCATGGTGAACATTAGAAAGATGGTTCAGTGGTTATTATGCTTATTCAGTGGTTTCACTTTGGTGCTACTTGGCGGATCTTTGAAATTAGATTGTTTTGAAAATCCTTTGCTCTACTAGTGGTCAAGGCAGGAAGGTGGATTAAAATAGTGAATGGTTTTCAACTGTTGAGCTGAGATGTATCAAAGATAATGTATGGTTGGCTGGACCGGACTCTAGAGACTCTGATATAAGGATCAAAGAGCTCTGCCTGGAAGGGATCCATATAATCATGTTGAGGCTTCCTCACAAATGAGGCAGGATGGGCATACACTTAACTTTGGTATCACTGACCTTGGGATTAGAGCTCTCTATCTCCAGGGAAGATGGACTCATGTGAGATAATTATTAGGGATTCAGTTAGTCCCAGGGCACCTGGCTGGCTCAGTTGGAAGAGTGCACAACTCTTAATCTCAGGGTCATGAGTTTGAGCCCCACGCTGGGTGTAGAGATTACTTAAACAAACAAACAAATTTAGGGGAAAAAAAAAGGATTCAGTTAGTCCATCTGAAGAATTAGCACAGCTAAGATTCTTAGACTGTCTCAGCTACTTCCAGAAGACTTACATATGTGTTTCACAGAGTCACAAGGACACTAATGGATATAAGGGAAGTACATTTTTAAAAAATGACCTCTCAAGGTTTCTTGTGGTCAGCTCTAATATTCTGTGAGTAACCACTGGGTGAGTAGAAGCCAAATCTCTTGGAACTTAAGTTCCCTTTAGGAAAGTATAAAATGTCTAGCTGTTTGAATTTTTGGTCATGTGATTCTTCCACTTGGAAAGTAAAAACGATGAAATTATTTACTTCCTTTTTATTTGGCAAAAATTCCTTTAGTTTTGATTGTCCATATCAATATTACTTTTTTGCTTCATTATTGATATCCTCTAGCATGGGGAGTCCATACTTGTCCATATATCTACCTGGATCAGTTTGATTTTTCTCAATTGTCTTTGTTTAAAATCCTAATATATGAGGGGTGCCTGGCTGGTTCAGTTGGTAGAGCATGCAACTCCTGATCTTGGGGTTGTGAGTTTGAGCCCCATGTTGGGTGGAGAGATTGCTTAAAAAAATAAAAAATAAAAAAATAAGGGGTGCCTGGGTGGCTCAGTTGGTTAAGTGTCCGACTTCAGCTCAGGTCATGATCTCGCGGTTTGTGAGTTCGAGCCCCACGCTGGGCTCTGTGTGACAGCTCAGAGCCTGGAGCCTGCTTCAGATTCTGTGTCTCCCCCTCTCTTTGCCCCTCCACTACTCCCCTCCCCTGCTCATGCTGTCTCTCTCTGTCTCTCAAAAATAAGTAAATGTTAAAAAAATAAATAAATAAATAATAGGGGCACCTGGTGGCTCAGTCGGTTAACTCAGCCTCTGACTTAGGCTCAGGTCATGATCTCACAGTTCATGAGTTCAAGCCCCACGTTGGGTTCTCTGCTGTCAGCACAGAGCCTGCTTCGAATTCTTTGTCTCTCTCTCTGTCTCTCTCCCCCTCCCCCCACTCTCTCTCGAAAATAAACGTTAAAAAATAAAATGTTATTATACAATATTAATAGCAAAATTTATTTTTATCTGTGAATCTGGTATTCATGGATCTCTTCTTCTCTGATTTGTTTTGGTCTCATTTCTCTTGCTTTCTCTTATATAGCCTGATAAATAAACGACAGCAACTTTTGATATTCTAGATGGTTAGTATCAAGCATGCTTGTAGGAGGGCTCTTGGCTAAGCACCATACTTTTCTCTTAAATCATTTTAGATTCTTCTTATCCTCACTAAGTCTGGGGGAGACAGCCTGGCAATCGTGCTCTCTTTCAGTCTTTCAAAAACATACCTGCTCAGGGAGCAAATTGCTCTTTTGTGATTTTGTAAGTTATCTTTCACTTTCTATTCAGAGTAAGAAGAAAGCATTCTCTTTTGCAAGGCAGGTTTTCTTTAGAAAATTCAGCATTTGGGGCGCCTGGATGGCTCAGTTGTTTTAAGTGTCTGACTTTGGCTCAGGTCATGGTCTCACGTGTTCATGAGTTTGAGCCCCGCATCAGACTCTCTGCTCTTAGCACAGAGCCTGCTTCAGATACTCTGTCTTTCTCTCTCTCAGCCCCTCCCCTGCTTGCACATGTGCACGCATTCTCTCCCTCTCTCTCAAAAATAAATAAACATTAAAGAAAAAAATCCAATATTCATCCTTGCTTACAATTCTAGTTTTTAATATATGGACCTACAGGCAAAAGGCCAGAATGTTAAAATAACAGGTTTTTGGGTTTTTTTTTAGCTATATGAGATAAAGGATAGCTATGACTTTTTCATGAAATTCACTGACTTTACCTCTAATGGACTGCTTTTAGGTAGCATCACACAGATTGCCATCTCGGAAGAGAGCATGGAAGAGGCAGGGCTGGAATGGAACTCAGCTCTCACTGCTGCTGTCACCATGGCTACAGAGGAGGGTGTGAAGAAAGACTCAGAGGAAATTTCAGGTACTTTACTATGAGGCTGAGATATCTTGCAGGGTTTTGTGCCCCTTCTCACCATTATGATTATGGACACAGAAGGCCTCTTAATTACTTTTGCTGGTTTTTCTCATGCATATTAATACTAATTATAGCTGCAAACATTGTGTTTTAATGCATGCAACAACAGCCCTGCACAGTCACATTTTACATAGGAAGAAATTGAGATTCAGAAGGGTTCAGCAGCTTGCCTAAGACCTGTCACACCACCAGTAGTGTCAGAGCTGAATTCAGCTGTTTGACTCTGTAGTCCAATGCTTTTCATCCTGTCAGCCTCCAACTTTGGAACGTTTCTTAGATAAACCAAGCAGCAAGATGTTAGAAGAAAAAATTAGGTAGCAGGTGGTATAGAGGATGATGATTAATGATGATTCACTTACAGGGGACCAGGAGATGTTTCACACCATCCTCCATTCGTTAATTCGCTTAAACAGTATTTATTGCTGCCTATTTTCAGTTGACACTGTTGCCAACATAGATGAAAACGCATAGCCTCTGCCCTCAGGGAGCTTATAATCCCCCCTATTCAGCTGTCTCATTTTATTTTTGCAAGTATAGTACTAGCGGGAGTATAGTTGACCTTTGAGCAACGTGGCAGTTAGGGACACCAACCCCCTGTGCAGTTGAAAATCTGTGTGTAAATTTTGACCCCTCCCCTGAGAACTTTACAAGCCTTACTGAAAACATAGTCAATTAGCATATGTTATATGTATTATATACTATATTCTTACAATAAAGTAAGATAGAGAAAAGAAAATGTTATTAAGAAAATCATAAGAAAAAATAAATTTACATCACTTGTACTGTATTATTAAAAAAAAATCCGTATGTGAGTGAACGCTCACAGTTCAAACCGTGTTGTACAAGGCTTAACTGTATATCTTTAATTTAATATCTTTATTGTTTAACTTTTAAGATATTAAATACTATTTAATTTTAAATTATTTAAATAAATAATATTTAATATTTGTTTAATGTAATATCTTTATTAGAGGAAGATACCTGCCCCCTATAGCCAGAGCCATGACAAATTGAGACAATTATCTCAAGTCCCTATGTTGCCAAAGAGGCCAAATAACTGGGTGCCAACTCAAGGAGGCAGCCGGTACCCTAAAAGCTTCTTCCCTTTTCCGAGAAATGGCCCAGCAAGAAATTATTTCAAATTGAAGTAATTTTGAGTTTAACTTGTAGACATGTGCCTAGGTGTATGTAGCATCCCTTGTTTACCCTCTGTCTTATCCCTCTTGTGTCAGAGGACACTTTGATGTTCTGGAAAGGAATAGCTGATGTAGGACTGATGGAAGAGGTTGTCTGCAATATACAGAAGGAAATAGAGGAGCTACTCAGGGGAGTTCAGCAGCGGCTCATTCAGGCTCCCTTCCAGGTAACAGGTAAGTACACCAATTCTAGCAATAGTGATCATTTTATTAAATGTTAACAACTATAGACAGATCTTGTTAGCCTCATGAAAACACTGGCATATAGGCATTATGATCCTAATTTTACAGATTAGGAAACTAAGGCTCATAAAGGTTGTTTGTCCATAGTTCATAATGAGGTTTTGAACTCAAGTCTGGTCATGCTTTTTCCATAGGTAATTTTTTCCTTTATAAATGGTGCCAGAAAGCATGCTCTCTATTGCATATATATATATATGGAGAGAGGGAGAGTGTGAGTCAGTCTAAAAATTGGGAAAAATCTATCTGGTTTTAGACAAGTCTCATCTTCTATTAGTTTAAGGTTTCCAGAACTATTGTGTTCAGTTAATAGCTGTTTCTGAATACCCATAGGGTTCTTGCTGCTGTGCATAATGTAAAAGGATGTTCTAATCATCTGATACAAAAGGGTCATGATGATGGGGCACCTGGCTGGCTCAGTCAGTGGAGCATGTGACTCTTAATCTCGAGGTCTTGGGTTTGAGCCCTACATTGGGGGTAGAGTTTACTTAAAAGAGAGGGGGGTCATAATGATATCTCATAACCTTGTGTGTCAGTGAGATCTTAAAGTTGTTAGTTGTGTCTTATTATTATCTTATTGTGTCTTTATAATTCATACATTATATAAATACACTTAAACTTTACAGTAAAACTTTATGTGCTTGGAGTGTAAAAAAAAAAGGCAAGTAATATAGAAAGCAGGGATGACTCTTTTAGATAGGGTGGTCAAGGAAGGTCTCATGTGATGAGCTGGGAGAAGAAACATTCTAGGCAGAAGGAACAAAGACTTCGAAGTTGCAATAGGCCTGATATGTTTAAAGCATTATAGAAGCACTGATTGCACCACAGTGGAATAAGATACAAAAGTGATAGGTGATGAGGCTGGAGAGGAATAGGGAGCAAAGTTTAGATAAGCTTTGTTAGAACTTTGGTTTTATTTTAAGGTGATGCTAAGCTATCATACTGATTTTGAGCAGGAGAGTGATGTAATAAGATTTATATTCTTAAATTTTTATTAGTATTTTTTAATGTTTATTTAATTATTTTGAGAGAGAGGGAGAGAGAATGGGAGCAGGGGAGGGACAGAGAGAGGAAGAGAGAGAGACCCAAGTAAGCTCCACAATGTCAGCACAGAGCTCTACCCAGGACTGGATTCCACAAACTGTGAGATCATAACCTAAGTTGAGATCAAAAGCTGGACACTCAACCGACTGAGCCACCCAGGCGCCCCTATTTTTTATTTTTTAAGTAGGCTTCATGCCCAGCGCAGAGCCCAACATGGGGCTTGACTCACAACCTTGAGATCAAGACCTGAAGTAAGATCAAAAGTCACACACTTGGGGCACCTTGGTGGCTCAGTCGGTTAAGCATCTGAGTTTGGCTCAGGTCATGATCTCATGCTTCGTGGGTTGAAGCCCTATGTTGCGCTCTGCGCTGACAGCTCGGAGCCTGGAGCCTGCTTTGGATTCTATGTCTTCCTTGCTTTGTGCCCCTCCCCTGCTCACACTCTGCCTTTCTCTCTCTGTCTCTCTCTCTCTCAAAAATAAATAGGGGCGCCTGGGTGGCTCGGTTGGTTAAGTGTCCGACTTCGGCTCAGGTCATGATCTCACAGTCCATGGGGGTCGGTTAAGCGTCCGACTTCGGCTCAGGTCATGATCTCACAGTCCGTGGGTTCGAGCCCTGCATCGGGCTCTATGCTGACAGCTCAGAGCCTGGAGCCTGTTTCGGATTCTGTGTCTCCCTCTCTCTGTGACCCTCCCCCGTTCATGCTCTGTCTCTCTCTGTCTCAAAAATAAATAAACGTGAAAAAAAATAATAAAAATAAATAAATAAACGTTAAAAAAAATTTAAAAAAAAAAAAAGAGTCACACACTTAACTGACTGAGCCACCCAGGTGCACCAGATTTATTTATTTACTTACATATATAAATTTACAAATATACAATTTACAAATATAAATTTTTTAATGTTTATTTTTGAGAGAGAGAGAGAGAGTGTGCACAAGCGGGGGAGGGGCAAAAAGAGGGAGACACAGAATCTGAAGCAGGCTCCAGGCTTTGAGCTGTCAGCCCAGAGCTTGATGCAGGGCTTGAACCTACAAACTGTGAGGTCATGACCTGAGCTGAAGACAGATGCTTAACTGCCTGAGCCACCCAGGTGCCCCTATTTATAATTTTTTATATATTTATATATTTTAGATTTTTAAAAGATCACTTTCGTTGCTATATGGAGAACAGACTGTATGGAGCAAGAAATCATTTGGGAGACTTCTGAAGGAATTGATCTAGACAAGAGATTATGGTGGCATGGATTAGGGTGAATAGTGGTAGATCTGGCAAGAAGTAATCATATCGGGGATATATTTTGAATGTGGAACTGACAGGTCTTGCTGATGGATTGGATATAGGGTAAAAGAGAAAGAAAGAAATCCAGGAGGACTCATACATTTTTGGCCTGAGCCATGAATGATGATACCATTTCCTGAGATGAAGATCAGTGGGAGAGGACATCAAGTTTTTGTTTTTGTTTTTAAATGTTTATTTTGAGAGAGAGAGAGAGAGAGAGAGCAAGTGAGTGTGGGGGAGGGACAGAGAGAGAAGGGGACAGAGTCTGTGGCAGGCTCCAGGCTCTGAGCTGTCAGCACAGAGCCTGATATGGGGCTTGAACTCACGAACTGTGAGATTATGACCTGAGTCAAAGTCAAATGCTTAACCAACTGAGTCACTCAGGCACCCCTGCTTTTGCTTTTTTTTTTTTTTTTTTTTCCCCCCAGTTAGGCTCCATGCCCATTGTGGGGCTTGAGCTCGTGACCCTAAGATCGGGAGTTACATTCTTTTCCAACTGAGCCAGCCGGGTGCCCCTCAAAATTTGTTTGTTTGTTTTTAAAACTTTTTAAGTTCATTTTGAGAGAGACAGAGAGACGGGCAGAGAGAGAGGGAGAGAAAGAATCCCAAGCAGGCTCTGCACTGTCAGTGTGGTACCCAACGCAGGGCTTGATCCCACGAACTGCGAGATGATGTCCTGAACTGAAATCAAGAGTTGGACACTTAACCAACTGAGCCACCCAGGTGCCCCTCAAAATTAGTTTTGAGTTGAGACATCTGGCTGGCTTAGTCACAGCATGTGACTTGTGATCTCAGGGTCATGAGTTCAAGCCCCATGTTAAGCATAGAACTTACTTAAAAAAAAAGAAGGAAAAAAATGAATTTTGACTTGCTAAATGCTTATGAGGCCTTCAAATGGAGATGTCACTGAGCTAGATGGAATTATGAATCTGGTATGCAGGAAAGAAGTCAGGGCTGGAGACCTGCATGTGGGAGTTCTCAGCATGCATGTGTTATTTAAAAGCATGGAACTGAATGAGATGACTGTGGAAAAGAGTTGTAGGTGGAGAAGTGATCTGAGTTAAGGAAGTAATGACCACAACTAGTGACAACTCTTTCAAGAAGTTTTGTATAAAAAGGAACAGAGATAATACTATGAATAACCTTGCATACTAGTTCCCATTCCACACTTAAAATATGATATTTCTAATCTTCGTATCTGTCTTGCCAAGTAGTATTATTAATCCCCTTTGTTTCTGATGAGAAAACTAAGGACCGAAATGACTTATCCAAGTTCATACAGATAGGAAGAAATTGTAAACCCAAGATTCAAACTTAGTTCTATCTAGCACAGTCACCGTGTTTTCTAAACCAAAAGTCATAACTTACAGCCAGATACAGGATTTTTTTCTTATTTTTGTATTCATTTATATGGAAATATGTATAAATTTGTAACAATTAAATCAAAGTTAATTATATATGTGATAAATCTTGGCTAATTTTTTTTAGAAATGCAATTAGAATAGTCCCATCATTTCTGGGTTGTTTCATATTTATAAGCAGAACAACAGAAAGCTGGGGGAACACTTCTGTTTTAACTTGACAGGCATGTCTTTGTTTTAAATAGATGCTGCTGTTCTCAACAATGTAGCACATACATTTGGCCTGATGGACACAGTAAAGAAGGTTTTGGACAACAGGAGGAACCAAGTAGAGCAGGGAGAAGAGCAGTTTCTCTACACTCTGACAGGTGTGTATAACTTCTGTCTCTTCTTAGATGATATTATACTAATATCCTTGAGTCTTGCCATTTCTTTTTGGACTTCTGTTGGGACTGGCTTCTTTCTTTCTTCCTCCTTCTGTATCTTTTGGAGGATTAAGATATCTGCTCAATTGCTCCATTAATCCAATAACATTAGTGGCAGAAGAAACAAATTGGCCTTTGTCTTTGTTACATTATTGATACTACATCTTTTGATAAATATAAATTTAGCACCTTCTCCATTATTTGCAGTAATCAGAACTTATGAACACATAAATAATTTAACTCTTTTTATCAAGTAATTAATTTGTGCTAGTGCCAGACTAGGTTTTAGAAATATCATGTTGACTGAGACAGCCCCACTCTCCACATGGTCTTTAAGTAATTCAAGGAATTATCAGTAGTAACTGAGGCATATAGTGGGTATGGTAGAAGAAGAAAGGGAGCTGTCACTTATACCTGGAGAGAATTAAGAAAAGGTTTTGGGGAGGTAAGGCAGGGGAAAAATATAAAACAAGTCAGAGGTATGGATTATCACCCTTTGAATGATGTAAGATATATTATAGTCATGAAAGCAAAAGGCAAAAGATTATTCAGCAAGAGAAGAACAATTTATGTTGTCTTAAATTTATTTTTGTATTATAAAATATACGTTAAATATTTTAAAGTTCATTTATTTTGAGAGAGGGAGAGAGAGAACGAGCATGTGCGTGCGCATGCGTAGGGAAGGGGCAGCGAAGGAGGGGTGGAGAGAGAGAATCCCAAGCAGGCTCCACAGGCTTAGTGTGGAGCTAGATGTGGGGCTTGAACCCATGAACCATGAGATCATCACCTAATCCGAAATCAAGATTTGGACACTTAACGGACTGAGCCACCCAGGTGCCTCTTTTTTATGTTCTTTTAAACTACTTCCCAGGATTGGGGCGCCTGTGTGGCTTGGTTAAGCGACTGACTTTGACTCAGGTCATGATCTCATGGTTCATGGGTTCCAGCTCTGTGCTGGCAGCCTGGAGCCTGGAACCTGCCTTGGATTCTGTGTCTCCCTTTCTCTCTGCCCCTCCCCACCTCTCAAAAATGAATAAACATTAAAAAATTTTTTAGGGGCACCTGGGTGGCTCAGTTGGTTAAGCTTCCGACTTCGGCTCGGGTCATGATCTCACGGTTCTTGGGTTCGAGCCCCATGTCGGGCTCTGTGCTGACAGTTCAGAGCCTGGAGCCTGCTTCATATTCTGTGTCTCCCTGTCTCTTTGCCCCTCCCCCTGCTCACACTCTCTCTCTCTCTCTCTCAAAAATAAATAAACATTAAAAAAATTAAAAAAAAATTTTTTTAAACTACTTCCCAGGACTAAGCTTCAGGTTAAATAGTATTAACTGTGTCTCTCTCTCTCTCTCTCTCAAAAATAAATAAACATTAAAAAAAAAGTTAAAAAAGAAATCGGGCACCTGGGTGGGTCAGTTGGCTAAGTGTCCAACTTGGGCTCAGGTCATGATCTCACGGTCTGTGAGTTCGAGCCCCGTGTCGGGCTCTGTGCTGACAGCTCAGAGTCTGGAGCCTGCTTCGGAGTCTGTATTTCTCTGTCTCTCTGCCCCTTCCCCACTCGTGCCCTGTCTCTCTCTCTCTCTCAAAAATAAATAAACATTAAAAAAATTTTTTTAAATGGTATTAAAAATTTTTTTATGCATTTTTGTGACCTGTTGCCAAATTTCCAAGATTATACCAATTTATGTCACCATTTTGAGCACACAAACATTGGATGCTGTTACTTAAAATATTCTCTGATTTAACTTTTTAAAAAATTATAGATGTAGTTGTTATCTTCTTGAGGTTCACATTTCTTTGCTTACTAGTGACAATGGAAAAAATGCAGTATTGTGTAACTTATAAGGCAGTATTTAAAATTTTTTTAATGTTCTTGATTCCTACTTATTCCTTTTATTCCAAGCAAGGAATTAACTTGCTCTTGGTGTTCCATAGGGAACAAAGTGCCCTACAGTTGTAACTGATTATTTGTTGAATGCTTCTCAGGTACTAAGCAATAGAGGAAGTTCTGGTATAGAACCAGACTCACCAGTGGTCACCAGGTTGGATTGTACATTGGGAGAGGGATAGTGATAGACATATTGCAGTGGGAAAGCACACCCACCACTTCTGTGGTTGGTCATCAGAAGACTTTTGCCTTGGCCCAAGTTCTGAGACCTTAAGTCACTTTACCTCTATGGATCCCTGTTAAAATTAATGTGTTAGAGGGGTGCCTGGTTGGCTCAGTTGATTAAGTGTCCAACTTAAGCTCAGGTCATGATTTCATGGCTCATGAGTTCAAGTCCTGTATTGGACTCACTGCTGTCAGCACAGAGCCCATTTCTGATCCTCTGTCCCTGTCTCTCTCTGTGCCCCATCACCTGCTTTCTCTCTCTCTCTCTCTCTCTCTCTCTCTCTCTCAAATAAACATTAAAAAAATAAACTCTAAGACCTCTTTTAGTTCTGTAATTCCTAGAGACTTCTGTAACTTTCTGTATACTTCTCTGGGTGCTAATGGTAGACTAAGTCCATTGGTAGACTAAGATTACCAGCAAGATGATCCTGTCTTGAAAAACAGTTTAGGAATCATTGTTTTGTTTTGTTTTGTTTTGTTTTGTTTTGTTTTGTTTTGTTTTTTGGGTAGGGGGGAGCAGCCATTGTAGCTCCTCTGTAGGCCCATGTTAGTTCCAAAGGGATTGTGCAGATATTCCTTATTTTCACCTGTAGACCCAAGGTGGGTATCTATAAGCTGTAAAATCAACTGGAGGCTTGTTTTGCATTTTGGTGACAGGTGACAAAATGCCACAGGTGCTTCTAGGGTTGAGCTATAGTAGGATCACAGCCCGAGAAAGATTCTGAATCGTTGCCCTGCCTATAATCAAGCAATGAAATGCAATGGCTGCAAGGATTTTTTAAATCATCCAGTTTGGTTTCTTCTTTTGAGAACAATGAAGCTACACAGTGGCAAAACCAGAACAAGACCTCAGGTTTCCTGACTCCGTTTACTCTCTCCAAGACTATACTTCTCTCCATACAAAGTCTGTCTTTTTTTCCACAGAGTTGGAACGCCAGTTGGAAGAGCAGAAGAAGCAAGCTCAGGATCACAGGCTGAAATCCCAGACCGTTCAAAATGTGGTACTGATGCCTGTGAGCACTCCTAAGCCTCCAAAAAGGCCCCGGCTCCAGCGGCCAGCTTCTACCACAGTCCTGAGCCCTTCTCCTCCGGTCCAGCAGCCTCAGTTCACAGTCATCTCACCCATCACCATCACCCCAGTGGGCCAGTCATTTTCCATGGGCAATATTCCAGTGGCCACCCTCAGCCAGGGCTCCAGTCCTGTGACTGTTCACACACTGCCTTCTGGCCCTCAGCTCTTCCGCTATGCCACAGTGGTCTCGTCTGCCAAGAGCAGCTCACCAGACACAGTGACCATCCATCCTTCATCTAGCTTAGCACTGCTAAGCTCCACTGCCATGCAGGATGGGAGTACCCTGGGCAACATGACCACCATGGTGAGCCCCGTGGAGCTGGTGGCCATGGAGTCCGGCTTGACCTCGGCAATCCAGGCTGTTGAAAGCACCTCGGAAGATGGGCAGACCATCATTGAGATTGACCCAGCCCCAGACCCAGAGGCTGAGGATACTGAGGGCAAAGCAGTTATTTTGGAGACAGAGCTGAGGACTGAGGAGAAAGTTGTGGCTGAGATGGAAGACCACCAGCATCAAGTCCACAATGTGGAGATTGTGGTCTTAGAGGATTAACTGGGGATCTCAGGGCCAGGAGATATGCTTTGGTTTGGAATTTTAATTATTTGTTTATTTTTATCATTGTCCCACTCATTTCCACATAGGATCCTTTTTTTAAAACAAAATCTCATTGTTCTAACTGAAAATGTTGGGTCCCTCCCTCCCCCTCATTGAAAAACGGACAAAAACAAGCTGTCCTTCCGGAAGTTGAGAGTAGGTCACTCAATGTCTAAATCCTTTTATGCAAAGAAAGTTAGTTCTTTGAGGGGAGGCATCAAGACAACCAGAAACCCTGTCCGGAAAGCCCTTTCCAGGCTAGTCTGTCTGTGTACACGTGCGGTTTTATTTTTGTAAAGATGCATTGGCCAAACTCTGGAACGCAGATCTGACACTGGAAGGCAACCCACCTGCACATGGATGCAGAGGATACTTTATTTTGTATCCTGGAAAGGGCCCTCAGAGGCTAGTGCAAAACTCTGAAACAAAAAAAAGCAAGTTGAACTGTGCTGGGAGGGGAAGGTGGCATACCAGCAGCAGCTTGAAAAGGGAAGTGCTTTGGTCAAGATGGGGCAAGGAAATTATCTTACTTCCAGAAGTGCAACTGATGCCTTTTGATATCTCTAAGGGGTTACTACCATGGGTGCCATTTTGAGGAGAGGCCAGTAATAAGTGGAAGGGTACATCTCCGTGGAGCAAGTGGCATCAGGGGCCTGGGGCCTGTGACTTTGCAGAAATAGAAATCTGGGTTTCAAGCTCACTTTCCCCTCCTTCCCCAATTTTGTCAAAGCACTTAACCCCCCTAAACTAGGATCAATCCATTCATTTGCAAACTATGTGATGTGGTGTAAATTTCTCTGGTTCCTGGACTGTGGCTGTCATGGAGGTGGGGCTCCAAGGCCATAGTTTTTATTGCATGACTCCGGGTGCAGGGTAGTTCCTCATCCAGACCAGCTGCCCTTTTTGGTGGGGCCCTTTTTTGGCTTTGGAACCAAAAGCAGCCACCCATTTGGTGCTTCCTCTTGTTCTCCCTTCCATCCCTCAACTGTTAATGGCATCTGTCTCCTGGCTCCCACGCTGTTCAGCTTTTTGGCTGATTTGGAGAACAGTGACAGGTGTCTGCCTGCCTTCATCCTCTTTTAGATTCATTTATACCACAGATGTTTCTGTGAGATATTGAGCTCTTAAAAAAAAAAACAACAAAAAACAAACAAAAAAAAAACACCTTAGGCTTGGCAGAGAAGACTCAATAGCCCCAGCCTATCCTGAGGCAACAAATAGATGTCTCCTCCTGAGCGAGCTGGACTCCCTGGGAAAGAAGCATTGTCTGCAACATTATATTATAGGAAATGTACCAGGAATGTCAATAATAATATCTTTGGGGGGTGTTGTTATTATTTTTTTTTTATCTTGTTTGTATGTTTAGAGCTGGGCCATTTTCTGTGCTGTGATTCCTGCTCTTTGACCATTTTCAGTGTTTGGGGCAAGAGTGGACCCTGGTTTTTCTTTCTTTGATTGCATTGTTTACTGCACTAGATAAAATATAGGGAAACTGCAGACAATTTAAAGGAAAAAGAGGTCAAAAGAAAGCACACACCTTAGGAGTGGGAGGTTTTTTTGTTTTTGTTTTTTAATTAAAAGCAAAACTTTGGCTTATACTTTCCTTTTTTTTTTTTTTTTTTTTTTTTTTTTTTAAGAGGGCACCCACTTGAAGCCATGTTTCTTCCAACAGATGTTGGAAACCTTGTTGTCAAGCAAGTGAAGACTGCATTCTGCCGTCTTTCAGATGGCTTTAATAGCTAAAGAAGCCCTCTAACTTGGGAGGGCAATCTTAAAAGCCTTAAGGGTGAGATTTCTTAACCCCATATAATTGTGGCTTTCAGCTTTAAAATTGTCTGGGGTTTTACTTTTCTCTTCAAAATGTTCAATAGATGTAGCAATCAGCTTAGAACAAACCTTTGGCCCTTTAGCGAGGGAAGTGGCTTTTATTATTGCTTCTTTAGGTTTTCTGATGGTACATAAACAAAACCAAAATTTCAGTTTAAGCCTAAAACTGCTATTGACCCTAGGAAGGCACATGTCACCCCATCGTGGTTTTTAGGGACACTTTTCTCTTTCCCAGAGATGCAGGGTCCGATTCAGGACAGAGGGGGAGCCCTGGAGAACACCCACACACTAGCTCAGGTTCCTTTCTTTCTTCTGTCAGCTGTTGTTGGTAGTGTTTTAAAGCAGTGTGAGCGTCATGCTTCCAAAGTCAAGAGATCTTTTCCTCCTAAAGACAGAGCCTGTTTACTTGCACTATCTGAATATTCCGGCTGGTGGAAATACACAAGCTTTGTTGTTTTCCTGGTCTTCCAATAGCCTGTCATTATTGCTAGCTGCTGTGGCACCTATTGTGTGGGGGTTTGCTCAGAGCCCTGGTCTAAATGATCTCAGACAGCGTGAGAAATATGCAAGCCATTGGTATGTGCACAAGCAGTTGCAATGAATCATTCCTCAGGCTGACTTGGCAGTAGCCATCTATATTTCTGTTCATTCATTAAATAAACATTTATAAGTACCATCTACGTGCCAGGCTTTGTGCTAGGCACTGGCAGTACAGAGATGAAGACAGAGTTCCTGCACTCAAGGACTTCATACTTCAGAGGTTGTCTGGAGTTAAGAACTATATTTCAATTTAATTGGTTTCTTTTGTAATCCTATGTATTTTATTCCATGCACTGAAAAACATTATTCTGCAAATTAGCCCATAGGTTTCGGCAGACTACGAGAGGCACAACAAAGTTAAGCCTTTTCTAGTGAGATACTGAAACATCATCATATTGGGGTAAGTGCAGCGACAGAGCTACTGGCTGGGAGCTGAGAAGAAAGGATCAGGGACCTGACCCAGCTTAGGGATAGGGGTCAGCAAATATGGGAGTACTTCCTGGAGAAGGCGTATACCTAAACTAATGTAGCAGAGACCATTTTTGGCTAGGTGTTTTTTTTTCTTTTTTTGTACTCTATTTCAAGTAGTTGGTCTTATTTATACAAGAGGGGGAAAAATCCTTAGTCTTTTGCTGCCTCTGCCTCCAGAGCTAGGCAGAATCAGCAGCATGGGCTGTCTCCTGAGAGCATCCCACTGGGAAAAGCCGAGTCATGCGTCAGCTTCTCAGAATTTCCATCAGAGGAATCCAGTGCCAGACTGGAGGTTAGCTGGTAGAAGGTGAATGTCCCAAACCTTCCTGCCATGTGGTTTCCACAAAGGCCTTGGAGTCAACTGTACAACGGTCATACCTTAGTTATGTCCCTCCCTCATTCTTCTCCTTTCAGTTGCTAGGCTCCTTCCCTATTCCCACCCCCAAAACAAAACAACTCCCAGTTATTCTGAAGTAAAAAAATGGACAATATACTTGAATAATCAAGATTCAAAGCCACTTCATGTGAAGTTTCTTGCACGCTTCTGTCCACATTAGGGAAGGAAGACTAATGTTAATACAATTATC
Source organism: Panthera onca (assembly GCF_046562875.1). Classification (NCBI taxonomy): domain Eukaryota; kingdom Metazoa; phylum Chordata; class Mammalia; order Carnivora; family Felidae; genus Panthera; species Panthera onca. The sequence continues at coordinate 199,959,526 of NC_138346.1, read as the reverse complement.
TTGGAAATTGATACTCAGTTCAGATGGTCTGCCACTGTGGTGGTGGCATTTTATCCCGTTTCATGAAAGGCCCTATGGTAAGTCTGTGTGGTGGGAAATACTAGCATTGGTAACATCTGATTATAAAGATAGTATAATCAAGCATGAGATACAGAATTACCAGTTCACTGAATTATAACTGGTCCAGGTTTTAGCACTATTAAGGAGGTGGAAAGGATAAAGAAAAGGCTGAATTCTGAAAATAGGCATGAGGTTGTGATTCACTTTGGGCAATACTCCTGAGGAAATAGTCCTCTCTGAGAAGAAAGTCGGATGCTAGGCTAGCCTGCATTTTCAGACAATTTCCCTAGTATAGTTGATTACGGATTCCCTCACCCCTAGGATACCTCTTGGGGAAATTCTTACCTAGTTTGTAATGTATTACAATAACAACCAAGGTTGTTAACCTGAGACAATCAATTCTGCTAGATTTGGACTCTTTGCCCCTGGAATTTCTCTTCAGCAGCCCTAATTGAGACCTTTCTAGGGTTCCCTCCCAATCCCGGAACAACTTTCTTAGTCCTGATGTATGCAATTTAACTTCCTCTAGAAGGTTCTATTTTCCTCTAACTTCCATTCCCATACTACTACTTCCCTGGCCCTTGCTTTTGGGAGCCAAAGGTGAGTTAGTTCCTACTGACAGTAATTCAACTTGAGACCATCGTTTTTGTCAAGGTACCTCCAAGAGCCAAACCTCAGTATACACCAATCATAGTCTGGGTCTTCTCTACTTAAAACAGCTTCCCTGACTCAATCAGGCACCTGAATTGAAGCACCTTTGGGATGTTCTTATGCAGTGACTATAGGTAAGTTCTCCAGAACACATAGATTCTAAAACCTGTGTTTATTTTTTTAAAAGGTTTTATTTCTTAGTAATCTCTATACCCAACATGGGTCTTGAACCCACAACCTCAACATCAGGAGTCACATGCTCCACCCACTCAGCCAGCCAGGTGCCCCTAAAACCTATCTTTTATACCCAATTGATTCTGTATCTATGGCTCATGGTCCAGGCTAAGACATGCCTGTTTCCTGGATAGATTATTTCAGCCAAGTATGATTCCTACTGCCTCTTCACAACTACTTGAAATTTCTGTTATGTTTTACGAGCCTCTCAGCCTAAAAGTAGACTACAACCTGCTTTGAAATTGCCTCTGGGTTCTCCTCTTGCATCTGTGGTTTCCAATTCTGTATTCTTTACTGATAGTTATGGCTTATAATATGGTATATATGGATTTATTTTTCTAGTTTTGAGAACAAAAATGAACAATAGTATTGAATCACATCTAAGGATAAACATGAAACTGGGTAATGACCCAGAGGAAAGACAAATTCCTTAACGGGCTTTGTAGGAGCTTCCAAAGAAAGCATACAGAGAGGGTTACTTGCATTTTGAAGTATAAGTTTGTTTTTTAAGAATTTCTCTGCTGTTTTCTTTAAAGAAATCTATGTATTATAGAGCAGACTGGAAGCCCAGAGCCCTGATTCAGCCTGAGACTTTGTTTGGTCCACATTTTTGTTTTAACTTTTTGTGAAATATAAATGCATATAGGAAAGTGCACAAATGACTGTACAATTTGAAAAGGTTAAACTACACACACCCATGAAATCAGCTACTAAATCAAGAAGGAAAAAAAAAAAAAAGTTACCAGCATCTTACCCAGCCAGGATAACCAACATCTAGCTCTCAACACCACAGCTCAGTTTTACCTGTTTTTGAATTGTTTTGTGACTGGTGTTTTCTCACTCAGCATGATGTTGTAAGATTCACCCTTGATGTTGTGTGAAGTTGTAATTGGTTCCTTCTCATTGCTCTGTAGAAACTAACTGTGCCATAGCTGATCCATTCTAATGATGGGTGCTTGGGTAGTTTCCAGTTTGGGGGTATTATAGATAATGCCTCTGAACATTCTTGTACATGAGTTTTGATGAACATATATATGCATTTATGCCTACATAGTCTTTCAAACATTAGGCCAGTTCACATGTAAAACTCAAAATTCAAGATACACCTCTTTAAAAAACAAAAACAAAAAATATAATAAAAAAAAAAAAAAACCCAGAAGAACTGACAACACTGGGTCCATATTTCCTCACAGCAACACTTGACTGGAACTGATTCCTGTCTCTGGTGGGGCATGGTTTCTTCACCATGTGACCCTGTTCCTATTATGGACCTAGACTTTCTTATTTGGTAGCCTGTTTTTTTGATTCAGTAATCTCTTAGGACACTCTTCCCCCAGATAATTGCAAAGCTTATTTCCTCACTTCCTTCAAGTCTCTGGTCACATGTTACCTTATCAGAGAGGACTTCCTTGACCACCCACCCTATTAAAAAATGGCAACTTCCCCTGCACTATGCTTTCTAGTTTTCTTTACCCTATTTTATTTTCCTCAATTTTACTTATCTGACATACTTTTTTTTTTTTTCCCTCCCCAAACTAGAATGGAAGCTCCGTGAGAGCAGGGGATCTTTCCGGTCTCTTACTCACTGCTGTTTCTACAGTCCCTGGAACAGTGCCTGGCATGTGGTAGAAGCTGAATAGATATTTGATGCATGAATACTAAATAGCCAATACTCATTGAAGGGGAACTATGTACCAAGCATTGTTCTAAGCACTTTACATTTGTTAACCCATTTGGTCCTCACAACAATCCTAAGTGGTGGATAACATTATTTACTTCATTTTACAATGAAGAAACATATTTACATTCTACTCTAAACAATAGATACATTGGAAGCATTGTAACTCATGAAATTTATTAAACAGAGTCTTTAAATGTCCTACAGAACTTAATACCTAAAAGGAGCCCTTCAATGAATCATTTTATAATAATGGTGTTTTATTTGAAGACATGTTTAGTTACTACCGAAGTTAAAATTTTCACTTGTAGGACTGAGTCTTGATCAGGCTGCAGCTTGGCTAGGATTGCAGAGATCTGGGGCAGTGGTAGCTGATAAGATTTTGTGATCTGTGCTAAGCAGCAAGTCCCCTGTGCCATCTCTCCAGAGTTCCAGGAAGGAAGTACTGGTGGGAGGGAAAGTTCACTTAATGAAGGATTTTAGAACCCAGATCATCTGTCAGTCACAGGAAGTACTGACTTACCACACTTATATTTCTATGTATCTGTGTAATCTCTATGCCCAATATGGGGCTCAAACTCATGACCTGAAGATGTAGTTGCACACTCTACTGACTGAGCCAACCAGGTGCCTCTGACTTATCACTTTGTTAATGGCCCTGTTTGAGATGTTGCCCGTGTCAGGGTCCCTGCTTAGAACTCCTTTCTTTCTTTGTTAAGGTCCTCCTCTGTGGAGCCCAACCCCTTGTGCCAGTCGTTACATAGGATCCCTACTCCATAGAACATCGATAGCACTGTAAAGCCTTTGCTAACTGAGCAAAAAGCAAATATTCCCTTGGTCCAGGAACAAAATGGAACTTTTATGCCACAGAAGTGCTAGGTTCACACTGCTTTTGACTGAGACACTCCGGTTAGCCTTTCTGAGCAAACTGGACTCATATTCTTGCCTTGTTTAAATTCTCTGTAGTTCCCGCCCAAGGACTAAGGAAGGATTTATCTGTAAAACATTGTCACAAATAGTTCAGACACAGTCATTGGTTTAATTATTTTTTCTTGGCACAAACTTAAAATTGAACCAGCCCTCCCTGGCTTCATTTCCCCTTGGCATTATCTCCAGAAATCTCATTTGCCCTCCATTTTTCTCTCTGATTATCAGATTGAGACTGTAGCTGTTCCCTGGTACACTGCTACTCAGACTTTTAGGTCTTATGTATCAATAAAAGAGGGGAAAAAATGGGGAGCCTGGGTGGCTCAGTTGGCTAAGCGACTGACTCTTGATTTCTGCTCAGGTCATGATCTCACAGTCATGAGATCAAGCTCTGCATTGGGCTCTTTGCTGAGAGCGGAGCCTGCTTTGGATTCTCTCTCTCTCTCTCTCTCTCTCTCTCACTCTCAAAATAAATAAACTTAAAAAGAGAGAGAGAAAAAAGTCTGAGGAACCAACCTGGAGTTCACGACATTACATTTTACCAAATAAAGATTTTTTTTTTAAATTTTTTAATGTTTTATTTATTTTTGACAGAGAGAGAGAGACAGAGCATGAGCAGGGGAGGGTCAGAGAGAGAGGGAGTCACAGAATCCGAAGCAGGCTCCAGGCTCTGAGCCGTCAGCACAGAGCCCGATGCAGGGCTCGAACTCACAGACCGCGAGATCATGACCTGAGCCGAAGTCGGACACTCAACCGACTGAGCCACCCAGGCGCCCCTAAAGATTTTTTTTTAAGTTTATTTATTTATTTTGAGAGAGAGAGAGAGAGAGAGAGAGAGAGTGAGCAGGGGAGGGGAAGAGGGAGGAGAATGAGAATCCCAAGCAGGCTCTGCATCCTCAGCACAGAGCCTGATGTGGGGCTTAAACTCACAAACCCTGAGATCATGACCTGAGCCTATATCAAGAGTCAGATGTTTAACCAACCAAGCCACCCAGGAGCCCCTTTAAAAAATCCTTATTTTAGGGATTTAATAAAATAAAAAACTTAAAAAATATATCCTTTCTGTGTCCACATTTTATTTTTTATTTAAAAAAAATTTTTAATGTTTATTTTTCAGAGAGAGAGACACACACACAGAGTATGAGCAGGGGAGGGGCAGAAAGAGAGGGAGACACAGAATCTGAAGCAGGCTCCAGACTCCACGCTGTCCGCACAGAGCCCATTGCAGGGCTCGAAATCGCAAATAGTGAGATCATGACCTGAGCTGAAGTCTGACACTTAACTGGATGAACCACCCAGGTGCCCCTTATTTTATTTTTTAATACATGCTTCTTTTTTAATTTTAAAAAACATTTTTATTTGTTTTTTGAGGGGAGGGAGGACCAGAGAGAGGGAGGCAGAGGATCCAAAGCAGGTTCCGCACCGATAGCAGAGAGCCTCATGCAGGGCTGACTCATGAACCATGAGATCATGACCTAAACTGATGTCAGATGCTTAACCCATTGAGCCACCCAAGTGCTCCTTGTCTCCACATTTTATTTTTTATTATTTTTTTTAATGTTGTTATTTTTATTTTTGAGACAGAGACAGAGCATGAGCAGGGGAGGGGCAGGGAGAGAGAGGGAGACACAGAATCTGAAGCAGGCTCCAGGCTCTGAGCTGTCAGCACAGAGCACGATGTGGGGCTCGAACCCACAGAATGTGAGATCGTGACCTGTGAGATCATGAGCTAAAGTCGGACGCTTAACTGACTGGGCCACCCAGGTGCCCCCCTCCCCGCTGCCGAACATTTCAAAAGGTATACTGACTCAGCATATTTCAATTTAGAATTACAAAAAAGAAAGAAAGAAAGGAAGGAAGGAAAAAGAAAGAAAGAAAGAAAGAGAAAGAAAGAAAGAAAGAAAAAGAAGAAGGAAGGAAGGGAGGAAGGAAGGTAAATGGCCAACTCTTATTGGCATAATTTGAAAAGAAAGGGCATTTTTACATCAAAAAGAGAAATAATCTCAGAATAAGGAACAGTCCTCTGCATTGAATACATTTAGCTTTATGAAAAACTCATCACATGACCATTACTTTTCTTCCTGGAGGACTGGTGAAAATTTCCTCTAGACTCTGAATTGAATTTTCAAGGCATTTTTACTGCTGGCTCTTTCTTGGTGCTTGTTCTTTTCTGCCCTTGATGTCTCTAACAGCTGCCTTTGGATATACACAGCTGTGAATAGTGTCCGAAGGCCACCTGGCCCAGCTGCAGGTCTTTTCTTCCTTTAGCCATGTTCTCACATTGCTCTTTCCATGCTTCCAGCCAGCCAGTCATAACCCACACCTGCACATAACAAAGCCAATCATCCACTTACCTTGGGATTTCCAAAGTGCCTTTCTTTTAACATTCAATTGAGCTAGTTAAGTCTGTACATTTAACTTTTTTTTAAGTTTATTTATTAGTATTTTTTTTTTAGTAATCTCTACACCCAATGTGGGGCTCAAACTCACAACCCAGAGATCAAGAGTCATATGCTCTTCTGACTGAGCCAGCCAGGCACCCCTGCACATTTCACTTTTTAACATATGTTGGTCCCACCAGACTTTCATTGATAAAATGGGGATTGACATTACTAGGGAGAATTCTGAAAATAACAAATTAATTCAACAAATATTTACTTAGCTTTGGAATATAAAGATCAATAATAAAAATACTTGTCCTATAAGAAGTCATACGTTTATTGAAGAAACAATATGTAAGCTAGGGGTTGGTTCTCTTAACCTGGGGTCCATGGGATAGATGGCTTGGGGATGGGACTGCTTAATGAGATTGTTGGCAAAAATTTGGGTGCATGTACCTTTTCCTAAGGAGAAAATTCATTATTCCCATTAGAGTCTCAACTGAATCCAAGACTTCCAAAAGAAAAATAAATTTTGAAGTAAGCAGTTTTAATACACTAAAATGTTACAGTAAGGAAATATGACTAATATTATGGGTGAACAAAGAATAGAGCACCCTTCTCCTTGGGGGAAGAAATAAGGCATCATTTGATGAGGGTCTTGAAAGACAGGAGCTGGGTAGGGGAGATGACAAGGGTTTTTGAGGCAGAAAAAACTGCATGTGCAGAATTGTGGGTTCCAGGAAAAAAAAAAAAGTGTATTTGAGAAAAAGTTCAGTGTGGCTGGGGCACAAGTACACAGTGAGAAATAGACAGAGCCAGAGAGCGGCAAGCTTTGTACACGTTGAGTAGACTATAGAAAACCAGCAGAAATCTTCAAAAATAAGCTCTTACACGGTCAGTTGTGTGTAAACATTTCTCTATTCCTGCCTTACTAAGGGGGTGACTTGGGCAGTGAGGTCTACTGCTCCTGAAGGCTAGAAAGTTTTGAGAACTAGAGCTCTAGGACCCAGCCCCAGCCCATGGCAAAATTCTGGAGTATGTACAATCTGTCCTCTTTTTCACTTTTTTTCTGTCTTATCCCCACTCCTCACTTCAAATATAAGGAAGGATTGCTTAGGTTTCTACCTTCTAGACATCTAAAGTGGTGGAACCAGAAGGGACCTTAGAATTTATTTTGATCCAACTTCCTTATTTTATAGCCTTGGAAGTAGATTCCAAGTGAGGGAATGGTTTACTCTCCTCGTCTCCCCTTCTGTCTCTCTGGTAAGGTACTGGGCCATTTGCTATTCTCTCTCTCTCTTCTGAGGAAATTGCATGGATTCCTTTGACTTCCACTAACATCTCTACACCAAAGATTCCAAGATTTGTATTCCCAGCTATGTTTCTCTATGTCCTCTGCCCTTTGTTTACAGAACATCTCTATCTGATGTTTTATGTTCTCCTGAAAACTATGTCTAAAGATAAACTTATGATCTTTCTCCACTCCCACAAATGTCCCCACATTAAAAAATGCCACCTCTGGGTGCCTGGGTGGCTTAGTCGGTTAAGCATCTGACTCTTGATTTCAGCTTGGGTCATGATCTCATGGTTCATAGGATCGAACCCCGATTTGGGCTCTGCACTGACTGCACATGGAGCCTGCTTGAGATTCTCACCCTCTCTCTCTGCCCCTCCCCTGCTCACACACACACTCTCTCTGTCAAAATAAATAAATAGGCTTAAAAAATGCTACCTCATCCATCCAACTAAAATAAAATCAGGTATCATCTTTGATAACTCCTTCACCTTTAGTGCTCTTCCCCCAATCTAATCCATCACCAAGACCTCTCATTTTACCTCCTAAAATGTTCATTTAGTCCATTTCTGTCTTCATTGCCACTGTGTTAGACCATTAGCTTTTGCCCGGACTTACTACAATCTTCTTCTAACTCCTAATTTACTCTCTTCTCCCTAGGTTTATTTTCCACACTGCAACCAGAAGGAACTTCTTAAAACACAAAACTCACACTGATCATTATTTGCAGCTAATGACTAAAGTCCCTGTTTTTCTCCTTTCTCCAGTCTCATCTGGTGCCACCCTCGCTCTCATTATGTGCCAGGCATGCTGGCCTTCTTTCAGTTCCTCACCAGTGTTAAGCTCCTTCCCCACATAGGGCCTTTGCACATACTGTTCCCAACTTCCCTTCCCTCCTTGTGTGGTCAATTTCTGGTCACCCTTCAGGTTTTAGCTGAAGCTTATGAGCTCAGGGAAAAATTCCTTAGCTCCTTGACTAGGCTAGGTCCATCTGTGCCTTCTCATTGCACTTTGCACAACTGTAACTGAATAACTATTTGCTCCCTGTCATCTCCCCTGACGTATAGGCTCCAGAGGTAAGTGAACTCTTAAGACTCTCTCTCCAGCACATTGTCTGGACCTCAATAAATACTTGCTAGAAGAGGGATTGAGGGGCGCCTGGGTGGCTCAGTCAGTTAAGCATCCAACTCTTTAAAAAAAAATTTTTTTTTTACATTTATTTATTTTTGATAGAGAGAGACAGAGCACAAGTGAGGGAGGGGCAGAGAGAGAAGGAGACACAGAATCCGAAGCAGGCTCCAGGCTCTGAGCTGTCAGCACAGAGCCTGACACGGACGGGGCTCACACTCATAAACTTCGAGATCATGACCTAAGCCGAAGTCGGACCGACTTAACCGACTGAGTCGGACCAGCTTAACCGACTGAAACACCCAGGTGCCCCAAGCATCCAACTCTTGATTTCAGCTCATTGTTTGTTAGATTGAGTCCTGCGCTGGGCTCTGTGCAGGGCAGGGAGCCTGCTTAAGATTCTCTCTCTCCCTCTCCCCCTGCCCCTCCACCCAATGGCAGAACTGGAATTAGAACCTAAATCCATTTCCAGTACAGTATTCTTTTCTCAAACCATGAAGGGTCTGTCCCTGTAAGATGATACGCCGCTCTCCAGACTTCCTCTTCCTTTCCCAGTGATTAAATTATCCCTCTTCTGTTCAGGGGCCAGTTATAGCCAATTTGGTGAACTAATCCAGGTTTAGAGTTTACCCTTCTTTCAAGGATATTTGCATTTTAACTGGGAAATCCTGGAGGACAGAAAATAATCCCAAAGGAACTACAGAAGTCCCCTTTTATCCACAGGGGATATGTTCCAAGACCTCCCTATGGGTATCTGAAACTGCAGATAGTATTGAACCCTATATATACTGTTTTTTTTTTCTATATATACATACCTATGATAAAGTTTAATTTACAAATTAGGCACAAGAGATTAACGATAATAATAAAACAACTGTAACAGTATACTGTAATAAAAGTTATGTGGATGTGGTCTCTTAAGAATATCTTATTGTAGCTGGAGGTGCCTAGGTGGCTCAGTCAGTTAAGTGTCTGACTCTGGATTTTGCCTCAGGTCATGATCTCATGGTTCGCGAGATCAAGCCGTGTGGCAGGCTCTGTGCTGAGAGTGCAAACCCTGCTTGGGATTCTCTTTTCCTCTCTCTCTGCCCCTCCCCCACTCAAAACGAGTAACTAAACACTTAAAAAACAAAAAACAAAAAATATCTTATTGTAGCTTTCTGCATTCGTGCTTGTGGCAGTGGCAGCAAGGGTGCCCTTGACATGTATAACAATGCTGGCAAGTTCATGGACCTGTATGTGCAGCAGAAATGCTCCGCCAGCAACCACATCATCAGTGCCAAGGACCACAGGTCCATCCAGGTGAACACAGCCAAGATTGACAAGGTGACAGGTAAGTTCAGTGGTGTGTTTATTTTTTTTAAGTTTATTTATTTATTTTGAGAGAGAGAGTGTGCACGAGTGCAAGCAGGGGTGGGGAAAAGAGTGAGGGGGAGAGAGAATCCCAAGCAGACTCTGCATTGTCAGCACGGAGCCTGAAGTGGGGCTCGATCCCCCATACTGTGAAATCATGACCTGAGCTGAGGTCGAGTTGGATGCTTAACTGAGCCACCCAGGCATCCCCTCAATGGTCAGTTTGAAACCTTTGCTATCTGTGGGGCCATTTGCAGGATGAGTGAGTCAGATGACTCCATCCTCTGACTGGCCAAGATCCACAGCATCATTTCAAAGAATTTCTGACTGGAGAGGATGAAGGACGTGGGATATGTGTCATAAATAAGTAGCACCTCCCCCCCCCCCCCCACCATTCTTATTACAATATACTCACCCTTCTTGTGATGATGTGAGATGATAAAATGCCTGCATGATGAGATGATGTGAGGTAAAAGATGTAGGCATTGTGACCTAGCATTAGCCTATTATTGATCTTCTGACACATGTCAAAAGAATCATCTGGTCTGGACCACAGTGGACCGTGGGTAACTGAACCCGTGGAAAGTGAAACCTCAGATAAGGGAGAACTACTGTAAGAAAAATTTCAGGCACCACAAAAGTCATTGGAAGGAGGGAATTTTCACTACTATCCCTTAATCGGATTATAGGAAAGGAATCTTCAATGTACCGGATTTGCTTCTGTTTATGTGTGTGTGTTTTAAACTTTATCTTCACAACAAACCTGTTAGGTAGATGTTATTATCCCCTTTATCAAATGAGGGAATCTCTGAAAGTTCTAGTAATTTACCTAATATTGCAAATCTGGTGGTGAAGCCTCCCCTTCCCAGGACGTGACTTTTGGTCAATCCTCTGTTGATCATATCGTGCTGCTTTCAAGTATAGGCAACTGCTTACAATTTATACAAAAGCCTGGGCTATGAGGTTAACTGGCTGAATATCTTAAAAAAGAAAAAAAAAAAAAGGATTACTAGGTTTCTCTTATTTCCTTGGTGGGATCTATGCTCTGAGACTTGACATTTTATGGTTTCTGTCAGAAGTCCATCACATATCGATGCCTGGCCTTATTCATTCCAACCATAAATGTGATGGTGTGCAGAAAAAATGCTTTGAGCACTTTGAGCAAAATTATAATGCAAAATCCAAGGTGCTGTGTTATCATTTATTTTACTACTGAGTCCACCAAAGCCTCCTATTTCCAGAGAGTGGATGGTATCAAGTTGACACGGAATAGTGCATTATTTATCTGTTTACTACTATTTGCAATAACAAAAGTTATTAGGAGATGGGTGCCCTAGGATCAAATATCCCTACATGAATTAGGTTTGCTGCTGATTACAAATGTCTTTGCCCATATTTTGGATCTCCTCTGGATTATGATTCCTGAAAACAAGATTTCTTTTGAGGGTGGAAGTACACTATTGTGTTTCTCTTAGTGTCAGATACACATGATTATTTAATAGCTTTGTGACCTTGGGCACATTACTTAACCTCTCTGTTTCTCCAGTTGTAAAACAGACTGACAACTATTTTGAAGCTGCTGCTAGCTTTTAAATGTTTTAAAGAACCTATCAACAGTACCTAACCTACAGCAGGTATTCAGTTAGAATTAATCTCCCTCCTTTCCCAGAGTAAGGACATTCTCTCTTGGAAGTTCGTAGTTTTATAGATTCTCTGGACTTGTTGAACATACATGGAAAATTTTGTGTAGATGAGTGAGGTCTGCTTTTCCTGAAAATAAAGCCACTCTTTAACAGAGTATCCTGGCGGGCCAATGACTTCCCTAAAAAAGAGCTGTAGATGATCTCTGCAATGCCAAATATCCTTTGCAGGGGACCAGATTTTTTGTGGATGTTTTAGTCTTTGGGCACTCTTTTTGAAGTCCAACAGAGGAGGATAATCAGGTCCCTGGTGGTAGTGGTGGCGGCGTGTCTTTCTCTGGGCAGGACCCCATTAAGTTTCCCTGGGGGCTGTGACCCCTCTCAGGGTTCCCTCCCACATGGGGGTGGGGTGCCATTTGCAGCTGGGAGGCTGGTTTATTTTGAGGTCTCTGGCGCTCCGGGGGTCGCTTCTTGAGAAAACAGGCTTTTGTGGGTTTTCTCAAGCTAAAAACTACTCTATCCAGGTGTTAGTCAAAACCTCGCGGCACGACCCTGGCCGCCCCCACCTTCCTACAGGCCCCAATCCTGAGGCGGTGGGGGCGGGGAGGCCGCACTCGCCGCTTCCGCTCCTCCAGACCACCAGGGGGCGCTGCACCCCCGCCTCTTCCTTCCCGGGGTGCTTCGCGCCGGGCCCCTTCCGCGTGGGTGAGTGAATGTGAGAGTCAGCGTCGCGCCGCGCGCGCCGTTCGCCTCCGCCGCTCGGCGCCCTTATTTCGGCTGCGAGGGGCGGGCGCGCGCGTAAAGGCATAGAGACGGGCGTTGAGTTCTCGGGCTAGAGCGTCGCCGAGTCGGAGCCGGAGCCCGAGCCGCGCGCTGTGTCTCCGCTGCGTCCGCCGAGGCCCCCGAGTGTCAGGGACAAAAGCCGCCGCCGCGCCGCCTGCTCCCGTCGCCAGGGCTCATCCGCCGCCGCCGCCGCCCTGACGAGAGTCCACAGCTGTCGCCACCCGTGAGGATCCGAGAGCCATGTCGGCCAGCAGCCTCTTGGAGCAGGTACAGGCCCGGCCCGCATGCCTCGGCCATTGTGTGAGGCGAGAGGTAGTCCGACTAGGCCCGGGCCCGCCGCCCCCGGTCGGGCCGAGCAGAGGCGGCGCCTCTCGCGGGCCGGGTTTCGGGCCTCTCAGGCCGGCCGCACCCAGCGCCTCGCCCTCAGCCCGTACTCCCCGCTTCTCCCGCTTCTCCCTGGGCCTCGGAGCCCACCGGCCGCGCCGCCTTCGCTCTTCTCAGCAGGCCTCTTTTCTTCCTTGTTTCCTTCCCCTTCCTTGAAGCCCTAGTCTGCTCGCGTTGTTTCTGGCGCGTCCCCCGCTTTCTCTCCGCGGGCCCCGCCGGCCTGCGCTTTCCCCGCCTCCCGTTTTCAGCCTCCCCCTCACCACCATTCTTGACGCCTCCCCTCAGGCCTGCTCCTTTATTCCCTTCTCGGGCCCGGCTTTAATTTGTCTTTTCTTTTCCATTTCTTCCTCGGACGACTTGCTGCTCGGCGACGTTTCCTTCGCCCGCAGAGACCAAAAGGTCAAGGAAACAAAGGTGAGCCCAGCTCTGCCGGTAGCCCTGGGCTGGGGGGTGGGGGTGGGGGGGTGGGGGGTAGGGGTTGGGGGGGGGGTCTCCGGGAGGCGCCCCAGGGAGAGGACCTTTCGGAAGCCGCTTAGTCCGCAGGTGCCTCACACTTAAGTATTTGACCCTTTCGGTGTGTTCTTGCAGCTGGCGAACAGCTTCTCAGTGAACAAGGAGTAATTCATTAAGGGTGGGGGTGGATTCGGTTTTGAAATGTCCCAGGTCCTTAGTTTCCTGTAGGTCTTAGAAGGCCTTTGTTTTTCATCCTCGTGGATCACACTCTGGAAGTACTCACATGTGGTGGGGGAGGGGAAGCGGGAGGGAATTGAAATCTAGAGGAGCCAATAAAATGACCTTTTTAGATCAACTTGCTCTGGGTGGAGGGAGACATTTTCATTGATTATTATTGCTCAGCAGTCACTCTCGTCTTTATCCGTTTGAAATTCACACTTAACTTGCTCTGTTTAGTAAGGTTTTTCTCTGGTTAGAATATATTTGACTAATTTGGGAGGTAGGTGGTACGACTAAGACATTCCTGTAATTTACTTGAATTTTTTTCCCTTTAGTACAAAATGGATCTGTACATCAAAAGGATGGATTAAATGATGATGATTTTGAACCTTACTTGAGTCCACAGGCAAGGCCCGTGAGTAGTTAACCATTTACATGCCTGATCAAAGGGTGTAGTAAACCATATTCTTTCTCTGCCCTATTAGTAAATCTGATTTTCAGGGGTTGGCTTTCTTAATACCACTCAATGTGTTGTAAGAAGAGTTATTACAAATGTTGCAGACAGTGTTAAGATTCTCATTTCTGTTGCCAGCAAACATTCTGAGATGAGACTGACTGATAACACTTCAGGGTATACTGACAGCACTGTTAGTAGTTCTCCTTACCAAAAATGTAACAGTGGAAAACTGAAGAATACTTTCAAGTTTAAATATTCTGACTTTTTACCCCCGAAACCTTTTTCTTTTAGGAAAACTGGATTCATATGTGATGGGAAAAACTAATGTAAAATCACCTGAACTTTATTCAGTGCTGCAGAACTGGTCTCTTCCCTTTCATCTGGTCACTAGTTAGTGGGTTCTTAGATTATCCTAACTTTTAGACTTAGGTATTCGTTTTTCAAGTTGAAATGTATCTGTAGAGATCAACTTTGTACACCGCTGGTTTCTCGCTTATGGGAGCTATAGGATTTCTAAAATGGAGTTAAAGGAAGATAAAACACTTTGGCACACACAAATGAAGATCGAGAATGATTAAGGTTTTTGACATGTTATCTGTCTTCTGATGTTTTAGATGTAATCTGTTTTTATGTCTTCTAGCTCCATGTAAGTTCATACATTGACAAGACTTGTGCATATAGAAACTGCTTTGATTTGTCAGTTCTTTTAAATTAATATTTTGGGTTGTAGGTAATGTTTATAAATCCACAGATTAATAAGCCAAAAGGAAAACTGACAGCAACCCATCTAAAATACCCTAAAAGATGAAAAAGCTTATGGGGCATTTAACAGATGCTGTACGATAGATGCAAGTCTTGAGTAACTTGAGATATTGGTGCATGCCCGTATTTGGGCCTAATTCTTACATAAAACTTTTAGATCTCTTATGTAAAATTTTCTGCATTGAGAGTGTAGAAACCACTTAAGCAAGGGATTGGGAAAAGTTTTCAAAAATCAACCAGTTAATCAGGAAAAATGGGAAAGGAAGTAGAGGAATGAACTATTAATAGATTCCTGCTATTGAAGTAGTTTCCTTACATAATCATTATAACAGGGAGAGTGGGAGCATTTGGAAACATAATTCTAGGTAGTTCTTGTGAAATAATGTGTAGTTCAGATTTTTGAGCTCAGGGACATGTGGGAACCTGCCAGTTCAGGTGTAGGCATTCAGCTATATAATGGCATAACCTGTGATATTAAGTGCATGCTTTTTATTTCTCAAGCTAAAGCTTAAATGTCTTAAAACAATTTTGGGGAGGAGGGGAATAGAAATCATAGTTAAATAGATGGATAACCTGAGAATCTTTGTCCTTTGTAGTTAATCGTCAAGAGTAATTCATCTGCTTTTTAACCATTATTCATCGCCTTAATGTTGGAATAATCCTTCAGGCTTAATCCATTGGTTATAGACTGAATTTCTTACTCATAATGGATTTGAGTCTGTTAAATTTTAATACTGTCTTCAAGAAAAATAGACTTCTCTTAAACTTGAGGGTATGTGTGAAAAGGCTTAGCTTCCTTTCCTTTTTTTTTTTTTTTTTTTTTTTTAAGGAAAATTTTGGCAGAGAAAAGCATCATTTTATCAGGCCGCATTAGTCGAAACATTTAATTTTAAAGAGATACGTTTGGCTAGGAGAAGTACTTTTGGCTTTGGGAATAGAAACTTAAGGCCTAACATAGTTATGGTCATCCAAGTCTCTTGAGAGTAAAATTCTCTATTCACTAGTTAATGGATTCTTATGTACCAGAGCTATTATTTTAATTCTAGTGTAGTTAACATACAGTGTTCTATTAGTATCAGGTATATAATACAGTGGTTCGACAATTTTATAAATTTCTCCGTGCTCATCAAGATAAGTGTACTCTTGTACTAGAGTTATTTTCAAGTTAGGGTAAAGTACTCTATTTTGAATTGAGCTGTATGTATATTTACAGAGACCAATTTTTTGTATCTCCAGCTTCTCACAGGACTATTCTGTGAATTCTAGCATTTATAGAAAAGTTAAGATACTGTTCATAAACTAAAGTAAGATCAAGAATGATGTCTTTACAGTGTAATCTGTCTTCCAGTGTGGAGACTAATTGAATATAAGTTTATATTTCTGGGAAATTCTTTAGGATAATTCTTTTTTTTTTAAAGAGTCGAACTTTACCATGTTTTTGGAATTCTGTTTTTAATGGAAAAGTTAGGTGTGCATTTGAGCTTACAGCCAATAATTTTATAGGTGAAGTACAACAGGTAGCAAGGTTTTTCTAGTTTTAAACTCTGGAATCCATTGTACATTTTCTTTCCAGGTTATAATTAAATAGTGGCATTTGTTGATGTTCCCAAATGGTTTGCCAAGAGGCTGGCAATGTAAACTAGGTGTAATGAACTTTGGATTATGGTTGAGGAATGGCAACACAGATTTTTGGGATAGAACTTGTAATTTCCAGTTCTTTTTGTGTTGTTTTATCTATTGTATGGTTTTGATAGAAAACTCTTAGGAACACTCCTGATGTGTCAAAATTCCTACTCCTGAAATCCAGAGATAACGGGTTTTAGTAGAAGCATCATCTCAACAGTTCTGTAGAACTGTTATTAATACTGTCGTTAATACTGTTGATGAGATGCTGGGTTTTCCCTTCACTGAATGATAGTGCTTAAGTTAAGGTCCACATCACTGTATGTCACTTTAACTTGAAGTGTTTAAACATTTCACTTGTTAAACCAAAATCTCTTACAGTGTAAAAATTCCAGCAAGTTTGTGGGAAGAGACCACCTGAGGTGGTCATTTGCTTTTTTAGTTGAATTTGAGTTGTGTGAATAATTGGAAGAGGAAATGTCTTGATTGTTGTTTTATTAATTTTTGTGTTTAGTTGTGATTTGCCTGTTTGTTTTGTTTTTTTCCTTCCACAGAATAATGCATACACTGCCATGTCAGATTCCTACTTACCCAGTTACTACAGTCCCTCCATTGGCTTCTCCTATTCATTGGGTGAAGCTGCTTGGTCTACTGGGGGTGATACAGCCATGCCCTATCTAACTTCTTATGGACAGCTGAGCAACGGAGAGCCTCACTTCCTACCAGATGCAATGTTTGGACAACCAGGAGCCCTAGGTAGCACTCCATTTCTTGGTCAACATGGTTTTAATTTCTTTCCCAGTGGGATTGACTTCTCAGCTTGGGGAAATAACAGTTCTCAGGGACAGTCTACTCAAAGCTCTGGATATAGTAGCAATTATGCTTATGCACCTAGCTCCTTAGGTGGAGCCATGATTGATGGACAGTCAGCTTTTGCCAGTGAGACCCTCAATAAGGCTCCTGGCATGAATACTATAGACCAAGGGATGGCAGCGCTGAAGTTGGGTAGCACAGAAGTTGCAAGCAATGTTCCAAAAGTTGTAGGCTCTGCAGTTGGTAGTGGGTCCATTACTGGTAACATCGTGGCTTCCAATAGTTTGCCTCCAGCTACTATTGCTCCTCCAAAACCAGCGTCTTGGGCTGATATTGCTAGCAAGCCTGCGAAACAGCAGCCTAAGTTGAAGACCAAGAATGGCATTGCAGGGTCAAGTCTTCCACCACCCCCAATAAAGCATAACATGGATATTGGAACTTGGGATAACAAGGGTCCTGTGGCAAAAGCCCCCTCACAGGCTTTGGTTCAGAATTTAGGTCAACAGCCAACCCAGGGGTCTCCCCAGCCTGTAGGTCAGCAGGCTAACAATAGCCCACCAGTGGCTCAGGCATCAGTTGGGCAACAGACACAGCCATTGCCCCCACCTCCACCTCAGCCTGCCCAGCTCTCAGTCCAGCAACAAGCAACTCAGCCAACCCGCTGGGTAGCACCTCGGAACCGTGGCAGTGGGTTCGGTCATAATGGGGTGGATGGTAATGGAGTAGGACCGTCTCAGGCTGGATCTGGATCTACTCCTTCAGAACCTCACCCAGTGTTGGAGAAGCTGCGGTCTATTAATAACTATAACCCCAAGGATTTTGACTGGAATCTGAAACATGGCCGGGTTTTCATCATTAAGAGCTACTCTGAGGACGATATCCACCGTTCCATTAAGTATAATATCTGGTGCAGCACAGAGCACGGTAACAAGAGACTGGATGCCGCTTATCGCTCCATGAACGGGAAAGGCCCCGTTTACTTACTTTTCAGTGTCAACGGCAGTGGACACTTCTGTGGCGTTGCAGAAATGAAATCTGCTGTGGACTACAACACATGTGCAGGTGTGTGGTCCCAGGACAAATGGAAGGGTCGTTTTGACGTCAGGTGGATTTTTGTGAAGGACGTTCCCAATAGCCAACTGCGACACATTCGCCTAGAGAACAACGAGAATAAACCAGTGACCAACTCCAGGGACACTCAGGAAGTGCCTCTGGAAAAGGCTAAGCAGGTGTTGAAAATCATAGCCAGCTACAAGCACACCACTTCGATTTTTGATGACTTCTCACACTATGAGAAACGCCAAGAGGAAGAAGAAAGTGTTAAAAAGGTAACCGGTTTACCATTATTAAGACTTTTAGAGAAGGAAAAATGTACAAGAGGGAACAGGAGAGTTATTATACTGAATGGTTAATAAAAGCTCTGTAAGTAACAAGCGTATCACTTAACAGTTCAAGCCTTTGTGGAAGTATAATTGGTGTTACTGTTTGACTTAGTGTATAGAAATGTGGGCTTAAATTAACGGAAAGCAGAAACTGTAGAGAAACTGAATTTAAATGATGCAAAAGAGGTGAATAAGGCCAAAAGAAATGCAGAGAGCATAATTGAAGTGATAGAACCATGGAAATGAAAGTAGGAAAAGATTGAGGCTGTAATATGGCAGAGAAAAGGTAAAAGTTATGTTGTAATTAACTTTTGGCCTAACTTGGGTACAGTGGTTAAATCAGAGTTAGTGTGTCACCAGCCCTGACATCACTTTCTGCTTGCCTTTGACAATTGGCAGTATTAGTGTATTTTTCAGAACTTTCTTCCTTATTCCTATCCTTAGTGTTCTACTTTATTGTTTTTTCCCAAACCTTTTTCCCATTGGAAAAGTAATGTTTATTATATAAAACTTCAAAAACATGATTAGAAAAAGCTGGTCTTCTGCTCTTAAAATTCTCCTGTATTCCTGAGGAGTAACCTTCTCTTGTTCCTCTGTAACAAGTGAGTCTTGGGCAGAATCATGGAGAATAGGTCCAAACTAAAATGTTGGAATTTACTGGAAAGTGTTGGTAATGCTTGGTCTGTGTGTTTTGAGTGAATGTAAACTTTAAGACGGTAGAGAATGATAAAGTACTGGTTGGGGCAGAGCATACGTTATCTAGGATTTAGACATATTTAAATGTTGGAAGTAGGTGAAAAGATTATTGTGGGTAAAGAGAAGGTTCTTTTTCAAGATTATTAATGATTGGGAGAATTCTAAGTGGTCAGGTTTAAATGTAAAATAAAACCTAATAAACTTATGTAATATATTTTTCTTATGTTTGTGATGAATTCCTAGGGATTTTATATATTTGATCTAGGATCTGAGGTACTTGTTATATCTCTGTAAAAACTTTTGAGCACTGGGAGGATGGCTCTTTGGTTAGATTCTCCTTCTCCATAACACCTAAGAATCAGGGGCATGGTTGTTCAACTGAAGTAGGATGGTTGCCATTCTAGTGTGTGCAGTTGAATAAAAAATGGAGATATGCTTGTCAGTGATGCTAAAAGTATTGGGGATACAGAACCACATTACTGAAAAGTTGCCTGTCAGAAAAAAAAACACTCCTTTTTTTGTCCTTTAAATTCTCTTCCCTTCCCCAAACTTTAACAGTGTAACTTAAAACCTGCCCTCATCTTGTAGAAAGATAGTTTACTGATTAGTTTTGCTAGGGCATGTGAAAGGCTCAAAAGATGTTTTAACTGACTTCTGAATCTAGAGGAACAAGGAAGGGAGGCCTTTTAAGCATCATGTATTGACACAGCAGATTATTATTGTTTGTGAGGGCCATTCAGGTGCTTAGTTTAACCACTCAAAACATGCATAGTATCAATCCCGTATTATAAATCTGCTTGCATATATCTGCACGTTCTGTCTACATCTTGTGATTAAAAATAGGAAGGCAGGGGCACCTACATGGCTCAGTCGGTTAAGTGTCCAACTTCAGGTCAGGATATGATCTCACGGTTTGTGAGAGAGCCCCACATCAGGCTCTCCACTGTCAGCAGAGAGCCGGCTTCAGATCCTCTGTCCCCCTTGCGCTCTGCCCCTCCCCCACTCATGTGTATGCGCTCTCTCAAAAAAAATATATTTTAAAAAGTAGGAAAGCAAAGATTTCAATGTTTTCAGGAATGTACAGCATAGATAATAAGATCAACCTGTAGGTGTTAGAACTAGTGGAGAAGCTTGGGTTTAAAAATGAAGTAGCAGGGGTGCCTGGGTGACCCCAGTCAGTTGAGCATCTGACTCAAGTCATGATCTTGAGGATTGTGGGGGTGGTGTTGAGCCCCAGGTCAGGCTCTGCACTGATCGTGTGGAGCCTGCTTGGCATTCTCTCTCTCCCTCTCTTTGCCCCTCTCCTTGCTTGCACATGCTTTTTCTTTCTTAAAATAAACATTAAAAAAAAAAAAAAATGAAGTAGCAAATTTAAGGGCTGTTAATTTATGTAAACTTTCAATCAGGTTTGTATTTGTATTAAATTCACTTGAGTGGTTCAGTGAATAATAATTGAACTTCATAAGGAGGTGTAAGATTCACAAATTGGAATTGACCAGTGTTGGGATGTTTTCACAGTGAGTAATAATAATCAAGGTTTAGCGTCTTTGTTTAGCCGATTAATGGATCAGTCTTAAAGCTATTCCATAAAGACTTTTGATGAATGAGTATACTAATTGTTCTCAGGTTAGTGAACAAACCACCAAAAGTAAAAACAAACAAAAAAAAGCTTCGATTATACTTGCGTGAGATTACTTTTTAGTTTACCTTTTGTGAGAAGAGATTGCTGGGGTTTCAGGAAGGTCCCTATGATTGCTTCTAAACCCAGTTACCATTTCAGTCAGTATTGCCTTCTCTTGCCCGCTGTTATCCTTAACATCCTTACATAACTGACTCTAAAGCCAGTCTTTATTAGGCTTCCAATACAAAACAAGTTTCATGAGAGTGAAACTGATAGCTCATTGAGGCAGTAGACTCCTTTAGTTAGGGTGTTTGTATGTGCACCTTTGTGTTATTTACAAGATTGCAAAAAATTGTGCCAGATGGGCATGGTAACTCAATAAGTAGAGAAATACTTAAGCTTCATCCTGAAGATGATGTCACAGCTATTCTAAAGTTCCATGATTGGGCATGTATCTTGGCAGAACACACTGAAGCAGAACCATAGCCATTTTTGCCTAGTATTACTGACTTGTTCTGTTCCATGATCTACTTCAGTAGTATCATAGAAACTTCAAGCACTGGATCTATGGCTTGAAACTTGAGCAGCTTTTAGTGACATTTTCCATGTGTTGTTTATTTTGTATACTTCAGATACTATTTTGTAACCTGCTTTCTGCAATTATTTAGAACTTTTCCTTAATTGTTAAATATTCTTCTGTGACATCACTTTTGATGGCTTCATAATATTCTATCATAGATTTATTATAATTTTCCAATCCTTAATTGTTAGGTTTGTCAGCGTCTTTATATTTTTTTCCAGCTGAAATAACACTGCAGTGAACATCCATGATATAAATACTGATTTACACTTGTCCTTTAGTGTTATTGTTGGGTCAAAGGGTGTATGCTCTTGAAGGTCTTGGCTGTGCTGTATATTGCCATATGGGGCTTTTTCTTTTTGAAAATTTTGAAAGAATCACTGTCAAAAGAAGACAGTGAGTTAACTTCTTTATTTCAACTTTAGAATAGTCTGGCATAAAGGGAGAGTTACTCCTTGCATAAGCGATAATGTTTTTTTATAAGCTTCATAATAGTTTAATATTTGTCTTGTATGTCTAGTCTTTCAACTGTAGGTAAAAGTAGGAAGAGTAGAGGGGAACAAGGACTGCATAATTTTCTTAAAGCCTAGCCCCTGGGGTGCCTAGGTGGCTCAGTCTGTTAAGCGTCTGACTCTTGACTTCAGCTCAGGTCATAATCTCACAGTTCTTGAGTTCAAGCCCAGTATCAAGCTCTGTGCTGATAGCACGGAGCCTGCTTGGGATTCTCTGTCTTCGTTTTGTCTCAAAAATAAATAAACTTAAAAAAAAAAAAAAAAAGTTTTAAAGCCTGGCCTCGTGTTAGATTTAATCAGGCACTTGGGTAAATGATTTTTCTGAATAATTGGAAAGCTAATGGGAGAGAAATAGATCTAGAGAAGATGTGATTATAGTGACAATGGCTCAAGGTATGTATTTTTAAAAATTTCGTTGTTATTAAATAAAAATAGCAGGATTTCTTAAATACTTCTAGAGTTATTCCTATTTTCAAGCAGAAGACCTAAAAATAGTGACTTGGAATGTGTTTGGATATATTTAAGATTCATTATGCTGTTTAAGAATTGAGATGAAGCTATTTGCCTTTTCTTTGAACAATTTTTTACTCTGTGCTAGATATTACTGAGAAAGCAGGAGTGTGTTGTCAGGGAGCCTTATACTCATGACAGGTAACTGTACAAAACAGTATTTTTCTCAAGATATGCACAGAATGCCAATTTGGAAGCTTGACGATTGTCTAACCCAGCCTGGGGTATATAGGTGGATTGGTCCCAGAAGAATCCTGGAAGAGGTGACTTTTGAGCTGAGCCTTCAAAGATGTATAGAAGGTTGCCAGAGATGTTTGGGGAAGAATGAACACAGATTCAGGACAGCTCACGTCTATGACACTGTATAGATAATAACTTGGAACAAGAAGTCCTGTACAGTCCAAGAGCTAGTCTAATTGGTATTTGTGGAGTGGGTTTCCCTACAATGGAAGTTTGTTGGAGATGAGGAGAAGGAAGTTGAATGAAATGTTTATGCAGTTAGTTTGATATAGAAGGAACTTACTGAGTCAGGTACAAAGTTGGCTTAAATTCTAGAGTTTAAAAGAAAGAATAAGACCTAATTTGAATCAGAAACTCATTGATGTTACTTTTTTCTTAAGTTTTTATTTTAATTCCAGTTCATGTACAGTGTTGTATTAGTTTCAGGTGTACAGCATAGTGATGCAACAATTCCATATACCAGCCCATGCTCTCCTTGATGTTAGCTTTGCATGGAAGGCAATGGGGAGCTTGTAGAAGTAAAGGTGAACGAGTATATGGTAATAGATGCCATTACTAAATACTAGCAGCTTACTTTTTCCAGTGATGTGTTTCATACACATTATCGTATTTCTCATCAGATGCCTTAGTGTGCTTAGAAGAGATGATTTGGAAGGGGAATATGATAAGTGTAATCAAATACTTTTAAGACCAGTAGGTTTAGGGGTGCCTGGCTCAGTTGGTAGAGCATGTGACTCCTCATCTTAGGGTCATGAGTTCAAGGCTTATGTTGCTTACTTAAACAAACAAACAGACAAAATCCCACAACTTTGTAGGTTTATTCTCCAAGCCAGAAAACAGCACCAGAACCAATGGATAGAGGTTATGGGAAGAGTTTTGTAAATAAAAGGGAGAACTTTCTAAAAATGGAGTTCTTAGTCACAAGAGGGTTTCAAGAAGGGACCAAAAGAACTTTAATTAGATACATTGTAAAGAAAGTTTATATGTGGAATAGTCTAACCAGATAAACCCAGGGTAAGGTTAGCCAGCCCAAGATAACGTGTGAAATTCACGGAGAGGAATTGATGCTCCTAAACAGGTCTTTTTAGGAAGGTTATTTCTGTTCTATAATTTTTGACCTAAATATTTATTACTTATAAAAAGAATAAAGGTCTTAAGGCTAGAAGGACATGAATGACAGAAAAGATTGGTAGATTTCCAGTAAATCTTAGCACAGATAAGGTATGTGGATGGTTATCTTTAATATAGTTACTGTATTAGTATTAATGAAAAAGTTATCTAAAACAATACTAAAGGTTTATTTTTTATAAACTTTTTTTAATGTTTATTTTTTTTATTAAAAAAATTTTTTTATGTTTAATTTTGAGAGAGAGAGAGAGAGACCACACGAGCAGGGGAGGGGCAGGGAGAGAGGGGGAGACAGAATCTGAAGCAGGCTCCAGGCTCTGAGCTGTTAGCACAGAGCCCAGCGCGGGGCGAGAACTCATGAACCACGAGATCATGACCTGAGCTGAGGTTTGACACTTAACTTACTGACCTATCCAGGTGCCCCTAATGTTTGTTTTTTAGAGAGAGTGAGGGAGGGGCAGAGAGAAAGAGGGAGGCAGCATCAGAAGCATGCTCTGCACTGTCAGCAGAGCCTGATGCGGGGCTTAAACCCATGAACCACAGTGAGATGACTTGAGCCTAACGCAGACACTTAATCGATTGAACCGCCCAGGCACTCCAGGACCTTTTTTTTTTTTTTTTTTAAGTTTTTGGGTTTTTTTTAGAGTGTTGATATGTGTGTGTGAGGGGGAGGGGCAGTCAGAGAGGGAGAGGGAATCTTAAAGAGGCTCCACGCCCAGAATGGAAAACATGGGGCTCGATCTCACCACCATGAACTGAAATCAGGAGTGGGACACTTAACCGACAGAGCCACCCAGGTGCCCCTAAAACATACTAAAGCCTTTTTTTTTTTTTTTTTTTTTTTTTTTGAATTTTAAGTTTATTTTTACTTTTTTGAGAGAGAGTGTGTATGTGCTGGGGAGGAGCAGAGAGAAAGGGAGTGAGAGAATCCTAATCAGGCCTCACACACAGTGCAGAGCCCCAAGTGGGGCTCGAACCCACAACCGTGAAATCATGACCTAAGCTGAAATCAAGAATCGGACGCTTAGCCTACTGAGTCACCCAGGCGCCCACATACTGAAGACTTACTAAAAAAATATAGAAGTGATTATTTAAGAGACATGTTTCTTTCTTTTTTTTTTTTTTTAATATTATTTTTTGAAGGGTGCAAGCAGGGGAGGGGCAGAGAGAGGGAGACAGAAGTGGGCTCTGTGCTGACAGGCCGACAGCAGCGAGCCTGATGTGGGGCTCAAACCCGTGAACCATGAGATCATGACCTGAGCCGAAGTTGGTCGCTCAACCAACTGAGCCACCCAGATGCCCCTGTTTCCTTTTTCTTAAAAGTAGTTTTCCTGTGGTGTTGGTGCAAGTAATGCTTGTCTTTATAAGGAAGTTTTTTTTTTTTTTCTTTGTGGCCATCTTTTTCCTCCCTAATTCTTTGATTTGGGCATTTAATCCCTTGGGAAATATTTGAAGCAAGCAACCTTGGCTCCATATTCTTTTCTTTTTATTTTTTTAAAAAATTTTTTTAAAGTTATTTTTTTAAGTAATCTCTGCACCCCACGTGGGACTCAGACTCATGACCCTGAGATCAAGAGTCATGTGCTCCACCTACTGAGCCAGCCAGGCACCCTGCTCCATTTTTAACTTATTTTATTATTATTTATTTAAATGTTTATTTTTGTGAGAGAGAGCACGCGCGCGTGCACAAGTTGGGGAGGGACAAAGGGAAAGAGAGGCACTGAATCAGAAACAGGCTCCATGCTCTGAGCTATCTGTCAGCACAGAGCCCGCCATGGGACTTGAACTCCTGAACCCAAGAGGTCATGCGTGACCTGAGCTGAAGTCATATGCTTAACCGACTGAGCCACCCAGGCGCCCCTCCATTTTTAACTTTAGAAAAAAATTTAAAATATGTAAGTAAAACTTGTGACATAAAAGAAAGAAAATATCACTTTAGCCAAATATGTTTTCGTATTAAATAAATACGAATAAATACCCATGGTGTATTGGTCCTTTCCATTTAGTATTTCTCTGCTCCACCACTGGCTTAAATCGCCTCTTCAGATGCCAGGCACCCTGTTTTAATGGGGTAGCAAACCTGAACTTTTTGTAAAATTCTAAGGCCATTTATATCTACTTCTGTTTTGCAGATAAGTTTATCTGTCTTTGCCGAAAGGGTTGAAGAAATTCTGTTTGTGTTACTCATCACCTTCCTTACTTTGTGGATAGATAAAATGCCTTTCCGCAGCTTTCTTAAAGGAGCACTAGAAGAGAATAGATGACACTGAATTTGGATCTCTTTGAGCAAATATTTGTGTTAATTGATAAACAAGGCACCATCTTTGCTTTAGGACCAGTGTTGTTAGGAGGACAACAGAATGGATAAAATATGGGATATTAGCTATAGTAGAGGAATGAAAAAATAGCTTTCTGAAGAGAGTGATAAATGAGGGAAATTAAAGAAGGCTTCATAGAGAAAATAACTTTTTTAGATAGAGCATGATAGAGTATGAGTGGGGGAGTGGGGCATAGGGGGAGAGAATCTCAAGCAGCTCCATGCCCAGTGCAGAACTCAACGTGGGGCTTTATCTCACAAATGCGAGATCATGACTTGAGCCGAAATCAAGAGTTGGATGCTTAACTGAGCCACCTAGGTGTTTGGAAATAGCATTTGAACCATGTCAAATAGAATGAGTAATAAGCACTCAGATGATAGCACAGTTCTTGGCACATAGTGCACATAAAAGTTTAGTATATTCTCATTTTAGATGAAGAGGCTCAAAGAGGTTATTTATGTAAGGTCTCATAGCTTAATAAGTGGTGGAATTGATATTTCAGTTAGGTCAGTGATGTGCTGGGGCTGGCTAATTGTAAGTTAAATTTAGCTTTCAAGAATTTTAGTAAGCTGGCTGTTAAACGTTAGTTTTTAAAAAGTCATTATTAAATGACATAAAATTTTAAATACATTGTATTAAAAGATTAAATGCCTTTGTATTAAAAAATTTTTTTTAATGTTTATTTTTGAGAGAGAGTGCGAGTGGGTTGGGGCAGAGAGAGAGGGAGGCACAGAATCCGAAGCAGGTTCCAGGCTCTGAGCTGTCAGCACAGAGCCCAACGTGGGGCTCGAACTCACGAGCCGTGAGATCATAACCTGAGCTGAAGTCGGATGCTCAACCAACTGAGCCACCCAGGCGCCCCTTAATATTTATTTTTGAAAGAGAGAGAGAGTGAGCGCGCACAAGCAGGGAAGGGGCAGAGAGAGAGAGAGGGAGACACAGAATCCGAAGCAGGCTCCAAGCTCTGAGCTGTCAGCATAGAGCCCGACACGGGGCTCGAACTCACGAGCCGTGAGATCATGACCTGAGCCGGAGTCAGATGCTTAACCGACTGAGCCACCCAGGCGCCCCTAAATGCCTTTGTATTTACATTAAATGCATTATAAACTGGTTTATAATAAAAATTAAAATTAAACAACATAAACTTAGAATGCCACTGTTACTATTCAAACTAATACTCAAATCTATAACCAAATTCTTGAGGTTATTTACATCTGTTGTATCAATATATGATACTGTGCAATTGCACATCTCTTCTCAACCCCACATTCAGGGGTGTCAACATTGGTAGCTTGAAATATGCCATGTTACTTACACCATGAAAATTGGGAAATGCTATATATACATATCAGGGCTTGTTTTTTTTAAGTTGTCTAGCCTTACAGTGATAGAGAAAATATGAATGCAGATTAAATTAAGCATGTCATGTCTGTAGCTCTGACATATTTCGAATAACACAAAGAATTTGAGGAAATACTCTTCCAGAATTTGAAAATTATTATCCAGTTTGGCAGAGAAGTTACTCAAATCATTGATGAACTAGTGAAGTTCTGACATGTTTTTGTTTCATTTTTTTCTTTTTAATGTTCATTTTTAAGAGAGCATGAGTGAGGGAGGGGCAGAAAGAGAAGGAGACACAGAAATTGAAGCAGGCTCCAGGCTCTGAGCTGTCAGCACAGAGCCTGATGTGGGGCTCGAACTCACGAACCATGAGATCATGACCTGAGCTGAAGTTGGACGCTTAACTGACTGAGCTGCCCAGGCACCCCTGTTTTTGTTTCATTTTTGTCTTAATGATAAATGAAAATGTTGGAACTACACTTGAATAGACACAGAAGCCTCTATCCCCCAAAGACCATGACCATTATGTGGTATATGGAGTTTGCCAGGTAGAGAAGTAGGAAGAAAGACATTCTAGGAAAAGGAGACATCGTGTTTATAAACATGATCTCATGAATGCTTAGGTTATGTTCTCAGAGTAATGAGAAGTCTAATGTGGAAAAGAATGATAAGTGATAAAGCTGGAGAGGTTGGTTGAGCCCAATAGTATATTGGAAGGGCTTTGGATTTTTATTTTATAGTTAGTTGGATTGTAAGGGATGATAGTTAATGTGGAGTTAGTTTGGATCAGAAGGGTGAACTACTTATTGAGCACTGCTTTTGTTAGCCACTTTCATAGTCTTCTAATGCTCATGCCAACCCTGGAAGGCAATATCCTATATGTACAAATAGAGAAATGGAAACTTAGTTTAGCACCTTATGTAAACTCATCTATTATATGATAGGTGTAGGTGACTCAAAGACCAAATCAGAGGCTTTTATAATAGTTTGGAAGAAAAAGACCTAATAAGGATGGAAAGGTGGATTTGAAGAATGTTGACCTGTTTGCTGAGTAGTTACTGCAAAAAAAAAAAAAAAAAAAAAAGAATATAGGATGAGCACCAGGTTAAGGTTAGGGTTTGGAGATGTGTTGGTTGTTGGAAATAGTGTTTGGGGTACCTGTGGGGGACAATAAGGTAATGGTAGGGTCTGGAGCTCAGGAGAGAAAACTGTTGATGGAAATTTGTATTTATAGACCTCAGTATAGCTAAAGGCATGAAAGAGTTTAAGGTTATTTAAGAATATTGGTAATAAAAACAATGGCTGAAATTGAACACTATACAATATCAAGCATACATCTGTCCTGATTAATTTACATATTTGTAAGTTTTCATTTAATTATTATGAGGTAGGTACAACTATCTGATTCTGCAGATAAAGACACTGAAGCACAAAAAAGAATAACTTTGGAGACACCTGGGTGGCTCAATTGGTTAACCGTCCGACTTAAGCCCAGGTCATGGTCTCACGGTTTGTGGGTTTGAGCCCTGCATTGGGCTCTGTGCTGACAGCTCAGAGCCTGGAGCCTGCTTCAGATTCTTTTGTCTCTTTGCCCCTCCCCTGCTTGTGCACGTGCTCTCTCTCTCAAAAATAAACATTAAAAAGAAAAATAATATTAAGAATAACTTTGTGAAGTCAGGTAAGCCGAGAAAGCAGAGCTGTTGTACTTGTTTCTGCAGTCCGGTTCTAGAGCCAACACACAGTAAGAGAAGAGGGCCAGAGAAAGAACCCCCATAACCCAGTTTGCAGGATGGGTTAAATAGAGCAGTGGAGTATAATCGACTTATTCAGAGACTGCAGAGAGGTAACTGATGATTGGGAATGCCAATGGCTCTCTTGAATAACAGTAACACGAGAGCTCTTTGTTGTTAGGTGTTTCAAGGTTTTGGTGTCTATATATCATTCAACAGACTTTGTTTTTGTTTTTTTCTGTATTGTTTCCTTTCCACCCACAAAGTGTTCCAAGCCTTAAAGAGATTTAGTGAAGTTTGAGCTGCTGGAAGTAAGACCTTTTTTTTTTTTTTTTTTTTTTTTTTAGTTTATTTATTTATTTAGAGAGAGTATGTGCACAAGTCGCGGAGGAGCACAGGGAGAGAATCCCAAGCAGGCTCTGCACTGCCAGCAAAGAGCCTGACATGGGGCTGGAACTTGCAGACTGTGAGATCATGACCTGAGCCAAAATTGGACGCTTAACTGAGCCACCGGGTACCCCAAGACCAGTTTTTATATAGTTAGTATGGGCTCTTATGATAAATTAGACCATATAAAAATGTCTGAAATTCAATTAGGTATTAAAAATGATAGTATTCTGGTTTTTGTTTGTTTTTGTTTTTGTTTTTTGATATGGCTAAAGATTGATCCAGAGGGGACTGTTGTTTTTCCAGACATCACCATTTTGGGATAAGGTTAGTTAGCAACTCTATAATCATTTACTATCTACTCTGAATAGTGTAAACCAAGAATTACTCAGATGCAAGCCTTGTGCTTACCTGCCAGGAGTAAAGATTAGTCCCATAACAATTTTTAACCTTTTTAGCTGTGAATTTTTCTTTTCCTCCCAAACAAAACCTTACTCAAAACCCCATGAATTGCTAACTTTTGGTGCTCCCCCACCCCTCGCCCCCGGAGATCTCCAAAACATCTCCCCTATGAAGCATAATTTGGAACCTATTGGACGATATGAATTCTTTTAAATGAAGGGATGGTACATGGAAGTTGGGGTGGATCTGTTTTGAAATTGAAGAAATGTAAATTTCTGCAGCTTCAGCATCATTTAGGTGTGTTGGTTTGTTTAGTCTGGGGGGAGGGAGATATGAGGAAGACTACATCTCCTAAGAAGTGAGTAGGCTGCAGCATTGGTTTTGACTGCCCTAGTATGACTACCCTATTACCTGCAGACTGTTCAGGAGTTTCATGCAGAAGAGGAGGAAAAAGCTCTATTCCCTGAATTAGGGCAAACAAAAGTGATCTTTTTCTTCACCATTGAATCCTGCAAGTCTGCACATGAGCAAGGAGAAAAGCCTTGAGTGTATCAACTCAGATCATCTCTCCTGCCTTTCTCCACAGAAGCAAGTAATTCAGTTTAAATTTGCTTGCTGCTGCCACCTCTTGTGGACCAACATCTTCTCTCTATAACATAACTAGTTCAGTAAATAGTGCCCTAATGTTTTTCATCTGTTGTTGAATAAATAGTTCCTAATTGAACTGATTTAACTCCAGTTAGTTATAGGGAGAAGAAAAGAAGCACTACAGGACAGTGTATATTAAAAAGTTAATTTTACAATATGAGACCAAATGTAGAAGAGAAGAATAACAAGACTAGTTAGGGCTAGAGTCAAGACATATTAATGGAACACTGGATTTGAGTTGGGTGTGAAGAATGGATAGGAAAGATAGTGGAAAAACGAAGGAAGAAAATGTCTAAACCCCAAGTTTCAGCTGTTATATAAGGTAGGTGGTGAAAGGGAAGAGGCAGGCGGTTAATCTTTCCGACTCCTTTGCACTGCTATTATAAGGTCTGATGGTTCTTATGCGATATTTACTTTTGTACTATATATGTCAAAGTTAAAAATTTGGCCATATCACTTATGTAATACACATTAGATTTACTAATAAGTTTTTTGACTTTATGTGAACTTTTTTGGTAAACAGAGTATGGGTAGCATATAGAACTTTTAAAATGTTTGTATGTGAAAAATTTGCAGTGTGCAAGTTTTATATTAATAATCGCAAATTTTGCCTTTACATTTATCTCTTGTAAAATAGAACCAAATTATAAAACATATAGAAAATGGAAAAAGTCACCTGTGATTTCTTTACTCTGATGAAACCACTTATTGTTTTGACATTTTTCCTTGTCTTTATTTTATTCAAGTGGTTTATACGATAATAATCATATTCTGTATAGTATTTTGTCTTGCCTTTTCCTCTTAATACTTTAGTAGGTATATACCCATATTTAGCCATATTTTAGACATCTGTGTATTAGGCACTTTTCATATATTGTCTCTGATCCCTTGTAATAATCTTTATAAGATTATCTTCATTTTACAGTTAGGGAACTTGTAATTTAGAAGGTATAACTTCCTGGGCACCTGGCTGGCTTATTCAGTAGATCAGGTCTTGACCTAGTAGGGGTTGTCGGTCCAACCCCCACGTTGGGTAGAGATTACTTAAAAAGAAGTTTCTTTAAAAAAAAAAAAAAAAAAGGGAAGGTGTAAGTTCCTCAAGATCACCAGCTAAGTTGTAGATGAGCTAGAATTTATTTTGCCCTAGCGCTTTTATTGTTCTGCTTTGCTGCATCTTTACATTTATCATTTTTTTATGTTTATTTTTTATTTTTAGATATGAAAATTTTTTTTAATCTTTTTTATTTTTGAGAGAGAGAGAGAGTGCAAGTGGGGGGGAGGGTCAGACAGAGAGAGAGACACAGAATTCGAAGCAGGTTCCAAGCAGTGAGTGCAGAGCCCAGCGCTGGGCTCAAATCCACAAACTGCAAGATCACGACCTGAACTGAAGTCTGAGGCTTAACTGACTGAGCTACCCAAGTCCCTCTGTTTATTTTTGAGAGAATGAGAGAGCGCATGCTTGCGCATGGGTGTGCACAGGGGGAGGAGCAGATAGAGGGATTCAGAGTATCCAAAGCAGGTTCTGCACTGACAGCAGAGAGCCCAATGTGGGGTTTGAACACAGGAACCAAACCGTAAGATCATGACCTGAACCAAAGCCAGACACTTAACAGACTGAGCCACTCAGGCACTCCTTCATTTGTCTTTTTTTTTTTTTTTTAATATGGGGTTCCAGCTCACAACCCTGAGATCAAGAGTTGCATGCTCTACCAACTGAGCCAGCCAGGTGCCCCCACATTTATCATTTAAAAGCTAACAAGGATGTTCTGTTACCTACTGATGCCATTCACCTCTCTGTGGGTATATGAGGCGAGCATAATTAATTGAAACTTAAACCTTTGTTTAAGCGCTCAGGCTGTACTTCCCTGATCACTAGCATCAAAATGGAGCTAATTAGATCTACTCTAACCTTGTTTAAGTTGCTGCTAATGACAGGCATCGGGAATAAGGAGGAACACAAGTAGCTCTGGCTATAATGTACACTGAAAAGCTTATAAAGTTGAATTGGAAGGTTTTGTTCTACCCCACTCTTTATTTTGTACATGAACTTGCAAGATTATCTCTATGTTTATTTTTGAGAGAGCATGAGTGGGAGGGGCTGAGTGAGACAGAATCTGAAGCATGCTCTGAGCTGTCAGTGCACAAAGCCCACGAACTGTGAGATCATGACCTGAGCCAAAGTTGGACACTCAAATGACTGAGCCACTGAGGTGCCACAAGATTATTTCTGTTTAGTGGGAGAGGCAGAACAAGCACCTAGACAAGTTCTTGGGTAATTCAAGTCATTTATGATAAATGTTACTTTACTTGGAATCCATAAGCCTGTAGAAGGATGAGGAGGGGAGCAGGGTGGACCTATGTGAGTGCTTCAGAGAATACACACAAAGATGGTAATAATTACTTACAGTCAAATTTGAGTCATCTGGAAAGTATTTGTAAAAATACTGATAACTGGGCTCTGCACCCAGACTTACTAAAGTAGAAATTTAATTTAGTAAGCTTCCTGGGCATTTTTTATGGGATTAAAAGTTGATGGAAGAGAAGTTTCTCAATTTACATAAATTACCATCTGTGAATACTTAAACTGCAGATTCTTGTTCTCTCTCACCTACTCAATAAGCATCTTTGGAGCCAAGGCCTTGGAATCTGCATTTTACCAGTTCTGTAGGTGACTCTCATATTTTTAAAGTTTGAGAACTTGTAGATTATGTATATCATTAGTCAGTGGTTTGTGTGCCTCTTACCTCAAGTTCCTCATGCATTTTTTTCTGCCAAGTTTGGTTTCTAAAGTTTCTTTGTATTGTAGTCCTGTCTTCCCCCTCAAAAGTCTCTGTCTCAAGACTTTATCTTTAAAAGCAATGTTAGAATTCACCTGTGTCTGATAAGCCTGGCTGTGCCTTTCAGTACTGGGGTTGGGGTCTGTCTTAAGGCTGAAAGGATGATCTTTTGAGCAGTTTGCCCATTTTTTTTTTAATTGAATTTTTTTTTTTTTTTTTTTTTTTTGGAGAGCCTGTGAGAGCTGGGGAGAGGTTCAGAGGGAGAAAGAGAATCTTAAGCAGGCTCCATGCTTAGCACAGAGCCCAATATAGGGCTTAATCCCATGACTCTGGAATCATGACCTGAGCTGAAATAAGAGTCACTCAACTGACTGAGCCACTCAGGCACCCCAGTTTGCCTTCCCCCCCCCTTTTTTTTTTTTTTTAAGTTTATTTTGAGAGAGAGCCTGTGTGTGTGAGTGTAGAGGAAGAGAGAGAATCTGAAGCAGGCTCTGTGCTGTCAGTGCTTAACCAACTGAGCCACCCAGTCACCCCTGCCCATTTTTAATTTTTTTTTTTAAGTTTTATTTATTTTAGAGAGAGAGATTCAGCAGGGGAAGGGCAGAGAGAGAGGGAGACACAGAATCCAAAGCAGGCTCCAGGCTCTGAGCTGTCAGCACAGAGCCCGACAACGGGACTTGAACTTGTGGACCACGAGATCATGCCCTGAGCTAAAGTCGGATGCTCAACCAACTGAGCCACCCAGGTGCCCCTATCCCTGCCCTTTTTAAATCAGCTATCAATATTATGAGTCTCTAGTGAGTTGCCTATTTTTTTTTTTTGTTCATTAAAAGGTGGCAGTCTCTTTGGCTTAATATCCTACATCTGTAACTTGATGCTATAATCCACTTTTTAGAGGCATTATGGCTCTAAGGGGCATTAACTTTTTTTTAATGAAACTTTTTTTTTTAAGTTTATTTTGGGAGTGAGCGCAAGCGGTAGGACAGCGAGAGAGGGAGAGAATCCCAAGCAGGCTTTGCACTCGATCTCACAAACTGCAAGATCATGACCTGAGTTGAAACTAAGAGTAGTTGGATGCTCAACTGACTGAGCCACCC
This sequence comes from Panthera onca, assembly GCF_046562875.1. NCBI lineage: Eukaryota > Metazoa > Chordata > Mammalia > Carnivora > Felidae > Panthera > Panthera onca. Next base: position 199,925,317 of record NC_138346.1, on the reverse strand, counting down.
AGGCGCCCTGAAACTTTTTTTTTTTTTTTTTAAATGTTTGTTTATATATTTATTTTGAGAGCCAAGAGAGCAGGGGAGCCTAACTCAGGGCCAGACTCACTAACCGTGTGATCATGACTCTGGCCGAAATCAAGAGTTAGACACTCAACCGACTGAGCTACCTAGGTGCCCTGGCACATTAATTTTTTAGAGAGTTGTTAGATAAGATTTAACTACAAGATTTTGTGGCCACCAGCCATCTTGAAGTTGCCCAAAGTAAGATGTTTCAAGGCTGATTTTTAAAGGTGATCAGTTTTTTTCTTCAGATGGGGGAAGGGATTCTATAAAGTATGTTACATATTGTGGGCCTTAAATTATTTAGGTGTGTATACTAGGTTGATACTATTTATAGAGAGCATGAACCCTAGATTCTGTGGTCTTGTTAATGTATCAAATGTATAGTAGCAGAAAGGCTAAGGACTCTAGAAGAAGATCTGATACCGTATCTACCACTACGATTAGAGCAAGTAAACTCTGAGTCTTAGTATTTTTTAAAAATCAGAAAAATACCATAATACTATTGTGTTGTTAAGATTAAATTATATATGAATTGTTTGCATATAGGTCTTCTATGAATGATTGTGATTTGTGGTATTAGGCATATACACATGTATGTATATATGCACATACTTTTGTTTATTTTAGATCATTCATTAAATTCTTCAACAACTTTTAGCATGGTACTTAATAGTGCTGAGTTTCTATTTTAGGGTCCAACCCTTAGAATACATGAAGAAGGCATGAGAGTAAAAGGGAGGTCAGTTAAGAGTTTGGCAAATTCCAGGTGAGAGATGACCATAGCTTGGACTAGAGAGGTATAAATGGAGGTGTTGAGGATGGTTACAGGAAATTTTTGGAGGTGGAGCTGGGGAATATCATCAGAATGCTGGAAGCATATTCTAATGACTACTTCATTCTGAATTTATCTGTCGAATGCAAAATATACTTGTACTGGGAACAGGAGGGGATTTGACAAGCTATTAAAAACTTATTTAATTGTATTCTGAAGTGTTTTGAGAAATTGGTTTTATTGTGAAATTAGTTTCGGTTCAAATATAGGTTTTACTGGAAAGCCAAGGAGTGGTTCAGAGAGTATCAAGCCTGTCAAACCATTTCATTTGATTTGGAGCTAGTGTTTGCTAATTTTACTTTCAGTTAAGCTAAAAAATGTTAATGTATCATTTCTTTTACCCTTTGTTCTGTTATTAGTCAGCTTTATTATTCAGGTACTGAATATAGTGGATTATCTAGGCTTTTTACTTCTAACCCTTTTGGTAAAATGTGGATAGGAGTTCAGCTTCTAATTAGCAGTCTTGAAAAAATTTGATAGTAGGAAATGTTAAGGCATTAACTTCATCTTGTTGCTCATTTCCCAGAAATTCATTCCAAATAAGTATACATTTCTGTACCTGTAAAAACTTAACAGGGGTTGAGAAGGTAGAAGGTAAATATTTTTGGTAGAATAAGATTTATCTATCTTTAAAAATACATATGTTTTTTAAAGACTTTATTTTTAAGTGATGTCTACACCCAATGTGGGGCTCAGACTTACAACCCTGAGATCAAGAGTCTCATGCTCTACCAACTGAACCATCCAGCAGTGCCCAGTAGAAAATATTCTTAATAAAATACTATAGCTCAGCTTTAAATTGGAAAATTGATGGAAAATATTTTTATTCCCTCCACCTATAGATGGTGGAATATTGTATATAACTGTCATTAGGCTCGTTTAACTCATTCACAGCACCACAGACTACAAAGGTTGATTTCATAAGCCACATAAAGCCGTGAAAGTGATTTTTTTTTAACTTTTTGTTTTCTTATCAAATTTTTAAAATTTAGGTCTAATTGACACACAGTGTTACATTAGTGCAACATAGTGATTTGACTAGACAAGTCTATATGTTACACTCTGCTCACCACAAATGTGGCTACCACCTGTCACCATACAAGACTATTATAGTACCATTTGACTGTATTCCTTTTGCCATACATTTTATCCTCTTACTCATTCCATAACTGGAAGACTATCAGTCTCCTTCACTTATTTGCCTACTCCTCCCACCTCCCCTCTGGCAACCATCAGTTTGTTGTCTGTATTTATGGGTCTGTTTCTGCTTTTTGTCTTTTTATTCATTTGTTTTGTTTTTTTAGATTTTACATATAAGTGAATAAATCATATGGTATATGTCTCTGTAAAAGTGATTTTAGTATAGGGGCACCGAGGTGGCCCAGTCATTAAGCATCTGACTTTGGCTCAGGTCACGATCTCGCAGTTTAGTGAGTTCGAGCCCCTCATCGGGCTCTGTGCTGACAGCTCAGAGCCTGGAGCCTGCTTTGAATTCTGTATCTCCCTCTCTTTCTGTCCCTCCCCCACATGCACACTCTCTCTCTGTCTCTCAAAAACAAACATTAAAAAATTTTTTAAAAAGTCATTTTAGTACAATCACATTTTTTTCATGTTAGCCTATCAGCATTTTTTAATTTTCAGCCAGAGACACTGAAATTTCTGTTCTATCAAGGCCCCTGGGGACATAGGAAAATCAGTTGAGGGCTTATAAGTAAATTTAATTTGGGGGGTGAACATCAGATTTTAAAGTTAATAAAATCATAACCAACAAATAAATATATGCCTCAGTTGTGTTTCATGGCTTCTTAAAAGTGTAGGGAGTGGGGTGGTAGAAACATGAGAGAAGGGTATTAAGCTAAATGGAGGAAAAATGAGATCTATATGTATTCTAGGAAGAGTTTTCAAACGTGCAGATTTTAAGTAACATTGCCACCTTGTGGCTTTTAGGATATTTTTAGGAAATTTTGTGTTTTACAATAGTAGATGTAAAATGGGGAGGGGCTCAGGAGGGATGCGTGGTTACTTCTATTTAAGTGGCAGGCCAGATACTGAGGGCTAGAAACTTCTTCCCTTGGTTTACACTTTCTTACTATATTTAAATTTATTTCTTAAGACTGTTTCTTTAGTCTCTTCATTGTTCTTGTTGAGATGGTGGATTGATTCAGAGATTAGAATGAATGTCCTAATGGGGATTTTGGGGATGGGTGTGAATTCAGTAAGATCTTGCTCTACGATTTTCCTCTATTCTTTGTTTATTAGCAGCATAATATCCTAAAGCTCTAGGAATGCATGTATCTGCCCTTCTAGCATTTGGGCTGTTTTCTGGTTTAACTGGGACTTTATAACTAATTTTGTGTTTGTGCTTGAGGATCTTAGGTTTACCTCTCTGTGGACAGCAAATCCATGGCAAGAGCTTAACCTCGACTGACCGCTTCAGCCTGTTCTTAACACGGATATCCTTGTAACTGTCTAGCCTGTGGCTCTAGGAGCAGTAGGTTAAAAAAAGGGGTAGGCAGGTTCCACATGACAGTACCATGGGTGAAAAACAACTTGACTTACCACTTTCCCTGCTGCAGTGAGTCAGTAGCATCTTTATGTTAAAAGTTTGAGTGTTCCAACAAGACAAGTGTATGTTTTGCTCATGGCAATTCTGGCTGGGAGTTGGACCCTTTTGCTTTTATGTGCTCTTCTCTCTTCCTTTTATTATATATCCACCATCACTTCCCTAGTTCCCCCATCCTTTGCTTTTTATTTTTACTAGGGTAGGATTGGTTGATTAGAAATGTCAATAAATACAGCTGATTTACAAGTGAAGCCCTTTGACCATAAATTGTCAAAGCATTTAGTGGAATTGTTCTCAGTGGTAATAGGAAATAGTCATAAAAGTGAAAGCTGCTGTAAGAGAAGTCTTCTGTTTTTAATGTTTACTTATTTTTGAGAGAGAGCACAAGTGGAGGAGGGGCAGAGAGATAGGGAGACACACACTCCGAAGCAAGCTCCAGGCTCTGAGCTGTCAGCACAGAGCCCGATGTGGGGCTTGAACTCACAAGCTGTGGAGATCATGACCTCAGCTGAAGTTGGAAGCTTAACAAACTGAGCCACCCAGGTGCCCCGGAGAGTAAAAGAGAAGTCTTCTATAGAAACCTAAAGGGTTTTATTTTATTTATTTTTATTTTTTAAAGTTTATTTTATTTGTTTATTTTGAGAGAGAGTACAGGGAAGGGGGGCGGAGAGAAAGAGAATATCCCAAGCAGGCTCCCAAGACAGTGCACTGTCACTGCAGAGCCCGACGTGGGGCTGGAACTGAGAAACCACGAGATCATGACCTGAGCTGAAATTAAGAGTCAGACACTTAATCAACTGAGCTGCCCAGGTGCCCTGAAGCCTAAAAGGTTTTAATGTCCAAAAGCGTATAGAAATATGATGGTCTTTGTGTTAGAACCTTCTCTGTCTTCTTTTCTCATTCTAAAAGACTTGTAAAAAGCTGCTAGGTGTAAACTTTTTGGTTTTTTATACTCTTTTTAAAAAATTATTATTATTATTTTTAAGTGATTTCTACACCCAGGGTGGGGCTTGAATTCACAACCCTGAGATCAAGAGTTGCATGCTCTGTTGACTGAGCCAGCCAGGCACCCCTATTTTAATTTTTGCTAAAATACCCTGTGTTTAATGATTCAATGTAGGTCTCAGGAAAAACTCATTTCAAAGTTTTGTGAATTATTAAACATAACTTTTAGGGTAGTCACTCTTTGCAGAAGAATAAATGAAGACTGTCATTTTCTTCCCATTTTTATTAACTTTACTTTGAAATAATTTCAAACTTCGAGAAATTTCAAGAATAGTACACAAATGCCTGTATACTCTTCACCCAGATTTGCCAGTGTATTGTTTTGCCCCATTTACTTTATTGTTCTCTTTGGAGTTACATGTGTAATTTTCTGACCATTTGAGAGTAAATTGCAGCTAGATCCATTTCTTCTGAATATTTTGCTGTTTAATTGCTAAAAACAACATGCACTTAAAACCACAGCACAGTTATCAACATCAGGAAGTTTAACATTGACACACAATACCGTTATCTACAGATCTTATTTATATTTTACCAGTAAATCTTAATGTCCTTGATAGCCATTTTTTAGTGGTCCAGATTCCAGTCCAGAATCTTCTAGTTTTCATGTCTTTTTGGTCTTTTTTTTTTTTTTTTTTTTTAACATTTATTTTTGAGACAGAGACAGAGCATGAATGGGGGAGGGTCAGAGAGAGAGGGAGACACAGAATCCGAAGCAGGCTCCAGGCTCTGAGTTGTCAGCACAGAGCCTGACGCGGGGCTCGAACCCAACAAACAGTGAGATCGTGACCTGAGGTGAGATTATGACCTCAGCTGAAGTCAGTCGCCTAACTGACTGAGCCACCCAGGTGCCCCTATGGTGTTTATTTTTGCAGGATGTCCTTCAGTTTGTCTAAGGTTTCCTCATTATGGACATCGTGATTGTGGTTCTGGCAGGAATTACAGAAGTGATTTCGTGTCCTCAGTGCCTCACATTAGAAGACAGTTTATTCCATCACTGGGAATGTTAATTTTGATCACTTATTTAAAATGTCATCAAGTTCTCGAGGATAAAGCTATTTTTCTTTTAATTGGGAAAATAGTTTGAGATTGTAAACATCTTATTCCTCATCAAATTTTCACTCTTTAGTTTTAGCATCCATTGCTGATCGTTGCCTAATTCAGATATTACTATGATAGTTTACTTATTATATTAAGGTTATGTAATGCTCTAATTGTCACAGATTTGGGCAGTGGGAAGCCCTTCAAGCAAGATTCCACTGCTTCTGTTTCCAATCTATAATTTTTTAATGAAAATATTTAATTTTGATTTATTATTATTTTTTTATTTTTAAGTAATCTCTACACCCAGCATGGGGTTCAAACTCACAACCCCAAGATCAAAAATTGCAAAGTTGCATACTCTACGGACTGAGCCAGCAAGGCACCCTAATGAAAATGTGTTTAAAATCTAGTATTTAAAATCCTGTGAATTGTTTTTTTATTGGTGCTAAATTTATTTTACTTTCAAGGTAGTGTGATGTGAATGCTTAAATATCTTTATAATCTCTGAGAAGATGGATGTTATCTTTATTATTTGTAAATATATAAGCTTAATTTTCGTGTATACATCAAAGCTGTATTTGGAAGTAGAACACCAGTTAATTCAGCTTGCTGAATTGTATCAGTGTGATGTTTTCTTGATGTTGATCAGGAGATTAAGACCACTAATGTCATGTATTTGTATGTAATTTGTGTAATTTAAAATAAACCTGGCATACAGGTTTACGTTAGGACAGAAGTTTGTACTTGCCTTCTTGGTATCATTGTGTAGTTAAGATTCAGGAATAGTTTTATATTGTATTTGGCAAAACTGAGCAGATATTTGTGGGACTTAGCACATTATGAAGAAGAAAAGACTTATTAGTTTTAAAAATCTGATGATGCAGTAAGTGCAATTGCAAAATGCTGGTTTGAGTTTCTTCTGACTAAATACTGTAAATGCTGTTACTAAGCATGCTGATAAACTTACATATAACTGTATTAGGAAAAAACAGATTTAGCAATGTCTAGGTTTTTTTTTGATGATTACATGATATGTATACACACACAAATATATATATCTTTTTTTGTTGTTGTTTAAGTCCAAGTTAGTTAACATATAGTGTAATAATGATTTCAGGAATAGAATTTAGTGATTCATCACTTACTTATAACACCCAGTGCTCATCCCAGCAAGTGTCCTCCTTATGTCCCTTGCCCATTTAGCCCATACCCCCCCCCACCCAGTACCCCTTCAGCAACCTTCAGTATGTTCTCTGTATTTGAGTCTCTTACGTTTTGTCTCCCTCTGTTTTTATATTATTTTTGCTTCCTTTCCTTTATATTTATCCATTCTGTATCTTAAATTCCACATGAGTGAAATCATATGATATTTGTCTTTTTCTGACTTATTTCGCTTAGCATGATACACCCTAGCTCTATCCATGTTGTTGCAAATGTCAAGATTTCATTCCTTTTGATCACCAAGTAATGTTTCATTGTGTATATGTACCATATCTTTATCCATTCATTCATTCGTCGCTGGACATTTGGGCTCTTGCCATAGTTTGGTTATTGTCAGTCGTGCTGCTATAAACATTGGGGTGCATGTGCCCCTTCCAAACAGCACTTCTGTATCCTTTGGATAAATATCTAGCAGTGTAATTGCTGGCTCATAGGGTAGGTCTATTTTTAATTTTTTGAGGAACCTTCCTACTGTTTTCCAAAGTGGCTGTACCAGTTTGCATTCCTAGCAAATTCTAGTTTTTCTAATTTAGCAGTACAGTTTGGGGTACATACGTTTATTTGTATTCCTAGGGGTTACATTATATTAAAATAAGAGATAGTAGGCAGAATTTTTTTCCTGGTTTTATTGAGATGTAATTGACATAACAGCATTGTATTAGTTTAAAGGTATACAGTGTAATGATTAGATATAAATGATTGCCACAATAAGTTAACATCTGTCACTTGACGTAGTTAATGATTTGTTTTCTTGTGATGAGCACCAGAATTTTATTTAAAAGTCATCTGTAGCGAAGGTGCTTGGGTGGCTCTGTCAGTTAAGCATTGGACTTTGGCTCAGGTTATGATCTCATGGTTCGTGGGTTCGGGCCCCGCCTTGGGCTCTGTGCTGAGTCAGTTCAGAGCTGGAGTCTGTTTCAGATCCTGTGTCTCCTTCTCTCTCTGCCACCCTCCCCCCCCCCACCCCTGCTCATGCTCTGTTTTTCTCTTCTCTCAAAAATGAATAAATATTAAAAATAAATAAATGTCAGCTGTAGCCTGTTACCTATTGCTAAATTCATAAGTAGTTTGTGAGTGAGGTTAGTTGAAGACCTATTATTTGCTTTGTAGGAGCTCTTGATTGAGTTGGGACTAATTTTACATAAAACAATAATGCAATTTAATTTTTTAATTGTGGGTGCAGATTTTACAAGGATAGTGCAAGCTGTGGTAGTTAAGTATCAAGGAAGGAAGGGGTTCGTGGGTTCAAGCCCCACGTTGGGCTCTGTGCTGACAGCTTGGAACCTGGAGCCTGCTTCAGATTCTGTGTCTCCCTCTGCCCTTCCCCTGCTCGTGTGCAGTATCTCTGTCTCTCTCTAAAATAAACATTAAAAAACAAAAACAAAAGAAAAATCCAGATTTTCTGAAGCCCAAGGGTAGATTTTGGTCCATAATAGAAGACAGGTTATTAGGTAAATCGTATCCATCCAAATTATGAAGGATAAAACCAGGTAGATGAGCTTAAAATTAATGAGAAGTGAAGTGCTGTTTAAAGTTTGACTTACGGGGGGCGCCTGGGTGGCTCAGTCAGTTGAGCGTCCAACTTTGGCTCAGGTCATGATCTCACAGTCCGTGAGTTTGAGCCCTGTGTCAGGCTCTGTGCTGACATGACAGCTCGGAGCCTGGAGCCTGCTTCGGATTCTGTATCTCCCTCTCTCTCTGCCCCTCCCCCGCTTATGCTCTGTCTCTTTCTCTCTGTGTCAAAAATAAATAAACAATAAAGCTTGACTTTGGTCAACTGCAGAGATTTTTTTTTTAATTGCAATTTCCTATTATAACCAGTATGTTTATTACCAAAACTTTGGAAGATTATACAGGAAGGGCAAGAAAATGAGGGGAATCAAAACTTTTGAGGTCTTTTTTGTGTTGGACTGAATTTCTTATTCTTTTTTTTTTTTTTTAATTTTTTTTTAATGTTTTATTTATGAGACAGAGAGAGACAGAGCATGAACGGGGGTGGGTCAGAGAGAGAGGGAGACACAGAATCCGAAACAAGCTCCAGGCTCTGAGCTGTCAGCACAGAGCCCGACGTGGGGCTCGAACCCATGGACCGTGAGATCATGACCTGAGCCGAAGTCGGACGCTCAACTGACTGAGCCACCCAGGCGCCCCCTGAATTTCTTATTCTTGAATTGGGTTTAATTTCAAGAGATAGGAGTGTATGGGTGAGTTATTTTATTAAATTTGAAATGTCACAATGTCTTAAATAATATCCCAGGAGCACCTGGGTGGTTCAGTCAGTTAAGCCTCTGACTTTGACTCAGTTCATAATCTCACAGTTTGTGAGTTTGAGCCCCGCATGAGGCTCCGCACTGACAGTGACAGCCTGGTTGGTATTCTCTCTCTGCCCCTGCCCTACCCTGCGCACTCTCTCTCTCAAAATAAATAAATAAAACTTATATAATCTCCATCCATCCATCCATCCATCCATCCATCCCACATCTTGGTATGTTGGTGAGTTTATCCCTGAATTCCAGATATGTGAAATGGAACATCAGAAATAGGTAACTTGGTACCTGGGTGGCTCAGTGGGTTAAGTGTCCCAACTCATAATCTCTGCTCAGGTCTTGATCTCAGCATTGTGAGTTCAAGCCCTGCATTGGGCTCTATGCTGAGTGTCTATTTAAAGAAAAAGATAACTGCTCTTAATACTGTTTTTATATCTATGGGTTAATTTAGTGGTGGGGGTAGTCTGTTCATCACAAAGCTTCACTTTGTTGATTTTTATATAAATATTTGTAATAACTTGTTGTAGAGAAAGAGCCTATATAGTCGTATATAGCCCTAGGTTTGAATCTTGGTTCTTATTAGGTAATCCTGGTCAAGTAAATTTTTTGAACTTTAGTTTTCTTATCTCAGGAATAATAGCCTTTACAGGGTGGTTATGAAGATCATTATTACGTACAGTGTCTGGAACATGGAATCCCATAAGTGATAGTTGCTGTTCTTAGTAGGAATCGTATTTACCATGGGGTAGATGGGAGCAGATGATTGATTCTACTCCAACAGATTGATGAATCAAGTAATAAGTTCAGGCCTTGTGCTTCTTAATGTTTTTGCTTTTAAAAGGCACATGGATTGAATCATAGTTTAAAAAATTCTAATACATGAGGTAGTGTGTGAAATGGGAGGCTGTTTAGGATAAATTTATGAAAGGCACATAAAGAATGATTTTTACTAAGAAATGAGCATGTAGATTTTTTTCAGGGAAAACTTAAGTATTGCAGTCAATTTTCAAAATTCTGTCTCTAAGTGGATTTTAAACTGTCCCTAGGGTTAAGAGGATAATTTTCTTTCTTGCTATGGACTAAGAGCTTTCTGTATGTCAGTCCATTAATTCGTCCACAGTCTTGTGAGATATGTATCCTCATTTCATAAAAGAAGGAAATTGAAACCTGTGAATATGCCTAGAGCCTTAGGACTAGTATAGGATGACTCTAGTACTGTTAGGTGTTCTTTTTTTTTTTTTTTTTTTTAAGTATTCCTTATATGCTGCTTTCCTTCTTTAGGCTTTTGATTATGTTTGAATTACTTCCAGTGGTTCATATTTTGGGGAAATGACAAGTATTAGCCTAAACCAACTATAGTTGGAAAACAAATCTGCTCAGTCATGTCAGAAATTTTAAAGTCAAAAACATTTTTTTTTATTAATTGGTGTGATTGAGTGTTACTACTTTGGTTTAAAATACAGGAAATAAAAGTTTTTATTTGTAAGGAATATTCTATCTAGCACAAATAACTAAATTTCTATTGAATTGTTTATAAAGTTCTAATTTTTAAGCATGTTCAGATAAGTTTTAACTAATGATTTCAATTTTTTTTTAACCTCTGTAGGAACGTCAAGGTCGTGGCAAATAAAAGGCAGTTCTCCACAGACTGCAGCAACGGTTGCATCTGCATATCCTAAGAGGAAAAAAATGACCTTCAAGAGAATTAGGACTTTTTTCTTAATCTCATTGACTTCAGAGACGATTGCAGACTTGCAGTTTAAGTATTGGAATTTCACAAAAGACATAGGACTTAACTGGAAAATGAAAAAAAAAAGAAAAAGAAAAAACTAAACAAAAAATCCCTCTAGGTAGTTTAGGTGAAAAATGTCCCTTTTATTTTGGCTTTGGTTGTGATTTCAGAGCATAATGCTTTGTTTTTTTGTCTTTTTACTATGTTTTTCGGATTTTAAAGTCCGTAAGTGCATACAGTTTTCTCTAATTTTTAAACCCTTTCCTCTCCCCATTTTGACATTTGCACTTGGAGAACACTTGAGTTTCGAAGATTTTGGGCCTCCACCCCAGAAAGTGGGAATTTGGTTTTTCCCCTTCCGAACTGGAAGAACATTTTTATGAAGAATTTTTGTCTTGGAGAATTTAACAGTGTTACCCAAGGTTGTGTCTTTAAGGGTGGTTCATTTTCTCTGACCCTTTGTTCCTCAAAGTAAACTACTAGGAGTCCTAAGAAATTTTCTGTTCTTGTACATTATACTGATTAAGTCAGGATTAATTTGATTTCAAAGCTAAGAACAGTGGTAAAAATTTGTTTACAGAAATGCATTTTGGAAGAGAAAAATATTGTAAAACGTGTAGTGAATGTTTCTTCAGTTTCTTGTTCAGCCAATGAGGAAAGGGCATTGCCTTTCTTTTTACCATTAATCACTTCTCAATAAACGTGAGATCCTGTTGAGCATCACTTCTAGTACCATTTATTAGTATGATTTGAGTCTACTATCTTTAATGAAAGATTTGGAATGTAAGGACTTTTAAGAGGTGAGATGGCAACTATGTTTAGAAAGTTTGCTGAAATGAAATAGTTCAGGTTTGCTTTTGTATCCGGGACCTCTGTAAAGAAAAACGTGGGCCAGAATTCATAATGCTTCCCAGAGAAGGTAGAGCCATTGGGAAATCATTCAGCAAATATTTGTGAGTGCTTATTAGGTGCCAGGCACTTGTCTAACCCTGTAGAAATCTGGCCAGATAGCTTATAATTTTATTTGCAAAGTAGGTAGAGTCCAGTATCAAGGATTCTAAGTGTTTAATTTGAAATGTGGCTTATCTAAAGAGTAATTCATGTGGATGCAGGTCCAAGCATAAATCCCAGTAAGGCTTGGGTCTTTGTGAACCATAAAAACATAATGGTATTTGGTTCATCTTTATTTCCCAAGGTTTGGGGCTTCTCTGCCTTAAAGAGTTTAAGCCCTTGGGGTGCCTGGCTGGCTCAGTTGGTAGAACATGGGACTCTTGATCTCCAGGTCGTGAGTTTGAGCTCTACGTTGGGTGTAGAAATTACTTTAAAAAATGAAATAAATAAGTAAAAGATTTTTAGTTCTTAAGATGTCCCAGTTGTGCTAAATGTGTGTTAAATGTGTGAAAACTCATGTAATAAGAAAAGGTACTGAAAATGGGTTTTAATGATGTTGCACAGTGTTTTGTCCTCAAATGACTTACTCATTTGGCTATTCTACACAGCCCAGGCTACTAAATATAGGATGTGATAAAAGTAATAATGCTAATTAGCGACTAGCGTTATAGTTGTCACTTCGAGTTGAGAACTTTTCTCTGCTTGAGGCACAGTACAGTATACGTAGGTATTCCTGTTTGCCAAACTTTTTCTAAAATACATTTCACCCAAAATTGGGGAGTCCTTTGCTCAGTTTGAAGATGCCCAATTTCTGAATTTAGAAATTTAACATTCATTGTTTACAGTTTTAGTTCAAACTTCTGTGACATGTAGAGCACTACCATGGGCTTAATTGTCCAGTATTTCACCTTCAAAAGGGGAAGTATCCTGAGAAAAGCAAATTCAAAAGCAATTTTACTTTCATTTTTCTACCTTGTGTTCAAGTTGGATATGAGATTATTCAGGATGTTGTTTTTGCAATTTGAAATGTAAGTTTAAGCCAGTGCTTCCCAGTTTTTCTTTTCACGTCATAGGAAATACTGGAATGATTTTGGGGGCAAACTGAAAGGAATTTGGAGCCTCTCTAAAGGCTGCTCACCTAGGTCTCCCTGAGGGTTGAGAAGGTCCACATGTTGGATTTGTGTATTTAAAAAACCACACACACACACACACACACACACACACACACACACACAGGCTTTCTTTTGTAGTATAAAAAACGAGATTATGTTCACTCTATAAGTTTGGTCCAAAAGTTGGTTTGATGAAGAACCCCCAGTGCAGCTAAAATGAATTATCTTACTTGCCAATGACCACTTTGCCAGTGGAAATTGTTGACTTTTGATAATTGCCCTCAGTGCTTTATTTTGTTCTGTCATTTGTGTATGTAAGATTTTGGATAGCCATGTTGTTTCTCCTTTGTTGAGGGGGAACTGAACAGTCTTTTTATGTTTATTTTTGAGAGGGAAAGGGAGAGATACACAGTATGTGAGCGGGGGAAGGGCAGAGAGACACAGAATCTGTAGCGGGCTCCAAGCTCTGAGCTGTCAGCACAGAGCCCAAAATGGGGCTCAAACTTACGTACTGCGAGATCATGACCAGAGCCGAAGTTGGACACTTAACCGACTGAGCCACCCAGGCGCCCCGGGAACTGAACAATCTTACCACACATACCAGTGTTGATTCAAAGCATTCTGACTTTTAAGATGAACAAAATGCATAAATCTTAAATTCACTCAATTTAATCTTAGTCACATTTGATTGGCTACTTTCCCCTAACATAATTCCATTAAAAAAAAAAAAAAAACAACAAAACACTTACTTTGGAATAATTTTAGACTTTTGTCAAAATAGTACCAAGAGTTCTCGTACACCCTTCACTCGACTTTCCCCAAACTGTCAACGTTTTACATAACCATAGTACAATTATCAAAAAACTAAATACTGATAGAGTACTATTAACCTATGGATTGTGCCAGTTGTCCAAGGAATGTCCCTTTTTCTCTGGCTCAGCATCCAGTCCATGATTCCATATTACATTAGTTGTCTTTAGGCCTCTAGCCTGTGAGTTCTTCAATCTTACCTTTTATGATTGACACTGGAGAGAACTGGCCAAGTATTTTATAGAATACCCCTTGCGTTGGATTTGTCTGATATTTTCTCACTATTAGATTGAGGGTTTTTTGGGCAAGAATCCCAAAAGAGTTCTGTGCCCTTCTCACTGCATTGTATTAACAAACATGATGTCCGTATGTCTTACTACTGTTGACTTTGATCACTTAGTGTTTAAGGTAGTGTCTGCCATACTGTTCCACTGTAGTTACTGATTTCCCCTTTGTAATTAATAAGTAACTTGAGTATACTTTAAAACTATCAGTCTTGGGTTCACTGATTTTGACATCTGGATTGTTACTGCCTGTATTACTGTGGCATTTGCCACATGTTTATTCACTATGCGTATTTTACATTTATACCAACTAGAATCCTATAAGGAGGAGCTGTCTTCCCCATTTTTTAAAAATTGTATCAGTGTGGACTCAGGGGTATTTAATTCCATGGGTCAGTGCTGTCATTTACTCTGTTGCACAAATTGTCCCAGCTTTGGCAATTGGGAGCTCCTTTATTATTTTTTAAATACTTATTTTGAAGACAGCATGCATGCAAGCAGGGGAGGGGCAGAGAGAGGGAGAAAGAATCCCAAGCGGGTTCTGCACTGTCAGTGCAGAGTGTGATGCTGGGCTCAATCTCATAAGTCATGAGACCATGACCTGAGCCCAAATCAAGAGTAGGATGCTTAACCAACTGAGCCACCCAGGCTCCCCTTTTCTATCCTTTTCATAGCAATGTATAAATCTTCTGGAGTTACGGAGAGAACTTTCACTTGGCATCATGGTTCACCCAGAGTGAGGCCCAGTAAATGTGGGTTGGTTTGTGGCCTTCCATAATTTTTACTTTTGGCCTTGTAAATAGAGACCCCAAATGTTGGAAGAACTACTTTCCACCCCACCTAACTTATTTTTCAGAGATTTTTCTACCTGCATGAAAATAAATGAGTACTAAAATTTTCTGTATTTCATGAGTTAATATGGCATTTGGATACTGCCAATTCTTTTGACTCTTGTTTGAAAAATGATTTATAGACAGTCCCTGACTTAGGACGTTTTGACTTAAGGTTTTTCAACTTTACACTGGTGCACAAGTGATAGGCATTCAGTAGAAATCATACTTTGAATTTTGATATTTTCCTAGGCTAGCATTATGCCGGAAGAAAGATACTTTCTCCTGGTGCTGGGCAGCACAGCTGGTGTGACTGCCAGTCCCATCACATGATCAGGAGGGTAAACAACTGATATACACTTAAACCATTTAGCGCCCACACAACCGTTTTGTTTTTCACTTTCTGTAAAGTATTCAGTAAATTATATGAGGTATCCAACACTTTAAGATAGGCTTTATGTTAGATGATTTTGCTCAACTATAGGCTAATGGAAGTGTTCTCAGCACATTTAAGGTATGCTAGGTAAAACTATCATAGGTTAAGTGTATTAAATGTACTTTTAAGGATATTTTCAACTTGATGGATTTATCAGGAGGATCTAACCCCATCAGAAGTTGAGGAAGATGTGTATTTGAAATGTTTGTGTCATGAATGTAGGACCCTTCTGATAAAGAGTAATAGTGTCCCTAGGATTCTGATAGGTTTTTTTTTTTTTTGCCTTGGAAAGTAATGCCACTTTGAATGAATAACTGTGTCATTCATCTTTAGTGGTTTCTAGGCAGCTGCTGACACTCCTTACTTCTGAGAAGCCTTCCTTTAGAACCGTTATGTTACAGTAGCTGCTGGGCTTGCGTGTGGAACGCTGACGTCATTGTGGGGTAAGATACCACAGCGAGATTAACTGAATTGGAGAAGGTCTCACAAACCTGCAGGGCACTGCCTTCACGTTTCCGGGACTGGCTCTGCAGCCCCCCTGCGGCGGAGCTTAGGGCGGACCTTCCGCCCCGCCCCGCCCAGCCGCCGGGTTAGGACCCTGGACGGCGCGTGCGACGCTCCCTCACCAGCGGTCGGGCGGGCGAGCCTGCGTCCTGCTAACCTGATTCTCCATATTACTGCGACCTGGCTTGCAGTAGGCCGCCGCAGCCTAAGGGGCTGTTCTGCATACCTTCGTTTTTGTATGCCTTTCCCCTGCCCTGACAGAATGGCTATTTTACCTCCAGAAACTGGGCTCAAGATGGGGTCTCTCCCCCTGTGCCAAACCCCTTACCTTCACAGGTAAGCCAGGTAGCCTGAGGGACAGGCAAATGGGATTTCGCACTAACTTGCTAACGGGGCAGAGATGTCATTAGTGTCATGCATGGTTTATTGCTTTTTAATACCTTTTCAAATAATGCTCATGGGGCGCCTGGCTGTCTCAGCCGGTTAAGCGTCGTGGGACTTAGGCTCAGGTCCTGAGCTAGCGGTTAGTGGGTTGGAGCCCTGCCGCGGGCTCTGTGCCGACAGTTCCGAGCCTGGATCCTGCTTCGGATTCTGTGTCTCCCTCTCTCTCTGCCCCTCCCCTGCTCGCGCCCTCTCTCTCTCTCAAAAAAAATTAAAAAAAAAATTTTTTTTTTTTTTAAGTTTAAAATAATGTTCAAATATGTGGCTGGCTAGCAGAAGCTTGGAAAGCTGTTACCCTGAACCCACCTGCTGGCCACAGGAGCAGTTCGTGTGCTCAAAAAAGAAAAAGTTACTTAAAAATTGCCCTTTAAGGGGAAGCTCCTTGAAGAAACTCTCAGTTTTACTGTTTGTCCAGTTTGCCGTGTGAGTGTACTCCTGGTTTATCCGTCTATTTGGCCTGTATTTTGTGAGCCCCTGTGGGTGCTATTGTTGGGCACCGGAGAGAGGGAAGTAGGAGGTTCCCGTCTTCTCAGACTTCAGTTTAAGGATTCCTCTGTAATACCGTTTGATGCTGGGGGAGATACAGGATGCTGCGAGAAGAGAAAAGGGGCATCTATCCAGAAGATAGCCTTTTCTGTGTTGCATTTTCCTTCCTCGCCTTTTTTTCACTCAGCGGAAACTGCATGCGCCCCTTGCCTCTTCATCCTCCTCCACAGCTTCAGCTCAGTCCTAGGCACTCTGCTCCATGATGAAGGCGCTGTGTGATGTTTGGCAAGTCAGGGAATTGCTCTGCACACGTTTCCTCACTGGAAAAAGGAAGTGACCTCTGAAGCTCGTTGATGTATGATTTTTGAGAGATTTAAATTCATCTTAACTAGGAGTGCTTTTCTGATGAAAGAAATGAAATAACCAGTTCAGACAGTTACATATATAGAATAAAAAGGTGTATATCTTGGTATAGCAGTTTTCTATATATCTTTCTAAACTTAAATTTTTTTTTTGCTTTATGACACATACAAAATCAGTGTATACATATAGCATGTGTGTATTCCTAAATATATGTAACCCACATAAGTTATTTTATAAAAATAGAACAACACCAAACCATCTGCAGGGTCCTCCTCCCTCACCACTCCCAGTCACAATTCCATGAGTTTTTTTTATTTTGGTTTGCTAAAGAAGGACACATGTCTTCTATGACCATCTAATATGGATGGTCTTCTAGCATCCTGGGGTGAGCAGCACTCCAAGGGCCTAGGTCTCTGTCATCAAAAGCAACTTGGCAGAAGCCTGTCCTTCTAAGCTTGTTCCTCTGAAGCATTGGAATCCAATTTTTTCCGAATTTCTTATTCCCCAAAGCCTTTCAACTTGAAGAGTGAGGCACTCCCATTTTTTACAAAAAAAATTTTTTTAACGTTTATTTATTATTGAGAGACAGAGAGAGACTGAGCATGAGCAGGAGAGGGAGACACAGAATCTGAAGCAGGCTCTAGGCTCTAAGCTGTCAGCACAGAGCCCGATGCGGGGCTCGAACTCACGGACCTGAGCCGAAGTCGGACGCCAAACTGACTGAGCCACCCAGGCGCCCCTCCCATTTTTATTTTTAATGTTTATTTTTGAGAAAGAGAGAAAGTGCATGCAAGGGAGGGGCAGAGAGGAGGGAGACAGGATCCGAAGCGGGCTCTGTGCTGACAGCAGACAACCTAATGTGGAGCTCGAACTCACAAACTGTGAGATCATGACCTGAGCGGAAGTCGGACGCTTAACTGACTGAGCCACCCAGGCACCTCTCACTTCATTGATTTTAACTGACAAACTACAATCTACGTTACATACAACTCTTCACTACCTGTACCTGTGCCATTTAGAGTGGTTGGAGAAAAACATGCAAGCAGTGTCCTATTTTAATTTCTTGATTATCAGTTTCAGAAGGGGAATCACTGACATTTTCTCCTCTATTCACGTTCCTACTCACGAGGCAACCATTTCATACCTTCTCCCTTTTCTCAAACCTTCAACACCTCAGATCCCACTTTTACTCTCAGTTACTGTTTTTACTTCCTACTTGACTGAGGAAGCTGAAGCAATCAAAATGAAACACCACAGACTCCCTCCACTACATCTACTCACTTACATCATGTAGATCAATGTTTCTTGAAGCCTGGTCTCCAGGCCAGCAGCATCAGCACCATCAGGGAACTTGTCAGAGGGCAAATTATTGGACCCTAGACCTACAGAATCAGAAGTTCAGAGGGTGGGGTCCAGCAAGCTGTGCTTTAATAAGTGCTCCAGGTGATTCTAATGAACCTTCTAGTTTGAGAAGCAATGCCCTTGGGCTATGCATGTTTCTGCCTAGAAAATCCCTCTGGCTGTGCACTAGACCCCAGTTTCTCACCAACTCAACATGGTTCCACCACATCTCCCCTCTTCCACATCCCAGTTTTACTTGTTTCTATTGGATCATTCCTATCAGCATGCAAACATGCTGTTGTTTCCCCCCTTTCTTCCTGCCAGTTACCACCCATTTCTCTATTTGCAGCAAACCCCCAAAGAGGAAGCTGTTACTCTCTGGCTCTATTTCTCCTTCCATTCTTTCTAACCCACTCCAGTCAGGCTTTCATCCTCTTCATCCCAGTGGAACTGGTCTTGTCAAGGTCATGAGGGACCTCACATTGTTAATTTTCAGTCCTCATCTTATTCGACCTATAAACAGCATGTGGCATTGTTGCTGTTTCCTCCTTGGTAAACTTTCTTCCTTTGGATTCTAGCACAGCATACCTCCTCTGATTTTCATCTGGTTTCACTGGTTGTCCCTACTTAGTCTCCTTGGCTGGTTCCTCCTCTGCTTTTTTGTCCTCTCGATACTGGAGTGACCCAGGGCTCAGTCCTTGACCCTGTACACTCACTGGATTTTATCCAGTCCTGTGACTTTAAAC
Organism: Panthera onca; assembly: GCF_046562875.1. Lineage (NCBI taxonomy): Eukaryota > Metazoa > Chordata > Mammalia > Carnivora > Felidae > Panthera > Panthera onca. The sequence continues at coordinate 199,906,352 of NC_138346.1, read as the reverse complement.
ACCATCCATGTGCCAATACCTCCCAAATAGAACTAGTTTATTTTTTATTTAAATTAAAAAAAAATTAAGTTTATTTATTTTGAGAGAGACAGAGACAGTGCAAGTTGCAGAAGGGCAGAGAGAGGGGAAGAGAGAGAATCCCAAGCAGCCTCCATGCTGTCAGCACAGAGCCTGATGTGGGGCTTGAACCCACGAAACTGTGAGATCATGACCTGAGCTGAAACCAAGAGTCATGTGCTTAACCAGGTGCCCTAGAACCAGTTTAAATGTGTCTCCTGAACTCTGGTATGTTCGGCTGCTAGCCCAGCCACTCCACTGGATGACTTACCAACAGTTCAAACCTAACACTCCCAAACCCAAACCCCTTCCTTCCTCATCTGCCCCATCTGATTTAATGTTTGTTTATTTTATTTTTGAGAGAGAGCAAGTGAGCATGCATGAGTGGGGGAGGGGCAGAGAGAGAGAGAGAGCAGAAGAGAGAGAATCCCAAGCATGATCCACACTGTCAGTGCAGAGACAGACTCAGGGCTCCATCTCATGAATCGTGAGATCATGACCTGAGCCGAGATCAAAAGTCAGACACTTAACCGACTGAACCACCCCAGTGCCCCTACCACATCTCGTTTGGTAACAAATTCATCTCTCCCATTTCTCCTGGGAGTAATGTTTGACTCCCTTTCTCACATATTGCATCATATTTGTCAGCAGATCTTATTGGCTGACCACTTGTTGCCACATCCTATGGGCCAAGTCACTCTCCTCTCTCACTTTGATGACTGCCACAATCTCGTAGTGGGTTTCCACTTCTACTTTTGCTTCCTACAGTCTGTCCTCCACACGGCAGCACGGAGCTCCTGTGAACATGCACGTCGTATCATGCCACTTCTCAGCCTACACCCTCTCATGGCTCCCGTCTCACTCAGAATAAAGGCCAAAGCCTTCCATGGCTCACAAGGCCTTATGGCATCTGACCCTGCATTCCCACATTTCATCCCACTCTTCTCCATGCTTATTTGTGTACTGCTCTCAAGTGTTCCACTCACCTTGGCCTCCCCGAGACCCTCAAACATGCCAGGTTCCTGTCAGAGGGTCTTTGCTCAGCTGTGTCTGCCACCTGGAATACCTTTCTTCATATATCTGGGAGGCCCACTCACTCCTTCATGTCCTTCCGGTTTTTCAGCAGGGTTGTCTTTATCAGCGAGGTCTCTTCTGACTACCCTGTTTACATTCATTGTCCCCATCTCACACCCTGTGTCGCCATAGCCAGCAGTGGACCTGAAATTGCACCCACCCCGGATCTGTCTCTTTCTACTCTGAGGCAGGGAGACCAGGAAGCTAATAAGAAGTTGTCAAGCAAGTTTAAAAGTTTTAAACGTTGAATCCGAAATTTCTGGTTAACAATTAAAAAACAAAACAAAACAAAACGATTTCTAACCTTAAATCCCAACTCCTGCTTTCCTAGAGTGATAGAGCACTGCTGGGAGCCAGAAACCTTGGAAACTAGGCCTGGATCTGTCACTAAGCAGCTCTGTGACCTGTGGCAAGCCAGTCATTAGGCTTGGTGAGCTTGGGAAGGGCAGGAGCTGGGCCCAGTGACCTATGAGGTTCACTCACCTCCAATCCTGCCAACTCTACTTCCAGAATCCACCCAGCGCTGTCAGTGATTCTCATCCCCCTGCCATCACCCTCTCTCCATGCTGTTGTTCTCTCCTGTTTGGGCTACTGCCTCAGCTCCTTACTGATCTCCCTAGTTCACTTCCGTCCTTTATTCCACTTTTCACATAGCTGCCCAAGTAAAGTGTTTTTACAAATATAAATGCCCATTTCTCTCTTGAACCCTCCACTGGCTTCCTGTTGCACTTGGAACCTCCCCCGTGCTGCGCCCTCTGGCCTACAAGGCCCCTCACCATCTGGTTCTGTGCTTCCTCTCTCCCATCTGGTTCCAGCCATAGTTCCAGCCCCTCCAGTATGCCAAGCTCAGTCCTGCCTTGGCAATCCTTTGTTTTGCGTGCATGTTCTTCCTCCTTGTGTTCCCCTGGTGGATTCCCTCTTATATTTTAGGACTCGGTTTCAGTGTCATTTCCTAAGTGCAAACTTCCTTTCCTGACAACCTTATCTAAAGCCAGATCTCCCTTGTTATTTTAAAATTCAGCTCACTACTTACTTTCTGTTTGCATCGTAACATTGATCACAATGTAACATTATTTTCAGTCATGCAACACACAGTGGGATACCATGCCACTGTAAAAAAGATAGGAATCTATGTGTTGATATAGAATGATGTCTTAAGATAAACTGTTAAGTGGGAAAAAAAAAAAAAAAAACCCAAAGTGCAGTACAGAGTGTATAGCATACCACCATTTGTATAATAAGGGTGGGGGGAAAATACACTTACTTGTATATACATATGTTATCTCTGGATTGGTACAGAAGAAATTGGTAACATTGCTTGCCTCTATGGAGGGGACTAGGTGGCTAGGGGAGAAGTGGGGGGCTTTTCACTGTGCATCTTTTTGTATTTTGAATCACATAAAGTACCACCTATTAAAAATCAGTAAATATTTAAAAGTTGTGTACTTTCTCTGTTTCCTATCTCCTTAAAGAGAATATAAACGTTATGAGAGTGTATACCATGACTTTCCTTGTTCACTTTTATATCCTCAGCACTTAAAACCATGTCTGGCACCTACTAGTACTCAGTAAGTATTTACAGAAATAATGGAAGAAAGAATGAAGGTCTCTTCCAGCTCTAACACTGTGGTTCTAATCTTAGGGCTTCAAGAATGTAAGACATGGAAGGGTGCCTGGGTGGCTCAGTCGGTTAAGGGTCCGACTTCGTCTCAGGTCATTGTCTCACAGTCCGTGAGTTTGAGCCCCACGTTGGGCTCTGTGCAGAGCCTGCTTCAGATCCTCTGTATCCCCCTCTCTCTGCCCCTCCCCCCTTACTCTCTCAAATAAATAAACATTAAAAAAAAAAAAGAAAGAAAAAAAGAATATGAGACGTGGATCCCAGGACCTAGCCATTCAGAGGCACCAAGAGAGATACCAGAATGTTCTGTGGTGTGGTGTACTGTTTTTCTTTGTTGTGATCAATAAGCTAAAAAAAAAAAAAAAAGTGTGTGGAGGACTGTGTGGAGTGTGGAATGGAGTGTGTGGAGAACCTGCCTGGCACAGATATACTTCCCAAGTGAGAGCTCAGGTAGCCACAGGAGGGCCATGTCCTGTTTCGGTCATGCTCTAGTCATGGCCTCTGGGGATGGCAGCCTCAGGGACTGGCAAAGCAGCCCCTTTCCTGCCGCCTCAAAACATTCAGGATCACAGATTGTAGTAGCACGCTCCAGTTATGAGACTTCTGCACTAGATTCGGAACTCCCTGAGCTCAGGAACTGACTTTGTCTTGCTCACTAGTACACTCAGAGCCTGGCATAGAAAGAACAAAAGAGTGAATGAATGGAAGAATAAAAGCTGAAGGAGAGGGCACCAAGAACAAGGAGAGAAAGCCTGGAATCAGGAGCTATCATACCCCATCTAGCCAGGAGGTGGCGCTGGAGGAGTGTTTTCTGAGTTGTTGGCTGAGCCTGAGCTTTTCAGTCTGGAACACAGCCCTATTTTGACCAAGGAAGAGAGGGTAGTTGATTTTTGACAAATTTAAGTGCTCTGCTAGGCAGCAGGGATTGTGAAGAGGCACAACTGGAACAGGGAAATAGAAGCCCCACACAGAGATCGACACTGCGTAGGAAGACAAGTGCTGTTCTGACCCTTAGGACCCCCGAGAAAAACCTTTTAAATTTGTTTGAGGCATTTGGGGGAAGTTCACAGAGGAAGTGACATCCAAACTGGGCCTTCAAAATGAGGATTTACGCAGTTGGAGGGCATTCTAGGTGGAGGGAGTAGACTCCTGGGAAATTGGGAGAATGGCGAATTGACAAGGATTGCTGGGTTTTCCCCATTTGTTGGGAGATAAAAGGGTAAAGAAAAAGTTCTGCTCTGAGAGTTTACTTTTTTCTTTTAAGTCAACTCTATGCCCACCATGGAGCTCAAAATCATGACCCCGAGATCAAGAGTCACACACTCTACCAATTGAGCCAGTCAGGTGCCCCAAGAGTTTACATTTTTGATTAAATAACAAAAGACTTATAGATTGATTAATGCATACAGTAAGGGCTCAAGAAATAGTCAATGGATTGAGATTTACGTATCAGGTAAATAGTAGAGGCTGGATAAACGTGTTGTTGAGGGAATGAATCATGGAACTTCAGGTGGTTTCTTTGCTAAATCACATGTCCTTACTGATGTTTTAAGAGCAGGTTTTCCAAGAATCTTTCCTTCTGTGTCCAAAGCTCTTCACAGGCAGCTTTTCTTTCCACCAAAGACAAGAAATCCTGACCCCAAGGGGGAGTCCGGGTTCCAATAACCTGGCATCCAGAGCCTTATAGAGGATTTTCAAGTCCTGTGCCTAGAACACAGTCTCCTTCCTTAGGACTAGATAGCAGTAATCATTAGTTATATTTTATAGCTGATGTTATCCATCGCTTCCATATTGCTAAATCCACTGGAAACACTTCAGTCTGCATCTTTCTCCAAACCTTCTTCCCACCTGTGTGACCCTTGTGCTCTCCAGTTTACCACCTGTGTCTCTCTTCTTGGTTTCATCTGCCAGCTTCTCCAGTTCCTCTCTGTAGCCATTAAAGGTTGAGTTCTGGGCCCTAGCTTCCTCTGCTTTATTCTCTTCCTGGGCTAATTCTTCCTGAGGTTTCAATTACTATTCAGATGTCAACAGTCCTCAGAGCTCTCTCCGGAGCTCTCTCTCTCTGAGCACCAGCCCACACATCTAACAGCCAGCCCACTTGACTTTTTCACTTGGGTGTTTCTTAGGCATCTGAATCTCAACATGTATAAAAACTCCTCATCTTCCCCACCTGCTCCCCCTCCAGGGTCCCTATCATGGTGCGTGGTCGCATCACACAGCTGTCACTGCAGCCAGAAGCCTGTGTGAGTCATCCTTGACTCAAATCCTGATCGTCCCACCCCCTTGATAACTCCTGAGTCCTTCTACTGCTCTCCATCCCCACCACTGCCATTATCTCGAGCTGCCCCCTCTGGGGGCCATTCTCTTCTCAGTAGCCAAGGTGAGTTTTTAGAAATTCAAATAAGATCATGTCTCAAAATTCTTCAAATACTCTCCCATTTCCCTTATATAAAATCCAAGCCCTTTAACCATGACCTTCAAGACCTTGTATGATCTGGACCACCTCTCAGCCTCCATCTCCTGCTGCTCCGTTCTCAGCTCCAGCCAGTTTGAATTTCATTCATTCATTCATTCATTCATCCATCCAACCACCCATCCATTCATTAATTCATTCCGGTAACCAGGAATTTATAGTGCCTAATTTATGCCAATAGTGTGTGAACCATTGTGGACAAGGAGAAAGACTTCATTCTCATGAAGTATCTGGTGTTTTCTCTTCCTGCTTCAGGCTCTTCTCACATGTGGCTCCCTCTGCCTGAACTCTCTTCTCCAACATACACACTTTACTGCCTTAGCCTCTAGCTCCAGTTCATCATTCAGACCAAAATTAAATGTCATTTCCTCTCTGAAGCTTTCCTTAACTCAGGCTTAGTTAGGAACGCCTATTGTGGATTGCCACAGTCCTGAACTTGCCCTTCATTACTCATGTCTGTTTCCCCTTCGGGACCAGAGGCCCCAAGAGACTGAAAACCAGGCCTTCCGTGTTCACCAGTACCTGGAACTATGCTGGGCTCTTATCATGAACTCAGTACATAAGGCTTGAATGAAAGCACATGTCCTTTTCATTTGGATCTGCTTTTTTCTTTTCTTTTCTTTTCTTTTCTTTTCTTTTCTTTTCTCTTCTTTTCAAGTTTATTTATTTATTTTTGAGAGAGGGAGAGGGAGAGAGATGGGCAGGGGATGGGCAGAGAGAGAGGGAGAGAGAGGATCCCAAGCAGGCTCTGCACTGACAGTGCAGAGCCTGACACGGGGCTCGAACTCATGAACTATGAGATCATGACTTGAGCCATGAAATCAAGAGTCGGACACTTAACGAACTGAGCTACCCAGGCGCCCCTTCATTTGGATCTGCTTTTTAAAAATATTTGAGGATAGGGCACCTGGGTGGCTCAGTCAGTTAAGCATCCAACTTTGGCTCAGGTTATGATCTCATGGTTCTTGAGTTTGAGCCCCGCGTTGGGCTCTCTGCTGTCAGCACAGAACCTGCTTCAGATCCTCTGCCTTCCTTTCTCTCTGCCCTTCCTCCACTCTCTCTCAAAAATAAATAAACATTGAAAACTTTTTTTTCCATATTTGAGTATATCTTAAATGTTGCCATAGACACAGTCACCCTAGTCGGCCTTGCACAGTCAAGTCAGCCAGTCAGTTCCGAATGCTGTGCTTTAAAGGAGACTATTGATCCTGACATCAACCTGAGTCAAGAAAACAAATACCCAGCCCACACAGAGATGTGCTGCTAAGGCCCTTTCATTCAGTTAGCTTGTCTCACAGAAAGGAGGCTCATGAATGTCAAAGAGCACAGGCCTACCCTGAGAGGGATTCTGGTCTTCAGCCATGGCTACTTGCTTATATGAACAGGTCATTCAACCTTTCTGACCCTCAGCCTTCCTACCTGTGAAGATGGGCATAATAATATGCACATTGCAGGGCTGATGGGAGGGGTTCACAAGCTGTCACAAAGGACAGGCAGACCATTCATGTTAGCTTTTTTCCCAACCACAAGACAGTGTGGGTTAGTGGTTAGCAGTCTGGGTACTGGGTCAGAGACAGCAGGGTCTGAGCTTGGCTCTGTCACTTCTTAGGAAGTTGGCCATGGAGGAAGTATTATAACATCTTAGTCTCAGTTTCCTCATGTAGAAAATGGGGACAAAGTCATACCTGCATCTGGGGGTATGGTGGGCACTTATATGAAGTTAATGTGTATGAAGGACTCAGCCCAGAGCCTGGCACATGGTAAGTACCCAATACATGTGCACAGCATCATGACAGAGATGGTAAGGGGGACCGAGAAATGGTGTCCACAGTTCTGATCTTCACTGGTGAAATCATCTGGGGACTGTTCATCATCTAATTTGCAGGGGCTTCTGAAGGGACTGCCATCTGACACAGACCCCACTCCCAGGTCTAGTAGAAGAGAGAAAACATGTCTATAAGTGAGGAAGATTTCATGTGCAAGGTGATAAATTTTATTTAAAAAAAAAGCCAGGAGACTAAAACACTTATTGAATGAAAAAAGCTAGAAGTAAGAGCATATATTGCATGATTCCATTAAAGAAAAAAATTTTTTAATGTTTATTTTTGAGAGAGAGAGTGTGAGCAGGGGAGGGGCAGAGAGAGAGAGAGAGAGAGAGAGAGAGAGAGAAAGAGGGAGGGAGACACAGAATCTGAAACAGGCTCCAGGCTCTGAGCTGCCAGCACAGAGCCTGATGCGGGGCTCGAACTCAGGAACAGTGAGATCCTGACCTGAGCCAAAGTTGAGCACTCAACTGACTGAGCCACACAGGTGCTCCTACGTGATTCCATTTTTATGAAGTTCTAGAACTGGCAAAACAATCTATGGTGATAGAGGTCAGAGGTTCATATTAGGGTACTGGCTGGGAGAAAGCATGAAGGAACCTTCTGGAAATGTTCTGTGTCTTCATCTGAGTAGTGGAATCCTGGGCATATGCAAAATATGTGAAAATTTAACCAAAGGTCCACTTAAGATTTGTGCACTTTACTGTATGTAAATGATATTTGGAAGAAAATTGTGTCAGAGGAGTTTAGAAAAGGGAGTGATTTCTTCTAGCGTAAGTGGACAGTGAAGGCCGCATGGCCTGGAGAGGAACTGCAGGGGGGAAATAGCCACTTTCTCTCTCTTGGTGGCTCAGTAACAGGGGATCTAAACAAAGCACTTAAACTTACCTTAATGGAGTCAGGAATCATCAGTAAGTGGTTTTGGAGATTATTTGCTATCTGTTTACAATGCAAAAAAAAAAAAAGTTTAGGATTATATAATTGCAAAAGTCATATTCAGGGAGGTAATTATCAAGTGTAACATGAGTGTTCTATTTTGGGCTTCATCGCTAGCTCTTCTGGCCCTTCATTCCCTTTGGCTAATGTGATTGCTAGTTGTTTTGCTGGTTCTCTTCTGTCAGAGGCAGCGGGATGATGGGAGGCCATGGATGGGGAATAGAGAGTGGAATGATAAATCACATTTCTGCTGGGCTTCACTCTTCACAAAGCACCTGTGCACACAGCATCTCACTCGATAGCAATCTAGGAGGGAGGCAGGGGTATCAGTCATGGTTATTGATTGCAAGCAACAGAAACCAATTCTGAATAGCTTAAGCAGAGAAGGAGTTTATTAGAAGGTTATCAAATGGCTCACAGAAACAAAAGAAAAACTGGAGAATGAGGGTCAGAGAACAGGCAGGAATCAGGGAGGGCCTACTCAAACCCGTGTATTTTAGGGTGTTTGTTTCAGCAGCCTAGCTAATACAGTTACATTTGGAAATGATCAAGACAGATTTTCCAGGGGTGCCTGGCTGGCTTAGCTAGAAGAGCATGCAACTCTTGATCTCAGCGTTGTGAGTTTGAGTCCTGTGTTGCGTGCAGAGACTATTAAACAAAACAAAACAAACCAAACGCACAAAAAAACCCTGGGGCACCCGGGTGGCTTTGTCCGTTGAGTGTCAGACTTTGGCTCAGGCCATGATCTTGTGGTTCGTGAGTTCAAGCTCTGCATCAGGATCACTGCTGTCAGGGCAGAGTATGCTTTGGATCCTCTGTCCCCCTTTCTCTCTGCCCCCCCCCCCCTCTCTCTCTCAAAAATAAAGAAAATATTTAACAACAACAACAAATAAAAAACCTTAAAAAAAGACCTCCATTAGAAAAGAAAAGGCAGATTTTCCAGGAGGCAGTGGCACGGACAGGGATGATGAAAGGTAATTTGACCAGCAGAGAAAGGAGATTCCAGGTGGGAATCACTGCACGCCCAAGGTAGGGAGGTAGGAGAGGATGGTGAGGAGGAGCTTGGGGTACACAACTCATGCAAGGGAACAGGGAGAGGAAAAGCTGGGAGGGCAGGTTGAGGTATTGTGGAGAGCTTTGCATGCCTGGGTGATGAGTTTGTACTTAGACTGGTGGGCGAAAGGACCCACTGGAGGTTTTTGAGCAAGGGAATGAGATTTTCTATTCGTAATTTAGGAAGAATAACCTGGTACCCAGCAGAGGACCGTGTGGAGCAGGAAGCTGGGACCAAAGCCAGCTAACAGTAAGCACCAGTGTCAACTGCTCCTGAGAGACTGAGGAGGAGGACCAAGAAAGGGCTCTGGGCCTGGGTCACTGGGAAGCAGGAAGAAAGCAGTTTCAGGAGTGTGCTGGGGCCAGGCTGGTTTGCAGAGAGCCAAGGACTCAGTGGGTGCCGAGGATGTGGAGTTTCAGGAGGATGAGAACAAAGGGCTCCAGTTCAAGCTCTCTACCTCCTGCCCTGGCCTGTTACTGCCCTTGGCCGCTTCTGGGCTTCCCATTCCCTTCCTCAGTTACCCCCTGCCTAAGAGCTGAGCTTTCTCTCTGGAACTCTCTCCTCCCGTCTGTTCCCTCAGTCGGACATAGAATCTTAGCATCGGAGGAGACCTTAGATGGGAAAGCAGAGGCTTGTGGGAAAGGAAGGGACTTGCCAAGGACACAGCCAGGAGGAGGCAGAGCCAATAGCAAAAGCCCGTCTCGTCTGCCCCACCCAGGGCCCTTCTCTCCAACCTGGCGTAGACATGTCTCTTCTGAGAAGCCCTTTCACTGGTTTATTTTGTAGCCCCGTGGTTTGCATGCATTCCGTTGTAGCGCATATTTCATAGGTGATTTAGAATTCCTCGTTTGGTGTCTTCCAATGAGAGCAATAGCTCATTGTCCTTGGCATCTCTTCCAGAACCTAGTCCAGGGCTCTGCATGAGGCTGCGTCATGTAGGTCAGGAGTCCAGGGTTATCCACCTGGCTCTGCCTCTCAGCCTGGGGAGGGTGCTGAGTGTAGTCCCAGCCCCAGGGGCAAGGCTGGCATGAAAGCACGAAGACGAAGAACGACCCAGACAGAAGGTGTTGAGCCAGCCTTCTGCTGCTTGGAAGTCCCCCTAGGGATCCCTCCACCTCTGAGGAGAGTTTGAGCACTGCCCCTGGGCTATACAAGCCTGGGTTGAACATGAGTTTCTCTGGAGCAGGCTTATGGTCCAGGACACGTGTTAGGTTAATTCTTCAGTTGTGATTCCCAGACATGTGAGTAGTGTAAAGTCGAACTCCAAACCTGAGCTTGGATTGTAAATTCCCCAGGAAATACCCACCCTCACACTCCCACTCAGGCTTCTCCATGTAAATTTTTTTGTTTCCCTGTGCCAGAGGAGAGTTTCCTTCATCTTCTTCACTGACGGCACAGTCCTTTGAGGGTCCTGGTTCACATGAGGGTTTCAGTTCTATCACTTTACCCTATAGCGCTAGAACCCGGACTCACCTGCCCCTCTGCCATCTCCTGACTCATCTCCCCACCCTGGAAATCTTCCCCTGCCTTTCTTTTCTTTTCTTTTTTTTTTTCTCTTCTTTTCTTTTTCCTTTTCCTTCCTTCCTTCCTTCCTTCCTTCCTTCCTTCCTTCCTTCCTTCCTTCCTTCCTTTCTTTTCTTTCTATAATCTCTGCCCAATGTGGAGCTTGAGCTCATGACCCTGATATCAAGAGTCATATACTCTACCGACTAAACCATCCAGCCCCCCTCCGCCCCCAGCCTCTCATGCTATTCTTTACCCTCATACTAGATGAATCTTAGTAAAGTGTAGCTCTGATAATGCTCAGGAACTTTCAATGGCTCCCCATGGATTAAAAAAGTAATGTTTCATGCCTCGACAACAGAGCTTCAATACAACTTTGCAGTCTCCTCATTGGCCACTCTTAGCAGCAAGGCTACCAGGTAGGTAGGCAGTAACTCGGGGCGGGGTGGGGGGGGTACCTGGGAGAAGTGCATGCCACCTGCTGGGCACCTGGGGCCACTTGCTGCGCAAAATGATATCCCCCCCCCCCCCCCCCGCCCATCATTCACATTCTTCTCAGACTTCATTTGCCCATTTTATTCATAACATAGCAGGGAAGAGGAAAAATGCTATTTTAAAAAGCTGCCTGGAATGGTAAATTTTATGTTATGTATATTTAACTACGAAAAAAAAAGTGTTGCCTGACAGCATTTTCTATACTAAGCCAGACTTCATCTTGGTGAAAGACTGCCTTTTTTGGGACAACATACCTACTTGGCCTTTCAGTTACGCAAAGCAAGTTTTGGAATGAATGTGTAGGGAGAAGTGAAGCTGAGACCAAAAGAAATAACTGAACACGGTGCACCAGGAGATAAAGAGTGGGAAGGTTGTTAGGTTGTTGCTTCTGTTTGGTTATAAATGCTGTCCTTTTTTTCTTCCTTGGAGGACCCAGGAAATGAGTTTGGACACTGAGAAGAAAGGGCAGGGACAGAGGACTTTGATCTGAGCTGAGAAGTCCCCACTAACGTGCAGGGAGTGGGGGTGGGGAGGGAGGCGGAGGGACCTTAAGATGTCTTTTTTCTTTTAATTATTATTAAGTAGGCTCTATGCCCAATGTGGGGCTTGAACTCATGACCCCAACATCAAACAATGTGTGCTTTACCACCTGAGCCAGCCAGGTGCCTCTCTCCAAATGCCATTTGCAACCAAATTTTACCTGAACTGTAATTTGAGGAGGAGGCTGGTCCTGTGGAGGCAGGTGAGGAGGAATCTTATGTAACTTGGGCTGTGGAAAAAAAAGGAAATGCTGCCAGGGTCAGGCAGAAGGGAAGTAGAAGGTAGGCTTGGCTTCCTCTGAGGCCTGTGGCTCCCTCTGACATCAAGGTCTGTGGGCCACAAAGTGCTGGGGGCTTCAGGAGGGTGCTGGAGATCTCTAGAACCCAGGCCTGACTATGGAACTGGGAGGAAAAGTAATGGAAACAAAATCCCGCCTCAAAACTTGTCTGGCCTTGAGGGCTAGTGGGAGGCAGGTGTGCCTGACCGTCAGATGGCCGGGAATTAGCTGTCCCGGGAGAAGAGCAGGACAGGTTCCTCTCATTGTCACTGTGGAAAGGGAGGAGAGAGAGAGAGAGAGAGAGACGGGCAGTTTGCAAGTCTCTCTGGGAGCTCTCTTCACTTTCATAGAAAGAAGCCTGACTGAGTGGGATGGGTCATGTTTCCAAATGCAATGGAGGAAGGAGACCCAGCTTCTCCCTGTGTTCCCTCCTGGTGTGGAGAGACCTGATGTCTCGGCCACTTGGGCAGGGTTGGCAGCAGGAGGACATTTATTAATTTGTACAAAAATAAGGATAGATTTGGATATTTTCTGCTTATTGTAAAAGGTTTAGGGTGTTGCACATATATAACAAAATCCTGTCATTCCATCATCCAGAGATAGACCCTGTTAGCATTTGGTGTCAAGTTTTCCACACTTTGTTTTCTTTTATGCATGTTTTCTTATGCATTCATGACCCAGAAGACGGCTGGGCTCTTAAGATTGAGATAAGATGGGGGGGCACCTGGGTGGCTCAGTCTGTTAAGCGTTTGACTTTGGGTCAGGTCATGATCTCGCGGTTTGTGGGTTTGAGCCCCACGTCAGGCTCTGAGCAGCCTGGAGCCTGCTTGGGATTCTGTGTCTCCCTCTCTCTCTCTGCCCCTCCCCCTACTCGTTCTCCGTCTGTCTCTGTCTCTCAAAAATAAATATTCAAGGGGCGCCTGGGTGGCTCAGTCGGTTAAGCGGCCGACTTCGGCTCAGGTCATGATCTCGTGGTCTGTGAGTTCGAACCCCGCGTCGGGCTCTGTGCTGACAGCTCAGAGCCTGGAGCCTGTTTCAGATTCTGTGTCTCCCTCTCTCTGACCCTCCCCCGTTCATGCTCTGTCTTTCTCTGTCTCAAAAATAAATAAACGTTAAAAAAAAATTTTTAAAAAGTGGATACTAAAAAATAAATAAATATTAAAAAATTTTATTAAAAAAAATTTAAATATTCAAAAAAATTTTAAAGACTGAGGTTAAAAAAAAAGGAATGAGATAAAATGGGCTTGAACTCTTTATTCTGTACCCAGTGGAAATTCCACTCTCTTTTCAAAACAGCTTTTTGAGCATAATTGGGTGCGTCACCTGTGGCTCCTATTTATTAACTGCCAAATTTTTTTCTTTTTTCTCTCGCTCTCTTTTTTTTAGAATTCTAAAACTCTTTTTTTTTTTTCCAGTTGTGTACCTTCTTTTTAAAAATTTTTATTTATTTTTTTATTTGCATCTAAGTTACCATATGGTGCAACAATGATTTCAGGAGTAGATTCCTTAATGCCCCTTACCCATTTAGCCCATCCCCCCCCTCCCACAACCCCTCCAGGAAACCTCTGTTTGTTCTCCACATTTTTTTTATTTATTATTTTAACATTTGTTTATTTTTGAGACAGAGAGAGACGGAGCATGAGCAGGGGAGGGTCAGAGAGAGAGGGAAACGCAGAATCCGAAACAGGCTCCAGGCTCTGAGCTGTCAGCCCAGAGCCCGACGCGGGGCTCGAACTCGCGGACCGCGAGATCATGACCTGAGCTGAAGTCGGACGCCCAACTGACTGAGCCACCCAGGCACCCCTGTTTGTTCTCCATATTTAAGAATCTCTTATGTTTTGTCCTCCTCCCTGTTTTTATATTATTTTTGCTTTCCATCCCTTATGTTCATCTGTTTTGTATCTTAAAGTCCTCATATGAGTGAAGTCATATGATATTTGTCTTTCTGTGACCGACTAATTTCATTTAGCATAATACCCTCTAGTTCCATCCACGTAGTTGTGAATGGCAAGATTTCATTCTTTTTGATTGCCGACTAATACTCCATTGTGTATATATACATCTTCTTTATCCATTCATCTGTTGATGGACATTTGGGCTCTTTCCATACTTTGGCTATTGTTCATAGTGCTGCTATAAACTTTGGGGTGCATGTGTCCCTTCGGAACAGCACACCTGTCTCCCTTGGATAAATACCTAGTAGTGCAATTGCTGGGTTTAGGGTAGTTCTATTTTTAATTTTTCGAGGAACCTCCATACTGTTTTCCAGAGTGGTTGCACCAGCTTGCATTCCCACCAACAACGCAAAAGAGATCCTCTTTCTCCACATCCTCGCCAACATCTGTTGTTGCCTCAGCTGTTAATGTTAGCCATTCTGACAGGTATAAGGTGGTATCTCATTGTGGTTTTGTTTTATGTTTCCCTGATGATGAGTGATGTTGAGCATTTTTTCATGTGTCGGTTGGCCATCTGGATGTCTTCTTTGGAGAAATGTCTATTCATGTCTTTTGCCCATTTCTTCATTGGATTATTTGTTTTTTGGGTGTTGAGCTTGATAAGTTCTTTATAGACTTTGAATGCTAATCCTTTATCTGATATGTTGTTTGCAAATATCTTCTCCCATTCTGTCGGTTGCCTTTTAGTTTTGCTGATTGTTTCCTTCACTGTGCAGAAGCTTGCTATTTTGAGAAGGTCCCAATAATTCATTTTTGCTTTTGTTTCCCTTGCTTCTGGAGACGTGTTGAGTAAGAAGTTGCTGTGGCCAAGGTCAAAGAGGTTTTTGCGTGCTTTCTCCTCGAGGATTCTGATGGACTCCTCTCTTACATTTAGGTCTTTCATCCATTTTGAGTTTATTTTTGTGTATGGTGTAAGAAAGTGGTCCAGGTTCATTTTTCTGCATGTTGCATTCCAGTTTTCCCAGCACCACTTGCTGAAGAGACTGTCTTTATTCCATTGGATGTTCTTTCCCGCTTTGTCAAAGATTAGTTGGCTATATGTTTGTGGGCCTATTTCCAGGTTCTCTATTCTGTTCCATTGATCTGAGCATCTGTTCTTGCGCCAGTACCATAATGTCTTGATGATTACAACTTTGTAAAACAGCTTGAAGTCCGTGAATTTTTTCCATTTTATTTATTTTAGACAGAGAAAGAGAGAGAGAGCATGAGTGGGGGGGGGGGGCAGAGGGAAAGAGAGAGAGAGAGAGAGAGAGAGAGAGAGAGAGAGAATCTTAAGGAGGCACCATGCTCAGCATGGAGCCTGACTTGGGGCTCCATCCCATGACCCTGGGATCATGACCTGAGCCGAAATCAAGAGGGGGATGCTCAACCAACTGAGCCACTGCAGCACCCCTAACCACTCAATTCTTTGTCTCTGCATCCTTTTGGCTGTCCTGGTGTCTAACTTCTAGGACAACAAGGTCTGATAGTAGCTGAGACCAGGAATTTTAGCACCTTTCTTCCATTTCCAGGAGAATTCCCATTCACAAGAAGCCACATAAGTATTGCAAACCTTCTTAAGGTCAGAGGGACAAAGAGTGAGGTTACACTGCAGAAATACACACCATTTAAAATTGACGTTGACTTGGGGCACCTGGCTGGCTTGCTGGGTAGAGCGGGAGACTTTTGATCTTGGGGTTGTGAGTTTGAGCCCCATGTTGGGTGTAGAGATTACTTTAATAAATAAAACTTTAAATAAAGAGAAATAAATAAAACTGAGGTTGACCTGCTGTTGGGAAAAGCCCTTGGGCCCTCTGACAGGGCCTGCCCTGCTGCCCTCCTTCCCTTCCTCTCCTCCTTGCAGGTCCTGCCCGAGAGCATACTGTTTCTAGTGCACCTTTTAAGCTGATCTGACTGAGAGCTAATGCTCTTGGGTGCATAGCGCTTCTCCCTTCAAGTGGTTTATCAAAGTGTTATCCTAAAGAGAGACAATTCTTTCTCTAAGGAGCCTGCTGCCATCTGCTAAGGCGATAATTCCTTCCATCCTGCTAGACATGTCTTTTTTTTTTTTTTTTTAAACAAAAATGAGCTCATTCTAAACATTCTCTATGACAACAGAGCTGATCTTCTTTTCTCCATTTTACAAAAGAGGAGCTGAAATGAAGCCTCGGCCTTTGCCGAAGATCTGCCCAGCTCTTTACCTGTCTAGGTCTCCCAGCCAGTCAGATCTGTTCCCTGGGTTCTACACACTTGCAAACAGCTCGAAATGGCATGCTTCATGTTTCTTATTTATTGTTTACTCCTCCCACTAGAATGTAAACTCAGTGAGGTCACAGACTGGATCTGTTTTGCTCACTGCTCCCTTTTTGGAATTAATCACTTAGTAAACTGTATTATTCAGGGTTCTCCAAAGACACAGAGGCATGAAGAGGTGTGTATAAATATATATAGAGAGAAAGACTTATTTTAAGGAATTAGCTCATGAGATTATGGAGGTTGGCAAGTCCAGGGTCTGTAGGGTGGGCTGGCAGGCGAGACACACAGGGAAGACTTGATGTTGCAGTTCAAGTCTGAAGGTTGTCACCCTGGAGAATTCCCTCTTGCTCGGGGGAGGTCAAGTCTTTTGTTCTATTCGAGTCTTTAACTGATTGGATGAGGCCCACCTCCCTTATGGAGGGCAATCTGCTTTACCCAAAGTCCAACAATTGAAATATTAACTCATCCAAAATGCCCTCGCAGAAACATCCTGAATAATGTTTGGCCAAATAACTTTGCAGTGTGGCCCAGTCAAGCTGACACGTAAAATTAACCATCACAAAGGCACATGTTAACTATTTTGTTGAATGAGTGGCTGAATAAATAGATGAATGAATGAGCTTTAGGAGGGTGAGAGTCCTGCCTGGGTCACACAGCTGGCAAAAAGTAGGTGCAAGTCTTCTTTTTTTGCTTTTTTATATTTGTTTGTTTGTTTGGAGAGAGAGAGGGAGAGAGAGAGAGAATGCACAAAAGTGAGGGGAGGGACAGAGAGAAGGAGAGACAGAATCCCAGGCAGGCTCCATACCATCGGCACAGAGCCTGATGTGGGATTTAAACCCAGAGACTGTGAGATCATGACCTAAGCTGAGATCAAGAGTCGGACGCTTAACAACTGCACCACCCAGGTGCCCCTAGTAGGTGCAGGTCTTCTGAACTTGAGGCAGGCAGCTGTTCTCACCACCCCACCACACGGCTTTTCTGAACAGTGACCAGAACCGGACTTGTATGGTTCCTACTTTCTCCTGCAAGCTCTTGACATTCCACAAAGGTTTATGCTCACATCTCACATCATTACAAAACACTCCTGTTTAGAATTATTACAAAGTAGGCCTTTTGATACAAATTTTCACCTGTGTTACCTGAAGCAACTAAAAAATTATTTTACTAAAGGGAGAGCCTTTCCTAAAATCTCCTGCCACATGAATCAGCAATGAGCTAGGCACTGTGGTGCAAAGATCTGGCCCTAACTCACTAACCTGGCCCTAACATTGTTGCCCACTTCCCTTTGTGCTCTTTACCTTCCAGCCAAACTAAGCTACTTCCTGCTCCCTGTGCAGACCCTGCAATTAATTTCCCTCTTCCTGTTTCATCTGGTATTGTTACCACACCTGGAATGCACCTCCCCCTATATTTCATCCATTTATTTATTTATTCAATAAATATTTTGTAAGCACCTAAGGGGGTCAGGTACTATCTTTGCACTGGGCATACAGTGATGAACGAGAGAGATAAGGTGCTGGCCCTTCCAGAACTCACATTCTAGTACTGGGAAAACAGACACAACTCAAGCTGTACAAGATGATTCCAGGTGGTGATTAGCACTGGGAAGAAAGCCAGGAAGTAATAACAGGTTGCAACAAGCTGAAAGATAGTGCTAGGGTGGGGGAGAGATGAACTCAAAGCTGGTGTTTGAGGAGACCCCCCAGCCACCTGCGGACTGGGGGAAGAACGTTTTAGGTAGAGGGGACAGCAAGTGCCAAGGTGTAGGGCAGAGCAGGCTTGATTTGTTAGAAGAACAGAGGAAAAAACTCCAAACAAACTGTACTGCATACATCTCCTGCATACATGTCAGACATGTGCTAGGTTTTGTGCACATAAAGATGCATAGGGCACGGTCCTTTGTCCTAAAAAGTTCATTATTTTGGCGGGGAGGCAGAAATTATAGCTGACACCTTTTGCTGTATGTACCTGAACCATGAATCAATGACCCTCCCCTCTACTTTCCCCGGGGACTCTTTTAATTTTTTTTTTTTTTTTTTTTTTTTTTGGGACAGAGAGAGACAGAGCATGAACGGGGGAGGGGCAGAGAGAGAGGGAGATACAGAATTGGAAACAGGCTCCAGGCTCCGAGCCATCAGCCCAGAGCCTGACGCGGGGCTCGAACTCGCGGCGCGGGGCTCGAACTCGCGGACCGCGAGATCGTGACCTGGCTGAAGTCGGACGCTTAACCGACTGCGCCACCCAGGCGCCCCCCCCCGGGGACTCTTTTACCTTCCAGGGCTGCTGACCCCTGGCAGCCATGTTTGTGGTGTGTGAGCCCATCCTGCCGCCATGGCTGATTGGACCAGGGGGATCACTTGGCTTCAACAGGACCAATCAGGTTTCCCTCTCTCAGGACAGCTGAATGGGTCCTGGCACTAGAACATTCATTAACTCTGTAGAACTGCCCCCTGGCAGCTGTTGTTAGGCTGACCAACCGTGCCGATTTTTACACGACTGAGAGGTTTCTATGGTAAAACTAGGAGAGTCGCAGGCAAGCCTGGAAAGTTGGCCACCCTGTCTGCTCTGTACCAGGCTGAGTGTTAAACCTGAGAATTTAGGAGCTGGGGGAGGTGGTCAGAACTGTCACTGTGGCTGCAGCAGCAGAGGAGGGCCATGTGCAGACAGAGAATGGAGAAGCACAGAGTGCTGGATCACAGGGTCTTCCCAGAAGTAATCTACATCCCAGACACCCCTGTTGCCTTAAAATGAGTCTCCTTTGGGGCGTCTGGGTGGCTCAGTCGGTTAAGCCCCGACTTCGGCTCAGGTCGTGATCTCATGGTGTGTGGGTTCCAACCCCCATAGGACTCTGTGCTGACAGTGCAGAACCTGCTTGGGATTCCTTCTCTCTCCTCTCTCTGACCCTCCCCTGCTCACGTGCATGCTCCCTGTCTCTCTCAAAAGAAATAAACATTAAAAGAATAAAGATTTAAAAAAACGAATCTCTGTTGGATTAAGTTACCTGCAGTGGGTTTCTGATGGTCTCTGTCAACTCCCAGCAACTTCCTCTGACCCTTTCTCGTAGCACTTACACCCTTCCCCTCTATGTCACATGTCACCTTCTAGGCTGTAAAAATTCAAGTATGATTCATCTTTGTGCTTCTCCCCAAACATAGTATCTACCCTGTCTTTTGTATAGAAAGTGCTCGGTTCAATTATTATGTGCAAGTAAGGGGTTCTACACAGCCAGGGGAGTGCGGATATTCTTATTGGGTAATGATAATCTCTTGCATTTGTGTGGTGCTGCAGTTTACAGAGCATTTTCAAGTTCATTATCTGATGGGCATCCAACTCTTCAAAATTTGGATATTAGTAATAATGATAGCAGCTTCTATTTATTTTAAGTACATTCTATGTGCTAGGTGACCAAAAAAATACCTTGAGGCTCAGAGAGAGTAAGTGATTTGCCCAGGATCCCCAAATTTATATGTCACATATCTGACCACAGAGCCTTGTTTTCAGGCTGCAAACCCATGTTCTGTCTGCCCAGCCAGGATACCAGGGGCAGAGTGCAGACTGTTCATCCCTCTCCCAGACCCTCTGGGGTCTGATTCATGCCCTCTGGGCTGGTCCTGCTGACCCCCTTGGGCACCACAGGCTTCAGGTCACTCGGTTTACCAGTCTGGCCGAGTCAGGCAAATTTGGCTCTTAGGAGCCTCTGTGGTTGCCATGGCACCTTCCCCAGGCTCCTCTCAGTGTAAACCTGGGGGCGAGCTGTTTTGAAGCAAATGGGGAAAACAGAGAAATTTTCTCACTAATGTGGGCAACTGGCAGTCTGCCTCTCCTCAAAATTTCTTTCAGTGCCTCACAGGTGGGTCTTGGGCCCATCGAGTCCAGTTGCTCCATTTCACAGGTGAGGAAACCAAGGCCAGTGTGCTTAGAGTTCCACAGAGAGATTTTGTACCTGGACCAGGAAGCTCTATGGACTGAGACCTGGGTTCCAATCCAGCCCCTGTATGACATTGAGTAAGCTCTTTAAAAAAAAAAAAAAAAAAAAAAAAGTTTATTTATTTTTGAGAGAAAGAGAGAGAGAATGGGGGAGGGGCAGAGAGAGAGGGAGACAGAATCTGAAGCAGACTCCTGGCTCTGAGCTGTAAGCACAGAGCCTGATGTGGGGCTCGAACTTGCAAACTTTGAGATCATGACCTGAGCCGAAGTCGGATGCCTAACTGAGCCACCCAGGCGCTCCCACGACGTTAAGCTTTTGAACTGCTCTGATCCCTGGATTCCTCACCTGTAAACTAGGGATCATGGCCATCTTCTCTTGAAAGAGTTATATGAATGATTAAGTCAAACCATGTACATAAAATTACAAAGTGCCTGGCATGTGAATGATGCAGTTGCCCAAGGTCACCTTGCCCAGTGTAGGAGAAGGGGCATTGTTACCAGATTCAGGAGACATGGGTTCTGATCTTGACTCTGACTTGCTGTGTGTAAATCCCTTTACTGCTTTGGACCTCAGCATCTTTATCTATAAACCAAAGGACGGTTGGACTAAACGATGCCTAAGCTTTTTTTCCAGTTCTACAATTCTGTGCATCTGGTGACAGAATGCTAATCCCAGGGACCCTAAGCTGTCATTGCTTTACCACACCACCCTGTCTTGCTACCAGAATGGCCCTGGGGCCCAGCCAGAAGGCCAGCTCCCTGAGCCTGAGGGCCATTTTAGGAGAGAGAGATGCCTCTGAGGGTAGGAACTTACCATGAGGACTGGGGCTGTGGGCACTCATCTGGCTGCCCGGCACCCCTTTCTGGTTCAGGGTGTTGCCTAGGCTTTGTGGGGAGAGGCCGGGGAGGATGGGGATACTTTGGAAGAAAGAGACTGGGACTTCCCAGTAGTGAGTACCCATCTGACAAGGTCAGGTGAAAGCAGTTATTAATACCCTCAGCATCAGAACGTGCAGATGAGAGATGGGCAGCTTCCGTGCTCCAGAGGGTAATTATTGAGGATAAAGGAGGAGGAGGGAAGGCAGGGGGTGATTCCAGTGGAGGGAGTGGGAACTCCAAATGGAGGTAGGAGGGGGTTTGGGATAGGGAGAGAAGCTGAAGGGAAGGAGCAGAGAAGAAAAAGTAGAGAAAGGCAAGGTGAGAACTGATTTTTTGTCTAAGGAAAATGACAGCTTGATAGAAAAAATGGGAGACAGAGCATGTTCATTCTGCCATCATGTGCTTCCCTCAGGCAGCTCCCCCCCACTCCCCCCAGGAGGCAGGCAGCCGAGGCACTGTGCATGTTCTCCAAGTAGAAGTCTCCAGAAGGCCCTTCTCCCCACCGCGTCACACTCCATTGCCTGGGTTGCTGGAGCCCCATGCCTCAGAGGCCCATTGCCTCCCCTCTGTAACACCGAGGCCTCTCTTCATGCAGCTCTAGTTGGCACTGGCCTGGGGAATTCAGCCTGTCTCATACTCTCCTCCCAGCCAGGGTCCCTTCCCTGCTGCTCACTCAAGTCCCTTCTACCCCTCGCCTCAGCACCCCCCATTCTAAAGAAACAAATCCTGCAATTTGACGCTTGCAAGTTAAGTCCAGGCAGGACCCAGCACACGATTCAGTACGTGCACCCAACAATGGCCATATCCCAGGGAGGGATCCATCTCAGTGTGGGATCACTTTGCCTCACATTGAGAAAGGAAGGTTGATATAAACATGGTTATTGTAACACTACTACTAGCCAAGATAGGAAATTATCAAATGTTTCCAGTGTGTCAGGCATGGTAACCAGCTCCATATTTGCATTCCCCCATTTATCTCCTTTATAATCCTATAAAATATGTGTTATGATCATTTCCTCTTTTTTTTTTTTTTATTTATTTTGAGAGAGAGAGAATGAGTGGGGGAGGAACATAGAGAGAGGGAGAGAGAGAAAATCCCAAGCAGGTTCTGTCCACGCTGTCAGTGCAGAGCCCAAAGGAGGGCTCAAACCCATGAACTGTGAGATCATGATGTAAGCCAAAACCAAAAGTTCGATGCTTAACCCACAGAGCCACCCAGACACCTCTATCATTTCCTCTTAATAGAAGAGAAAATGGAGGCTTGGTAAAGTTGGTAACTTTACCCAAAGTCACATAACTAGCATGTGGCAGACCCAGTGTTCAAACCCAGAGTTCATACTCTTTTTTTTTTTTTTTTTTTTCAAGTAGGCTCCCCACTCAGCATGGAGCCCAACACAGGGCTTGAACTCATGACGCTGAGATCAAGACCTGAGCTGAGATCAAGAGTTGGACACTCAACTGACTGAGCCACCCCAACTGACTGAGCCACCCCAAAATCCATACTATTTTTTTTAATGTTTATTTATTTTTGAGAGACAGACAGACACAGCGTGAGTGTGGGACGAGCAGAGAGAGAGGGAGACACAGAATCTGAAGCAGACTCCAGGCTCTGAGCTGTCAGCACAGAGCCCGACGCAGGGCTCAAACTCACCGTGAGATCTCATGACCTGAGTTGAAGTTGGACGCCTAACTGACTGAGCCACCCAGGTGCCCCTACACAAGATTTCTTGATGCAGGCAGTCTAGAGCTGGTGTACTTAGAGCTCAACAACATCACAGAAAACCCAGGCTTGTCCTGTCTTCCCACTGCCAACCTTGCCATATTGGCTTTTCATTGTCATGTTTATTGCTTCATGATTGCAGGATGGCTGCTATAGCTCCAGGCATCATATCAGCATCCCAAGGGTTTGGACAAACAGTTTTCTTCTGACAGGACTTTGCTTTTTATCCTAGATACGGAAAGCCCATCAGCAGATTTGTTTTTACATTTCGTTGGTTACATATCCACCCCTAGGATGCAGGATGATACAGGAAAGTATGTATTATGGTGGCTCCTGCTTCACAAACCATCCCCAAATATAGTGGCTTGAAACCACAACCATTTATTACCCATCAGCTGTCTGCCAATAGCTAGCTAAGTAGTTCTGTGATCGGGGTCAGACCTGGCCGATCTTCGTTGGTCTTCCTTGTGTGCCTGTGGTCAGCTGTTGGGTGGGTTAGGGTTTGCCTGGTCTAGGATGGCCTTATGTACTCATATGCCTAGTGTTGGCTGGTTGTCAAATGGGGTGATGGATGGTGAGTCTCTCATCCAGCAAGCCGGCCCAAGCTTGTTTTCATGGTGGGGGTAGAGTTCCAGGAGGTTGGCTGGAAGACATACAAAGCCTCTGGACTTCAGACCCCAGACTCTGAACTGGTGTGCTGTCATTTCCATCCCATCTTTTGGGCAAAGCAAGTCACAAAGCTGGTCCAAGTACAGCGGTAGGAAATAGACTTCACTGCTTGACGGGAAGAATTGTAAAGTCACATTGCAAAGGGCCTAGACATGGAGAGGAATGAAGAATCACGACCATTTTGCAATCTACTACAGATTACTGCGATGTATTTGGACCGGTTCACCCCCTGAGGCAGGGAAGGAGCTCTCTTCCCCAAAATCAAGGGAACACACACCTACCCCTGGTCAGAGTTCAGTTGCACAGAATAAGGGGAAGACATGGTTGTTGGGCAGGTGGCTGATAGTGTCTAGACAGGGGTTTAATCCCAGGTGCGAGGAGGGGATGGGACATTTTGCAGCTTGGATGTCTCCCTATCACCTTCTTTCTTCTGAAGACAGTGATTTTTGTCTGTCTTTGTGTCCATGCGTGGTCAGGGCCTCATGATGGCTCCTCTAACAGGTATATACTTTTCCTCCTTGACATTCAGTGCTACAGAAACAATTTTAAAAATAAATAAATAGGGGTGTCGGGTGGCTCAGTCAGTTAAGTGTCCGACTCTTGGTTTTGGCTCATGATTCATGTTTTGTAGGTTCAAGCCCCCCATCGGGCTCCACACTGACAATGCAGAGCCTGCTTGAGATTCTCTCTCTCCCTCTCACTCTGCTCCTCCCCTGCTCCTGCTCTCTCGCTCTCTCTCTCAAAATAAATAAATAATCTTTAAACAAACAAACAAAACAAACTCCGCCCCTGTTCCCATCTAGCAGGGTTGTGGGAAAATCTTGTGTCAGACATTAGAGGGCATGGCAGGGGTATGGATTAGGCATTCTCCTTCGTTGAGGTTGCATGATCCAGGAAACATGAGGCCTTTGGCATTCTGTCCATCAAGGTCACCTCTAAGGTGCTTTTGTCTATGACCTAGGGGTCCACTTGAGAGCAGGAGCCTTTATCTCTCCTCCCCTGACCCTGAACTTGTTGCAGACATTTTCCAGGCTCTTACTTACTACCCATCAAAGCCCTCACTCAAGAAACCAACAACCTCCTCCATCGTCTCCTCAGGAAGTCACCCTCCCTCATCCACTCCACTCCCACTTCCTCTGGACAGACCTACACCTCCCTGGCAACATCTGGGTGGGATGGTCTTCTAGAAAACCAGGACCTGACTATGCTTCCAGGAGGGAGATGTGCCTCAAGGGAACAGACAGTGTGTGCCATAAACTAATCTGGGGGAGCAGGGACAGGAACAACATCTCAGCTGAGACGTGAAGGGGGTGTAGGAGTGGGTTAGGTGACAAGAGGCTGGGAGCCTGCAGTAGAGTGCTCCAGGTGGAGGAACTGTCACCACGTCAGTAGCTCACACACACTCAACACTGCCTGCATGCTGGGTGCTGTAAAGCAGGTGCTTCTGTTGTCCCCCTTTTATGAAGCTTATGGAAGAAGTCAAATGACTCACCCAAGGTCATACAACTTGTAAGTGGCTGAGCTGGGATTTCAACCAGTCTGACTCCAAACCACCCGCCGTCCCCTTAACTATTTGGATGAAACTGGAGGTGGGAGAAGCAGGTTATTTGGAAAACCGCAAGCAGCTTATTTTGGCCGGAGCACAGCATGTGAAGGGGAAGGTGGGATAAGGGGCTAGCGAGGTAGGGAGAGTGAAGGGACGGAGCACCTGCAGCCATAGTTCTGCTCAAATGCAGCAAAGCCTGGGTACAGTGAGGCTGCTTCAGGGGCGATTTCAGTAGCTTCGGTGAGACGTGGTGGTACGTCCAACTGGGAAGGTGCTAGTAAGAATTAAGAACAGTGGCAGCATGGTTGCATGGGTTATCTAGGAAGAATGGTCAGGACTTGGTGATTGCTTAGAAGTGGGGGTTGGTGAGGGGGAAGAGAGAGAGGAGTCAAGAATGATTCACAGATTTCTGGCTTGGGCAGCCAGATGGATGGTGCCAACCCTATTTCCTTCACCAATCTGCTGTGTATCTTTGGGCATCTCACCCAGGCTCTCTAGATGTCTGTCTTCCTAGCTAGAAACCGAAGATAATGAAACCTGACCTCCCCATGTGAATGGATGGTGTCAAGATAAGATGAAGTAATCAATCTGGAAGTGCTTTGGAAAGTCAAAAGTGCTTTGCAAATGCAAGTGGTTATTATTTTATGGTGATGGTTAAGGTCATCGCCCTCCTGGGGCTTGCAGATAAAGCCAGACTGAAAGGCAGCCCAGGGGAGCTGCCTGCTCACTCACAGTATTTTCCATCAGGCAGATCTGTCTCTTTGGCAGGTGGGAGCCACATTCCCACACACTAAATTGTTAATAGCTTCCCCAGGGAGTTCCTTTCTGCTCTGACTCCTTCAATGATTTCTGTTTCTCTACTGCTGACACCTGCCTGCTGATGCCTAGATTGGCCCCAGGATTTCCCATCCATTTTTGTTTTTGTTTTTGTTTTCCCTTGAAATCAAGAATTGGGAGGAGCCCCATGCAGAGCCAAACCGTTTGGTAACCTAGGGGTGGAGGGCTGTGTCTAATCTGCTCCAAGAGCAGAGTCAGACTCAAGAATCTCCTGAGCTCCAAGTGACTCATCATCCTCCATAGTGGGGAAATTCTGCTGAGCAGAGACAGAAGTGATGGGTTCTTATATTTTGGTGGGGGGACTTTCTAGTTTTCGCTCTGAGAGGCAGTGTTGAGTGGTAGTCAGGAGATTGGCTTTCGGAGTCACACAGACCTGGCTTGGCATCCCAGATCCGGCTTGGGCAGCTAACCTAGTCTCTGTAAAATGGAATAGTAATAGTAGTAACCTCACACCTATAGGGCTGTTAAGATTAAATGAGATAATCCACAAAGCACTTGGCCCAGTGCCTGGCACATAGCAAGCTCTCTATAAGTGGTAGACAATAGGATTATCTATGAGTTGTGACCACAGAAATGAGACTGCCTTTTAAAGATAAATAGACTAGAATGCTCACATTCAAGTAAGAGTTGATCTCTTCAAAGTACCCACTTGGGGAGGCCATGGGGGAAGCCCCTTTAGATGTCTTTCAAGTTTCCATGTGTTCTTCTGGTGTCCTCAATGGGGGCAATTCATACTCACTTGGCATATGTCTTAGTCCGTTTGGGCCGCTACAACAAAGTCCCATGGACAGAATGGCTTATAAACAACAGGAATTTATCTCTTACAGTTCTGGAGGCTGGCAGTCAGAGATCAGGGCATCAGCATGGTTGGGTGCTGGTTAGAAATTTCTCCTGGGTTGCAGACTGCTGACTTGTATTCTCACGCAAGACAGCAGAGACAGCAAGCAAACTCTTAAAAGGCGCAGTCCATAACAGCATGTATGTTTCCCTACAAATTATTTTGTTCATGTACTTGGCCAGTTACATATCTTTCCTGGCTTCTTGATTGTGAGCTCCTTTAAGACAGCAATGGTCTTATGCTCACGTAGCCTTTCTTGGTTGGCAGAGCATCTGCTGTTTCACCAAATCCTCATCCCAATTCTGCACCTCTTTGCTTTATAGATGAGAAAACTAAGGCTCAGAGAAGTTAAGGGGATTATTTTTCTGTCTTGCCTCCACCATAGCCGTGGCACCATAGCATTTCTGTACCCAGGAGGAACTCAAAAAACATTGTGGAATGCAGTTTTTAAAAATTCCCTCCAGCCCAGTATAGGGAAGGAGTCAGAAGAGGGCAGCGATAAACCCTGGTTGGGATCAGATTTGGGAGGGCCCCAAACGCAATGCTAAGGAGTTAGATAGACTTGCTTGGTGCTAGCCAGCCCATGAGAGGAGGGATGGAACTGGAAACTAGTATTTCAGTTCCAAATAAGATGTAGTTGCAGAATTTATGCAACGGGTTTTAGTTGCTTAAAAGGATTCCTAAGTCCTATGTTATGCTATATCTTTCTTCCTCATCAAAATGGGAGTTCACCAAAGTTGGAATTGAATTTCCTATTTTAATTACTCATTGAGCACCAGGGACTGTACTAAGGCAGGGGTACAGAAGTTCACAAGACCTGTTGTAAAGGTGATGCACAAAAATCCAATGATTACACAAATAAATATGTGGGAAATTCTGTAAAGAAGAGGCACATGATGCCATGGGAACAAATAACAAGGGCACCTGCTCTAGTTGGGTGTAACAGTCAGTGAAGGTTTCATGGAAGAAGTAATATTTAAGGCGGCTCAGTCGGTTAAGCGTCCAACTTCGGCTCAGGTCATGATCTCACAGTCTGTGAGTCTGAGCCCCTCATCAGGCTCTGTGCTGACAGCTTAGAACCTAGAGCCTGCTTTGGATTCTGTGTCTCCCTCTCTCTCTCTGCTCCTCCCCCACTTACACCCTATCTCTCTCTCTCTCTCTCTCAAAAATAAACATTATTAGAGTTCTGCCCCAGTCCCTATTTCTCCAACAAGCCACATTTTTTCCTACCTCAGGACCTTTACACACTCTATTTCTTCTACTTGGAAGGCTCAGCCAATTCTCCAGGCTAAATGCTATTCATCCTTCAAGTTTCAGTTTAAATATTACATTTTTTTTTTTTAAAGTAGCCCTCCTCCTTCTATCCCAGTTTCTCTCCCTTGCCACCAGAGTACCAGGCCCTTTGGGACAAGGGAGAGTTTTGGCAGCCCTTGTGACTACAGAGCAAAAATTGCCTATCTAGGGGTGCTTGCCTGGCTCACTTGGTAGAGTATGTGACTCTTGATCTTGGGGTCATAAGTTTAAGCCCCACGTTGGGTGTAGAGTTTACTTAAAAAAAAAATAAAGTAACCTTAAAATTTTTGCTTAGTTGATGAGTCCTTAGATAGTTGAGTGGGAAAACCTTGGATAGGAGTCTGCTGTAGCTGGTAGAGGGGGTTGGACAGCAGCTGGGAGAGGCAAAGAGAATGAAGAGGAGGGTGAACTTGGGAATTTCGGCTTTGTTCTTTCTGGGAAAAGGTAAGAGCCTTGCACATAAATGGATGACTCAGGTTGGAGAGTGGTATGAGTGAGGGGTCCTTGCCCAGCCATGTACAAAGCCAAGAGCATCTCCCTAGAGCCCAGAGCTTAGGAACCTCAAATTAGCCCATTCCATTCCCCCTTCAGACTCTTATTCATCCAACCAGCATTTCCTGAGCACCCACTGTGACCCCAGCCCTCTACTGGGTGTGGGAATTGATCAGGCCTGGTCTTCCCAAGGAGGAAACAAGCTCAGATAGAAATAATTGCCCTATGGGATAATTTAGTACCAAGCCTAGACTTCTCATCTGTAAAATGGGCACCCTAGTAATAGAATCTACTCCAAAGTGTTGATGCATAGATAAAGTGCTTATCACAGTGCCTGGAACACAGTAATGGTTGGTAGGGAGAATGTTCTGGGAAGGACAGGAGCCCCAATAAGGAGGATGCTCTGGGTCTGGGCTGGTCAGGTTAGGGCAAGGGTATAGGAAGTGCTCCCCCTTCCCTGTGCTCCTACAGCAGCCAGAGTGATCCTTAAGGTAGTCTTTGAGACCCTGCCTACTGCATCATCCCATTCTCCACACACTTGCTCTGTGCCTTCTCTTCTTCCTGGCCCCCTTTTAGTTCCTCTGACCACAGGGCCTTTGTACATGTGGTCCCTTTGTCTGGAATTCCCTTTACTTGTTTCTTCCCTAAGTTAGTTTCTTCCCAAACTTCACATCTCACTTGAGTTGTCATTTCCTCGGGGAAACTGTGCTTATCTGTGGGTTTTGCTGGTCCTGCCACAGGAATGTCTTGCTTTGTTTCACTTTGTCTTCAGTAGTATAATCTTAGGATTGATTCGCCAATGAGCTGTAAACCCTAGGAGGTAGGCTTCACGTCTATTTTTGTGCTCTAATGGATAGATCCCCAATAGCACCCGGTTCTTATATTCGGAACCCCCAAAATAACTGTTGAACAAATGAATGGGGTGCAAGAATATCATGGCTAATAATGTTTATGAAACACTTACTCTGTGCCTGGCACTCATTACTCCAGTCCTCTCAATCTCCACAACAACCCTCTGAGAGAGGTGGTCCGATGATGCTCATTTTACAGACGAGGAAAATGAAGTTGAGAGAGCTTAAGTGACTAGCTCAAGGTCACTTTTCGCTAGTGTACGGAGGTGGGATTCACATCCAGGTCCTTCTGACTCCAAAGCGGCAAAGGGTGAGGAGGTGACCCCGTCCAGGGTAGGGGTGCACCCGAACCCGCGGAGCCTCCCTAGGGAGCAGTGGGAAGCTTCCCCGGCCCAGCTCTAAACCGGTGGTGCAGCGCCCGCCCCCGGTCGCGGGCGCAGTCTGGCGGCCGCCTCCGGGCCACGTGGTGCGCGCGGCGGGCGCGTCCAAGGAGCCCGCAGTGGCTCCCGCTCAGAGCGCTCCGGGCGAGGAGAGCGGGCGGGCGCCGGGGGCAGGCGGGTGGGAAGCCAGGTGCACGGGGGGAGGCGCGGGGCCAGCCCGGCGGCCCGGGCGCTGTAGCCCGCGGCGTCGGGGCCCCGGCCTTGGCCCTCGGCGCGTCCCTCGCACCGGGGTTCTGCGCCCAGGGCGCACGGCGGGGAGGGACGCGGCACCTGCCGCCATGGAGCCGTCCCCCTCTGCGGACGCCGAGCTGCAGCCCCCGCTCCTAGCCAACTCTTCAGACGCCTTCCCCAGCGCCTTCCCCAGCGCCGGCGCCAATGCGTCGGGGCCGCCGGGCGCCCGGAGCGCCTCGTCCCTCGCCCTGGCTATCGCCATCACCGCGCTCTACTCGGCCGTGTGTGCCGTGGGGCTGCTGGGCAACGTTCTTGTCATGTTTGGCATCGTCCGGTGAGTCCACTGCGGGCTGGCACCGCGGGGTGACGGTGGGGACCGGGGACCGGCCCCCTGACCTCGGGCCCGGGGCTCCCCGGCGCCCCCCCCCCCCCGCACTTCCTGCAGGGGGAGCCCGGGGGCCAGTTAGGAGACTGCTTCCATTGAGAGACGGACACCGAGAGTGAGTGTGTGTGTGTGTGTGTGTGTGTGTGTGTGTGTGTGTGTGTGTGACTAAATAACATTTGATCATTTGTTCGCGCCCCGCCCCCCTTGCTTCTGCATTAGGCTATGTGGGATAGTTTGGCGACAGTTAGTGGTCTGTCAGTATATGAGTGGGTGATTCTGTGTTTGTGACGGTACAAATGTATTGAATGTTTGGACCTCTAAAAACGTCCTGGGGGCGGGCTTCTGGGGAGACAGCTGTCTGTGCTGGTCGGGGGACAGGGGAGTGCTTGTGTATCTGCACCATTCAGTGGGGGCACTTACCAAATCCCATTGATGCCCGTCTCTTGGGGTTCCTGTTGGTGTGTGTTTGTCCCACACTGTCAGTTGGTGATTCTCTCTATATGAGCCTGTGACTGTGTTGTTTCTTGTCAAATCTTTGAAACCCAAGGGGGAGGAGAGCATCCGGAGTGGCTTCGGATCTTTGTGTTTGTCCCCCTGTGTGTGCATTTGCTGATGGAGGGCCTGTGGCTCCTGGGTGCATGGGGCAGCAGCTGTGGGCCAGCCAGGCAGTAATCTGCTTCCCTCCTCAGTGGCCATCTGGTCTCCAGGTCTGGATGCGATTCAGCGAGGCTTCAGCTCCTCACAAATGCCCTGTTTCATTCTCTCCTCTTCTCTAACAGGCTTTTCTTTCTGCTAGAGGCAACGGTGTTTTATTTGGGTGGGAGTGGAGCTGAGCTTTTGCCTCCGGAAGAGAAGTTCTCTTCTTGGTGTCTATGTAGCGTGCTGGGACTTTCTCAGAGAATCTAAAACATCATCGGCTTGCCTGGAAGCAGCAGCCTCCTGACCCAGTTGTGCTAGTTCAGACATGGGCAAAAAAGGATAGAAAGGAACCTCCTATCCTTATAACAACAAAGATGCCCTTGTATTTACTGTTAGGTGGAAATGGGTCATCCCTGCTGGTTGACCAAGGGCACAGCCCTAAACC
This sequence comes from Panthera onca, assembly GCF_046562875.1. NCBI lineage: Eukaryota > Metazoa > Chordata > Mammalia > Carnivora > Felidae > Panthera > Panthera onca. Next base: position 199,875,180 of record NC_138346.1, on the reverse strand, counting down.
TCTCTGGGCTGTGGTGCCACCAAGCAGGGCAGAGGGCAGATTGTGGACTCAGAGGTTGGGAACGTGAACTGTGGTCTCAGTCCAGTCACTGATGCCCATCACAGAGGGCACCCCAGTCCCCTTGTCCCACACCATCTGCCCCATCTGTCTCATTTTCCCTGTCTGAAGAATGGAGACCCGATCTCTGGAGTCTGAATTGCAGAGTATGGGGTCTCTGCAGGGGAGGGCCACGTGCGTTGGAGCATCGGATGGGTGTGTGGGTGTTGAAGGAGCTTTGGCATCAATTATCTCTGGGGGAGTCTTTGCTCCCCCAGGAAGAGTGGAGGGCACAAGAATCTCCTGTGCTTTCAATGACTCATTACCAGCTACTCTGGGAAAATTCCCCCAAGCACAGCAGGATTGATCTTTGCTGTGCATTTTTGTTCATCATTCTCCTCACCTTGTCTTTGGAGGTAGTACAGGCTTTAGAGTGGGGCCAACCTGAGTATTAATCCCAGCTCTGCCACGAAATGGCTCTGTGACTTGGGGAAATTACTTAACCGCTCTGAGCCTCAGTTTCTTCCTTTTTTGAATGGGGTAATAATAGAACCTTCTTCAACAGAGTTTTTGTGAAGTGTCAGTGAGCAAACATATAAAATGCAGCTGGCCTGGTGCCTGGATCCGATAAATGGAAGCTGTCTGTGTGATGAAGAGTAGGAATTTTCCAGATGCCTCGGAATCTAGTGCCTTTTAAAGAAGGAGGTACTTGTCCTAAGTGGGCCTGAGGGCAGCTAAAATTCTGAGTTCCAGGTTCCTGGCACGTATGCTCTCTGGGGAACTCCAGGTGCTGGAGTCTGGGAAGAGCCCTGTCAATGTGCTCAGTGCCATTCCCGGCCTCTTCTCCAGGGGCTCTGGATGTTGGGCCGATGAGCACATCTCCCCCACTACCTGTGAGCCAGGGGAAGTCCTCTCACTTCTGAGGGTCCCCTCAGCGTATGCTCTGGGCTCAGCTTGCTAGGGCTGCTCCAACCAACCTTCCCCAAATCCCATCATCGAATGCCTCTTGCAAGCCATATAGCTGGCCCCCATAGGTCCCCATGTTGCTAAGACATTTCCTGGGCCAAACATCTATGTGATAGCTATCTCTGGGTCTGAATGATTTAATCCTCACCTATAAGCCTGTGGGATAAGCATCAGATCCTCAATATGATGCCTCCATTTTACAGATGTGGAATCTGTGGTTCAGAGAGACACAGGATGACTTAAGGTCCTACAGCTAGCTCCAGACCTGGAGCGAAAACCCTGGTCTTGTGACTCCAAGTCTAGAACTTTTTCCAGAGATGTCTGGGGTAGAGGACAGTCAAAGAATTTCACGGAAGAAGGGGGCAGAATTCTGTTCCTCCTCTTGTCCTAGAATCATCAGAGAACAATGGAGACAAAAAGATTGTGATCCTACACATTCTTTGGCCTGTGTAGTTTAGGGTGCTGTCCTGGGAGGGAGGGGTGATGATGGGGCTGGCACTTAATTCTTCCCCCGCTGATGGAGAGACTAACGGTAGGGCAGCTGCCTGGGGCTCTGCTTCTGCTGGCAAAGTCCTGAGAGCAGTGGAGAGAAGGGAGCCCAGGCTGAAGAGAGCCCCCTGATCTGTCTGGTTTCCTGGCACCCCATGCAGGGCTTGGCACAACCAAAAAGTGAGTTGGCTGATTGGTTGAATGAATGAATGGTTGAAGGAATGGATTCTGCGTGCCAGTCCTGAGCTCCAGCAGTTGAGGGCAGGGGTAGGTTTCCAAAGGGAAACCCTTAGGGTGGGAGAGCGGGTTGGTACAGTGGCAGAGGTGGGGTTCTGAAGCCAGACATATCTAAGTTGGAATCCTGAGTTCAAAGCCATTTACCTGCTGTGTATTTGGGCTACTGACTTTACCTTTCTGGAGCTCATTTCTTCCCTTGTAAAGTGGGAAGAAGAACAATGTGTCCGGGGCTGTGGTGAGGATTAACATGTTGTAGCTGAGCCATTTACTGCTTTTGAGAAAGGAATCGTCTGTATGCAAAGGAATGAAAAGAATTAACTCATTCAAGAAAATTCTATGGTACACTGTGCTAGATGCTGAGATACAATGGTGAGGAAAGTACACCATCCCTGCCCTCACGGTGAGAGAAATGACAATCATCCGCTAGTCATCTAACAGACTTGTAATTGTAGCAGGCGATGAGACAGTGCGGGGGGGTGCGGGGGGGGGGGGGCTTTGGGAGCCCCTGATGTGTGTCTCTGAGGAGCTGAAGGATGAGGAGGGGGTAATAAGAAACAGAGGGGGGTTCCTGGGTGGCTCAGTCGGCTGAGCGTCCAACTTTGGCTCAGGTCATGGTCTCACACTTTGTGAGTTGGAGCCCCGAGATGGGCTCTCTTCTGTCAGCCTGTCAGCACAGAGCCTGCTTCGGATCCTCTGTCCCCCTTTCTCTCTGCCCCTCCCCCAGTCGTGCACTCCACTCGCTCTCTCTCTCTCTCTCTCTCTCAAAAAATAAAACATTAAAAAAAAAAAAAAAAAAGAAACAAAGAGAGGAGCCCCTGATGAGAAGCTTGACATGGATGAGGGGCTGAGAAAAAAGACTCTTGGAATCCCACATCACGAAGCACCCTCCAGTCCTGCCTCCCCCACACTCTGGCCCTCTCCCTACATCATGCATCCGTTTGAGAAACCCACTCATCCTTCCAGAGGCATGAGAGGGGTGTCTAGGAATTGTGCTCTTAACAAATGGCCTGTGGCTTCCGAGGCTTCTGTGAATACGAGCAGGATTTGGGGGGACATCTAGTCCCCAGGCAGAGCATCACCCCTTAGTCCTGCAGTGTGAGTTCAGCCAGTATGGTGGTCCTGTGGGTCCTCAGAGCAGTCTCCCAACAGCCCCTCTTTCTGGGTGGTCAGTGTCCTGAGCAGGGCTGGAATCCAGGAGTTCCCCCTGGTGGCTCACTGGGCAGGGCAGAGTGTGAAGGGCTTAGCAGGTCCCCATCTCTGACAGGTGACCCTGTCTATCCTCCCTCTGCATGACCCAGGACTTCCTGGTTCATCGGCCCCAGAATCCAGGCAGGAGAATGGAGTTGATGCTTTTCCACATGGCCTCCTGTCTGTTCCACAGCCTGCCCTGATTCCCTGCCTGCACCTCTCCCAGATCCTGGTTTCAGGGGGTTTGGACCCTGCTGTGTGTCTTTGACCATCCCTACCTCTCCCACCCTGCCCGCTGCGTGTAACTAGCCCAGCCTGCCTCTTCGTGACTGTTTTAGGCCATGTGCTTTTCTGCCACTTGGTCTCGCCCTCGGCCCCTGTCTCTTCTGACGACTCCTGTATCAAGTGCGGGCTCTGCCACCTACTAAGATCTTTAATGAATTGGATTGCCACACTGCACCTCAGTTTCTTCATTTGCAAAATGTGGATCATAGTATCTGACTCATAAACACCTTTTTCCTAAAGATGACAAGCTGATATTGGTGAAGCATCATGTTTTCCCTCCCATCCTAACTGCAGTGCAGAGCAGGGAAAGGAGGGTGGGCCAGACAGCATGGACTGGGGCAGGGTTGTGACAGGTGAATGGGTTCTGGCTGTCCCCTCTTTCTACTACTAAGGTGCCAGGGGTTGCTGGGATAGGTGCTAAAGTGTCAACTTTGTAGGATTGGGAGCTCTGAGTCACCATCTTGTTTTTGGAGGCCCTTAACTTCTTGTCTCCCTCCCCTCTCTTGCCTGGGTTGGGGTCTGTGGACCCAGGGTCCCTAGGCCAGGAGAGATCCCACTGAGGTGACATGGTGCAGTGGTAGAGGTCACATCTGGGGATCAGGTATTGCCAGGTCTCCATCCCAGCCCGACCATGTCCTAGTGGTGTGGCTTTGGGCAAACAGCTTACCCTCTCTGAGCCTCATTTCTGCATTTGTGAAACTGGGGTGATCAGGAGAGGTTTGGGGATGATTAGATGAGCTCATGCATGTAAAGGCCACAGCACAGCACCTGGCACATAGTAGGCCCTCAGTGCGTGTCAGGTGCTATGATTAACCAGCACCCCTGCAGCTGCTCCAGGCGGGCAGAGCATGACTGTGGGGCCTGATTATTTACATTTTCCATATTGGGCTCTTTCCTGCTTCCTGAGTCGTCTGCCCATTTACTCATACAGCAAGCATCAGCTGATGCTGACCCCTTCCGGGCCTATCCAGCCTTAGGTCCCATGGCCCAGACCCTCAGCTTAAGCTTCAGCCTGGCCTCTGGCTTCTAACACAGCCATGTTCTCCAGCATCCCCCACCCCCCGCCCCTTAGTTACAGCTCCAGGGACAATCGAATCTTCTGGGAGCTGTGGGGAGTCCAGGGCAAGCCCCTGACCTGGCCAGAGGAGGTACTGCAGGTGCTGAGTGGTGCTGAGTCGTGAAGCAACAATGGCAGTTGGCTACTTGGAGAGGTGGGGGTGGAGCATTCCAGGCAGAGGGAACAGCAAGAGCAAAGAGAGGTTTGCAGGATGACGGAGAGCTGCTGAGGACAGGGAATGTCACAGTGGTTGAGCTGAGTATCAGGGGCTCAGGGGGCTGTGAAAGCAGAGAGGCTTCGGGGACAAAAGCAACATATGCCCTGTAAGTAGATGTCCTCAGCATGGCTAGGCCCTGGAGCCAGTGATGCATCCACCCAGTCTGGTCTCTGCCTTCCACAATTCCCAATGTTAGAGGAATGTTCAAAGAGCAACATGGCCCAGCCCCAGGTAATTGGAGGGAGTTGCTCTGGTGGGGAGGATGAGGTGCGTCTGAGGAGAGGCCTGGAGACAGGCCGGCATGATTGTGTTAGGGGCCAGAGGCTGCAGGTCTGGACAGTGGGAGCTGAGGCTGGATGGGTTCTCAGGTTCCACGGGAAGGGGACCATAGTGGGAAATGTGGGAGCTTTGAGTCACAGGTCATGGTGAAGAGGACTTCAGAGTGATCTGTGCGGAATGGTGTTCAAGAGGATGATGAACTGGGTGTGGATGGGCACGGGGCAGGATGAAGGTGGAGGGCCTCAGTGCAGGGAAACCCGAGAGGCTGGCTCAGGGTGACAGGAGAGAGCTGTGGGACCTTGAATGGGTCATCAAACCCTGGCCTCAGTTGTCCCCTTTCTAAAATGGAATGCTGTCAGACTGTCAAGAAGGCCGGAGGCTGGGCCAGGTGAGCCCTGGTGAGACCTCGGGGAAGGCAAGCGGCTGCCCTGGCCCGTGTTCCACTGCTTCTCCTGGCCTTGCCCCCAGCCTGACACTTTTCCAGCTCTCGGGTTCGTTCCCTGGGGAGCATGTAACTCACAGATCCACTGGGGTGGGCCCAGAGTCACCAAGGACACCAAGAAGCCTCTCCTGAGCCCTGCTATGTGCCAGAGGTTTCTGCAGCCCTGCAATGGGGGCTGTAGATTCTTATTTACACATGAGGACCAGGAGGCTCTCACAGCCCGAAAGGTGCAAACCCAGGCCTTTCTGACTCCAAACGCACTCCATGTCCACTCTGCCACCACTGTCCATGAGACACATGGAGCGAGAGCTGGCAACATCTAGTTAGAGCAAGGGAGGAACTGGCAGATTGCTGTCTGCAAATCTCCGAGGCCTCTGTGTGGGCTGACAGCAGTCGACAGCCCTGACATCAGAGCAAGACTGACCTGGGATCATGGCCCAGCTGTGCCGTTTCCTAAGCGAGTGAGTGTAGGCAATACATGCACAACCTCTCTGAGCCTCAGTTTTCTCATCTGTGAAATGGGAGTAGCATTAGACCTTCATAGGGTGGTTTTGAGAAGTTTATGAGGCATGACGTGAAGGACTTCAGTACAGAACCAGGCATTTGGCAAGTTTTCAGTGAACATTTTCTATCGTGTCTATTTCAAAGGCTTGCTTCTCATTCATTCGACCAACATTTATTGAGCCCCAGAGGAACTAGAATTATTGGGTAGATCTTACAGGGAAGTTTTATTAGCTCAATATTAAAAATTTTCTTTTGCTGTAGAGGTAACACAGTAGTTATTGCAGAAAATATGGAGAAGTTTAAGTAGAGACAGTCATTACCCCTAATCTCACTAAAGGAGAAAAGCTTTGTTAATTTGGTGTATTTCCTTCCCATCTCTCCCTCTCTCTTCCTCTCTCTCTCTCCCTCTCCCTCCCTCTCTCTCTCTCTCTCTCTCTGATTCTGTGTCTGTGTGTTTTAATAACATCAGGATCACAGTATTGGAATAGTGATCATGTTATATACAGTAGTTTGTAAGCTGTCTTTTCACTTGACATTATATCATAAGCATGTTGTCAAGTCATCAACACTATTTGAAAACATAATTTTTTGATGGCTGCATTGTATAAATGTGTTCTATTTGGGGGGGACTTCTGTTATTCCCAATATTATGTCAATCTAAACAATGCATCTGTGAACATTCTTGAACACTTACATTTGTGCACACCTCTTATTATTTTTACAAGGAATTTTCTAACAGTCAAAGCTCTCCAAGAAGGTACGGGCTGCTGTGTAATGTAGGGAGCTTCCCATCTCTGAAGGTATGCAAGAGGACACTGGAAAACCACTGGGTGGAGGCATGGCACTGGGGATTTGGGTGGAGAAAAGATAGACATAATTTTAGGCTCCTCTTCCCAAATCTGAGATTCAGAGATGCTGTGATCTCAGATTTCCCTTCTCCCCTTCCTGGCAGATGATGCCTGGAAGCTGTGCAAGGGCAAGGCATGATTTCATTAACCTCCGAGTCCTGGGACCTTTAAATCCAATTGGCTACCCAGAACATCATAACATGCACAGGAAGAGGGATAATCGTGGGCTTGAGCAGAAAGCCTGGCTTAAATTAGCAATTTACCATCATGCAGGCTGCAGCAGCCCTGTTACAAGCTGGGGGATATGGGGTGGGATGGGGTGTCTGGGTTGGGCTCTATTGATTTATAGCTCCCAGTGCAGCTGCAGAAATCAACAGCTTTGTCTCTGGCCAGGGCGGGTGTGTACAGAAAGAGTCTTGTCTTCTGTAGCTTTCTGAGTCTTGATAAATTGAAAGAACTCAAACTTCAAAGTCCTGTGAGGTCAGAAAGCCCCATCTAATAAACACAACACAGGGAGAGGTGGAGACGGCACCCCCTTCTCCCCTGCAGAGGTAACCTTTTCACCAAGGCTTAGAGCTTTGAATCATGGATGATGATTCTCTTTACTTATTTTGTGCCAGGCAGTCTGCTTAGAGATGTATATACAGTATCCCAATTTAATCTCCCAGACCCATATGAGGTGAGTTTGTTGCCCACATTTATAGATGAGGAAACTTGAGGCACAGAGAAATTCTATAACCTGCTCAAAGGCCCAGAGTCAGATTGAAATTGGGTCATTCTGATCTCAGAGCCCATACTCTTAACCATTACCCTATCTTCTGCCACCTGTATGTCAAGTTCAGCCCCTCTGATTTAAAAATGAGGGAACCAGGGTGCCGAGGTGGCTCAGTCAGTTAAGCAACTGACTCTTGATTTTGGCTCAGGTCATGATCTCATGGTTGGTGAGATCAAGCCCCACATTGGGCTCTGCGCTGATAGTGCAAAGACTGCTTGGGATTCTCTTTCCCCCTTTCTCTGTCCCTCCCCGTTTCATATTCTCTTCTCTTCTCTTCTCTTCTCTTCTCTTCTCTTCTCTTCTCTTCTCTTCTCTTCTCTCTCTCTCTCTCTCTCTCTCCCCCCCAAAATAAACATTTGAAAAATACTTAAAAAAATAAAAACAAAAATGAAGGAACAGAGGCTTGAGAGGTTCAGTGTCTGTGAGTTAGTGGTCAAGGCAGGACTGGAACTTGCCTTTCCTAACCCCTTATCCCTTATTGCATTTCTTTCCACACCTGGGATTAACTGGGCTAAGGGTGAGCCAAAGGGTATCTAGAAATAGCTGTACCCAGGAGCAAGGGCAGTGGGTTCCTGCTCAGGGCAGCCTGGCCTGGGGGCCACTGACAACATCTCACAGGCCCAGAGAAGTCCAAGATTCTTGGGGCAGAGCTAGCACCTGGCAAGGTGGCCACATCCGTCAGGGGCAGACAGACTGAGGTTCAAACCTAGGTCTGCTTCTTGCTGGCCATCCACCCTTGGGCTCACCTCACTGAGCCTGTTTTCTCCTCTGTAAAATGGGGATGATAGACCATCACATGCATCGTGGGGTTGTGGCAGGCATACATTCAGCAGCCCCTCCTCCTACTGGGCATGGTTCTAGGGACTGGGCATGTAACAGTGATCAAGACACAGTCCCTGCCTTCATGAAGCTGACGTTCTAGTGGGGGAAAAGATAGACAATACATAAGTTGGTGTAAGGCCAAGGCTATAGGCAATGAAGCCAACTAAGACAGTACTGGGGAGGGAGAATGGCGGGGCTGCAGTTGTGTCTAGTGAGGTTGGGGAGGAGGAGACAACTAAGCAGAGGCCTGTCCCTGGGTGGAAGTGTTTTAGGCAGAGGGAACAGTGAAGGTTAAGGGAGATGATGTATGGCCCTAGCTCAGGGCCTGGCCCGGAACAGGAAGTTGTTGGTAATAATGATGTCTTCTGGCTGGTTTCCCAGCTCTTGGGAACCTGGGACAGGGATTAAGCTGAGGGAGAAAACCTGCTTCGCCTGGCCCAGATGCCCCTGCAGTACAGATGGAGATGATCTGTTTCCCTTGGTTACAAAAACTCATCCTCCTGGAGTGCTGGGAAAGCCCCACATCTAGTGATTTTCCATTCCTCCTTGGGAGAGGCAGGGCAGGAAGTGGAGGCCAGCACATGGCCACAGGGCTATGCTGCCGGGAGGGGCAAGTAGTCCTAAGACACTCTCCTCACCTGCTCAGTCCTGTCATCCCAGATAAGAGAGGGTTCAATGGCAAAGCATGGCATATTGACTCCACAGGGCTTCACACCAGAAATAGCACTGCTGACCTTTCTTGAATGCTGACAAGGTGGCCACCTCTGTGCTGAGTGCCTCGTGTATATTATCTCATTTAATCCTCCCGACTCTATGAGGTTGGTACCATGTTTCTCTCCATTTGACAGATGAGGGCACTGAGGCTCAGAGATGATAATTCACTTGCCCAGGGCCACAGTTAATAAATGGCAGTCAGCCTTTGAACTGAAGCCCCCATAACTCCCAGAGCCTGCGTGTGCAAAGAGACCGTGAAGCAATGGCTGAGAAGAAGGTCAAATTCATGACACCCTCTGATTCCAACTGTGGAAAATGACTTTTGTATATTGCTGGCGTTTAGGAGAGGCCACAGAGCAGGGTAGACTGAGTTGTAGAGTCATTAAAATGATAAATTGTTGATAAATAAAATACAGGTGAAATTCCATGTGTCAGGTAGAGGCATATGTCCTAAGTAATGTACAGCATGGTCTGAGGCCTAGAGGTGGAAAACCTGGGCTTTTTGGAATATCTGACTTTGGATCCTGGTTCTGTCCACTCTGAACTCCTAGATAAGCACCTTTCCCCTGTGGGTCAGTTTCTTTCCGTGAACAAAGTGGGAATATATGTGTGGGTCAAAGGAGAGAATGGATGTGACATCCTCTGCACAGGGCCTGCCTTGCCCCTTGTCCTCAAAGCACATCCCTTGGGGGCCGGGAACAGGTTAGGCAAACTGAAGCATCTCTGTATCACCCACAGAGTGGTCACTAAGAATGACAAACTGGTGTGCAATATTTTTACATGGAATTGTGGGACATGTACTTAGCAATGGAAGGACTCAGAATAATTCAAGGACCCATCACATACAACTATGGCAAAAATGAGCATGTGCTTTGGTAATGATATAAGGCTGCATACAGGGGACCTTGTGAAATCTCAACCTCTACTACGCTTGCATGGTGGCTGGTGTCATTTCCCTTTTCTCGTGAGGAGAGTGTGTGGCTCCCAGCATCAACCTTAGCCTAGAGTTTGGGCTTTCAGGTCTGCATCAGACATGGTCCTGCCAGAAAAAAGAACCAGTAGCATCTATCTCAAGCAATTGGCTTATGCAGTGTGGGGTCTGGCAAGGCAAGTCTGAAATTTGTAGGATAGGGTGGCCGGCTGGAAACTCTCTGGCAACAGCTGATGCTGCAATCAACAGGCAGAATTTCTTCTTCCCCTGGGAAAGCTCAGTTTTGCTCTTAAGGTTGACCTCGTTACCAAGGATAATTTCCTTATAGTCAGCTGATTGCAGATATTAACCACATCTACAAAATACCTTCACAGCAGCACCTAAATTCATTTCGATTAAATAATTAGGTACTATAGTCCAGCCAAGTTGACACATAAAACTAATCATCGTAGAATCAGACAGACCCTGGCTTAAGTCCTGGTACTACAACCTAAAGGCGGTGTGACCTTGGGCAAATTTCTCTGCCTTTCTGAGCCTCAGTCCACTAGTCTGCCAAATGCAGCGATAGTGCTCACCACAGTCATTTGTTGTGAGGGTGAAATGCAGTGATGTAAATCAAGTGCCTTTGTCCGTGCCTGTCGCATAGAATGAGGGGAGACACACATGGTCATGACACAGTGTTTTCTAGTTGTAATGTGGTGTTTGCTTTCCATTTTACACTGGTGGCTCCTGGAGGGTGGGAACTGTGCCCCGATCATCTTCTATCCTATTTCCTAGTTCAATCCCTGGTCCTAAGGAGACATCTCTGTTTCCTAAATATCTAGTTGACACTTTGTTAATGAGCTTCTCTCTATGGAGTAGTTGGGATCTATAATAAAAATCCTCCAACTACAAGACAAGAGGGAAGATGTGTGGGAGCCTCAGACCTCTTTTCTCTCTAGATTAACACTTTGCCTCTCAGCTTAGTAAATCTCTCCTCCAGGGAGCCTTCTCTGCTGCCCCCAGGCCAACAGACCCCCCTCCTCTGTGTTCCCACCAGTGTCCTGTGTCCCCCGTCCGCACATATTTTTCCAAACACTTGACTGCTCATCTCTCCCTCTTCAGATGAGCAGGTGTGGGGCAGGGGGAGTAGCCTTTGTTCAGAGCTGGAGCCCCAACCTAGGGTCTGACCCTCAGGCAGCATGTCCGTAGGTGTTTGTGGGAGGGATGTGTCCTATTTCCAGAGACCCATGGGCTGACATGCCACACTTGAGGAACTCTGCTTTCTTGGGGCCTCTGTTGTGTCTGGCTGCCCCATTCCTTGGTCCAGCCATTGTTAAGCCAGAAGCAGAGCTGGGCTGATGGAGAGGAGCTTCTCTTCCCTGGCTTCCATGAGCATGAACTGCACAAGGTGTCTGCTCTGTTTATTGCTGAGCTTGACCTGACCTCCCTGCCCCCCAACTCCTGTTCAACTCAGGGCCCTTTATTTCCATGTTCCAGCCTTTAATCATCTCCTGTGACATGCCTTGTTATAATTAACCACTTTCCTTCCTTAGGCTTTGCCAAAACTGAGACAGCTAATTAATTTCTGGCGACTTGCCACTCCTGTTAAATGGTGGGCAGGGACACAGCTTGCAGCCCTTGCTGCCCAGCCTGGCTTGTTTTGTCAGCGGGAAGAGCACCCGCCCTTTGTCTACAAACACAGGGAGCCCCAACTGGACCCAGGCTGGCTGGCAGATGCTTTATTTAAGCTATTTATTCCCCATAGTGGGCCGAGCCTTTGTGATCACTGCTGTGGCTGTGCCTCAGTTTTCTCATTTGTAAAGCAGAGGGATTGACCTTGACAAACTGGGAGAAGAAGATGAGGTAGAGGTTAAGCTAGTGGGTTCTGGAGTCAGTGGGAGCCAAGGCCGAATCCCGCCACTCCTAGCTGTGGGACTTCTGGTGGGTTTCTTCACCCCTCCGAGCCTCAACATTCCTCACCTGTGGAATGGGGATAATGCTCACCTCCTGTGCAGATTCAGTGGGATAGGAACACACTTGTGGCACTTACTTAGCAGCACAACCAGCACATAGTAAGTGCTCAGTAAATACTCTCACCAGCCACCTTTCCTTTCAGTGCTAACATTCTATATTCCTGATGGGAGGGAAAAAAAAGTCCCTTTGTTGGGAGAACTGGGGAGTGGAGCCATTTTAACAGATATTGATTGCTTCTGTGTTTGAGGCCACGGCTGGCAAGACGATTAACCCCTCTGTATTCATTTCTTAGGGGTGCCGTAACAAATGACCATAAACTGGGTGGCTTAAAACAATAGAAATGTATCCTTCACAGTTCAGGAGGCCAGAAGTGTGAAATCAGGCATGGCATGCTCCCTCCAAAGGCTCTCGGGAAGGATTCCTCCTTACCTAGCTTCGGGTGGTTGCTGGCAATCTTTGGCATCCCTTAGGCTTGTGCTGCATCTCTGCAGTGGTTGCATCTGTTTTCATATGGCTGTGTTCCTTCCGTGTATGTCTCTGTGCTTCCTCTTATAGGGACACCAGTCACATTGGATTTAGGGCCCATGCTGATCTAGTATGACTTCCTTTTAATGATATTTGCAAAGACCCTATTTCCAGATAACGTCACATCTGAAGTTCCAGGTGGACATGAATTTGGGGGGGGGGGGACCTATTCAACCCAGTACACTCCCCGAGTCTCATTCTCCTCCTATGTGTAAGGATGATAATGGTGGAAATTGCATAGGGTCGTTGGAGCAATGGAACAAGGTAATCTATGTAAATGTCACGGTAGAATTCTATAGACTATGTCAAGCCCGTGTAAGCACTGAGTCAGCGTAGCTGCTGCTGAAAATGATGATGGGGAGGGGGATGGTTCCATCCACGGACCTCCCTGACATTGGCTAATCACTGGACACAGGGACCTAGAATGTGGGCATCTAGTAAGAGCCCAGGCCTTCATCAGGAATGCTGAAGCCTTGGACGGGATCCCCCCTTTCCCTTTGGCCTCAGCCACCTGAACCCTTCATCTGAGAGTTAGCTGCTAGGAGGACAGCTTGGTAGAGAAGAAAGAACTTGGCCTCTCGGGAGTCAGGAGAATTGACACTCTGCGTAACCTCGTGTAACTGTCTTTGCCTCTCCTGGCCTCAGTTTCCCAATTTGTAAAGTGGGAGAGGAGGTTAGAACTCAGTGTTATAGATCAGAGCCTCTTCCAGTGCTGAAGTTCCAGCACAGGGCTCTGTGTCTCACCAAAATGGTGACAGGTTACCAAAGGCCAGCACAGGAGCCAGGAGGGAGCCCAGGACCCCCAGGGCAGGTCAGCAGGTATCATTCTGGGCCCTTTTCCCCTGTCTGGACAAGAGAAGCCACTATGATATGAGTGTGCCAAGCAGTGTGCTAGGGACATCATAAGCATGAACTCATTTGGTACTCACCACACCCTCCTGAGGAAGGATCATTATTCCCAGTTCGCAGAAGAGCAGACTGAGGCTCGGGACAAGTTAGAACTTGCTCAAGCTTGTACAGTTAGTTAGAGACAGGGCTGAGGCTTAAATCTAGGTGTACCTGGTGCCAAAGGCCATGCTTCTCTCTGGGCTGCACCTTTACTCCCTTAGTTTTCTAGGGCTGCCCTAACAAATTAATATGGACTTAAAACAACAGAAATGTATTCTGTCACAGTTCTAGAGGCCAAGAGTCCACAAGGTGTCTGCAGGGCGGTGCTTCCTCTGAAGGCGCTTGGGAAGAGTCCTTGCTTGCCTCCTCCTCCAGCTTCTGGTGGCTCCAGGCCTGCCTTGTGGCTGCATCACCCCAGCCTCTGCTTCTGTCTGCACCTGTACAAGGACACCTGTCACTGGCGTTATAGCCCACCCAGAGAATCCAGGATGGTCTCATCTCCAGATCCTTAATTATGTCTGCAAAGACTCCTTTTCCAAGTAAATTCAGTACATTCACAGGCCCTAAGGGTTGGGACATGGAATTGTCTTTCTCGGCGCCACCATTCCACCCACCACAGTTATTAAAGGCTTGGTGGTGACAGTATCTCTGCTGAGCCCCTGGCCCACGGTGCGGATGTGCAGGGGGCAGGGAATTTCTGGAGCAGTTCAGAAGGAGAAGGAGATGAACAGAGTTGTGAGCTGAGGCGACCCACCTGGGGGCCTGTGTGAAAGGGGGTGCAGCCTAAGCTGATGCCCCACCAGCAGTGATGAGTGAGGTAGGAAACACTGGAAACCTCATCTGGGTATGGGCAGAATGCAGCCAGTCACGAGGCAGAAACCTGGACACCTGTCCGCAGAGGCCAGCCCTGCTTGCTGGGGCATATGTCCACATTAATGGATTTGAGGTTTTAGATCCCACTGAAAATGGATTTGGCCTCACTTACTTGCTTAGAGAGATGGGAGGAGGCCAGGCCTGAGCACCATCTGTGTGCCTGCCATGTGGCTTACCTGCATCATCTCTGGCCCTCCGTTAACCCAAGAGGAGGGTATCCTATTTACTCAGATAGTCAGGAGCGTACCTGAGGGCTCCAGGTACGGCCCTGTGATGCTGAGAAGGCAGCTAACCAACCGGCCATAACAGCTCACATGGACTGAGCACTTACTTGTAACTCTGATCTCACCAGAGCTGGATGAGGTGCGTACTGGTTTTTCTTTTTAATTTTTTTAATGTTTATTTATTTTTGAGAGAGACAGGAGAGAGCACGAGCAGGGGAGGGGCAGAGAGAGGGAGAGAATCTCTGAGAGGGGGCAGAATCTGAAGCAGGCCCCAGGGGGGCCCAACATGGGGCTCAAACTCACGAACTGTGAGATCATGACCTGAGCCGAAGTCAGATGCTTAACCGACGGAGCCACAATTGAGATGTGTACTGTTAATACCTCCTATTTTCCAACAGTCAGAAGGGAGAAGGGTTAGTTTTAGATGCTGTGATTCCATGAGCAGAACGGGGAAAAATAGTACTGGGTGAAAAAGAGGGAGCCCTTCGTTCCAACAAAGAGAGAGAGAACTTGCTTACCCTGTGAGTCGTCCCAACAGTGGGCTGGACTGTGCCTGCAGGTGGTGAGTTCCCCCTCTCTGGGCACACTCAAGCAGAAACTGCAAGGCCATTTGTCTGGAGTGCCTTAGAAGGAATGCCTGTGTCACTGTAAAGGTTCCTTCCAGCTCTGAGATTCTAGGAATCTTTTTCCCAAGGAGACCAACAGATATCTGAGTGCACAAAGGTGTTTATCATAACATTATTTATAATAACAAAAAAGTGGAAACAACGTCCATATCTTTCAATAGGGAATTTATTAAATTATTTCATGCAGGAGCTTCAGTGTCCATAAGTGAGACTAGACCCAGCCTGCAGTCTGTTTTTCTGTGGTCCTTGAGCTAAAAACAGTTTTTATGCTTTGAAAGGGTTGTAAAAGAACAAAACAAGAATATGCAACAGAGATCTTATGTGGCCTGAAAGCCTAAAATATTTACCCTCTGGCCCTTTACAGAAAAAGTCTGTTGACCTCTGGGTTAGAATAACAGTCCGTCATCAAAAATTATATTAATTTGTATCTATGGATATAGAGAGATGGTCACAGCATACTTTTGAGAGAAAGAAACAGGTTATGTAACAGTATTAGAGCAAGATCCCATTTATATAAAACAGGGTATGAGTGTTTGCAAGTTACCTGTAACAATGGTCTGTAATGTTAATAGTGGTTTTAAATTTTCTTTATTAAATGATTTCTGTATTATTTGAACATTTTATAGTGAGCAGCTATTATTTTTGAGATCTCAAAAAGCATTTGGAACAAAATTGATTCTAAATACTCCAGCAAACCATGCTGTTTGGAACCAAATGTATTTTGATCTAGGCTGAAGCCATTTTGTTTGATTTGTCCCTCAGGTGCCACAAGGTTGGATCGGACTGAGGGTGGTGCTCCTACCTTGTTGCTGTTATTGTTTTTCTTTTCAGGTCTCTTGCCCCCACTTTGATCCCCATGGGCTGTGGTGTCTTAAGTGGAGAAAATACCCCTCCGTTTAGTTAGAAACAAATTAGCTGCTTTGGATAAATGGTCTGACATTTCCCTTCGCCACGGCAGATCTGAGTCACTTCAGATTCAGGGCAAACAGGGTCAGGCTCAGGTGTCCTTCAGGGAACCTGGGTTGGTCTGGGTTGAGGATAGAAGTGAGGAGGAGGTGGGGAGGAAGAATTGGCTCAGTGTGAGCTCTTCAGTCTGTGGCTGGTTCCTTTCAAGGATTAGGCACCTGGACTCCTCCGTCCCACTGGGCCTCCTCCAGTGAACCCTGTGTCTCCTCTGACCTGGCCCTGTGCTGAGACCTGGGATACCGCATGGAGGGGACACAGTTCCTGCCTGAAGGGTGCCCCAGTCTAGTGTGGAAGACACACAATGACATTTATTTCATTGACAAATGGGTTTTGAGCACATTATTATTTGTACTAGGAACTGCTGTAGGTTCTAGGTACATAGTGGTGAGCAAGAGAAACACCATGCCTTTAGAGAGCTTATATTTTAATTGTCAACAAGAGTATGTGAGGGGGGCACAGAGTATTTTGGGTCCATGGGAGAGAAGCTGAAACCAAAGTTAAAATGAAGGTGCCGGGTTTTCAGGGAAAAGCACTCCATTTGAATCTCCACTCAGTCTCTTTCTGACTCTGCAACCTTGCTCCTTTACTGCCCTCTGTTAATTGAGAATAATAAATACTTTCTACCCTGTGGGGGTGTTGGGAGGACTAAATGATGGAAAATGTTTTCCCCATGCCTGGAACATCTTCTGTGTCCAATAAATGTTTATTATCTAGTAAAAAAAAAAAAAAAGAGGGGGGGCACCTGGGTGGCTCAGTTGGTTAAGTGCCCAACTTTGGCTCAGGTCATAAACTCAAGGTTCGTGAGTTTGAGCCCTGCGTCGGGCTCAGTGCTGACAGCTGGGAGCCTGGAGCTTGCTTCACATTCTGGGTCTCTCTCTCTGTCCCTCCCCTGCTCTCAATCTGTCTGTCTCTCAAAAATAAAGATTTAAAAAAAAAAAAGAAACAAAACTCAGGTGTACAGAGTATGTAAAATCATGCCCGGCACATTGTGCTTGTCTGTAAATGCTGGTTGCCACCCCCTTGTGACCAGAGGTGTACGTTTAGTTCTGAATTGACCTCTCTTCCTCATGTGTCGCCATCGTGCCTATGACATTGTTCTGAGGGTTGTGGGTTTGTCTCTCCCAACCCGACCCGGACTGTGAGCAGATTGTCTCCACACCCCCAGACCATAGCAGGGTGCAGGAATGTGTGAAAAACAGGACGCTGTGGAGCTAGCCCACGTCCAGATGTTTACTCCACTTGGTCTTGGCCTCCAGGCCGGGCCCCTCTCCCTGGCTACTGTTTGATGAGCTAGTGCAGGTGGCAGGGAGGCTGGGGGACAGTGAACAGCAAAGTGCAGAGACCAGATCTAAGGCTGCATCCCATTGCTGGCACTTTTGAGCCGCGTGACTTTGGGCGAGCCGTCCATCTTAGCTCGTCTGTGGAGTGAGGACGGAATTAGCACTCAGGGCTGCAGTGAGAAGGAAATGAAGTCATGCAGTCACTGGTTTGGCATGGTGCCTGGCCCATGAAGGAAAAGACACACAGAGAATATCGCTTAAAGAACACAAACAACCGACCCAAAGCTGTCAGACCCGTCCCATGCAGGCCTTGCACGAAGGAGGGAGTGTTTTAACCTTCTGAGCACCAGGCACTAAGATAGCAGCCACTCTAACCAAGTGCATGGCTTTCCCCGGGGGTGAAAATTCTTACTAGGGGTTTGTCAGCTGAGAAGTGCAGCTCTCCAGAGGTGCAGGAGCATGTATGGACAATGTGCTTCAGGCACAGAGCACACCCGGTCTCCATCAGGTTGAGGTGGTGATGATCTTCCCTGCCGATGGGGCTTGTCCGACAAATGATGGAATGGGTTTAAGGCTGTGGAATGAACGTGGCCGGCCACTCCGTGCTTCGTAGAAAGGGGGCTTCACGGAGGACTGAGAAACTAGATCATTATCCTTCTTTGTAGAGAGCAAACTCCCCTAGCAGCTGTGTAATTCAAGATGACCTAATGGAGGGTTTTGACTTAGAAGAAAAGCAAAGGATTTCCCAGGGCATCTTACAGTCAGTAGAGGTTTGCCAGGCTTACTATCCTCACCCCCAGAGGTGGACCCAATGGGAACCTTATGAGAAAAAAGCAGAATAGTATGAGGGGAAAAAGAACCCCAAGGGCTGTCAGTTCTTGTCTACACGCCGGCCAGTAAGCTAGATACTTTCACATGTGTTGCTCCTAAAAAGCCAGTTACGCTGAAATTGCCAACAAGGACACAGGTTCAGAGAGGTGAAGTAATAAACCAAGGTCTAAAGGATTCCCACACCACACTCTTAAACTTAGAAAACAGACACAATAACAGCACTCTATGATTCACTTTTTTAAAATTATGGTAAAATACAAGTAACATAAAATTCACCATTTTAACGAATTGTAAGTACGTTAAGTACATTCACATTGTTGTGCAGCCATTTTCACCATCCGTCTCCAGAACTTTTTCATCTTCCCAAACTGAAACTCCCTCCCCATTAAATAAGACCCCCCCCCTCCCCCAGCTCCTGATAACCACTTTCCGGCTCTATGAATCTGACTACTCTAAGTGCCTCATTATGAGTGGAGTCACAGAGGTTTTTGCCCTTTTGTCACTGGCTTATTTCACTCGGTACAGTGTCCTCAAGGTTCATGCATGTTGTAGCATGCGTCAGAATTTTCTTCCTTAAAAAGGAATGTTCTGTTGTATGTATAGACCACATCTTGTTTATCCATTCATTTGTCAATAGATACTTGGGTTGTTTCCACCTTTTGGCTATTATGAATGTGCTACTTTGAATGTATATAGATACCTCTTGGAGACCCTGTTTTAATGCTTTGGGTATGTACCCAGAAGTGGAATTGCTGGACCATATGGCAATTCTGTTTTCAGGTTTTTTAAGGAATCGCTATTGCTGTTTTCCCACAGTGGCTACACCATTTTACATTCCCACGAACAGTGTACCAATTTCTCCACATCCTTGTCAACACTTGACATTTTTTTTTAATGTTTATTTTTGAGGAGGGGCAGAGAGAGAGGGCCAGAGGATCTGAAGTGGTCTCTGTGCTGACAGCAGAGAGCCCGCCTCAGGGCTCGAACTCAAACTGTGAGATCCTGACCTGAGCCAAAGTCGGACTCTTAACTGACTGACCCACCCAGACATCCCTCTGTTTTTGTTTTTGTTTGTTTGTTTTTTTTAATAGTAGTCATCCTAATAGGTATCAAGTGGTATCTTATTGTGGTTTTGATTTGCATTTTCCTGGTGATTAATGATGTTGGGCATCTTTTCATGTGCTTATTGGTCATTTTGATATCTTTAGAGAAATGTCTATTTTTGCCCAAGTTTTTAATCCAGTTGTTTTTTTTGCAAGTTTTTGCATTTTTTGCAAGTTTTTTGCCCAATTTTTAAACCAGTTGTTTGCTTTTTTTTTTTTTTAAAGTATTGAGTTGTAGAAGTTCTTTATATATGTTGCATATTAAGCCCTTATCAGGTATGTGATTTACAAATATTTTCTCTCAGTCTGTGTGGGACCTTTTCATTCTGTTGATGGCATCCTTTGATGCACGAAGTTGTTTAATTTGAATGCAGTCCAGTTTACCTGTTTTTCTTTTATTGCCTGTGATTTTGGTGTCATATCCAAGAAATCATTGCCAAATCCAGCACCATGTAGCTTTTCCTCCTATATTTTCTTCTAAGAGCTTTATAGTTTTAGCTCTTACATTTAAGTCTTTCATCCATTTTTTTAGTTAGTTAATTAATTAATTAATTAATTAATTTATTTATTTATTTATTTAGGGAGGGAGAGAGAGAATGCATACATGAGCAGGGAAGGGGCAGAGAGAGAGAGAGAGAGAGAGAGAGAGAGGGAGAATACCAAGCAGGCTCTGCACTATCAGAGCAGAGCCTGATGCGGGGCCCAAATTCATGAACCATGCAATCATGACCTGAGCTGAAATCAACAGTTGGATGCTTAACCAACTGAGCCACCCAGGTGCCCAGTCTTTCATCCATTGAGTTAATTTTTTATATGGCATAAGGTAAGGATCTAATGTCATATCTACAGCTTTTTGAAATAGGAAAAAAAATTAGAGACCAACAGTAGGGTTTTGAGGGGTGGGGCAGTAAATGATTTATCTTTCTAGAAAGTTCAGTCTCTCACCCAGTCTTGCTCTTCCCTTCATCTAGCCTCCACACAGTAGTCGAAGTGATCTTTTAAGAAACACGCACAAATCAAACCACATCACTCTCTTGCTTAAAATCTCCAATGGCTTCCTGTTGCACTCAGAATAAAATCCAAACTTCCTGCTGTGCATGACTTGACCCCTGCTGACTTCCTGCTACATCTTCTGTTGCTTCCTCTTGGGCTTACTGCCATTTAGTCACACTTAATTTCTGATCTTTCCTGCAGCTCATTGAGCTTTTTGCTGCCACAGGGCCTTTACACATGCTGTTCTTTCTGCCTAAAACAACCTACCTCCTTATCTTCACATGGCTGACTCCTTGTTCTTTCCAACCTGGTAGAAATGTCACCTTGTCTTAATCAGCTCAAACTGCCATAACAAAATACCATAGACTGGTCGGCCTAAACAACAGAAATTTATTTTCTCACAGTTCAGGAAGCTGAAAATGGGAGATGAAGGTGCCAGCATGGTCAGTTTCTGATGAGAGCTCTTTTTCTGGCTTCTAGGTGGCCACTTTCTTGCTGTGTCCTCATTTGGCAAGAAGAGAGGGCAGGGGAAGGAGAGGGAGAGAGGAGCAAGCTCTCAAGTGTCTCTTATAATTCAGTTCATAGCACACATTCTCAGAGAAGCCACTGTTGACCTTCCACTCGAAGCCAGATTCCTTCCACAAACCCCCCTCACACTCCCTCTGGGTAGTGTCCATGACCATACCCTGTTCTTATTCTTCATGGTAGAGCCATAATAGTGAGTAACTGTACATTAATCAGTGCAGCAATTTGTTTAATGTCTGTCTCCTCCCTGAGACCATAAATTTCAAGAAACTAGACTGTCATCCTCACTCCTGTATTTCTTATTCAGTGCCTGGAACATACCAGATGCTTGATTATTAATCAATAATCTACCTGTTGGAAGACTGAACAAACCTGAACCTGTAGTGAGTTCACATTCCTTGACTTTTTCACTAACTCTGGACAGGGGAGGGGGGCAGGAAGGAAGGTAACATGCACTAAAGGGCAGTATAAAAAAGTCATTACCACATGTTGGCACTAGACTGCATGAATTAAATACCAGCTCTACTCCTTACTGGTCATGTGACTGTGGGCAAGTCACTTCATCTCTTGTGCCTCAGTTTATGTTCCTGAAGAGATGTCAACACCTATTTGGATGATGCAGAGCAATTCGAAGGGTAGTGCCAGGCTGAGCAGGGGTGAGGTATATGACTGAAAACAGGCGCAGGGGATGGATTATCTATAGAGGGAGCATTGAGACCCTTAGGCCCCCCACTCTTGTACCCTGCACACTCAGGTGACTAATGCTCCACTCTGCGGGAGGTTAAGGGTTTTTGCCTCAAGTTAAGCTGGAGGAACTCTGAACTTGGGCCCAGCAGACACAGAAAGGATCAGAGTGAGGTACCAAATGGAAAGTGGGGGATCCACAGACTTCCTCTCCAGCTCTGCTACCATAATCCTGACAGCCAGAAGTATGCTCCCCAGGCAGGAGGTTAGAAGACTTTTTCTCAAGGTCCCAGAGAAGAGACATGCTGACATTGATATTTAGATGTTTCCCAATTATAAAAGCTTGGTTTCTGCTTAGTCCCCCTACAGTGAGGCGCAGCAGTTGACAGGAGCCCCACACTGATGCACACATGCACACATGTGCGCATGTGCACACACACACACACACACACACACACACACACACACAGCTGCCAATTAGTTATTTAGTGCTTTACTCAAAGATCAACCTTAGTCACATATCACTAGATATTTGAAGGAAGTCTCCAGGATAAAAGAGGGAGGCCAAAGTAGACAAATAAATAGAAATGTTTGAAGCAAATAGTGCAGTGAGCAGAAGAAAATACAAAACAGAAATTATTAGTATCCTCAGAGAGATAAGAGAAGATATTGTATCCATGAAATAGGATGCTATAAATGCTATATAAAAAAGAAATAATAAAAGAAAGAGAAATGACACTGGGAAAATAAAACATGAGAGCCAAAATAAAATAAAAAAGTCAATAGAAAGGTTGAGAGGCAATGAAAAGTAAATTTCCCAGAGGATGTACCAAAAAGACAAAGAGATGGAAAATAGGAAAGATAAGAAAATTAAAGGATCAATCAAGAGGCCCAATATCTGACTGACAATTTTCTAGGGATTCCAGGGAAAGCAGAAGGGAGTTAATTATCAAAGATATGAAGTGAGGGTATTTCATATTGAAGGACATGAATCTTCAGAATGAGAGGGACCAATGCAAATGAAAAACAACCACCCTAAGGCATCTCATTACAAAATATCAGAATACCAGGGATAAAGAGAAGACCCTAAATGTTTTGAAGGTGGAGAGAACAGATTATATACACATCACCAAGAATCAGAATGGTTTCAGATACCTCAGTGGCAACACTTGAAGCTAGAAGATGAGGGAGCCATGCCTTCAAAATTCTGGTGGAAAACTATTTCCAACTTACTGTTCCATATACAGTCAAATCAGAAGTGAGGATAGAATAAAGACATTCTCAGACATGTGTAAATGGGTATAAAAAGGGTATAAAATTTTACTTCCTATGTGTCCTTTCTTAGGAAGTGACTAGAAGAGGTGTTTCACTAAAATGAGGGCATAATCCAAGATAGAAAAGACTTGCAAACCAGGAATCAGGCTCTTCAGCACAGGAGGACAGCTATGCAGCTGGCCTAGAAAGCAACTAGTCCCAAATTAAAAGGGAGGAGGAAGATTCCAGGAGGTGAGTCACTAGCAAAACAAAAGGAACTGATAGATTATGTGACTGTGTAGAAAAAGCATTTTACAAGTCTGCTGGAATGTTTGAGGAGATTTCACAATATGTACATAGAACTAAGCAAATGAGGAAAAAATAGGCAATTGTCAACTCCAGGAAAACCCAAAATATGTACAGAGAAATAAACTTAATTATAGTATACCATTTGGTTCAGCAATGGGCAATATCTATAAAGTAGTAAGAATGTAAACCCCAAAAAAGAGATATTATACCCCAGATTTTAAATTAACTAAAAATTTAGAAGTTGTGATAAAACTATATTGAACAGATGGAGACAGGAAATGGAGCTGGGTAGTGTAAGAGAATTAATACTCATCTAGTGTATTAGGGGTTGTGGAGGACATTACTAGTATTCACTAATATCTGGTTTTCCTTGCTTCTGGGCACACAGAAGACTGTACTTCTCAACCCCTTGTCATTGGGTGGGGCCACGTGGCTAGTTCTGGTCAGTCACCTGCAGCTGTTTCTTTTCCCTCTGTGTTAATCAAGGAGGACTTGGGTTAAGATGGCAGAGCCACAAGTCTGAAACGAACTGGCATTGCCTTATGGAATATGGAAACGAACTGGCATTGCCTGGAGACACTGCATGGACTCTGAAAGGATAAGAAATAAACTTATTATTGTGTGAAGCCACTGAAATATTTGTTACTGCTGTGTAGCCTGGCTTCACTGATACAAACTTCAACACATACTGTCTAAAACTGATAAATTAAGAAATAGCCAACTATGCATATTACTTAGAATTATGGAGATAATCACTAGAAGAATAATTAAACATATTAAAAATGTTGCCTCTGGGGAGGAGGAAAGAGGAGTTAGGAACCTGTTTTCATTTATAGTACTATATGACTTTTTTACACAAAGTAATTTGTAATTGCATTACATTGGCAAAGATAAAATTTTATAAAAATCTGTGTGTGTGTGTGTGTGTGTGTGTGTGTGTGTGTGTGTGTGTGTGTTGGAAGGATTCCCACCAAACCATTGCAGTGGCTTTCCTTAGCAGGAAGGACATGCTAGACTGAGCATCTGAGGAACTACAGATCTGGTGGGACATGGAAGGCACTATGGGGAAGGAGTCTACCCCATTGGAATGCCAGTCTGAGGGGTCTGATTTTCATCCAGATGGCAATGGAGAGTCGTGGAAGAGTAATAAGCCGTAGAGTATTCTGAGCAAATCTACTTTTGTAGTGAGCACCCTGACTTACCTGGACGATGAATTGTGGGGGAGGGAGGAGGCTGCATGGTCTCCGTGAAAGCCTGGACTAAGACCTGCACACAAACAAATGTCTATCAAGGGCCTGCTGTTTGCCAGGTGCTATTGGTATGCCCAGCCATGCAGCAGGGAACAAAATGGACCAAGTACCCTGCCTTTCGGGGAGATTACATGGGTGAGAGAGGCAAACGGAGAGAAAAGAAGTATAAGTCAGGTGGTGGCTCATGCTACAAAGAAAAATGAAGCAGTTTAAGGAGACGGAGAGATGGTGGGGAGAGGGGTATTTAGACAGGGCAGCCAGGCGTGGCCTCTCTGTGGAGGTGACATTCGAATAGAGTCCTGAATTAAGGGAAGGAGCAAGTCATGCAAAATGTGGGGTTCCAGGCCGAAGGAAGAGCAGTCCAGAGGACCTGAGGTGGGAATGGGCTTGCTGTGCCCCAAGGAACCGCAGAGAGGCCAATGGGGTGGGGGCGGGGCACATCTGGCAAGGGGAAAGTTCTGGGAGCTGAGGCCCTGAGAGGTGGTAGGAACCAGTTCATGGAATATGGAGAGAACCCCAGGGAGCTCTTGGGGGGCGTTGAGAGCAGGAGAACGGCATGATTTGTCCCAGGAGGCCAGTAGGGCCAGGCTTGGCAGTCGGTTAGTTGAGGAGGATGTGGGGGCACTGGTTAGGACGGGAGCCTCTGGGGCTCTGCCCAGCAGTCAGTGCGGTGCCACTCAGCCCTGCCTGGACCAGCTACAGCAGCTTCATCACCCACTTCCCAGCATCCCAGCCCCCTCTGGGAATTGAAGGATCCTCACAAATCAAAATAGCAGGCAAAGAACAGCTGCTAATTGTTCTGCGTAAAAGAAGCGAAATTAGACGAGTCAGCTGTGGGGTTGAGACCGCCTCCCACACAGCTGTGATCCCGCACCCCGCTGAAGACAGGCTTCCCGAGACTTGCAATTCTGCTGTCTCTGAGCAAAACTTTCTGCCTCTCCAGCCCTGGGGCAAATGACAGCTATTCGGGGAGGGAGTGAGACAGATGCTGGCCCTGGAGGACAATGAGAGAGTCCATTTTTTTTTTTTTTTTTAACTGAAAAAAATCAGTCCCTTCATGAAGGAAGAGATTTCGCTGATACGAATTAATTCAGTCATTTAAAACACATTGGGGGCACTCAGTGTGCATTCATTGCACGTTCTCACAGTTGCCACAACGGTGTCCTGGGTACCCAGGGCCAGCGTGGTAGCAGGGGGTTTCTAGAGGAGTGGACGCAGGCAGTGTGGTTCCACCTTTGGGGCAGAGTGGAAAGAGAGCACCGGTTTGGGAGTCAGGCGGTCTAAGTTCTCGCCTTGGCTCTGCCACTGTGGCTGTGTGATCTTGGGTGAGCCATGACCCCTCTCTGGGCTTCAGTTTCCCTGTCTTTTCTCAAGATGGGCTTTAGGCCACGTGGTGTTTCTCAAACTTCAGAGCCCATAAGAATCACTTGCGGGTGGTGCTTGTTAAAGATTTCTGGGACACCTGGCTGGCTCACATGGTAGAACATGTGATGTGACTTTTGATATCGGGGTTGTGAGTTCAAGCCCCACGTTGGGCCTAGAGCTTACTTTAAAAAAAAACAAAAACAAAAAAACAGATGAAGATTGCTAGGCCTGGGTGCCATAGATTCAGATTTTAGTAGGTCTGAGGTGGGGTCCAAGTCTGTACTTCTAGGAATTCTGAACGGAGTCCTTGGACCATACTTGCATAAAATCACTTTCCCTCAATCTCTCAAGGGCTCTTCCTGCTCTGAAATTTGAGGAGTCATTCGTGCAACTCTTCCCTGGGTTTCTCAGATCACTCTAGGGGCATGAAAGAAGTCCTATTCCCTGCCTCGGTGTACCTGTGTGTTTCTGCGCCGATCACATTGCACTGGGACAGTATTTCAGTGTATGCAGCCCCCGCTCCCCCCCTCCCCAGGATGTCCTGTGCCCACCACAGGCCCTGGTACAGAGAGGGCCATGACGGAAATGTAGGCCAAACAAGCGGGCAGCTGTGGTGCAGGCAGCTGCATGGCAGCGTAGATCATGGAGGGATGTTTCAGGTGCAGGAAGGCTTAGTTGCAGACATCTGGCTTGGACACCGGGGCTCATGCCTTGGGTTGGATGTATGGGTGAGTCCAGCTGCATGGGGATAAGAAGGTCTGGAAGGAACCACAGGAAGGACTGGGAGCCCTGGTCGACCATACAGGGCATCCCAGGAGGTCCAAGGCCCCAGCCAGTCTGCTAGGCAGAGCTGGCCAGTCATATTTCCAAAAGGTCAGTGGAAGAAGCCAGAGGGTCAGGTCACTCTGGTATAGTCCCCAGCTTCATTGTTCACATATGAAGAATAATAACTATCATATAGTGAGCCCTTGCATGCTTTGGGCTCAGGGATACGTGCTGTATGATCTATGAACTCTATGAGGTTGGTAAAAGCATCACCCCCTTTTTACAATTTACAGACTCTGAGGCTTAGAGAGTTCAAATTACCAGCCCAGAGTCCCTCTGTTAATAACTAGTAGAAGCAGGGTTAGAACCTAGACCTGTTTTCCTCTGGAGCCCAGTTTTGTGTTTAACCATGTTGCTTAGTACCCCTCAGATGACAAAGGATTTTTTCCTAAAATACTTTCTGCCAAAGTCACCCACAGCCAGAGAAATCCTTTTGCATCTGTTATAGTGAGAAGGAGTGATGCTGAGTCAGAGTGTTTAGGGTTCTAGTCCCACCTCTGCCACTGACCTTCTGTGTGTGACTTTGGGCAAATCATTTCCTCTGAGTCTCATGTGAAACTGAAATCTGTGAAATGGGGACAATTACACACGCACTTCCTTTTAAGGTACACTAAGATGAAGACAGCCACCAACATCTATATCTTCAACCTGGCCCTGGCAGATGCACTGGCCACCAGCACACTGCCCTTCCAGAGTGCCAAGTACCTGATGGAGACATGGCCCTTTGGAGAACTGCTCTGCAAGGTTGTGCTCTCCATTGACTACTACAACATGTTCACCAGCATCTTCACACTCACCATGATGAGTGTCGACCGCTATATTGCTGTCTGCCACCCTGTCAAGGCCCTGGACTTCCGCACACCTGCCAAGGCCAAGCTGATCAACATCTGCATCTGGGTCCTGGCCTCAGGTGTTGGTGTACCCATCATGGTCATGGCCGTGACCCGCCCCCGGGGTGAGTGAGTGAAGAAGCTTTGGTACAGCCACTGATCACAGAAGGCAGCATGGGGGCTCCTGTGGGTATGCAGGCCACTTACTAGAGTGGATGTAGTTGGCTCCATACCAGTAGAGGTGTGGACTGCTGATCAAAGTGTGGGTGGCTGGCTAGTGAGAGGGTGCGTAGTCAACCAATTGGACATGAATGGTTGACTATTGTGACAATGGATGACCGGTCAGTGGTCAGATGGGTTGCTGGCCAACGGAAATTTATGAATGGGATGGTGGAGGGTTGATCTATGGGGATGTAGCAGCTGGCGAGGAGCGTATGGATGACTGGCTTAAAGGGATATGGGTGGCCAATTGGGTGAGGGTGTCACTGACCAGGGAGCAGTGGAGGCCATAAGATCTACAGTCTCATCCCAAATGCCCTTCCACCCCAGTTTGAAAACCACTGGCCCAGATGACCAAAGCAAGCCCTAGAGAATGGCCGTTAGAGAATAACAGGTACATTTCCTCAGAGTAAAAATGGTAACTAGTTTAGTAACTACTTGTATCAGTCAGGGTGGCAGCTGTAACAAGCAATCCCCAAAGCTCAGTGCTTAACAGTATAGTTTATTTCTCACTCATATCACAGTCTAATGTGAATCAGAGGAGGAGGAGCTCTTACTCCACAGTTCTTCAGGAACCCAGGCTCCTAAAGATGGTTTTGGAATCCTCCACTGCTGGCATTTGGCCGGCAGATGAATATGGAGAAGGAGTGATAGAGTATGGCCAACATTTAGACGTTATGGCCCATCTCCTCCTAGTGATAGCTGGTTATGTGGCTCCTGCATGACATAAGGAAGTGGGACAGAAAGTAGTTTTAACCATGTTAAAGACCTTGGTCACTAACCTATCTGAGCCACACTGTATCATGGGGTGTTGTGAGGATTAAATGAGGCTCTATGTGTAAAATACTCAGGACAAGGCAGGGATGCATCCAGAATCAGAGAGGTCAGGTGGCTTACTTAGGGTCACGTGGCTAGGCATTTGATGGAACTTGGCCTAGCACCCAAGGCTCCTGCCCTTATATCTGTTACTCCTATTGCCCCCTGAGTTGGAGGTTTGCAGAGGGTCGTGCTGTGGGTGGAAGGGGAATAGGTTTGGTGGGAGGCCTTTTGACCACCTTAACCATCACATACAGCTTCCCTGTAATTGGTCTTGACTCAGCAGCTGGGCCCCATTGCTCACTGCCAGCCTTCAGTTTATGGGCCATTAGCTGTAGCCCTGCTAGGGGCCAGACCAGATGGGCCTCCTCTCTCCGCACTCCATCCCCTGCACATCCTCCCCACTCAGCACTTGGTTCTGTATGCAGCTTGCTGTGTGACCTTGGACAAGTGCTGTTCCTCTCTGAGCCTTGTTCTGCCATCTGCACAATGAAGTCCTTGGACTCAGTCATCCCTGGGGGTCCTGCCATCCTGTTGTCCGGTGGACCCCCTCTGTGGATCCCCAGCACCCTTTCTACAACTCTCAGGATCCACGTCCACAGCATGGCTCCTCAAATCCCAGAGTTCCAAGAGATCTTGGGAGCTCCCCAGGACAGTCTCAGGCCTGTTTCTGAATCCCAAAACATCCACTAAGGTGCTCATCCAGCCCACACCCACACTCCAGGAACAGGGAGCTCATTCCACCCTGGGTACACCTCTGGACAAATCTAGCAGTCAGCTCTTCTTGCCATTAAGCTGAGATCTGCCTCCCTGACCTAGCCCTGACTTCTGGACTCATATGTATCTGCCCCTCTGCCCTGTGACTACACCAAGAGCTTGAACCACCTTGTACTAATGTTTCACATGCCGTAGCCTATTGAATCCTTGCAACAACCCTGTGAGGTTTAAGTACTGTTATCAGTCCTACTTTGTGGAAGCTCTCCTAGAGGCTGAATAATTTGCCCAGGTTCACACCACAGGTTTAGTAAGGCCTGGGTTCTCTTAATTCATGCTCTCTAGGTCAGTCTTAGCAGTATTGTCCCCATTGCAGCTAGTCTGGAAATGGGTAGGGTGTTTTGAGTTCTCACAACAACTGGCATTTGGGGGCTTTGGGCTAAACTATATGATTACTGCTGGCCATGGATGTAGAGGCCTTGGAAGGGACTGGAAGAAAATATAGAAAGGAGACCTCCTAGATTAGGGCCAATCCCGCTGGGGTCTTTAAGGATGAGTAGGAGTTCATCAAGTACAGAAGTGTAAGAGGACATTCCAGACAGAAGAATTACCTTGAGCAAAGGCCAGGAGGAGGCGTGGGACCTGACCAAACCAAGAAGGGTAGCAAGCAGGCAGGGTATGCTCAGGCCCACACAACCCTCACCTCCTGTCTGTCTCTCCTTGTTTCCCCGGCAGACGGGGCAGTGGTATGCACGCTCCAGTTCCCCAGCCCCAGCTGGTACTGGGATACGGTGACCAAGATCTGCGTGTTCCTCTTCGCCTTCGTCGTGCCCATCCTCATCATCACCGTGTGCTACGGCCTGATGCTGCTGCGCCTGCGCAGCGTGCGCCTACTCTCGGGCTCCAAGGAGAAGGACCGAAGCTTGCGGCGCATCACGCGCATGGTGCTCGTGGTGGTGGGCGCCTTCGTGGTGTGCTGGGCGCCCATCCACATCTTCGTCATCGTCTGGACGCTGGTGGACATCGACCGCCGCGACCCGCTCGTGGTGGCCGCGCTGCACCTGTGCATCGCTCTCGGCTACGCCAACAGCAGCCTCAACCCCGTGCTCTACGCCTTCCTGGACGAGAACTTCAAGCGCTGCTTCCGCCAGCTCTGCCGCATGCCCTGCGGCCGCCCGGAGCGGAGCAGCTTTAGCCGCGCCCGCGAAACCACGGCCCGCGAACGGGTCACCGCCTGCACCCCGTCCGACGGTCCCGGCGGGGGGGCGGCCGCGTGACCGCGCCGGCCCGCCCCGCCGCCGTCCTCCCACTCCCCGGGGTGACCTGGCCGACTCCCCGGGCTCGCAGGGGGCGGGGCCGCGACGCGGAGTGGGGCCGAACAGGGCCCCTGTTTTGGAGAAGGGGGCCGTGCAGGAGCGGAGGCAGGGGCCGAGAGACTGGAGCCCCCGCGAGGGGAGTGGGGGGGTGGGGTGGACCTCGGGTGTGGGGCGGGGCACGGGGCACGCAGCAAGGCGGTGGGGCGGTGCCTCCGGGCTGGGTGGGGGCGCGGTCGGCTTGGTGTTGGGTGCGAAGAGCTGGCGACCCTGGTGGAGCAGGGCCTGTGGCTCTGGGACTCGGCGGCTTAAACGGGGCCTCTGCGGTGAGCCAGCTTCCGGTTCTGGCCAGAGCAGGCTTGCTGGCCTGGGACCTGAAGAACTGGGCCCGGGACCCAGGGAGCAGTGGTAGAGTTGGAGGCTTGACAAAGGGGCTGCAAGAGTGGGTCTCTGTGTGGTGGGGCCGGGCCTCTTCTGGGGGCGAGGGGGACCGACAGGACAGTGAGGCGGCCTGCGGCTCCAGACTGGGTCATGAGATAGGATAGGGCCTGTGTGCAGGGGGTGGGCGCCTCAACCTTGGGGTAGAGTCCCAAGCCCTGAGTTCTAGCAAGAGGCGGGGCTTGCCGAGCCCTAGGTCCAACTGGACTTTATAAATAAAGAGAAAATAAAACAGAGAGGAAGAGAGAATATACCTTTTCTGTCCTTGACAGCTATTTTCTTGGAATGGCTTCAGCAGCGACGTAGTGTCCCCAGCACTTTGTGCCAGTGGGCCCTGGGACATGACAGTGGAGCAGGGCTAGCGGCTTCAGGCAGGGCCTCAGTTGGGGTAGGGTCTCCAGCCCTGAGCTCTGTGGGGCTAAGAAGGAGGTCCTGCAGCTCCAACACCAGAGCTACAAGTCAGTCTCTGCGCCAAGGGCGGTGGGCGGGCAGAGGCGAGGCTGGGGAACTTCCGCAGTGACATTGGGTCCTCAAACCGGAGGACAGACGCTTTTGGGGGGGGGGGGGGGTCCCAGGGACCTGACTTCTCTGCCCAGGTACCGGAGGACGGAGGACCGCGCTAGTTAGAGCTCCATGGACCCTGGGACTGGATAGGGGCATCTGAAGCACCAATGTGGATTTTTCTCCTCCCAGTCTTGGGTGTCTGGTAAGAACCTCCAGGAGAAATCCTCTCCCTTCTCCCAACCCCTGGCTGCGCCCAGTGTGTCCAGTGTTTCCAATGCTGTGTGCTCCCCAGCCGCCCCCCCCCCCCCCCCCTTATCCCAGCTTCCCCCTTCAAGCTGCTGAGGGCGAGTCCACCCCGAGCAAGGCATAGAGGTTTTTCTCTTCATGTGTTTGGCATTTTATTCAGGCATTCCCAGATCTTTGCTTTCCTGAATATGGGGGTCTGTCCTTGTTCCCTGAGCCTCCCCCGTGCTTCCATCGCCTCTCCCCGCCCCCTCCCCCCACAGGCGCACACACCCCTGACTCCCTATTGAAGCAGTGAGCTGACATCCTTGTAGAAACAAATTAACTTTCTTCCCTTTTTGGGACAGATGGAGAGAAATTGACGTCTTTGTCTCAAACCACAAAAAAAAAAAAAAAAAAAAAAAAAAAAAGGAAACAAGATACCTCTTTTCTCTTTCTCTTTGACAGTCATTTCCTAGGAACAAAAGCCTTTCCCTTGTCTGGCTGACTGTCACTCCAGCAGGGGCTGAACTGACATTCAGGAGGTTGCGGGCTTAGGCACCAACTTGAGCTTTGCACATTAGGGATAGGGATGCCCTTAGTTGACAAAGCACAGCCCCCTTCTCAGGGTGAGGCCCCAGAAGCTCCAGACCTGGGAATTTTCTTCCTCCAGCAAATGGCTCCAGTAGCACTTGGGAAGATGTAGGACGGTGCCCAGTGACCATAGAGACTTCTGTGTCTGAATGCGGGTTGGGGGTGTATCAGCAAGGTGGGGCGCTCCTCATCACATGGGACTCCTCTTACCAATGCCTTTGAGAGATGTCACAGAGAGGGGACAATTTAGGAACTGGGGAACACTTCTGAAGAAGGTGACATTGGAGTCAGGGCTGTTGATTCTCTCTGCAAGGACTGTGTCCCCTTCCGCTCGCTCTCAAGGCTGCTCTGGGTCTGCTCACTGCCATTTCCTATGGCTGTAACAGATCTGGCTGCTCTTTACTACTTCTCATACATAAATTTGTCCTGGGGTCAGCAGAGGCTGCGTCCAGGCCAGGTGCCTCTAGGGTAAAGCAAACATACTGAAATCGACATCACGCCAGGGGCTGTGCACACTGGGCACTGGGACTTGGAAATAAGTCAGATACAGCCCTGCCCTCAGAAAGTTCAAGCCCATGCTGGGAGACAAGGCATGAACAGATCATTGCATCTCATTGTGATGCATGCAGTGACCGCAAGCCCCAGGGAGAGTGTTGTAGGGAAGTGCCTTTCCTAGCTTTATACTAAAACACATTCATAACAATTCTAGAAGAGAAAAGAGTCAGTCAAAGGATCTTAAAGGAAGAGTAGGAGTTGGCTACCAAGAAGAGGGAACAGCATGTGCAAAAGCATGGAAATGTTCCGGTGCTTGGTAAACCTGAGAAAAGCTGTGTGCATTTGAAGCATGGGGCTTAACCGAGCCCTTCCGAGTGCCAGGCTCTGAGCCAAGCACTTTACGAACATTATCCCATCCAATCCTCGTGAGAGCCCAGTTTACACAAGAGGCTCAGAGAGGTCAATCCACTCACCCCTCCGTCACAGACCCTGTTAGTGGTGGCAGAACTCAGGTCAGTAGGACTCCAGGGTCCAAGGTTCTGGTGAAGCCCAGGCATCATTGAAATAGAAGAGCCTTAATTGCTGGAACCCTGGGATGAGGATTTTCGAAGACTTCAAACCAAATGGAAAAATCTGAAGGAAAAGGGCAATTTTCCATGAACTTTTTTGTTCCTCCTGAAGCTCTCCAAATCTTCACATTTCAAAATGTACCGTGCATGATGCATTTTAAAGCTCCAAACTGACAGTGTAATTCTAGATCATCACAGGGCTCTCAAAAGTGAAGTAGGTCTGATTTCCCCCAAGGTTTCCATTCCTCTCTCTTCAGGAGGTAGAAGCAAGTTTTTGCTTCTGGTTTCAAAATGCCCTACAATTTCGTATCTTTTCTTGTAATAGAAGTAGTGGTGAAAGCTGGAGTCAGATTTTGGCTTTCCCTCTCTGTGCCTCAGTTTCCTGCCCTGCAGAATGGACTTCCTTTACAAGGTCGTTGTGAGGATTTAATGAGTTAATGTATAGATGGGGTCCAGAGCACAGGTAAGCTCTTAGCACATGGTAAGTAGCTCTTATTACCTAGAAGTGGAGCTGCAGCACAAGGTCAGAGCTGGAGACCTAGAGGGAAAAGTTGATGAGCTTTCAGGGACAGCAATGAAGAGAAAAGAGATGGGGGACCCACCCTGGGGATCCCCCTGCTTTCTAGGCTCAGGAACCACAGTGGAGAGTGAGAAGCTGCCTGGGAAGCAGGAGGAGAATGGGGAGAATGTGTTGCCATGGAAACTGGAGGAGGAGGGCGTTCCCGGGGGGGAGGGAATGATGGATAATGTCAGGTGTCATAGAAGAGAGATTGGAGGTGGGGAGGGCAGGAGGGTGATGGGAATAAACCAGAGCCTCAGGTTGAGTTTCCTACATGGCTTGGGAAGGCCTAAATCTGGATTCAAAGCTCTGAAGCTAACTGGCTGTGTGACCTAGGCAAGGGATTTGCCCTCTCTGAGTTTATGTTTTGTCTTAGCTCTAAGACGAGGGAATGGATGAGTCTCTAGTATGATGTTCAGTCTCTAACAAGAGTCCTGGTTTTGCTGGATTCTTGGCCGCTTGCCAGCAGTATGATCTTAGGCAGGTAACTTCACTTCCACGAGCCCCATCTGAAGACTAGGGATGTGGTGAGGGAGGTGCCTGCCAAAGTGCCTGGCACATAGTAGGCCCCCAATACAGAATTATTCTGTGACAATAGTGGGGAGCCAGAGGCAGCTGTCTAAGGGGGTTTGCTTAGCTTGGAATTTGAAATGCTCCTCAAGGTGGAGGAAGCCCCCAGGGCCCCGAGAGGACTTGGAGGAGCACAGTCCAGACTGAGCCCCCACCAGGCCTCTGCCCAAAGGCCAGCCTCTCTGTTTTCAGCAGTGGATCCTTAGCCTGGCCTCTGGCCACCTTCTCTGCCTGGACCTACTGCAGATCCAGGCTGGGAACCAGCTCAGAGGCTCCAAACCCCTAGGAAGTGACCCCACTCCCACCCCCACCTCCAGAACATGGTCCCAGCACTCACACACAGCACTACGCACAACTTTCTCTTGTCATTTATTTATTCATTATTATTTTTTCATTCCTGGGCACTGAGCACATAGTGCTGGCAGCTCCGGGGAGTGAGGGGAGAGAGGGCCTGGGCCCGACCCCAACTCCGAGCTTACAGATGTTGGGGGACCGGAGGAGACTGGGGACTAGCACAGCCTGCTGTGGGGTTCGGGAGGCAGGCAGCTTGGCAGTTGAAAATGGGGCCCAGAGGGGCTGGTGAGAGCCTTCGTTTATCCTGACATGGTAGAGCGCTGGGCTGGGTGCTGCGCGGGTTCTGGCCTCATCAGCAGTGCCGGCCATGAGCCCCCCACCTGGTGCAGAGTGCTCTCTCACCCACCTCAGTGAGAGGCCAGTATAGCAAGAATAGTGTGTGATACACAGCCCCCGTCTCTGTTCCAAGCACTTTACATGGGTAATTTATTTCATCTTCACAGCATGACTATGAGGAAGGCACTATTACGATGATTACCCCTACATTACAGATGAGGAAACTGAGGCTCAGCGAGGGGAGTGGCCTGCCCAAGGCCACATGGCTTGCCCATGGCTGTGCCAGCTAGGATCCCATCTTAGATCGGTCAAGTTCACTTCCTCTGCTTTTCCCCGCCTTCCTCCCACGAGGAAACTGATTATGCAGAGGGCACTGGACGGGTGTCCAGCTCATAGTCACAGACTGAGCCTTCCTGGTGCTGGGTTCTGTGTCTCATCACCTGGGCAGGTGATGAGGTCATAGTTTCCCAGTTTCCCAAGAAACTGCCTTGACCTTGGCAGGTCCCTCTGTCCATGCATTCCCTCTCTGCCTTGGAAGGCTTGCTCGTTCTATGATTTTTCAGCTGCCTGCTATGACTTTGCTGTATGACCTTGGGCAAGCCACTTCACCCTTGGAGCCCCTTTCCTCAGTCATGGATGACAACACAAGAAGTTGTGAAGATTTACAAAAAGGCCTGTCTGTTTCAGTCACACGAATGTTGCCTGTAACCGGCACATAGCATTCTCCTGAGTGGATGAATGAAGCATCTGATGCAGAGTAAATGCTCAAACAGTGGAGCTTTTAATGTGATCTAACATTTTAGGTTATACTTGCTCTGACCCACATTTCTTAATGCTGTAGGTGGGTCAGGAGCAAAGGACTTTCTCTTTTAACCGTCTCCTCGAGTTTTAGGAGATGGGACAGCATGCATTGGAGAGACAGTTTTCAAGAGGACGTCTTCTCCCCAAGTGCTTTATACATAGCTGTCCCCTTTTGTCTTCACCAAGACTGCCCTCTCCGGCACCTAAGAGGGAGGCACAGTCTGGGAGGAATGAAAGATCCCTAGGTGGCACCGGCCTGGGCCTTCTGGCCAGAACATTTGAGTCATGGGGATGGAGCCCCTTGGCAGGTATCCATGCAGGTGACATCCACCTGATGGGGCTCATCTTCCAGGATCTCCTCTTGGAATAAGTCCCAAGCCAGGAGACAGGGAACGTGGGTTTGACTCTGCCCACTTCCTGCTATGTATATTTGGGCAGGCCTCTGTCCCTCTCTGGGCCTACAATGGAGGGACAGAGGTAGGACTTGATGGGTTCTGAGGGCTCTGACATGCTGGGAGAGAACAGAGACCTTTCCCTTCTGTTCCTTGATGCCAGAAACAGACATCTGCTGGCAAAAACCACTGGGAGTTTGTCCAAGGCAGAGGAAAGGATGCCTGGGGGTCTGGTGTTTGTAGTTGGAGCTGCCCTGCTTTGGGGATGAGGGAGGCAGGCATGTCAAAATGAAGCTTGACTCATACACCTGGCTTTTTGCCTATCCCAGGTCCTATCATGGTACCAAGGACCAACCTTCTGTTTTCCCAATAAAGAAAAGCACTATTCTCGGTGTCCACATCTCTGGCTGTTTCTTTGCTGACCTTCTGTGGTCCCCTCACGGGGGGGGGGGGGGGCGGCTAGCCTGGGGAGGTGGTGTGTGTGTGTGTGTGTGTGTGTGTGTGTGTGTGTGACACAGACCTGGTTGCTCACAATGAGTGAGTAGTCCTATGCTCAGGACTATCTCAGAGGGAGCTGCAATACTGTCCCTAAGAACCCCATCTGGGGGCCTGGCTGGCTGTTGGTAGAGCATGCAACTCTTGTTCTCAGGCTGTAAGTTCAAGCCTCGCGTTGGGTATAGAGGTTGCTTAAAAATAAAATCTAAAAAACAAAACAAAACAAAACCATCTGATGGGAGAGAGACATACACAAGGTAGCTGTAGCTACTTCCTAGAGCATGCCCCAAACCAAAGCAGGCTTCCAGGAGCCCCCTCTCCCCCAACCCTCCAGATTGGCTCCTCCTTCTTCTCTGTGGCCCACCCCCTAATCTAAGTCCCTTGTCCTCCAGAGTCCTGCCCACCTCACGTGCCTCTTGGGGTTCCCACTGGCTCCCCCTCCTTTTCTCTCCACCCTACTCCCACCTCCGTTCCATTCTCTTGTCCTGTTGGCCCTCCTTTTGGCCATAGAAGCCCCAAACCTCCTCTGGGTGCATTCAGGGCAGCCCTGGGCATGGGGCTTGATGTCCCAGGAGACCTCTACCTCCTCAATGTTCCTCGCCTCAAATGGTTGCTGATGGTTAATAAGTAATTCTCTGGAAGGGAAATTCCTGCTCCGATCCGTCTCCCCACCAGGTGTGATCAGGTCCTCAAGAGGGCGCCAGAACCCGGACTCCCCCCTTCCCCTGCTGAGGCAACCTCCCTTCAGAGAACCATAGCCTCAGCCGGGGCTGCCCACCCTGGAGCCTGCTGTGTCAAGGTGATGAGCACCAATGCAGGTGGATGGCCTTGACCCAGACTGGGATCTCACCCCCGCACAGCTGCAGGCCGTTTGGGTAGGGGCACGGGCAGGGCTGCGGACTGCCCAGCATGGGGAAGGGGCTCACAGAGAGGGACTCGGGTGAGGAAGACTTCACAGAGGTCTGGCACCTCTGCCCAGAGCTAACTCCCACTGAGGCCAGGAAGAACTGCTCTGAAGGGTGTGTGTGTGTGTGAGAGAGAGAGAGAGAGAGGGAGATTGCACAGCATGTGTGAGAGCACCTTAGTGTTTAAGTGCACGGTGGAGATTTTTTAAAAAACTGTTTATTTTTGAGAGAGACAGAGTGCAAGCAGGGGAGGGGCAGAGAGGGAGACACAGAATCCAAAGCAGGCTCCGGGCTCCGAGCTGTCAGCACAGAGCCCAATGCGGGGCTCGAACTCATGAACCTCTAGCTCATGACCTGAGCCGAAGTCAGACACTTAACCGACTGAGCCACCCAGGTGCCCCAGTACGTGGTGTGGAGGTTTTTATACACCTTTGTGTATGGCCTGAGGAGAAGCACATCTGCATGACCACTCTGAGCATCACTTTCTCTTTTGTCAAATAGCATAATTATTATAGCTAACGTACCAGGACTCTCCGGAAGACCCAGTGACCCAACAGCTGTACATGGTAAGCGGGGCACAGAATTATTGATGGGGGGGGGGCACAGTCTGCCTTTAACCTTCAATAGCTCCCAGTTGCCTGAAAAACCCAGATGACCTCTCATGCCCCTTCCCAATGGGGGATTCTAGGAATCTAACTTCAGTCTTGCCTGCCTGCAACCTCAAACTCCCTCAGAGGGAGATGAGGACGCACTTCAGGAAGAGAACGGCCGAGGCCCAGCCCAAGGGCAGGCAGTTCTGAGAAAGTGCAGCAGGCAGGGCAGACTACTGTCATGTGCCAGCTTCGTCACCCTTCCAGATCCGCTCCACTTCCCTCTGCTTCCAGGAAGCCTTCTCTGATTGCTCTGTACCGATCCTTTGCCCTGGTTAGATCCCCCACAGCTGCTATCAGGGCCCCCTCGTGCAAGCCGCTGGCCTGCATTGCCAGACATATGCGAACCTGCCACCCCCTAAGGGGAAAGGAAAGACCCATGAAAAGGTACACAGGTGGGTTTTCTCACCCCAGTGTTTATGGTTATTACAGGATGCTCGTTAGAAAAACTGAGAAACCTGATAAGAAAAAGAAGAGGTAAAAAACATCACTCATGGTTCCCCATCCTATTAATTAACATGAGTGTTCTTCCTTCCCCAGGGGAAACCCCAGCGGCTCCCAGGTGATCCCAGAGCCCTCTGCAAGGGGGTGTGCGGTGTGAGCCAAACAGCTGGTCTTCGAAGAAATTGAGGAAAGGAGGCAGGACAAGCTCATTTCACAGACGCTGCTGCCACCTACTGGCCATGTCTGGCATCAGCACCCTTATTTAGTTTACCCCTTTCTTTGCTTTCTTTCCTTTTCCTTTCTCTATTTTTTAATGTTTATTTATTTTTGAGGAAAAGAGACACAGAGCGTGAGCGAGGGGGAGGGGCAGAGAGAGAGACACACACACGGAATCCGAAACAGGCTCCAGGCTCTGAGCTGTCAGCACAGAACCGGACGTGGGGCTCAAACCCACGAACCACGAGATCATGAATGACCTGAGCTGAAGTCAGACGCTTAACGACTGAGCCACCCAGGCGCCCCAATGTAAGTTTTTTTTTTAATGTTTTACTTATTTTTGAGCGAGAAAGTGTGAGAGTGGGGGAGGGGCAGAGAGAGACGGGACAGAGGATTTGAAGCAGGCTCTGCACTGACAGCAGTGAGCCCGATGAGGGGCTTGAACTCACAAACTGTGAGATCATGACCTGAGCCGACGTCAGACGCTCAACCGACTGAGCCACCCAGGTGCCCCTAATGCAGGGTATTTTTAACAAATGAGGAGATGGGGGTTCAGACAGGGCAAATGCCCAAAGTCACACAACAGCTCCCTCTGACAGTCAAGGTGTTGCTCTGAAGAGAAAGAAAAGGAAGATGCAGCAAAGCTGAAAATCTTTACTAAGCTGTGGAGACCCAGCTCAGATCCCACCCGCAGAGGAGAAGTGCCCAGAGGTGGATGAGGCACTGGCGGGATAGTTTCTCCTCCCAGCAATGTTCCCCTGCCCTGAGTTATGGCTTCAAATTCATTCATTCAAGTAATATTTATGTACAGTGTAGCAGGCTCTGTGCTCAGACTGAGGATGAGCAGTGAACAAGCAGAGGGAAGTCTAGTCTCTGCCCTCATTCCAGCACAGCAGCTCCGCTCTGTTTCCCTCTGTTTCCCACGTTGGGCTTCTGTGGCTAAATGAGTTAGACAATCACTTGGGTTAGTTGATCTCTAAGTTATTCTCAGGTCTAAAAGTTTTAAGACTCAGTCCATGCCTTACTTGGTCACCAGACTATGAGCTGGAGGAGGGCTGGCACTGGGTCTGAGTCCTCTCTCTGTCTCTCAACCCCAATCCTGTAGGCGTGGCTACAAGAGGAGGGGCTCAGGATGTGTCCATGCAGACTGCCCACATGTGGGTGACATTAGACTGATAGCCCTGCAGGGACTCAGCCAACAGCTCTGTACTGACCACAGACCTCCATGCCACACACGGTGCTGGCCCTACCAGAGGAGGCAAGGGCGGGCAGAGAAGGCTTCCCGGGGCTTATGCGGTTGGACCTCCATGCCTAGAAAGCAAAGGAGGGTTCAACCGGATGGAACAGAGGATCCCTGAGCAGTCCTGGCTGGAGAAATCCGACTGTTAGGATGTGGCCACACAGAAGGTGGGGTGAGAGTGGACTCACTTCCAGGTAAAAGCTCTGGAAAATCTAGGTGAAAGCCTGCCTGGAGGGGGTAGGAGGTGGGAAACATGAATCTGGATCCTGCTCTGGCTTCAGAATCCCCAAATCTCCCATGGGGGACCTCATGCTTGGCTCACTGTGAGGCTTATGTATCAGTCAAGACTTCATACTAGCATCGGCCCTAAAGGAACCCTGGTCTTGTGTTCACAAAGTCATATATTTCTGTAAAATTTGCAAAAGTAAAATATATTAATTTGAATTGGCTAAGGTCTTTCCACTCTGACTTCCCTTCTCTCCAATTTGTGTTCTATAGTCTTGAGTGCCTACAGGTATTTTGTATTCTTTTCTTTAAAAATGTTTATTTATTTATTTTGAGAGAGAGAGAGAGAAAGAGAGAGAAGGAGAGAGAGAGAGAGAGAGAGAGAGAGAGAGAGAGATCAAGGGCACGTGCATGAGGGGGAGGGGCAGAAGGAGAAGGAGAAAGAATTCCAAGCAGGCTCTATGCTCAGTCCTCAGACCCCAACCATGGGATGACAGCGAGATCATAACCTGAGCTGATATCATCAATCGAGAGTCAGAAGCTTAACCCTTAACCGGCTGAGCCACCCAGGTGCCCCAGGCATTTCTAGCTTTTTCTTTTTCCTTTTAAATAGGTTTTGTGCTCGACCTGGGGCTTGAATTCACAACACTGAGATCAAGAGTTGCTTGCTCTAGGGGCGCCTGGGTGGCTCAGTCGGTTAAGCAGCCGACTTCAGCTCAGGTCATGATCTCGCGGTCCGTGAGTTCGAGCCCCGCGTCGGGCTCTGTGCTGACAGCTCAGAGCCTGGAGCCTGTTTCAGATTCTGTGTCTCCCTCTCTCTGACCCTCCCCTGTTCATGCTCTGTCTCTCCCTGTCTCAAAAATAAATAAAACGTTAAAAAAATTAAAAAAAAAAAAAAAAAAAAAAAAGAGTTGCTTGCTCTAATGGGGGCACCTGGGTGGCTCAATTGGTTAAGCATCCGACTTCGGCTCAGGTCATGATCTTACGGTTCGTGAGTTCGAGCCCCACGTCCGGCTCTGTGCTGGCAGCTCAGGACCTGGAGCCTGCTTCAGATTCTGTGACTTCCTCTCTCTCTGCCCCTCCCCCGCTCACACTCTGTCTCTCACAAAATAAATTAAAAACGTTATAAAAAATTAAAAAAAAAAAAGGAGCTGCTTGATCTACTGAGTCAGCCAGGCATCCCTTCATTCTTTTTTAATGGGGGCCCCCCAGGTAAGCTTTAGGTCCCACAATCCTGGATCCACCGGGTCCCCAGTTTTCCCAGCTGCAAAGACAGAGCAAAGGCTGTGAAAGATCTTCCCAGGGGTAAAGATGATCTCTTTGAGTCCTCTTGAAGGAACTGAGACCTGAGGAGCAAGGAAAAGAGGCATGCCTGGGGTCTCACAATCCAGGACGCAGTCCCACCTGCGTGCCCTCCCTTTCACTACCCTTGCTGACACCTTGCACCCAAAGCAGCCGCCCTCTTAGAAGCCTGGTGAGCTCAGCTCTGCGCCTCTGCCCCAAGTGGCTCTGTGACCACGAGGTGGCAGCAGACACCATGTTTCCTTCTCCCCGGCGAGGGTTCCTCCGGTTTCCTGCCCCACAGAATCTCAGCCGTTCACAAACACCCCCATCAGCTCTTTCCTGTCATCTCAGGAAACGGGGAGTCCTGGCCTCGCCGCTTATTGGCTGTGTGATGGAGAACAGAACAGTTCGCCTCTCTCAGCCCCCTTTTACTCATCCGTATACCAGGGGTACCTCATGGGAACAGGTTAGCGAAGTACCTGGCAGATACATAATAGGCTAATCAATCATTACCAACCATTGCTGTTTCAACAGGGGCTTCTGGAGAGGCTGCCTTCCCTGGGAAGGAGTGCTTCCGGTGGGAATGACTCCCTCCCCACACTGGAGCAAACCCAGAGGAACTCCTTGGCAGCGGGGCCTTCCAGACCCCTTAAATGTTCATTCGTGGGCACCCTCTGTGCCCATGTCTGGATCGTTCCCTGGACCAGGGCATCTGACTTGTCTTTTTCTCCATCCTTCTTTTGGAGGGAGCTCCGCAGCCTTGTGCCCACCTCGATGTCATCCTGGGGATCTGCCCCAGGCTGCAAATGGATTGTTCTGGGGAGGGGGGGGTCCTTGAACCGATGCCTGCCCATTCTCCCTCTCCTCTCTGCCCTCCCCAAAGGACTGCCACACCCCAGCCAGACAGGACCAAAGACCTCCTGGCTGTCCCCACATCTGCTTCCCTCCGGCCCCTCACCTGCTCCAGTCTAAACCTGGCATTCACTCTGTGCCAAATATACCAAACCAGTTTTTGTTCCCAACATACAACTTCACTGTTCTACTTCCAGGCCTTTATGTAGGCTGAAACACCCTCTTCTATTTCTTTATGTACTGGGACACCCTCTTCTATTTCCATATACTAAATTCATCCTTAAAAATCTAGCTAGTAGGTCACCTCCTCCAGGCAGCCTTCCCTAGTCCCTCCATTGGGACCCTTTCCCCTCTCTGGGCTCTGGGTATACAGTTTCCTTAAGGCCTTTCTCATAGGAGGCCATGAGTCACAACAGGACCACCCATTATGTTTGGAGAACAACTGTTTATAAATGTATTTCCCTCCTAGCATCTTGGAGTGCGGGAAGGCAGGCAGGGTTAGCGCCATTACCTCACTTGACTGACAGGGAGACAGGCTAACAGAGAAATATGACTGGCCAGGTCTCAGGGCCTCCCTTAAATGGTGGAGTCAGGACTGAAACCAGCAACAGATCCCAGCCACACCCCCTGCCTCAGGCCTGAGCTTGCCTGCTCCACCATTCCTTGTGGCTTGGTCTTGTGACTCTCTTCCCTTCCTAGACGGAGCAGGGTATTGGCCAGTTTTTAATAACGTGCTCAATAAAGTCTTTTTGAAGTAACAGATACTTCTACATTGGCCCTGGCCCCTCTCCCTAGCCCCCAGCTTGTCCCCTGTTTTTTTTTTTTTATCACTCAGCTCAAGACCCAATCACCCAATCCAAGTTGGTGGCAGTGCTCAGGCTCTGGCAGGATAAGGAGTTGGCTGGAGGCCCAGGAAACTCAGAGGAGGAGGGGGGACACAAACAGGTTCTTTCCCTTGCCTCACAAGCTTATCAGCGCCCCACAGGCTCCAGGCAAACTGGGTGCTCAGCTTAGGAGGAGATCTGCCCTCTGTTACCTTGACAGCCTCCATTGCTCTTAAACTGCATGACCTTGGGTTGTCATTTCCACTCTCTCAAGTCTCAGACCCTCTTTAGAACACTTTTGGCTGTAAGGACTCAGACAGATCAAATGAGAAAATGCATGTAAAATAACAGAGATCACTAAATGTGAGTTATCTCCTCTGGAGGTCTCCCCAAATTGCTCTCTACAGTCTGGGAAGGGAGGTGGAGGCTTTATAGGCAGAGGTACTGGGGCAGGAGGGCCTGAAGTCCAGGCAGTGACAGCACCCCAACCCTCCTCCCCCTCCCAGTGATCGACAAGCCCACGTTCACCCACACAAGTTCATAAATCATCTCAACAAAAAACGCACAGAGGCTGCCTAGGTAGAGAGACCCCCACCCGGCAGTGGCTCTCTAGGTCCCCAGGGCCTGGGAGTGGAGTAAAGGGGGCACACATGTTTATAAGACACAGGGAGGGAAACACAAACAGAGTCACACCCTTTATGCAAACTCACAACAGGGACACACCGTGACACAGATGCACCCCTCCACACACACCTAAGTGCACAGAGAGCCACACACAAGATCAAGATCACAAACACAGCCCCACATGTACTCCCCACGCACAAACTCGTTAACACAGAGCCCTCCCCGGCCACCCCAACACACACATTCACCGCACACACACTTATCAGGCCGGGGCAGGCGCGGGCGCTGCTGAGTCACCCACGCACAGCTCGGCCCCAGAAGCCGGAGCCGCGAGCCCGCCCCAATCGGGGAGGAGCGGGGGGGCGGGGCCTGCGGCAGATCCTCGGAATAGCTCCTGAGGCCCTGAGGGGATCCTCCTCGCCCCGCCCCCTCGACTGAGGCGGAGCGTCAGAATGCGGGGAGGGAGAGAGGAAACCCCTTTTGCAGTGGCTGAACCTAGGCGTTCACAGCCTGCTCTCTCCTGGGTCGTCTGAATACATGTGGGATCAATTAAAAAACAATACTGGATGCATTATTGGGTATTTGCATATGTACTTTCACATTCTCTTTTTTAATTTTCGCAACAGCTCTATACAAAGTTTGGGCTATTATTTATCTCATTTTATCCCTGAGGGAAAGTGACTTGCCCAAAGGCACAAAAGTGGTGAATCGCTGAGCCCAGACTCAAATGCTTCCAAAGCCCGAGCTCTTAACCGTTGGGCATTACTACTACCTAGTGGGCAGGTGAAAACGTGAGCAAGTGAAAGGTTTGTCAACACGCTTGGGAGCCTGCATGTGCATGTCACCTTTCCCCATGCAGTCTACAGGGCCAGGGACTGAAAAGGTCTCAAGTGTCCAGATTTCTGGTTAAAGTAACTAAAGCTTCTCTGGTGCTTTGGAGCCTACCCACCGATTTCAGA
The DNA here is from genome assembly GCF_046562875.1 of Panthera onca. Taxonomy (NCBI): domain Eukaryota; kingdom Metazoa; phylum Chordata; class Mammalia; order Carnivora; family Felidae; genus Panthera; species Panthera onca. The sequence continues at coordinate 199,830,529 of NC_138346.1, read as the reverse complement.
AAGCATCCCCTAGATCTAGGGGCTCAGTCAGACCCCCTGCTAGACTGTGAGCTTCTTGAAGGCAGGGACCAGGGCCCTGATGCCTAAAACAAGACCGGACTCGGAAGCTGCAGTGAATTTGGCCAGGGCAATACATTAATTTATGACCTTGATATAATATTAACATCAGTAATCATAATAAATGCTAACACTTTTTGGATGCTTATGAGACTGGCAATACTTTACATGGATCATTTCATTTAATTCTCACAACAACCCTTGAGGAAAATACTTTTATTTTACAGAGGAGGAAACTGGCGTGGAGAGGGTTAGTAGCTTGCCCAAAGTAAGGGCAGCGCTGTGGATTGAGACAAGGCAGTTTGCTTCCAGCGCTCATCTAATACGAGGACTACTTAACTCCCAGGAAGCCACTTAGCCTCAGTGGGCCTCAGTTTTGCCCATTTGCCCAAAAATGAGGTAGCGAGGGGACAGGGGACGTGGACCAGTGACCACGTAAGCCCCTCCCAGTGCTGATGGGATGGACCATAAGGAGGGCGAAAGTCTCTGACAAGAGTGGAAAGATGAAAGGATGAAAGGAACAGGAAACCCCATATATATATGGCACCTATTCTGTGCCAAACGTGTGCTTGGCACTTAACGTATACCGCCAATGCTCAGAAAAGTATTGTAAGATTTATAGTTGAGGAAACTCAGATTCAGAGAAGTGACTTGCTCAAGATTACACAGGGCTAAATGGTGAGACAGGTGATCCAGGTGAGACTCCCCAGGGTCACTTCCCTAGGCTTCCTACCACCAACTCCCTTCCTACCACCCTTCCAGCCCTTAGGTTAGGAGCAGCATCACGTGACAAATTGCATCATACTTCTGCCGTATGACATCAGACACCACACCACCCAATCCAGGAGCTCCCTACTCAGTCCTCCCCTGAGCCTTCGGATCAACCCGGGGCCGCTCAAGAGCTCGGCGTCCGGGTCAGACCGCACCTGCAGCCCCAGCCCTTTCCCGGTTGCGACGACGCTCCTACTTCTCGGCACCGTCCTCTCCGCCGCCCCGCCGATTGGCAGTTGCTTGAGCCAATCAGAAGGTCTCCCGGGTCGGGGGCGGGGCCTCACTCCAGAGTTGCCCTGTCAGTGCAGGTGGAGGCCCCCGGCGGGGCAAAGTGGCAGGAACCTCTTAAAGGGCGAGAGCGGCGGAGAGCGAGAACGCGGCCCGGCCTGGCCCGGCCAGGTCCCCGCCCCGTCCGGCCCAGGTGAGCCTGGACCGTCTGGGGACGATCCTGGGTCCCCGGGAGGGACGGGGTGACGGACAGATGAACCCACTCCCAAGGGCCCGAGACGCCCCGGTAGGGGCGAGACTAGGGTCTAAGGGTCAGGGGAGAGGGTCTCTAGGAGTCCTGGCTTACAAGGTCCGAACTGGGGGTCCACAGGGGTCTGGAAGTCTCCAAGTTCAGGGTGCGGGGAGGGGCGCGGGCGAGAGGAGAGGGGGGTCCGGGGGTGGACGCTTGCCGCTGGCGGTCCCAGGCAGTGCCGGCCTCTCTGGCGCGGGGGTCCCGGCTTAGGTCCGTGCGGGCGGGTGTCTGCAGACTGCTGAGGCCCCAGGTGCCCCCCCCAGCCCCGCCCTGTCCGGCCCGCATGCTCCTGCCGGGCCCGCCGCAGCGCTGGCCGGAGCGGGAGGGCGGGCGGCGCGCAGCGGGAGGGGGCCCCCAGGGCCTGGAACCCCGCGCCCGGCCCCTTACGTAACTGACTTCGGGTTTCCGGACTGAGGGACCCGAGAGCTGGGGCGCCAGCTCTGCCTACCAGGGTGGCCCTCCCGTCACCGCCCCGGCCCACACGCTCCTTTCCAGGCTTGGTCTCGGGGACTTTCCTCTGTCTCTGGTCTCCCCAGTCTCTCTATCGCTCTCAGATTCCTGCTTGCTCTCATCCCCCGATTCATTGTGTCCCTCATCTCTCCTCTGTCTGTGTTCCTGTCCCTGTTCTCAGTCTTTCCCCGGGAGTTTTCTCGTCCTAACCTATACTTTCCGGCAGACCCCACTTCTTTGGGGGTAAAACAAGAGTTCTCCCCTCTGGCAAATTGGAGGCGGGGACTTGTCCAGACCGACCTCAGCCCTAGCTTGCCCCAGAAGGGGGGAAGGGTAGGACTATTCCGGTAGGGTTGGGGGGGGGGGGGGGCTTATTTCAAGGCCCACAGTGTCCCCTGACGTGGGAGTGGCTGAATGTGACCCCTCAAGTTCCCGGACTAGGGCTGAAGGCAGCCCTTTCTCTGCTTCTAGAGCCTTTTTCTCCAGAAGGAGAAGGTTTGGGGAATGTCTGGCCGGGTTTGGTGCTGAGGGCAGCTGGGAGTCCCTGTGAGAACCGGCTGGTGTCAGGTCTGGGTCACACCTTCAGCTACTGAAGGGGAGAGGGAGGGGCCAGAGCACTGGCACAGAGCCCCTGAGGTTTTAGCAAGCTCCCTACCTTCACCCCAGTTACAGGCTTGGGCAGGAGGCTAGGGGTGGGGAGGGGATCAACAGGAGGAGGTCAGAGGACTTTTGCATGGGGGTAGGGAGAGGGTGGAGTTTGGGGTGACAGACTCTCAGGTGTGAGGAGCATGTACTGGGTTCACCCCCTGCCTTCAAGGCCCTTCTGAGTGCCAGTGAGGCAGACACCTCAGAAATAACTCCTGTACCCTGCTGCTGTTGTGTAAACAAGGTGCTAGAGCAGCCATGAGGTGGGAAATGATTAATTCTGACTAGCACTGTGGAGGGAGAGACTTTGCAGAGAGAGGTGGAAGGTTTGGGAAGACGGGGATCCAGAAGCTTTAGGGAGCAGAGAGGTGGAAGGAAAGGTGACATCTGGTGCCCTGTAGGCTTTGCATGCAGCAGAACTGCGTTTAAATCTTGGCCCTGCCACGTTGCTGTGTGACTTTGCATGAATCACTTCACTTCTCTGAGTCCCAGGTTCTTCCTTCTCCAATAATCCAGACCTTACAGGCATTAGCAGCAGAATCAACTGAGGTAATAAGTGTGCAGTGACCAGAACGATAGCTGGTCTGGGAGTCGGCCAGTGGGGTGTTTTAAGAGTGGAGTGGGGAGGTCCTGAGGTTTCCTCTGTGTATTAGGAGGCAGGGCCTGCCCAGGCCCAGCAATGTGCGGTGCAGGTGGAGCACCTGCTTGTGGGGTGAAGAGGCACCACACCCATCTGTCTCTTGATCAGCCCATCCTTGCGCTGCCGAGACTAGGCTGGCCTCCCTCTTGTAGGTTGCAGGTGCCAAGAGAAGCTCCCAGGGCTCCCAGGCTGCCCCACCTGCTAGGCCAGTGGGGGTGGGGCCCCTGGCAGGCCAGGGCCAGCACCCCCTCTGCAGAGTGGACCCTGGCCAGGAGGAGCCTGGCTGGCTGTGCTGGGCAGGAACATCCCAGTCTGGCTGGGAAGATGCTGACGCTGTACAGGCCTCTGGAGGCCGAGAGCTCTGCTGGCTGGGGTTGCACCCAGCTGATGGGACCCCGGCTGCAGGGTGAGACAGAGGCCAGGGTGGGAGTGAGGAAGGGAGATGCAAGGAGACACCTCTGGAGGGGGAGCCTGAGCAGAATTTCTCTGTGGAACCGAAGAGGAACTGCGTGGGTTTGTCCCTAAGCCCTTCCTGAGCACCACATATGGGTCTGCTAGCCACAGAGCTAAACAGGATACCCACAAAGGGCTCGCCACAAAGGTCATGGTGGCCTGAGATTTGTTGGGGGCTTGCAGAATGGGTCTTTATGATTGTTCCCTGGTGAGGGTGGGGCTTTCAGATTTTTCTTGGGTCCTGGGATTCTGATGTTTATTAGAGGGGGCAGGATTCTATTCCTATATAGTCTGTGGGCCCATTTTTTCTCCCTGGGTCTCAGTTTCTCTTTGTGTGAAATGAGAAGGGGAGATGAGCTTAGAGCCTCAAAGCATCTTGCAGCACCCATTATTATAGCCTCCAGGACATGCTTTGGGGCTTAGTCCACCCCACAGGAGGGGGAGGCGAAAGAATGGGGCAAGGGCAAGGTAGAGTGTGATGGCCCTTCATGTCCTGTTCTTGGCCTGTGTTCTCTAATCATAATTAGAGCCACATTTACTATCCACAGCGCTCTGTGCTAAGCCTTTAATATGCAGCATTAGCTAATATCCTTACAACCCCATGAGGGAATAGGTATTATTCCTATTTCTTAGGAGTTTAAGGAGGTGAATCTACTTAACCAGAGTCACACAGCTGGGAAGTGGCTGGCCTGGGATTTAAATCTAGGTTTGTCTGACTCCAAAGCCCAGACTCAACTGAAAAGGGAGGCCACCACCTGGAAGGTACCAAGGCTCACATGATGCCTAGACTTTACCTCTGGAACCTGACTCTTTCTGGGTGTGCTCAGAGCTCTGGGATATTTAGGCTGGGGAACTGGGGGCCAGGGTGTGCAGGTGCCCACCAGGCCCAGTGTGGGGGGGAGAAGAGCGGAGGGTGCAACCTGCAGGTCAGGACCCTACCCAAGGTTTCCTCAGAGGGCCAGCCGCACCCGACTACTGCCAAGGTATAAGAGCTGGGCACCGAAAGGCTACCTTGGATATGTGGCCCACCTTTGGACTTCCGTTTCTCCATCTGTAAAACATGGATTTTAGTAGTTGCGTGCAGACATTCCTTGGCCCATGGGTTTGTGGCTGGAGTTGGTGTTGGGGTAAAAGGTTAGAGGCAGGGTCAGAGTAGCAGCGGCTGATCCTGTGGAAGAAGAGTTGGGGTCAGGAACAGCTTGGATCCTGGGCTATTTGTAAGTATTTCAGATGAAGGGACTGATGCAGGAGAGGTTCCAAGTCTTGTGTGGGGCTGTGCACTGGGGGGGAAACACAAGGGGAGACCTGGAGAACAAAATCCAGGCAGATGCCTGTTGGGATCCTGGCTTGACCACTTACTTAGGTTTGGAGATATGAAGTGACACACCCAAGAGAGAGGAGTACCTTCCCTTCATTGTCCTCATCTGTAAAATGGGAATAGGAATAATTTTGCCTTGGTCCACTTCCTGGGTCATTGTGAAGGTCAAGGGAGATGAGGTATTTGTAGCATCAGGTGAGAATGCTGGTTATTTTTCAGTCCAGAGTTGCAGTTCTGGGTTGCGTTTGTGGGGAGAGGGCACTTCTGACAGCCTCTGCTGAGATGCTGTACCCTGGGGATGTGCTAGAGAACAGCCCTAAGAATACCACCACCATTTATCGTCTGGTTACCATGTGCCAGGCACTGGGCCCAGAGCTTCACCTCTATTGTCTCTTTTAATCTGTATGTTGTCAGGTAGGTGGTGGTCTGGCCCACACTAGGTCCCTCCAAAACCCATGCCTCCAGCTCCCTGTAATGACAGTAGCTAACAGTTATGAACAGTGTACTGTGTGCCAAGCATTGTGCAAAGTGTTTTTTATATATTAAGTCATTTAATCCTTACAATTGCCCTGGAGGTGGGCACTAATGCAATCCCCATTTTACAGAGAAAAAATTGAGGCACAGAGAAGCTGAACCCTCATGTCACAAAGTTAGTGAGTGAGGGCCAGGGTTTGAACCCGCGGTTCTTTTTTAAGTTTATTTATTTACTGTGAGGGAGACAGAGCAAGTGGGGAAGGGGTAGAGAGAGAGAGGGAGAGAAAGGGAGACAGAGGATCCAGAGAGCCTGGTGTGGGGCTTGAACTCACAAACCGTGAGATCATGACCTGAAATCAGATGCTTAACTGACTGAGCCACCCAGGTGCCCCCCGGCCTGGGTTCTTAAATTTCCTCCTTGAAGCACTCACACAGTTGTAATCCATTCGTAAATTACATGATCTCCTTCTCACTGCACCATAGGCTCCATGAGGGCAGCGGCCATGTCTGTTTTCATCCTGTATCCCCAACACCTAGGTGCTGAGTTAATATTTGTCTAGAGGGATCTTGCTGCCTCCAGTGGGCTGGGTCCTAGGAGGAGCTCTGGGTGCAATATCAGATTATCAGATTGCTGACTAACAGGGTACCTGCCCTAGCAGAACCCCAGAGGCAGATACAGAGGCAGAGGCAGGATCTCCCCCTGCTCAGGATGAAGAGGGGCCCCAAAGAGCTTATTGGGTGGTTGTGCCTGTGTCTCATTTCTGTCCTTTGCTTCCATGTGCCCCTGCGGTGATGGCTCCACGACTTCTCCCTGACGGGCTGTATGACCCCGACCGGCTGCTGCTGGGTGAGTACTGGTTTGGCTAAATGACTGCCTCTGGGGCTTGATTCTAATGCATGTCCTGTAGCTCAGAGGCCACTGGGAGGTGTAAAGGGAGCCCAGCAGTAGGGGTGGAGGAACTGAGGGAGGGCATTCTGTGAAGTTTGGGTCCTACCACAACCAGCTGACTTCTCTCCAGATGCTTAACACACCGGCTGATTTTTGAGACACGTAACACAATGCAAAGGTCTTAGGGGCCAGACTGGTCAGGAATAGAATCCTCATTCTGCACCCGGTAGCTGGGTGGCTCTTTGCATGTCAGTTTCATGTCTGTAAAATGGGAATCTCAGTGTCTACCTGACACAGTATGTTTGTTCTTTTCTTTATGTAAGACCCCTGAGAGCAGGGATTTTTGTTTATCTATTCACTGTTATATCTCCAGCATCCAGGGTATAATGGTATGTAGTATGTACTCAGTGAATATTTCTGAACGAATGAGCATATTTATTCAATCACTGTCACTCTGCCCCATCAATGTGCTTTGTATTGGGTTAAATGGCTAATGGATATAAAGTGACCAACATCAAAGGGGCTCAGTGAAATGTGTTGTCTTTGCTCACTAGACTGTGAGTTCCTTCAGGGCCAGGGCTCGGTTAAGTGAGCTCTGGGTCCTCTGAATTGAGGGTGGGGCCTTCAATCAGCAGAGAGAGGGCCTTCGCAGGGCCTCTGCTTAGAACTGGGGAGAGAGGGACAGAACCTCTAGGTGTCATCAGAAGACAGGGGCAGCTGGGAAGGTCTGGGGCTGAAGGAGGGAGGGGTGAGGAGGGACTCTGCCCCCCAGTACTGCCACTAACCTTGCTGTGTGACAGTGGACAAGCCATTGACTTCTTTGTCTTGGAGACCTCGTCTGCAACATGCATATCATAACACTTCCCCCACATGGGTGTGGGAAGGAGCCGGTGAGAAGTGCCCAGTACAGGGCCCTGTTTGGTAATTATTGGTTTCCACCCAGTCCTGAGCTCTTTCTGGGAGGGGGCTAAGTAAAGTATACCTTTATTTACCTCCATTCTACTATTTTAACTTCCCACCCAGCCGGGACTAGAATCTAGGAGTCAGGAGCCCCAGACTCTCAAGCAGTCTGGCCAGGGCCTGGGCTAAGGGCTGGGCTCTACCCACTGTGAAAGTAGGTCCCATTCTTTTGCTGTGTGACTTGATTCAGTAACCTACCTTCTCTGGGCCTTGGTTGCCTCACCTACAAAAGAGGGTTAATAAAGAACACTTCCCTGGAAGAATTATTTAATGAGCGAATGGGTGGATCAGGCATTATTATCACTATTACTTTTGGGTCGGTCTGAGGAGGCTCCAAGGGAGGGCCCTGGAGAATTACATCCCATCTTGGCCTTGGGATCCTGGGAGTCTCTAGTCATCATATGTATTATTGCCTTCAGATGTTTCTCATATGCTAGGTGGGTTGTTATATGCTATTTCAGATGCATTATCTCATCTGGTCCTCCTGGCAATCCAGGCATTATGGTCCCTGCTTTGCAGATGTGGGACCTGGTACTGAGTAAATCAAGTGAGTTACCCAGACTCACATAGCTATTTAGGGGTAAACCTGGAGCTCAGACCCAAGTCTGCTCAACCCAAGACCCAAATTCTTAAGGGGGCAGGGACTATGCCTGATTCTTCTCTATCTCCAGTGCTCAGCACAGGGCTGGTGAGGGCTATAGGACTGTTTGCTGAACACACAAGCACATGCACACACAGTGTACCCCACCCAGGCCGGTGCTGTAAGAGTTTTGAAGAGAGGAGACACCAGAAAGCAGGAGAAGGCCAGATAGCATAGTGGTTGAGAGTCAAACAGATCTGGCTTTGCATTCCACATCTATTGCTTACCAGTGTGACCTTGAGCAAGACATTTAACCTCTTGGAATCTCAGTTTCCTTATCTATAAAATGGGGATAATAAAAGAACCTGTGTACCTCCTAGAGTCCTTGTGAGGATTAAATAATGCAATGAGGTACATGCTGAGCAATGTAATTATTATTATAGTTATAGCTTTGGGTGTTATTTTAGGATTACAAAGATATCCCTCTTGGGATAGTGGAGATGAGGTCTGGGAGGGGCCTGCTGGGGACAGGCAGGTAGCAACCTAGTCTGACAGGTTCTGAAAGACACCAGTGGGTGAAGGGAGGGAAGAGGCCTCTTGGAAGTAAGGACACACCTCTCTTTCCTACCCATCTGCTTTCATTCTTCCGCACTTTGTGCCAGGCCCTGTGCCGGGCATGGGGCACAGAGATCAATCTGTGTGGTCTCTGCCTCCTCGCCCTGTCCTAGCTCAGAGTCTAGCTGGGGAGAAAGACACAGAACTACCAACTCCACCTTTGACTGATGCACCGAAATATGAACCGTGAATATCTTTTCAGGCAAAGACCGGGAGAAAGGGCATTCCTAGTGGAAGGAACTGTTTTGCCAAGGTACAGAGTCATGACCTGCCCTTGTGGGAATGCAGCTAGATGGACAGGCTCAGGAGAGTTAGGGGGATTTGTCCCAGAGGCAGTGGGGAGCCATCAGATATGAAGCCGGGGAAGAACATGATCAGGCTCATATTTGGGGAGGGTCGCTTGATTCGGAGGACTAGTGGGAGAGGAGAGGCAGGGGCAACTCTCCAGATGAGGGGCGCTGAAATGGGGCCTGGGACTGAGCTATGGGATGGGGAGCACGTCTGTTTAGGAGGCCGAGCCAGCAGGATGTGATAATGGACTGCAGTGGGCAGGCAGGAGAGGAAGGAGGTGGGGTCTGTGGGGCGGATGGGGCCTGCTGGGGTCTCTGGCTAAGGGACATACCCAGGAAGACAAGTCTGAGAGGGGTTGGGGGATAAAGCCACTTGTCTGCTTTTTGTCACCCTCTGCGTCGGTTCCTGCAGGCAGCAGTTATGTCTTAGCTGGACACTCGGGCAAGACCTCTGGCCACCAGGGCCCATGTCCCCCACTCCTGCCTTGGGGCCCCTTGTGGTGACCCTGGCTGGTCTGGCAGGGATGAGGGAGCTCTTTGGGGTGGGGGCCAGGCAGGGACCTGTGTGGTGCAGAGAAGGCCTGGCTTCCGGCTCTACCAGTGTCACGTCGCTGAATGTCTGCGTGACCTCTGGAAGTCACTCCCTCTCTCTTGCCCTCCTTTTCTGAGCCTTGAGAGAGAGGACAAGAAAACCTGTTTTGCCTGCCTCAAAGATTCAGTGATAAAACGCACTTAGAGACAACAAACACTTACTGAGCACTGACTGTGTGCAGGGTTCTTAGGGGCACAAAGATGACTCAGGTGGGGTTCCTGCCACTCTGGGTGCTTGAAGCACTTCTGCGTGAGCTCAGGTGAGTGGGTGGTTAACTCCTTCCAGGCATTGGGTAGTTGAGCTGGGATTTGAAGGGTAAGCAAGAGCTCTCTAGGCGGGCAGTGGAGAGAACAATTTTGTAAGCATAGGGAACATCATGTGTGAGGGCTTAAAGCCACGTAATGTGCTCAGGGCACGTTTGTACCGTAGTTTGGTATGGCCGGAACAGAAAGGGAGAGGCGATGCTGTGACAGGAGTTGAGGCTGGGCAGGGGAGCAGGGCCCAGATCATACAGGGCTTTAGGGGACAGTCACTTTGGAGGCGATCACCCTCGTAACTGCCGGCTCTCCTGAGACTGCTAGGGCCCTTTCCACCCTGCTCCCCCTATTCCCCCACCTCACCCCCACCCCAGTCAATCCCAGTGGCTGCCTCTCATGGGAGTCAACAACCTGGGTTCCCTGCCAGCTCTGCCACTTATGAGCTGTATGGCCGACCTTCAGTCACCTGCCCTCTCTGGACCTCAGTTTTCACCTCAGTAAAAGGGACAGCAGGCCCTCCTCACGTGGAGGGGCAGTGGTTTCAATGAGATAATCCTCACCAATGGCCTTGCACAGTGTCTCCCTGTACTGGGCACCCATGAAAAGGAGCTCCAGTTCAGCCATCGTTATTTGGATTCCTCAATCTCCTTGGTCCTGCCCACTTGCTTCCCTCCCCACCCCCCCACCCCACCCCCCCACTTTCCTGGCAGCTGGCTGTGGCCAACAAAGGGAGGAAAGGATTAAGAAACAAGCCCAAATCTCTTGAGGGGTCCTGGCCCACTGCCGAGCTCGCCCCCTCCTGCCCCTCGCCCCCCTTGGCCCCAGGCCCAAGGACTCTCAGTCTTGAGGCCTGGGCTCCCCCCAACTCCCCATCTCAGGGGCCCCTTCCTGGCTGGAGGCCAAAGCCAGCAGTAGCCTTGAAACAGGGACAGATATTTTGAAAATCTGTGGCTTTATTTTTTCCCCCTGGAAGATGATCCCCAGGCCCTTTTTTTTGGGGTGATGGGAAGGAGAGTAAGTGTGATGTCCTGTATCTGTGGGAGGCCCCCTAGTCTGGGCAGAACTGGATCCCTGAGCCTCCTGCATTTTATAATAAAGGCTTCTGAGCAAGTCCTTTTTGGTATACATGCAAGAGCCTCAAATCAGAGAGGGTGGTAGATGGTGCAGGGTCACACAGCAGGAACCCAGGTCTCTGGGCCCTTGTGGCACTACCCTATGAATGAGTGTGATGAGGTGACCTTGGCTGTCACTTCACCTTTCTGAGCCTCAGTTTCCTCTGCTGTAAAACGGGGCTGATTTTACTGTGAGGATTAACAACAATGTAGATAAAGCACTCAGTTCAGTCCTGAGCACTATGAGGCTTCAGTGGTCAGTACGAAGTATTAATGCTGTTATAAATGCTGTCCAGAACCTTCTTCTGTCCTGTTTCTTCCCAGTCTAGGGACTTGAAGTATTTGATACAGTTTCTGGTTGAACAAATGACACCCAGTAAATTGGTTTCAAAGCCAGAGGCTCAGGATCTTTTACCCTCCTCCCCCGTTCCCCCCTCTTCGGGTTGGCTGGAACACTCTAGCCTCACCCTCGGCCTGGTTTTGGCCCCTGCCCCCAGCCCACCTCTGCCCTCTTGGCGCCAAGCCTGCACTGTCTCTCTTCCAGGAGCCGCACGGGGACAGTTTCCTTTCTGCAGCCGCCACTGGTTAATGCCACTGCAAGCACTTTGGGAAGGCAGAGTAGGAAGGGTCCTGCATTACCCAGGCCAAGGCTGAGGGGGCAGAGGTGGAGTGTAAGCTCCCTGCAACCGTCCTCAAGGAGCTAGGACAAGATTTCTGCAGAGGCAGGGAAACAGGCAGGCACAGGAAAGAAAACCTGGTCCACAGCCCCCCATGTGGTGGAGTAGGAGGGAGGCCAGACGGGGGGTGGGGTGGGGGGCGGAGGGGGGGCTGGAGGGCTGCCCCCCTCCCTAGCTCTTCACCTGCCCTTGCTGAGCCTCCGTTTTCTGGTTTATAAAAGGAAGGGGATGGATTGATGTCAGAGGTTTCTACTAATATTATAGGATTAAAAGAAGGGATTTGGGAGCAGACAGACCTCGGTTTAAATCCCAGCTTCACCGCTTACCAGCTTTGGGACCTCTAGTGAGTTCTACCTCACTGAGCTTTAGTTTTCTTACTAATAAAATGAGAAAAATATTAGCACCTTCTCTTAAGATTACCTAAGGGGGGCTGAATTAGGTAATTCAGGTAAAATACTCAGTCCACAGCTAGCACATTGGAATTATTGTTGTTGTTATTCTATGATTAGTAGAGACAAGAAGGCCAGTCAGCAAGCAGTTCATTGGAAGGGCATGACTTGAGATATTAATTTGTTCATTCTTTAATTAACTCAACAAATACTTAGGATTTGCATGGGCAAGACATAGAGAAGAGAAGCAGGGAGGCGCCAACAGGCTGGGGCCAAACAGACCTGCCTATTCTAGCTGTGGGATGTGGATCAGTTACTTCTCTTCTTTGGGTCTCACTCCCTCATCTGTGAGATGGTGATCTTTACCTCCAGAGTTTCCTAAGGCTTAAGAGAGTTCAGGTACACAGTGGGTGATTAGTCTGTGTATGGTTCCTTTCTTCTCCCAGCCCTGTTAATGACTGGATCTATGATCTCAGGCAAGTCCTTGAATATACCAGGCACACTTCCACCCCAGGGCCTTTGCACTTGCTATTCACTCAGTCTGGAACTCTCTACCTCCAAATACTTTCATGACTTGCTCTCTCATGTCCTTAATTTTTTTGTTTATTTTTATCTTTTTAAATGTTTATTTATTTTTGAGAAAGCATGAGTGGGAGAGGGGCAAAGAGAGAGGGAAGAGAGGATCCGAAGTGGGCTCCATGCTGTCAGCAGCAAGCTGGATGTGGGGCTTGACCTCAACGAACTGTGAGATCATGATCTGAGCTGAAGTTGGCGCTCAACCGACTGAGCCACCCAGGTGCCCCTTTAATTTTTTTTGCCCCTTTAAGAAGGTTTAAATGTCACCTTCTTAGAAAGGACCTTCCTATCATATTTAAAATGGTAACACCCTTTCCTACCACAACACGAACATTCTCTATCTTCCCTCCAGGCCTACTTTTTTCTCTCCATAGCACTTATCATCCTTTGACATACTATATTTTATGGAATATTTGTTTATTGTTTGTCCCCCACCCCCACCCCCCGTCCCCTGCATTGGAATGGTAAGCTCAGTGATGACAGTGATTTTTGTCTGTCTTGTTCAGTGTTATTCCCGTGTACCTAGAAAAGTGTTTGGCTCATAGTAGGTGCTAAATAAATATTTGTGGAGTGAATTAATGAAAACATGAAGCCTCTTCTCTCTGGGTCTGGCACCATGCTGTGCAGATAAATAATTCCCAGTAAATAATTGTATTCAGTGGCCATCATCCTCTCCATTGGCCAGATAATACTTTGTCTGGGTCAACCCTAAAGCCCTTTGCTTCTGACATTTTCTGCCAGGGCATCAGTTTCATTTGGAGTACCCAAATCTTTTGTTCCGGAGCCTGAGCTATGCAGAATTTCTAGTTGGGGCTGTTTGGCTGTTGGGCCCACAATGGTTATTATGTCATTATTGGTAATTAGCACATAGGCCCAGAGGATTGAGCTTTTTGTTTTTCAGCAGAAATCACAGCAGAAAGCTATGCCAGTCAGGGAAGCCCAGGCCTCAGGCAGCTTCCTCTGTAACTCCCCCCTTCCCAGCTGTGGGTCCATCCCTTAGGCAGACCAAGACTGAGGTGTCCAAAGCTAGGGGCATCTGGGCTACCAGCTCAACCGCTGTCTTCGGCAGGTAGTATCCTGAAAGTTTCTCCTCCACACCCTTAGCTCTCTATGCCTGGCCTGGTATAGCAGGGGTTCCCTGTTGCCCCTGGGGAAGCTGGGTATAAGCTTTCTAAATATCCAGTGGACAGGGGCATTTTCTGATGGTCAGGATACAGTATTATGGGTGGAGGAAATAATCCTGGGTTTAACACTCCGGAGCCTGCGTTCAAGTCCCTGCTTAGCTGCTTGATTGTTGGGTCACTACAGGCACGTCACTACCTCTTGCTAGGCCTCAGCTTTCTCATCTGTCAGAGATAAAGACATCTACCTGGCCTCACTGGAAAGAGAGGCAGGATAGTATGGTGGGCAAAGGATAGGGTTCTGGAGTCAGACAAACTTGGCTTCCCAACTATAGCCCTCCCTAACTACATGACATTGGGCAAAGTGCCTCATCGCTCTGACTTCAGTTTCCAAAGCTGGAAATTCTCAACTAAGAGAATGCGGGTAAGGTACATAGGCACCTGGTGAGTGAGCCGTATATCTTTGCTGGCATTACTACAATGACCACTGTGGAAATGCAGGCAATCTGTAAACTGTAAGAAGCGTACTAGCAGTAAAGCCAGGCAGAGGTGGATCTGAATCTCAACTTGGACACTTATTAGCTGGGTGATCATGGGTAAGTTTTTTGCTTTCTCACCTGTAAAATGGGAATTACAGTCATGCTTTCTTCAAGGAACTGTTGTGACAGTTCAGTGACATATTGCAATAAAAAGTACTTAGTACACAGCGTTTGGCACACGTTTCCCCCATATTATAGATGAGGAAGAGGGCAGAAGTGACTTGCTTAGACTCATGTAGCATCTCAGTGGTGGAACTTTGCTTTGAACGCAGGTCTGCCTGCCTTCTAACTTCTTACCATCACCCATTTATGGGATGATGATAATGACGATTGTTCTTATTGTCAGGGGACCCATTTCATTTATTCCGTGATCCCCAGTGACTACACGAAGGGGGTGCTCAGTCCTGCCTGCTTCCCTGTAACTCCTCCTTTGCCCTCTCCTAGGTGAGGGTTGCACCAGGCTGACTTTAACAGGTTTAGAAGGGGCCAGGCTAGCTGGTGGCACGGAGTCTTTCCCCATGTTTCTTGGGAAACCCTCTAGACCTAGAAGAGACCTGGTCCCGGGGAGAGAGAATTAGTGGGTTAAACTTGAGTGAGCTGGAGGCTTTGCTGGATCAGGGCCATTAGACTCATTCTAGCTGGCAAGAGAAGGGGTTTGGGGAGGGTCACTGGAGGCCAGATCCTTGAGTCCCTCCTTGAATGTCCCAGGGCTGTAGTCAGAAGTAGTCACAACAGCCTTTTCTTGGAGTCCTGGGACAGATGTTGGTATTGCTCGTTCATATCATTTCCAAACTGCTCTTCTGAGAGTGATATGAAAGCAGCGCACAGCAGAGGACAGTGGCATCAGATGGGCCTAGTTTAAGCTGTGTGAGGTTGTGAAAATCACCTCACATTTCTAGGCTGTAGTTTTTTTCAACTGCAATTGAGGGTAATATTACTTTGTAGGATTGCGGTGAGTCTTAATGCAATAAATGCATATAAAGTACTTACTATGTGCCTGGCGCATGGTAAATACCTAATAAATGCTGTTATCATTAGTTCTATTAATAAATGATTTCTAGGGGCGCCTGGGTGGCTCAGTTGGTTAAGCGTCCAACTTCAGCTCAGGTCGTGATCTCACGGTTCCTGGGTTCCAGCCCTGCATTGGGCTCTGTGCTGACATTTCAGAGCCTGGAGCCTGCTTCAGATTCTGTGTCTCCCTCTCTCTCTGACCCTCCCTGGCTCGCTCCATCTCTCTCTCTCTCAAAAATAAATAAACATTTAAAAAAATTTATTTTTAATAAAAAAATAAATGATCTCTAAGGGCCCTTCCAGCTTAGACATTCCTAGGTTTTTATGGCTGTAGA
This sequence comes from Panthera onca, assembly GCF_046562875.1. Taxonomy (NCBI): domain Eukaryota; kingdom Metazoa; phylum Chordata; class Mammalia; order Carnivora; family Felidae; genus Panthera; species Panthera onca. Next base: position 199,815,258 of record NC_138346.1, on the reverse strand, counting down.
ATTGAGCCTGGATTGCAGCTTTGGAAGGGAAAAGTAGGCGGGCTCAGAAGAAGGCAGGGAACCACAGAATCCAGGGTCAGAAGCCTTGCATTCAAGTTTGGGCTCTGCCACTCTTTGCTGTGTGACCTTGGACAAGTGCTTCCCAGTTTCTGTACCCATTTCCCAATCTGTTTAAAAGTTAGCAGCTTGGGCTTGATGGTCTCTAAGGGCCTATCCAGTTCTAAGATTCTGTGAATCTAGAGGCCTAGAGGAGTATCTTAGCTGCCGTCTACTGAGTCCTCTTTTACCTTTTCAACTTTCTTTCCTTCTGCTCGTGTCTTGGAGTGTCTCCACAGCAAAAAGGACATAACTTGCCAACTCCAATGTAGGTATTTCAATCACATTTTTTGTTCTTATTGTGTTAGGACTGAGCTTAATGCAATTATTGTAAGCAAAGTGGTTGTGTCAAAGAGGTCAAAGCCTGCTCAAATACAAAAGATAAGATATTGTATAAAATTACTGCATATGCTGATTTCCTTTGCCTTTATCTCAAAAAATGACCAGAACAGGCAGACCTGTGTGCTACAGTTAAAAAAAAAAAAAAAAATGTTGCAGTCAATGTATCCTAAAAAAAAATAGTCATGAGTATGGTTAGATAAAAGGATGTTTATTGAGTATAAAAGATTAAAATGGGAAATAACCTAAATGCCCAACATTTAGATTTAACTAAATTATGGTATATCCACTTGAGAGCACTGTTAAATGTCACAATACAGTATATTATGAGGTGAAAAAGTCAGTTCCAAAACAGTATGATCTAAAACAAACAAACAAAAAACCAAAAAAAAAACAAAAAAAAAAAAACAACCCCACAAAAAACCACATTAGGTTGAACTATACGCTATGGCTGCTATTTGATCATTTTTAACTTATAAAATCAGCAATTTCATATGATTTAATTTAATACACATAAAAAAGTATATGTATAACAAAAGGTACTAGAAGGGAAGTCCCCCACCAAAATATTGATGGTGTTCTTTCTTTTTTTTTTTAAGTAAAAAAAATTTTTTAAATGTTTATTTTTGAGAGAGCGAGAGAGTGTGTGCTCACGAGTATGCTAATGGGGGAGGGGCAGAGAGAGAGGGAGACACAGAACCCAAAGCAGGCTCCAGGCTCCGAGCTGCCAGCACGGAGCCCGACACAGGGCTCAAACTCACAGACGTGAGATCATGATCTGAGCTGAAGTCAGATGTTAACCAACTGAGCCACCCAGGTGCCCTTCTTCTTTTTTTTTTTTAATGTTTATTTATTTATATTTAAGAGAGAGTGTGTGTGCGCAGAAGTGGAGGTAGGTGCAGAGAGAGAGGAGAGAATCCCGAGCAGTCTCCAGGCTTCAGTGTAGAGCCTGCGGTAGGGCTCAAATCCACAAACTGTGAGATCCTGACCTGAACTGAAATCAAGATTCAGATGCTTAACCAGCTGGGCCACCCAGGCATCCCGATGGTGGTTATTTCTGATTGATGGTTTATGATGATTTAATTTTTTCTTTTTATTGAACTATATTTTTTTCCTTTTTTTTTTTTTTTTGAAGATTTTATTTTTACCAAATCTCTACATCCACCATGGGACTCGAACTCACAACCCTAAGATTGAGAGTCTCACACTCCACTGACTGAGCCAGCCAGGTGCCCCTTATTTAACTATATTTTCTACGACCAATTCAAATACTACTACTAAAAATAATTGCCTACAAAGTCATACCATTGTATGAATAGTAATTTTCCTGCCTTATCATAGCTTGTTTACCATTTGTATTTAAAAGGTCTAAATAACTGCAATGTTATGACCATGGGCAGAATGGAAAGACAACTATTCTTCATGTACTTTTGTTACAAGGATTGGTTTTTATTCAATAGTGACTGATGAGAACACTTTCCTGGTGGGCCCAGCTTTTCAAAAAGCCCTCTTCATCTTAAGCCACCCCCCACAACAGACACATATTTTCCATGAGCCCTATCACTGGGGCGTAAGGCCAGCTGTGTCCCTAATCCGCCCACGTCCCAGATTTGGGAATGGTTCGGACTCCAACTGTTCCCCCACGCTACCCCCACTCTCTCCCAATCTCATCTCTTCCAGGTCATCGGAGGCCCCATATAACCCTCCCTGGCCTTCCCCGCTGGTCACCACCTAATTTCACCATCTAATTTCACCCTTTCCCGTGCAGCTGGTGTTTGAGCCCAGTTTGCAGTGGGAAAGGATTAAGACCCTTTCATGCCGTCTTTTTTCTCTTTTTTCTTAGTGCCCTTGACTGTTCCAGGGGCTGACAGGCAGCTAGCAGGGCCTGTATTCCCTAGGAAGGAACAGGAGGGGTGGTGGAGGAGGCAGTGGCGGGCTCAGCTGGCAGGCGGGATAGAGATGGCCCCTGGAGACCCCAACCTGGGGCTTGGAGCATGGCACAGCCGCCATCCAGATGTGAGCATGGAGCGGGCAGGGAGGGAGCTGAGTTTCTGCCTAGAAAATTAAACTCAGGGATGGTGCTTGGGACCTTTACCCTTGGAACCCAGGGGTTGCCTCTGCAGGGTGAACTAGAACTAGATGTCTGGTTTGTGGAGGAGTCTTTTTAGAGGGCAGATGGGCATATGGGTATGGGTAGTTTCTCTGCCTTCAGATTGGGCATTACTTAGCCCCCCACTACCTACTATGTGGGGGGCCCAGCTACACTCAGGGATTGAGCACTTTGCCTAATAGGTGATGGTGTATAACCTAATTAATAACAAAACCAGTCATGCATGCATAGTACTTTACAAAGTCCTTTCATGTCCAGGCTGAGAATTAAAAAGGAAGACTGGAATTCAGGTCTCTGATACTCTTTTTGGGGTAGGGGAGGTGGGGGGGTGTGGGTGGGGGAGGGAGACGGAAGAAGGGAAAGGGCAGAGAGAGAGGGAGACAGAGAATCCCAAGCAGGCTCAGCCATGTGGGGCTTGAATTCATGAACTGTGAGATTGTGACCTGAGCTGAAATTAACCCACTGAGCCACTCAGGCGCTCCTGGTCTTTGATATTCTAAAGCCTGTGCCAACAGTTTTTTTGGGGTTTTGCACAGCACTCTGAATATAAGAGTGGTTTACACCTGCCTTAGTGTAGCTGTTTTTTCCTAGCCTGAAACTCCTACTTTTTTTTTTTTCAGGGTGACGATTACTAAATACTACACACTCCATTCACCCAAACAAGCTTCCTTAAATATGATGTATCATTGGCTAGCACTTCATGGCATAGAGAATATTGGTTTTGATGAATCTGAATTTGCTGGATAACATAGTGGTCATGGCGAGCCATCTGGTGATTGATCTTCAGGTACCAGATTTCCAGGTCCATATGAAGGAAGCCTCTGAGGCACAGACATGGTAGGGCTAGAGCTCCTTGAATCAAAAGTATGGCTTAACCTGAGAACCCGAGGCAGGGGACCAGAATATTCAAAAATAGGTGCTTCACCTCTTGTCCACAGAATGAACTTGGCCAATTCACTTGACCTTACTAAGCTTCAGCTTCCTTATATATAAAATGGGGATAATCTGTTCACTTGTTCATCAAATATTTATTGAGTATGCACTGTTCTGGGAGATGAATAAGAGGGACAAAATCCCTGTCCTCTTGGAGCTTGCCGTTTAGTGGATCTAAACTGCAACCATTTATTGAGAGGAGCAATAAATAATTAAATATATAGAAAGTCAGGAAGAAGTAAAGGCTATGAAGCAAATTAAAGCAGGGCAAGGTGAAAAATAAAATCTTAAAAAAAAAGCGGGGGGCGCCTGGCTGGCTCCGTTGGTGGAGCATGTGACTCTTGATCTTGGGGTTGTGAGTTTGAACCCCATGTTGGGTGTAGAGATTACTTAAAAAGAAACTCTTTTTAAAAATCAGGGCAAGGGTGTGTGGGTGGAGGCTGGTTTAGATAGGGTAGTCAGGTAGTCCTCAAGTGGTTCACTTAGGATGTTTAAGACAGATAATTCATGTAATGTGCTCAGCTCAGTGTTGACAACAATTGAGAGCTTAACAAACATAGTATTATGTCAGCCCGCTCTACACCTCTCAGTCCATATTTTGGTCTCCAAATAGCAGCAATAATTAACGCTTATGTAGATCTTACAATGAGCTGGGCATTATTCTAAGCCCTTTACATATTTTAACTGATTTAATTCTTATAATAACTCTTATGAGGTAGGAACTATGATTATCCCCTTTTATGGGGTTAGAAACTGACACATAGAAGTCCAAACAATGAGGGAGGGCTGGAGGCTGAGAATTGAACCCAGCAGGTGTCTGTTTCTAGAGGCTGAGCTGGGATGGGAGGGGCCTGTGATCAGATACCAGGAGACAGTGAAGCTGGCATAGGAAGGTTCTGATGTCAGATTGCCCAGCTTCTTATCCTGGCAGGTCTAAGCCTCTCTACATCAGTTTCTTCATCTCTAAAATGGGAATACCAAAACCTATCTTACCATCTAGGGACTGTGCTTAAAACATGAGCCTTCATTCTACTCTGTGGGGTCCCAGCCTGTTCAGAGACCAGCCTGGCAGGGAGTGTGAAGGGTCAAGCGGCCTCTGAAACTTCCGAAGGGAAATAAAGGCACATCAGGCAATTGTCAGAGCAACCCTAAGTTCAGCTGGAGCCCAGATCTCGGAAGCTAGGTTTTTATGATTTTGAGGGTGCCAGGGTGGAGTTAGGAGACTCTTAAATGCAAAAGACAGGTGAAATCTTGGCATGGCCACAACATTCGGCGTCCGTTTCAGGCCTTACACAGCTGTCAGGAGAGGTGCACGAATGTCAGGTTTGGAATGGCGCCTAGAGATCATCGAATTAGTAGATGGGTAAACTGAGCCCCAGAAAAGCTGAGTGACTTACCCAAGGTCATGAGGTGCGTTAGTAGGCAGTCAGCTGCTGCAGCCTGACGGCAGCCTCGGCTTTTCCTTGAGGCTTTCAAATCTCGGACTCTTACCTGGACCTCCTCCGGGCGGAAAGGGCCTCACCTCGGTCCCGTTCACTACCTACCTCATTCCCCACGTGGGTGCTGCAGGAGCCAGGAACACCGGGACTCCAGAGCGAGTTCGATTTGCGCTTGCGCACACGCGGCCAGCTCCTTGCCTTTCCCCCCCTCTTTTTCTTCCCCTCCCCTGCCCTTACCGGCCTTGAGGAGGGGGGAAACTAGAGGAGCCAAGAACTTGGCCTCAGCCAATGGGCTGACGGCCCGCGGGCCCGGCCCCCTCCCTCCCTCAGTTGCCGACCAATAGAAATTTACTACAATGTTGTGGCGAACAGAGGGGGAGGGGCGCGCGCGGGCTGGCTGGCTGCGGGCCGGGCGGCCTCGCCTCACGGAGGGAAGGCGGGAGGGCGCGCGCCGGGGCCGCCTGCTCGTTCACTCGCTCGCTCGCTCCCTCCCTCCGCCGGTGGGTTAGTCAGTCAGTCAGTCCGCCAGCAGCCGGCGGGCCCGCGAGCCGCAGAGGGCCCGAGTCTCGGCGCCGGCGCCTTCTCCTGCTATTGTTCGTCGGGCGGCTGCAGCGGCGGGCTCGGGAGCCCGGGCCCCCGGGCCACCGGTGAGGCGAGGCGGCGGCGGCGCGAGAGCGGGGTTGGGGGGCGCGGAGCCGTCCCCGAGGGGACGGTCCGGGCGGCCGCGGCGGCGCCGCAGCCTCTTTGTCTGCAGCCCCCCGCAGGCCCCGGGCCGGGGGCGCGGGCTCCGGGGCCTCCGCGCGCCAGAGGCTGAGGGGCTGGAGCCCAGACGCGGCCGGCCTGAGGAGAAGGAGGCGGGGGCTGCGCGGAGGGAGCGTTGCAAAGTTGGGCTTGGGGTCCGTTTTTGACGAGGTCTGCCAATCACTGTCCGCGGGCAGGAGCCTTGGAAGGAAACCAAATGGAGGAGGATTGCGGGTTCCGGGTGGTGAAGGTGTTGGGTGCAGCCGCAGAGCAGTTTCTTCGTGACGGGGTGGCTGGGCTGTCTGGAGAAGTCTGGCACGATCTGAGGGCTGGAGGGAGCCCTGCGAGGACTGGGAGACCTTCCCGCCGGAGACACCCGCTTCGTTCAAAGAATCCCCCGACCCCGGGGGGCTCTGCCGCGCTCGCTCCCCGTGGTCTTCGCGGTTCCCAGGGAACCAAAGGGTTAAATCTATTCTCTCAGCATCGTGACCTCCTTTTTCAGTTCCTGCATCTGTCGACTTGGAAATATTTCCTCCTGCTTGCTGGGCTGCTTCTACCTGTGGGGAGGCTGGATGTAGGCTCGCCCTTCGAGCTGCACCACCCGGCGATTGTTCCGGGCGGGGGGCCTGCCCGACCGGGTTCCTCGTCCCCCAGGAACCGGCGTTCTCTGGAGAGAAAGTGATCTCACGTGCAGCAAATTGCTGACGGATTCGTTTCTGGCCACATGATAGCCACTGTCATCCTGTTGTTCCCCTAACTGTGCCCTACCAGAAATGTCTAGTCTGTGGGGACTTGTCGTTTTTGGCATGTACTGCTGATTAGGAGATAGGGGTGTGTGTGTGTGTGTGTGTGTGTGTGTGTGCGTGTCTGTGTGTGTTTTAAGAGATGCTGAGCCTTTTTTTAGTAGTCCGGGTGATTTCACAGCTGCTATTTTGTTCTTGCTGTTTTTAGGGAAAATTGCAAGAAATGGTTATGTCTTGTGTCTTGGATTTTATTATAGAGAGATTTATGCTCCTCTTGAGGATATACTATACATGCTGTTACTCACTACTGTTTTCTGTATTCTCAATCCTGGCAAAAAATTCAGTTTGCTTATGCTTTTAATCAAGCAGATTATTATAGTCCCCCTTACTTTTCATGGAAACTTGATGTACTCTTCATTTCCCTTTTCTGTAAGTTGGAAACATCGTAAGTTCTTTGCCAGCTGTACAGTTTTTGGCTTTGTAAAATAGTTTCTTGGGGTGTTATAATCCACGTAGAGTACATAGCGGTGCTGGCAGTCAGCACTCAATAAATGACAGATAAAAAAGTGGATACAACTGAACATCTGATTGCTTGGCATCAAGGTACAAATTCAGAGTGCTTTCTACAAGAAACTTATAATTAAAGTAAAGAACAGGAGTTATTCATATCTCTGGGGAAGCCAAAGTAGGGTGTATCTTTGCCACTGTTAAAAGTGAACTCACCGACAGACCCAAGCTCAGCGTGCTAACCTTCTGATTTCTCTCTCTTCTGCACTTTCTTCCCTTATATAATTGAATTCAGGCTTAGAAATAATGTTTTTAATTTTTAGGCCTTGCCAAAATTCTCCCAACATTTATACCAGTGTTTTATAGCAAATATCTCATCGGTAAGTCCCCAGTCTACCTTTCCACCTTTATTCTCCTTATTACTTGTATTTTTCAACCAAGAAGAACTGTTCAGTAATAACTCGTGCTTTCCCTTTGGCCATGCGGTTCCATCTATGCTTGTCATATATATTCTTCCTGACTGTTTTCAAAGTCTTTTACCTTAAAAATGCTCCATATCTTAGTAATTTGAAGTATGGGGGGAAAGTTCCATATATGGAAGGAACTTGATGGAGTTTTCTTTAACTGGTGTTTGTTAAAAGGATTTAGGTCCTAAGTGTCCCATTGATATGTGCAGCCCTTACTAGTAAATAGATGATGGCCGATGATGGATTGGGAAAACTACTTAGGCTTCCATAAGTTTAAGTTTAATGCTTGGAAATTCTGGCTGTCAGCAAATAGACTAAGCTACTATAAATAGACTAAGCTAATCTAAGCTAATAGACCCATCTTTTAGGTAGGTCTCTGCTTGCTTTATGCATCTCTTTCTTCTCTTTCTTGGTGGTCTAAGGGTCAGCATTTCCTTAATGTTTGTTAAGCACTTAAATCATAATTGTGGTGGTCAAGTAGAAGATACGTTGAACAAACCTATTTTTTTAAAGTAGGCTTATCCTCAAAATAAAATATGAAATAACATAACAATTTATATGATATTAGCAAAATAATACACAAATTTTCTTCTTTGCATATTTAAAAGTGCTTTCATCTTATCCCTTTTTTTCCTTATGAAACACTTCTAAGCTAATATCTAAATTAACAAATGATTTTAAATGACTCCTGTCTCCTCTGAAAAAAATGGTTGTGGTATTTCTTGAGGTATGACCTATATATTTTTTCCTGTTATTCTCTTTTGTCAGGTTTGTGCCCTACACTTAAAGTTCACCAGTGTGATGTTTTCTCGTGTGCAGCTTGAATTTAACATTTTTGGAAATTACAGAGCTAGCCTTCTATCCCATTATTCAGTTTTTATGCTCTTAATTTTAAACAAATTCATAATAATATGGGACATGGTGTGCTTATAGTGGTTACTGCCTACTTTTGCTAAGAAAGCTTCACAGTTAAGTCCGTCAGAAGTGTTGCCTAAAAGTCACAGGATTCTTGAATTCTCTGCAGGTACTTTGATATGTGTACCCATAGATTGTAATTTAAAATATATGGTCTAGGGGCACCTGGGTGGCTCAGTTGGTTAGGCTCAGGTCACGATCTCATGGTTCATGGGTTTGAGCCCCGCGTCGGGCTCTGTGTTGACAGCTCAGAGCCTGGAGCCTGCTTCAGATTCTGTGTCTCCCTCTCTCTCTCTGGCCCTCCCCTGCTGGTGCACGTACTTTGTCTCTGTGCTCAAAAATAAATGAATAAACATTAAAAAATGTATCTAAATAAGACATAGGTCTATAATTTGTGATGTGAGTGATAAGGCTTGCATATATTGTTTTCTGAATGTCCAAATCCAATTTAATATTGGTGATCTGATTTTATAACTTTGGTGTATCAGTGGCCATGGCCGCCGAATTTTGTTCTGAAATCAAGAGGAGCATACGGTTAGGCCACAATCTGTTTCCCTGTTATCTAAGAAGCTGTCCAGCCCAAGTGCTGCCAGTGTATTTTTCCAAGAGCCTTATCAAATTTGTGATTGGTCACATGGCAAATTCAGATTCAGATTCATCTCTACTTCTAAAGAACTTATTTTTTCCTCTATTGCTTGAGAATGGAATCACCTTATTTTGTGAGCTAAGCAATAATTTTAAGAGCTTTTTTCTAATGACATCTTTGCTTTTTTCTCAAGCACTCCCAATGATGAAACTTAAAAACATTTAAAAGAGGCCTCTGAATTTATCAGGTTTGGGCCTTATTTATGTAGAGAATCCAGAATTATTAGAAGGTAATTGATTCATAATATTTAAAATAGCATTTAGTTGGCGAAAAGCCAGATTCCAAATATATTTGTTAATTTTTGCTTTTTATTTAAGTTTGTTGAAAGTCTGTCATTATGTCCTTTTTATGAGTGGATTTATCGTATGTTCAGTAAAATGCAGTATAACAAATAATCTGTTGTACACACTGGGTTAAATTAGTATTTTGATTTACTCTGCGGCCAAAAAATGAATACACAGTGAGAAAGATTAAAGAAGCTATAGCAATGAACAGTATTTAGAAACTGGAGGCGTTAGAAAGGAGAACTTTGATATTTTATTTTGAGTGCTGATCTTATTTAGAATTAGCTGCCTCACTGATGCTACTTCACATGTTGGTTTTAGGAAAGTTTAATGAGAGAATCTGACTATGATGAAAGTCTGTTTGTACTTATTTTTGTTAATTATTTTTGTTAAATGGGATTGTATTCACCTTGAAGTATTTGAAAATAAACTGGGTAGCTCTTTGGACTTTAAAGAAAAGCAAAATCCCAATATAGTGTGTGGCCAGTACAATTCAATGAATGACTTGGAGACACTTTAATATACCCTACCCCCTAATTTTTATCAGTATCCTTCAAAGTTGCCCTAAGTAAATATGCTATCCCTAAAAGTCCCCTATATATGAAAATTCCAGAGCCATTCTGGCATCATGTTTATTTTATTATTTATTATTTTGTTATTGCACTTCTTAAGACCAGTTCTCATATTGCAGTTATCTCTTAATTATCTCCAGAATAAATCCATATGGATTAAACTGTGATTGTTTATGACTCTCTCCCTTTCATGGCTGAGGATTCTTTGGGTCACTGCCACCAAATTAATCTAGGCCCTCTTCTATCATTCTCAACTCTCGGGGAAATCTCTGTAGAAATTAAAATTGTTTCTGAGCTATGTGGAGTGGAGCCTTGGGTAGGGTTAAAGTAATCTTGGCAGAGTGGGTAGGAAAAGGCAAGATTATCTGATGGAATAGATAGGAACAATGACTTTATATTGGTAAATAAGATTGGAAGAAGCAGTAGAAGCAGCAGCTCTATTAATATCTAATTCTATTCTATATTCAATGTTTCTGTAAAATTCTATTATCTAATAATACTATCTATTAATAGGGACAGGAACACCTGTTTCTTTTTGGAAGTAGTTGGAAATACTAAGATAAAATAGCGTATAATGTATACTCTTGAAGTTGAAGTTAATTTTGATTTATAAATGCAGACTGCCTGTTTCTTGCACCTTCCATTGTCTACAAAAAGTGTCCTTATCCAGGGGTGCCTGGGTGGCTCAGTCAGTTGGGCGTCCAACTTTGGCTCAGGTCATGATCTCATAGTTGGTGAGTTTGAGCCCCGTGTCGGGCTCTGTGCTGACAGCTCAGACACTGGAGCCTGCTTCGGATTCTGTGTCTCCCTCTCTGCCCCTCTCCTGCTCACAATCTGTCTATCTCTAAAAAATAAATACACATTAAAAAAAAAATTAAAATATAAAAAGTGTCCTTATCTAAACCGACTTTTGGTAGGCTCTCTATACGTCTGAATTGTGGACTGGATACAACATAGAGGTTGAGATACTTTCTACATTAATATTCATACAGAAAACTTTTATATTCTATTTTGATAATATCTGCATTAAGTCATAAAAAATTATAAAAGTTTTGAATAATTCTCAGTGATTTAACAGCATTAAAACATAGAGTTATTTTGGGGTGCCCGGGTGGCTCATTTGGTTGAACGTTGGACTCTTGGTTTCCACTAGGGTCGTGATCTCATAGTTTTGTGGGTTCGAGCCCCACGTCAGACTCTGGGCTGCTGGTGCAGAGTCTGCTTGGGATTCTCTTTCTCTGTGCCCCTCTCCCGCTAGTGCTCTCTCCATCTCTCTTAAAATAAATAAGTAAAAAAAAGAAAGCATAGGGTTATTTTGAATTGGTTAAATTTAAGCCTGTGACCCACAAGTGAAATAGAAATGCATACTTTGGGTAATTTATGAATATATATAGTACTATGTCAAGGTTGAGTTGTGATTGCTATTCAGCTATTACTTAATGCTGATATAAATTAAAAAACTCTATTAGAATCATTTTATTTTTTTATTTTTTATTTTTCTAAAAAAATTTAAAGTTTATTTATTATTCTTGAGAGATAGAGACAGAGCATGAGCAGGGGAGGGGCAGAGAGAGGAGGAGACACAGAATCTGAAGCAAGCTCCAGGCTCTGAGCTGTCAGCACAGAGCCTGATGCGGGGCTTGAACTCACCAACCGCGAGATCATGACCTGAGACAAAGCCGGATGCTTAACTGACTGAGCCACCCAGGCGCCCCTATTAGAATCATTTTAACTCAATGAGAGCTTAACAGTAATCTTTGAGTATATTATCTTATAAAGAATTGCCATTAAATTTTTTTTTAATGTTGATTTACTTTTGAGGGAGAGAGAGAGAGAGACAGAGTGTGAGTAGCGGAGGGGCAGAGAGAGAGGGAGGCGCAAAATCTGAAGCAGGCTCCAGGCTCTGAGCTGTCAGCCTAGAGCCCCACGTGGAGCTCAGATTCCGATGGCCAGATCATGACCTGAGCCAAAGTGGGACACTAAACCATCTGAGCTACCCAGGTGCCCCAAGAATTGCCATTTTAATTTGTATGTCGAGTATTTTTTTTTTTAATTTTTTTTAAATTAACGTTTATTTATCTTTGAGACAGAGAGAGACAGAGCATGAACAGGGGAGGGGTAGAGAGAGAGGGAGACACAGAATCTGAAACGGGCTCCAGGCTCTGAGCTGTCAGCACAGAGCCCGACGCGGGGCTGGAACTCACGGACTGTGAGATCATGACCTGAGCCGAAGTCGGACGCTTAACCGACTGAGCCACCCAGGCGCCCCTGTCGAGTATTTTGTTTTAACGTTTGTTTATTTATTTTGAGAGAGAGAGAATCCTAAGCAGGCTCTAAACGCAGCGTTAGAACTTGACAGGGGCTGGACTTGATCGGAAGACGGAGAGATCCTGACCTGAGCCAATATCAAGAGTTGGATGCTTAACTGGCTGAGCCACCCAGGTGCCCTTATCAAGTATTTCAATTTACCAATTTGAACTTCTATGTATATTCAAGTGAGAAGTTTTTTACTTTAATAATACACTTGGCACAGGTTGTTGAATTTCATGTTTCCCTCTAATTTTGACCATATAGACACAGGCAGAACTGTCAAGAGCTCCAACAATTTAAGCCCTCAAATTTTACCTGCCAACTATTTCAGTATGCAACAGGGACTCATGGAAGGGATCTTAAAAGTGAAGGCACTCCCCCCCCCCCCCACTTGCCATTTCTTGCCCTTTTATCAATTTTTTTAATGATTCAGAGAATTGACAGTGTTGCTAACTTACTACCTGTGAGTCCTGATAATCTTGATGGTATTATGTAATTATATAAACCTTTTGCATGGTGTCATATGATGTTGTATATATGCCCTCCCACATGTGTGTCTTTAGAGTAATTTCTTTCCATCTGCTGTTGGAAATGAGCTCTTTGTGAGGTTATTTTTAAATCTTCAAGCTTTCTGGCATCCTCAACTCTTGAAATAACATAGTTGCTTTTGAAGGCAAGAAAATCCACATAGTGTAGTTAGTGTTTTTTTCCAGTGAAAATGTAAATAGCATTTTATTTTAAAAATCATGTCCTGTGTTCTAAACAGGCAAACATGTATTTTATTTTTAGATGGTCTCCAGATAATTTTGTTAAAATGTAGGAAATAATCAGTTGGTTGTTGCCAAGTAGATAAAATAAAGGAGAAGTACTTAACGGAAGGGATGCCAAGAATAAGAAACCTGTTAGAAGAAAGAGGTTTCAAAGATATCTTATTCTCTGAAGGCTTATTGGTATCCTTTTCTAAACTTGTGCAGCGTTTATTTGTTATGTATCAGATTTGTTGTGTTTTGTTTTATATTGTGTATAAAACTGCTATTCCCCAATGAGATTGCCAGCTTCTGAGGGACAGAGTGTCAGTATCCTGTCATTTCATCCTCATCACCTCAAACACAGATATTGCATAGTACAGTAGCTAGAGACATAACATAGGGGACACACTAGACGTATAGAGGTGTAGTGAGAATGTGAATTCCCAGGGTAATTAAGATTTAAGACTTGGGTTGTAATTCTGACTGCTTCTGATTGCCTTTCTGTGTGTGTGTGTGTGTGTGTGTGTGTGTGTGTGTGTGTGTGATATTTTCTTGGAAAGTAAGTTACAGATATCATGACCCTTTACTCCTAAACACTTTGGTATGCATAGCCTAGGAATAAAGATATTATCCTACATAATTATAATGCTATTATTATACCTAAGAAAATTAACAATCTTTCTATAATATCAACCAATATCAAATCCAATGTCATCTTCTTAGCAAGATTCATCCAATGATTCCTTTTTTCCAGGTGCTATTTTTGTTGACTTATTCTTGCTAGTTGTATTGTCTCTAATATGACCATAATGAACACTGCTTAACAAGAAATATTCAGTAATTAAGTACTCCCTTTGATGTTTTATGTAATTGAAAAGACTAGCATTGGGGTGAATGATTGCAATAATCATAACATCATCTATAAATAAATATACTATAGAATATATCAGGTGGCCAAAGGGCAAGGTGTTTCTGTTTTGTTTGGTTTTTAGACTTTTCTTATGCCTACGGTGGTAGGCAGGCTCGAAGATGGTGTCCAGTGATTTCTGCCTCCTGGTATTCATGCCCTTGTGTAATCTCTTCCTCTTGAATGTGGCCTGGACCTGGTGACTTAACTTCTAATGAATAGAATATAGCACAAGTGGTGGGATGTCACCTCCAAAATTAGGTTGAGAAAGGCTTTGGCTTTTGTCTTGGGACCTCTCATCTTGGGCACTTTCTGGCTCTCTTCCTGTCATTTGGATCACCAGCTGCCATATCCTAAGATGTACAGGCAGCCTGTAGAGAAGCCCACATGGTAAGAAACCAAGTCTGTCAGCAACAATGTAAGTGAGCTTGGAAGCAGATCTTCCTTTTTTTTTTTTTTTTTAAAGGGAACTTAAAAAAAAAAATGTTTATTTATTTATTTTGAGAGACTGAGAGTAAGAGAGCCAGGGAGGGGCAGAAAAAAGGAGAGAGAATCCAAGCAGGCTCCTGAGCTGAAATCAAGAGTCGGATGCTTAACAGGATGGTTAACTGATTGAGCCACCCAGGCGCCCCTGGAGGCAGATCTTCTGAGGCCTGATAACAGCCATGTGAGTGAGCTTGGAAGCAGATTCTTCAGGCGGGAGTTGAGCCTTGAGAGGAATGCAAACATGGTTGACACTTGACTGCAGTGTCGTGAGAGACCCTGAGCCAAAGGCATCTAGCTAAGCCGTGCTTGGATTCTTGATCCATATAAACTAAAATAATAAATGTTTGTTGTTTTGGGGCACCTGGATGGCTCTCTCTCTCTCTCTCTCTCTGTTAAGTGTCCACCTTCAGCTCAGGCCATGATCTCATGGTTCATGAGTTCGAGCCCTGAGTCAGTTTCTTCTGCTGTCAGCACAGAGCACCCTTCAGATCCTCTGTTCCCCTCTCTCTCTGCCCCTCCCCCACTTTTGTGTGTGTGCTCGCGCTTTCTTAAAAATACACATTTAAAAATAAACAAACAAAAGTTTGTTGTTTTAAGCCACCAAGTTTTGGGGGTAATTTTTTTTTAAGATTTTATTTTTAAGTAATCTTTACAACCAATGTGGAGCTTGAACTCATAATCCCAAGATCAAGAGCCACATGTTCCATTGATGGAGCCTGCCAGGTGCCCGGTTTTGGGGGTAATTTGTTGTACAATAGATACTAATACATCTACCATTTATTAATTTAATACGTTTTTATTGGTCATCTGCTATTTACCAGGCACTGTCCTAATTGCACTGGGACATGCAGTGAATAAAGTAGAAATGTCTTTTCTTTTGGAGCTTACCTTTTAGTGGGAGAGAACAAATAATAAGTATACAAATCAGGGGTAAAGTATAAGACTTTCCTGAGGATCAGGGAAAGCAGGATAAAGGGTTAAAGAGTGAGGGAGATGGGGTGGATATTTTATTTTATTTTATATTTTTAAGTAGGCTCCACGCTGGGTGTGGGGTCACAAGTTCAACGTGGGGTTCGAACTCACGACCCTGAGATCAAGAGTCAGATGCTTAACTGACCGAGCTACCTAGGCATCCCTGGGGTGGCTGTTTTAGATAGTAGAGAGAGTGGTCAGAGGTGACCTGTCTGGTAAGGTGACTTTTAAGCAGTAGAATGATATCTAGAGAAGAGCATTCCAGGCAGAAGAACAATAGGTACAAAGGTTAAGCATGTTTGGTGTGTTTGAGAAATGTTAAGTAAGCCAGTGGGGCAGGATCAAAATGATCTAGGAGAAAATAGTAGGAATTTAGTTCAGAAAGGTTGTAGGTAAGAGAAGGGATGTGCATGTAGTACCTTGTTGGCTATGCTATAGGCTTTGCGTTTTTTTCTGAGATGGGAATTCGTGGGAGGATTTTGAGCAGAGAAATGGCATGATCATTTAATGCATATTAATTGATTATGCACAATGAGCAGGACCCTGTGGGTGTAATGTAATCACAAAAATGTAGAAGACGTGACTCTTGTCTTAAGGAAGTTTAACGATCTAGTGTTAGTAGAAATGACTGGACATGTACAAAAAACTTAAGAATAGAGGCACTGTGTCATGGAAAGACATGTAGTTATGGGAAAAGCACAGAGGAAAACCTGGATTAAAATTCTCTCTCTTCTACTTGATTTCATACATTTCAAGCAACTATTTACTAAGTGGTATTATATGTGAGATAAAATAATGCTAGTGTTTGTTGATGACCTATATGAACTGAGTGAGCTCTGTGTTGTGTGCTTTATAGATATGACATAGGTGTTGAAGAGTGAGCTCCAGCACTTGGATGCCTGGGTTTTAAATTCTAGTTGTGTCACTCTTTGCTTGGTGACCGTGGGCAAGTTACTTAATTTTGGTACCTCAATACTCATTAAATTTTTTTTTTAATGTTTATTTATTTTTGAGAGAGACCCAGACAGAATGCCAGTGGGTTAGGGGCAGAGAGGGAGACAGAATTGGAAGCAGGCTCCAGGCTCTGAGCTATCAGCACAGAGCCCGACGCAGGGCTTGAACTCATGAGCCATGAGATCATGACCTGAGTGAAGTCGGACACTCAACCGACTGAGCCACCCAGGCACCCCACCTCAATACTCATTATATAACATGGGGATGATAAAAATCTCTGTACCTTTTACAGATTATGATTAAATGAGTTAATATATGTAGTTAGAACATTGGCACCAGATAAATGCTAGCCATTATTTTTTCATTTAAATCTCACCACATCCCCTATGCAGCAGGTATGATTATAATCCCATTTTACATTTCAAGGAGCAGGTTAAAAAGTTAAGTAGCTTGTACAAAGTTAGACGATTAGCAAGTGAAAATGGTCTTCAAAGCCACATTCTTTACTGCTGCACCTTTGCTTACTCAGTATATGCATGAGCAAGCAGGGAAAGAGATCTGGATACAGGCCTTCTATCAAAGGTAATGATTTAATGATTATGCTCTTGTGAAAGTACTTTTCCATGCCTTAGATTCCTCTTCTGTAAAGTGAGGATGATACCCACATTACATAGTAATAACAAAGAAAAACAAACATTATTGTGTGCCTACAGATACTCAGTGTTAGTTCCTTTTCCCCTCGATAAAATATGGCCTCATAGAGATGGGAAATGATCTATAGTTAAGGAGAATAATTTTTGCTTCTTGATCCATATCTTTTTTCTACTTAAATTGGGTATCTACATGTATCTATGATTATTATATAAAAATAAATGTAATTTAGCTCTACAGGATTTTATGTGTGTCTAGTGGTGATCTTTGCGTTTGATTCAGACTTCTATAAAATTTTTAAGCCTAAGTGTGAGTTTTCTAAAGACCCATTTCACAGCAACTCTGGCTTCATAGCTTCATTTCCCGGTTGGTAGGACGTGATCATGTGGTTGATGTCCCCATTGTTGCTTTTATCTTTTGCAGCAGATGTGAAAGTAAACATACGAGGTTGAAAAACAGGAAGGGGTTTGGCTGATTTTCGTTGAGAGGGTATTTTTGCAGGGGAGCTTGCACACAAGCCACCTGAAATCTGAACTGCCTTGAATCTTTGCGACTTTTAGCAGATACAATAAGATATACATTAATGGGTTAAAGTAAATAAAAAAGCAAATGATTGTGAAGTTTAACCAACTCATTAATTTGCATATATTTTTGCATTTAAACATATTGGAGAAGTGAGAGAGTGTGTTCCTCTTTTCGTTTGAACAGCAAACTGATGTCTAACTTTATAGTCACTCCAATTCAATTCTATGTTCTTTTTACCTGGAATAATTTTTCAGTGAGAAAGTACAGACTTCTTTGTTATTGTTATTGTTATTGATATCTGTTCTAATATCATTATACTTGAACTTATTCAAAAGTCAAAACTTAAGACAGTACTTTTCTAGTTGGCTCTTGTCTTTGTTCCTAAGGAAGGGAATTAACACATATCAAACGCTAGCTATATATCAGGTAATACTCTCCATATATGCTAACTCGGTGCATATATTAATTATAAATCCATCTTTGACATTCAATTCATAATGAGTTTTTATTGCTTTGGTGAAATCCCTTCCTCTTTCCCGTTTTCTTCTTCCTTATTATACCCTCCCTTTCTTCCTTCCTCTTCCTTTCTTAAATGATTCTCTCTCATACTCTTGCTGAACAGTTTTGTATTAATAGCGTTTCAGAGGCAGTGTGATGTAGCAGTCAATAAAGAGAGGGGTTTTGGAATCAGATAGACCTGAGTTTACAGTAAGATTGTTTCTGATAGGAAAAAACCTTTCTTTTATAATGAATAAAAGCCCAGAACCTCCAGAGTTGGCTTTAGAAGGACATTCTGCACATGTGGTGGAATAATTAGAGCTCACAGTAGGGACTTTTGTTCCCAAAGATTCAAGATTTATCTTGAGAAATGCCTTGCTGACCTCAGGGACTGTTCCTTTCTCTTTAATTTTCTGTCCCAAAGGTGAAGTCTTCTCTTAATACTCCTGTAGTACACAGCTGAGACCAGGCTGGAACATTTAGTACTTTACTAGAGGCGAGGAGATACCAAAAGGAAATAAACACAGAGGTACACTTTGATATAATCTGGTTCACAAGATAAAACTCCTTTTCAACTTGTGCTCTTCTATCGGAATACCTCCCTTCTTGACCCTAACACATATACCTGCCTTTCAGTGGCAGAAGCCGTCTCTAACTCTTCTACCTGGAGTGCCTCCAGCAGCATATCCAGATTGCTCTCAACCCATGGGAGGAGGCTCAGAGGACATAGGGATTCTTTATCTTGCCAGCATATGGCTATATATGAGAGAAGACCCATTCCTTGCTGGTGATCAATACCAGGTCTCTACAACTCTTAGGGGAGACCACGGTTACTCATAGAATATCAAATTACTATTCACTGAAGAGAAACACAAACACTAGAGGGGATTTGGGGTAGAGGTGGGAGGGGAGTTTCATTTTAACCATTTACCCCAGATCATAATACCTCTGATCATAGTTTAGTAATTTGGCACAAAATAGCTCTGAATAAATATTCCCTTCCCATTCTTTGATTCTTAACACCATGTGATACCTGAGGAGCTACCCTTTAGTTTATTGTAATTTTGATCTCAGAGTTTTTGGTTGAGGAGATTCTAGTACTTAATTAGGTCCAAAGTTTGGCTGAGAACAGTGGTGATGAACATAGCTGGTGTGATCAGAATGGAACACCTGGTGCCCTGAGCAGGCTTGAGTTTAAATGTTAAAGGAGGTGTCCTTTGTATCACAGACTATTAATTGTGCAAGAGGATATGGAACTAGGTTATTGATACAAGGTTCATGGGCTTATTTCTAAGATAGCCAAAGAGTATTAGGGTCAAAGACCTTTGGAGTCACAGGCCTGGTTTGGTATCCTGGCTCTGGTACTGATTAGCTGTGTGTAATTGGGCATGTTATCCTTCCTGTTTCTCAGTTCCTTCGTCTGTTTAATTTATACAACATTTAACATTATAAGTTACCTTTTAGAACTACTGAAAAGATTAGAAATAATTGACTCTTAAACAAACTTCGGGGTTAGGGACACTGACCCCTGCGCAGTAAAAAATCCATATGTAACTTTTGACTCCCCCAAACTTAACTGCTACTAGCCTACTGTTGACCAAAAAAGCCTTACTGATAAATAGTCGATTAACATATATTTTGTATGGCATATATATTACAGATGAATTCTTATAATAAAGTAAGCTAGAGAAAAGAAAATGTTATCAAGAAAATCATAAGGAAGGGAAAATACTTATAGTACTGTGTTTATACAAAAAAAATCCACATATAAGTGGATCTGTGCAGTTCAAACTCGTGTTGCTCAAGAGTCAATGGTAAAATGTAATATGCTTAACATAGTGCCTCACACGTAGTGGACACTTAACAAGTAGAAACTAATTATTATTATTATTTTAAGTGACATTCCCTTAAAATCTAGCTTGTACTTTGACTTATATATGTTCTGACCTTGGCTTTTTTTTTTTTTTTTTGACAGCTTTATTGAGATATAATGAACATACCATACAATTTACCCATTTACACTATACAATTCAGTGTTTTCTAGTATGTTCACAAGGTTTTGTAGCCATCATCTCAATCTAATTTTAGAACGCTTTTGTCAGCCCATAAAGAAACTCCAAACCCATTAGCAGTCAATTCCCATTCCCTACTCTGCAACTCCAGTGCTAGGCAACCACTGACTGCTTTATGTTTCTATTGATTGACTTATTCTGGACATTTCAAATAAATACAGTCATACAATATATGGTCTTTTGTGACTGGCTTCTTTCACTTAGCCTAGAATATTCAGGATTTATCCACATGGTAGTGTGTATGAATAGCTCATTCCTCTTTATTGCTGAATAATATTCCATTGTATGAATATGAATATACCACATTCTATTATTTATTTTTATTGATTTATCCAATTTAAAACAGTTTAAGTATAATTAACATAGTTATATTAATTTCAGGCATGCAATGTATTTACTCAACAGTTCTATACAGTATTGCTCACGATGATGAGTGGAATCATCATTTGTCATCATATGTCATTATTACAGTATTATTGCTTTCTTGTACTGTACTTTTCGTGACTATTTTATAACTGAAAGTTTATATCTCTTAATCTTTATCTGTTGCACCTCCCCACCACCCCCCCACACCTTTTATTTATCCATTCATCAACTGATAGACATTTGGGTGGCTTTCATTTTTTGACAATTACGAATAATGCTATGTGAACATGTGTCTTCATTTTTCCTGGGTATATACCTAGGGGTGAAATTGCTGGTTATATGGTACTTACTTCTATGTTAACATTTTGAAGAATTGCTTTTGGCTGTTTTTTAACCATTTCTCTCTCTCTCTTTTAATGTTTATTTATTTATTTTTGAGAGAGAGTGAGAGAGCATGTATGTGGTGGAAGGGCAGAGAGGAGGGAGAGAGAGAATCCCAAGCAGGCTCCACACTATCAGTGCAGAGCCCGACGCGGGGCTCGAACTCACAAAATGTGAGTTCATGACCTGAGCCAAAATCAAGCGTCAGATGCTTAATCAACTGAGCCACCTAGGTGCCCTATTTTCTTCTCTTTGATTTCATGTTCTCCTGTTTTCTATCAACCATCTTCACCAGTGGTTCTTGGGGAACTATTTTTGATTACATTCTTACTGTTTACCTGTACTCCATCTTGCTTAAACAGATAATGTCATTGCAAATGAATCTCTATTTTTCTATATATGTAACACCTATCCATGCAACGTTCTTTTCCATTTCATCAGTTTTTTTTACCGTTTTTTTTCCCTCTGGGTAAAAAAGATTTTAAGAAATAAATGTTCTAAGTAAAATTCCACTGAAATTTGACCCATGCCTTGTTATGGTATACCTGGTGGTGAAAACTCAAAATCTGTGATGAGAGGAGAGTTATTTATTTATTTGTTTGTTTGTTTACTGATTTATTTAGAGAGAATGAGTGGAGGAGGGGCAGAAAGAGAGGGAGAGAGAGAATTCCAAGCAGGCTTTGCACTGTCAGATGGGGCTCCATCCCACGAACTGTGAGATCATGACCTGAGCCAAAATCGAGTTGGAACCTCAACTGACTGAGCCACCCAGGTGCCCTGAGAAGAGAGATCTTTAAATAGATCTTTAGTACAGTGATACTAAAAGTATGAGGCAGGCTAAATTATTCCATCAGTACTTGAGATGCTTAACAACAGCAGCTTTTTAAAGAAAAAGAATATAGGGGCGCCTGGGTGGCTCAGTCGGTTAAGCGGCCGACTTTGGCTCAGGTCATGATCTCACCGTCCGTGAGTTCGAGCCCTGCGTCGGGCTTTGTGCTGACAGCTCAGAGCCTGGAGCCTGTTTCAGATTCTGTGTCTCCCTCTCTCTGACCCTCCCCTGTTCATGCTCTGTCTCTCTCTGTCTCAAAAATAAATAAACATTAAAAAAAATTAAAAAAATAGAAGTATAGAAAGTTCCACAAGGTTGAACTAAGTCAGGCTTACTTTAAAAAAAAAAAAAAAGATAAAGAATATAAGATTATGGGTACATAATTAGAGGTGAAAATAAATATTTGGAATGAGAAAATAAATCCACTAATTATGTTTGTTAAAAATTTTATTCTATATATATAGAGAGAGAGAGTAGGGGAGAGAGGCAGAGGAGGGGAGGGAGAGAGAGAGAATCTTAAGCAGGTTCCATGTTCAGGCAGAGCTGGATGGGGGGCTTGATTCCACAACCCTGGGATCATGACCTGAGCTGAAATCGAGTTGGTTGCTCAAACAACTGAGCTACCCAGGTGCCCCAACAAATTACTTTTTTTTTTTTTTTTTTTTTTAGAGAGAGAGAGAGAGAGGGCACAAGGCAAGTGAGTGAGGGACAGAGAGAGAGAGAGAGTGTGTGTCCTGTGAGGGGCAGAAAGAGAGAGGCAGAGAGAGAAGCAGGGCTCATGTGAAGTGAGGCTCCTGTTTTTGCCCAAAACGGGGCTCGAGCTCACCTGATGTGGGACTCATGAATCGTGAGATCAGGACCTGAGCCAAAGTCAGATGCTTAATGACTGAGCCACCCAGGTGCCTCAAATAACATATTTTTAAAAGCTGAAAAATAGCACAACCATCATGAAATTCAGAAAATAGCATAAAAATTTTAAATTACATTTTTTCCTATAATTTCTGGGTTTATATTCTTCTAGAGATTTTCATATTATGACTTTGTAGTATCACTTGGTCTTGGTAGGGACCAGTTTAAATGAGGGCCCTGAAACTTAAGCTTCTTTAGTTTTATAGTAAATGTCTCTCTGTGTACTAAGTAATCTTAAGATATTAACCAAAAGGTTGAAATATGCCTTTTTCTGTGTTCTAGTCAGTGATTGCAATTGTTTAGTATAAATTACTTCCTGTGAATAATTATTTTTTGGACTTAATATTCAATTATACATTTATTTGTATACATTTCTTTATCTTTCTATCAGGAATGTGCAGTATTAATTACCCTTAATTGCAAAAGCCTTTTTTTTTTTTTTTTTTAACACCTTCCCCTTACTTCAACTGCAGGTATCTTTCTTTCCCAAATAGTTTGTAGTATTAGTGTGGGGATAAAAAACAGTCCAAGCCAGAGTTTGATATAGCCATATAATTTTCAGCCTGAGATGTCTCTTCTGTTTAGTTTCAGACTAAATAGTCTATTTGTTCAGGCTCTCAGTACATTTATTCTTTCATGTCAGTTTTAATCCTGTTTATCTCTTTTTTTGCTATTAGTGTAGATCAAGTACAGTATTAAAAGACTATATACTCTGCAAGTCATTTAGAAGTAAACTTGCTTCATGATAGTATGACTTTCTGGAGGTCAGTGGTTTATAAATAGGACAGAAGAAAAATATGAGAAGCTAGTACAGTAGAAGAACTAACGCTTTTTTTCCAAGGCACATACTTTGTTTTGTACATAAAAGTCTAAACATTTTGTTAGATTTTTAAATATCTCAGTTGACGATTTAAATAGGGAGAGCACATAGTCAATATTATTGTAATAACTTTGTATGGTGATAGATGGTAACTAGGCTTATTGTGGAGATCATTTTATAATGTATAAAGATATCAAATCATTGTGTTGCACACCTGAAACTAATAAGATATTGTATGTCAATTATAATTCAATAAAAAATAAATATTAAGAGCACAGGGGCGCCTGGGTGGCTCAGTCGGTTAAGCATCTGATTTCGGCTCAGGTCATGATCTCACAGTTTGTGAGTTTGAGCCCTGTGTCAGGATCTGTGCTGACTGTTCAGAGTCTTGAGCCTGCTTCGGATACTGTGTCTCCATCTCTCTCTCCTTCCCTCCCCAGCTTGTATGCATGATGTCTCGCTCTCTCAGAAATAAATAAACATTTAAAAATAAATAAATACATATTGAGAGACCAATACAGTTAGATTTTGAGCTCAGTATATTTTGTATAGTTTGTATATAGTTGTGTATTTATTTTAGTTTTGAAGCGCCATTACATTTTTTTTTAAGTTTATTGATTTTGAGAGAGAGAGGTGGAGAGTAAGAGAGCACAAGCTGGAGGGGCAGAGAAAGAGGGAGAGAGAATCCCCACGCAGGCTCTGTACTGTCAGCATAGAGCCCAGTGCAGGGCTCACTCTTGTGAACTGTGAGATCATGACTTGAGGTGAAGTCAGGAGTTGGACACTTAACCAACTGAGCCGCCCTGCACCATTACGTATTCTAATCCAAATTTAATTTTACGTCAGGTAATTTACTTCTTAGTGCATTATTTTACATAATATATCGTATTTAAAACATTCACTTAAATATTTCAAAGAAGAAAATGATTTCCAAATCCCATTGAAAAGTGTCTGATAGGGAAATACAAATCAAAACCACACTCAGATATCACCTCACGCCAGTCAGAGTGGCCAAAATGAACAAATCAGGAGACTATGGAGAAACGGGAACCCTCTTGCACTGTTGGTGGGAATGCAAATTGGTGCAGCCGCTCTGGAAAGCAGTGTGGAGGTTCCTCAGAAAATTAAAAATAGACCTACCCTATGACCCAGCAATAGCACTGCTAGGAATTTACCCAAGGGATACAGGAGTACTGATGCATAGGGGCACTTGTACCCCAATGTTTATAGCAGCACTCTCAACAATAGCCAAATTATGGAAAGAGCCTAAATGTCCATCAACTGATGAATGGATAAAGAAATTGTGGTTTATATACACAATGGAATACTACGTGGCAATGAGAAAGAATGAAACATGGCCCTTTGTAGCAACGTGGATGGAACTGGAGAGTGTGATGCTAAGTGAAATAAGCCATACAGAGAAAGACAAATACCATATAGTTTCACTCTTACGTGGATCCTGAGAAACTTAACCCATGGGGGAGGGGAAGGGAAAAAAAAAAAGAGGTTAGAGTGGGAGAGAGCCAAAGCATAAGAGACCGTTAAAAACTGAGAACAAACTGAGGGTTGATGGGGGGTGGGAGGGTGGGTGATGGGTATTGAGGAGGGCACCTTTTGGGATGAGCACTGGGTGTTGTATGGAAACCAATTTGACAATAAACTTCATATATTGAAAAGATAAATAAATAAATAGAATCCTACAGTAAAAAAAAAAAAAAAAGAAAAGTGTCTGATAATGTGTCCCCGTGAATATTTGAATTTTTGTCTTTCATTGATATATTTTTTATATTTGAACTTGAATTAATAAAAAGCAACATCAGAAAAGCATTTGGGATCAAAACATATTTGCTATATTCATTGTATTTTGATGTTGAATAGATGGTAACATTTGTCTTTGAGTCTATCTTACTCTGCTCAAAAAAACAGGAAAGGGGGGAAGAAGGAAAGAAGTAAGATTTATTGGGTATCCTTGTGCTGAGTACTTCACTTAGTATTCTTACAGCAGTCTCATGAGTCAGGTAGTGGTATTTTCCTTTTATAAGTAAGTAAACTGAGGCTAGGGGAGGTGAAGAAACTTGTCTGAAGTTCATGCAACTAATAACCAAATGCTAAAACAAATCCAGGTTTAGCTGATCCAAAAGTGTTCTATAACGTGGTGATTAGATTTGGTAGTTCCTTCTACTATGGATGGGCAGTGGCCAACTTTCATTTCATTCTATTCAGATTTTCAGAAATCATAATTTATTGTAATCTATATTGAAATTTTACAATGGTGTTCTTAGGCAAAATATTTTGGGTGAAATCATACTAAATTAATTATGCCCTATTTCAATATTTCTTAAAGCTTAATGTGCATGTAAATCACCTGAGGATCTTGTTAAAATGTAGATTTTGATGCAGTAGATACCTGGGATTGGTCCTGGGATTCTGCCATCTAATGTGTTCTAGAAGATGCCTATTCTGCTGGTCTGGGCCATACTTTGAGTCTTAAGGCCCTGCTAAATGAGAGAACAGTTGTCTCCATTTTAAGATGATAGAGAGGGAAGGGTGAGAGTCCAGGTATAGAACAGACAGATAAGACATCTCTTTTTTTCATAATGTTTGGTAAGGATGACACAGAAAGTCTGTTGATAACTTTGCTCTGATATTGCCAGGCATTGGTACTTTGTGTTATGTACACTGGAGAAGTAGATGCAATCTTACAGTTAAGGAAGAGCCAAGAGCCGAAGTAATATCTACTATGTGCCAGACTGTGCTTTGAATACTTTTCATTGAGCTTTTCATTATTGGTTTACTTTTGAGGATGAATAGAATTTTCATAGTCAATCTTATCCTAATTATGAAATACTTAATATAGAGCTGCCTCCTACATGAATTAGTATGTTTTGCTTGGTAAAATACTTGACTCATTTAAGTGTCTATGTGCATTCCTTTGCCTGTTTTGCATTCTTTTACCTGTTTTGATTATTATGTAGCAGTTTGGTTCTCAAAATTGTGTGTTGGGGCAGGGAAGGGAAACACTTGTGATTGGATTTTTACAGTTACCTAATTTTGAGGTATAAATTACATATGGTGAAATACAGAAATCTCAACATGAACAGTGAGTTTTGACAAGTGCATATACTTGTAACCCATATCCTTATCAAGATCTAGGTGGGGCATGGGGGCACCAGGATGGCCCAGTCAGTGGAGCATGCAACTCTTTGATCTTGAGATCATGAGTTTGAGGCCCACATTGGGTGTCGAGATTACTTTAAAAAAAAAAAAAAAAAGATATAGGACACAGTCGTTCTCAAACTTGAGTTTACATTAGAATCATTGCTACAGAAGCCTTGCAGAGGTAGTACAAAGAGTTTTCATTCCTATTACCCAGCTTCCTATAATGTTAACATCCTTCATAACCTTGGCACGTTTATCAAAAGTAAGAAATCAACATTGGTACGATACTATTAACAACTATAGTCTTTATTTCAGTTTCACCAGTTTTTCCACTGTTGTCTTTTCTTCCAGGAGTCAGTCTATGGATACCACATTGCATTTAGTGGTCATGTCTTCCTTATGTGACAGTTTTTCAGTCTCCACCTTTCATGGCCTTGAGATAGATAGATATATATATATATATATATATATATATATATATATATTTTTTTTTTTTTTTTTTAAAGGTTTTAGTTATTTTTTAAGTAAACTCTGCACCCAACATAGGGCTCGAACTCATAACCCCAAGATCAAGAGTTGCATGCTCTACCTACTGGGGCAGTCAGGCACCCTTTGGCCTTGATACTTTTAAAAAGTACTGGCCAAGTATTTTGTAGAATGTCTTGCAGTTTGAGTTTGTCTGATTGTTTTCTTGCCTTTTTTTTTTTTTCCTTAAGATATAAGAGCAGTTTATTTAAAAGGGTAAATTCAGTACATTTACTGAGATCATAAACAAGGGGCGCCTGGGTGGCTCAGTCGGTTAAGTGTCCCACTTCAGCTCAGGTCATAATATCACCGTTCAGGAGTTCAAGCCCTGTGTTGGGCTCTCTGCTGACAGCTCGGAGCCTGGGAGCCTGCTTCAGATTCTGTGTTTCCCTCTCTCTCTGCCCTTCCCCCACTCGTGCTCTGTCTCTTTCTCTCTCTCAAAAATAAATAAACATTAAAAAAATTAAAAAAGATAATAAAATATTACATAAGCAAAATACCATATTAGTAAAATAAATGACTCTTTTTGGGGAAAAGAACATTTAATAATTGATATTCACTTTATTGTAACAAATCTTTCATTAACTTCAATTCAGGATGAGTTACCAGTAGAGTATAATTCAAAAATTACTGTCATAAAAAAATGGTCCAAATTAGAGGATATTCAGTGTCCCTTCTAGAATTCTGTTACTCCTGAAGATGAATAACTATTTTCTAAATACCTTAAAAATCGTGAAAAATGAAAGGAAATTCTAATTTAAAGTGTCAGTCTTGTTATTCAAATGAAATAGTTTATTTCTTTTTTTTTTAAATATTTATTTATTTATTTTGAGAGAGAGAGCAAGCGATCAGGGGAGGGCAGAGAGACAGGGAAAGAATCCCAAGTAGGCTCCACGCTGACAGCACAGAGCCCAGTGTGGGGGTGAAACCACAAACCATGAGATCTGATTGAGCCACCCAGGCACCTGAAACGGGTTATTTCTTTTTCTTTTTTTGAAAAAAGTTTATTTATTTATTTAAAAACATTTTTTAAAATGTTTATTTATTTTTGAGAGAGAGACAGAGTGCAAGCAGGGAGGGACAGAGAGAGAGGGAGACACAGAATCTGAAGGAGGCTCCAGGCTCTGAGCTGTCAGCACAGAGCCCGATGCGGGTCTTGAACCCATGAACCGTGAGCGATCGTGACCTGAAGTCAGATGCCCAACCGACTGAGCCACCCAGGCGCCCTGAAAAAATGTTTATTTATTTTTGAGAGAGAGAGAGAGAGAACACAAGTGGGGAAGGGGCAGAGAGAAAGGGAGACACAGATTCCGAAGCAGGTTCCAGGCTCTGAGCTTTGAGCATAGAGCCTGAGCTGGGGCTTGAACTCACGGATGGGGAGATCAGGACCTGAGCTAAAGAGCAACGCCCAACCAACTGAACCACTCAGGTGCCCCTGAAATAGGTTATTTCTAAAGAAATGATTGGGGAGAATAAAACTAGTAAGTTGGTTTTATGGTTATTTCTAATATTTATTTTTCCTGTGACACCAATATATCGCTCTTTGCTTGGTTTAAAAACTACAGATGGTTAGCTTCAGGTGAACATAAGTGCTACACTTTTGTTTCTTTATAGTACTAAAATGCAATCTATAACTTAGGAATGTACTTTAAATTCGTAATGCATGCACATTGATTAAAATGAGAAATCCTTCAAACTTTGATATTGTCATTAATACTTGTTGCCTTGAGATCATAATGAATTCTTTAAAAGTTGCAGATATTGCCATTAGGCATTTATGGGGTGAGGGTAGGGCAAACTTGTCTAAGACAAATGCACAGCAGACTGGAAATAACAGGTTATAAAAACTGGAAAGCTTCCATATGTGGTAGGCATTTAATAAAGTTTGGCTGGATCACCATCTCTCTCTCTCTCTCTCTCTCTCTCTCTCAATGTATATTTATTTTTGACAGACAGAGAAAGCATGAGTGGGGAGTGGCAGAGAAAAAGGGAGACTCAGAATTGAAGCAGGTTCCAGGCTCTGAGCTGTCAGCACAGAGGGCTCAAACTCACAAACTGTCAGATCATGACCTGAGCCAAAGTCAAATTCTTAACCAACTCAGCCACCCAGTGACCCTGAATCACTGTTTCTTAAGAAATGGGTGACTTGTTCCCAAACCTTAATCTCAACTCCAGTTGAGTGATCAGGGCATGCTACTCGTACAAAGGAAAAATGAGTTATAAGAAACAAGCTTAAAAAAAAAAAAGTTGGGCTGTTCCTGTTTTGGGGGGGTCAAGGCAGAAAAACAAGCCACAAGTCCAGGGATTGGATGCTGAGCCAGGTGGGCAGGGGTGGGACCCCCAAGGAGAGTGGGACAAGAGCAGGAGGCTGGACACAGGGCTCTGGTGGCCTTAAGTTCACTTACCAGGCCAAGCCCAGGCATGTCCCCAGCGATAACAGACTCACCATGTTTGATTTTTCTCATGATTAGGTAGGTAGGTTGTGCATTTTGGGAAGAATACTACAGAGGCGATATGTCCTTATCACATATTGGGGGATATATGATATCAATAATTATTATTACTGGTTATATAAATTATTACTGGTTAAGGTAGTATCTGCTAGGTTGCTCCACTGTAAAGTTACAATTTTTTTGCTTTCCATATTCTAAGAAGCAAGTTATTAAGTCTAGTCTACATTCATTGTGGAGGGAATCAAACCCTATCTCCTGGAGGGAGAGTATGCAAGAATTTATGGATATATGTTAAAACCACCACAATAACTAATAAATATTTTGGGGGAGATACTTTGAAGCTATGCAAATATCATGTTTCTTAAAGTGTCATGGGTTGATTTTTATCTTTGCCAGGGATCTTGCCTGCAGTAGTTATTACTGTGGAGTTCTAATGGTGATTTTCTATTTTTGGAGGCCTTTTTTAAAACCAATTACTCGGGGCGCCTGGGTGGCGCAGTCGGTTAAGCGTCCGACTTC
This sequence comes from Panthera onca, assembly GCF_046562875.1. Lineage (NCBI taxonomy): Eukaryota > Metazoa > Chordata > Mammalia > Carnivora > Felidae > Panthera > Panthera onca. The sequence goes on along the minus strand of NC_138346.1, from coordinate 199,785,381 downwards.
AGCCAGGTCACGATCTCGCGGTCCGTGAGTTCGAGCCCCGCATCAGGCTCTGGGCTGATGGCTCGGAGCCTGGAGCCTGTTTCCGATTCTGTGTCTCCCTCTCTCTCTGCCCCTCCCCCGTTCATGCTCTGTCTCTCTCTGTCCCAAAAATAAATAAAAAACGTTGAAAAAAAAAATTAAAAAAAAAAAAAATAAAACCAATTACTGGCCCTTATCCCCAGAGTCTCTAATTTAGTAGATCTTAAGTGGGGCCTGAGAATTTGCATTTCTAACAAGTCCCCAATGATGCCAGTGATGCCAATGATGCTAGTCTGGGGATTTGAGAATCACTGATTAGAACATTATCTTAATCTCAGTGAGTTTCCTCACATCCTTTCCCAGTTAATTCCTGCCTACTCAACCCTTTCAGGAGCAACCACTATTCTGATTTTTATGTAAATTGCATTATAAACATACTGAATCTATTTAGGAAAGCTCAACTTATGAAAATCCAAAAATTTAAAAAGATGAATACAGGGAGAATTGATTCTAATTGAAAAAGTATTCCTTTTTGGAAAACAAGGAGGGGAGGCTTAAGGGGAGATGTTCAGTAGGCATTTCTAAGGCCAGCCTCACTTTTCCTGTTTCACTCGTTTTTATTTTTATTTTTAAATGTTTATTTATTTTAGAGAAAGAAAGGGACAGAGTGCAAGCAGGGGAGGGGCAGAGAGAGAGAGAGAGAGGGAGACACAGAATCCCAAGCAGGCTCCAGGCTCTGAGCTGTCAGCACAGAGCCGGATGCGGGGCTCAAACTGACGAACTGTGAGATCATGACCTGAGCCAAATTTGGACGCTTAACCAACTAAGCCACCCAGGTGCCTCTCCTGCCCCAGTTGTAGAATCAGTCATTTTTCCAAGGAGCCCTGGTTCCTTTTATTGGAGAGTAGTATTAGAACCAGTATGTGTATATTAACTGTTTAGTTGATCTTCTTGCCTTTAGTCTTTTTCCTTCCAGTGTATCCTGCCATATTCATCTTCCTTTATTTTTTCTTAAAGTTTGTTTGTTTGTTTGTTTGTTTATTTAGCGAATGAATGAGCAGGGGAGGGGCAGAGACAGAGAAAGAGAGGGAGAATCCCAAGCAGGCTCCGCACTGCCAGTGCAGAGCCTGATGCAGGCCTCAAACTCGCGAACTGTGAGATCATGACCTGAGCTAAGATCAAGAGTCAGACGCTTGGGGCGCCTGGGTGGCTCAGTCGGTTAAGCGTCCGACTTCAGCTCAGGTCACGATCTCGCGGTCTGTGGGTTCGAGCCCCGCATCAGGCTCTGGGCTGATGGCTCAGAGCCTGGAGCCTGCTTCCGATTCTGTGTCTCCCTCTCTCTCTGCCCCTCCCCCGTTCATTCTCTGTCTCTCTCTGTCTCAAAAATAAATAAACGTTAAAAAAAAAAATTTAAAAAAAAAGAGACGCTTAACCAAGTGAGCCACCCAGGTGCCCTTTATCCTCCTTTAATAGAGCTTCCAGGGCATAGGTAGTTTCTCTCCTTAAGAGTTACTGTAGCAAAGTACTGCTTCTCTGATCAGATATCCTTAGTTTATCTTTCATGGCCTTATCTAACTTACTTCTCTTATTATTAAATGATTCATCTCTCATTTCCTTCTTATGCTGTTCCAATCTTGGCACAATTTGCTTTTTTTTCTCTAACATTGCAAAGCTAATTCCCACTTTCTGTATTCTTATCTTTGGGTTTTTTAGTTTTTTGAATGGTTAGACTTACATGTTTATCATATTATTTGATACTTCATAGTCAAAATTAGAAGTCAAATCTACAGAAGAAACTCCAGACATCATTTGGCTCATTTCCTCATTTAGAGATAAGGAAAGTGTGGCCCCTAAACCTGGAGCACATGGAGTATGTCATGGCTGAGGCAGAACTTGATCCTTGGCTTTCTCTCACTTTGTACAGTATTCTTTTCACCATGTGCAACTGCCCCCCCCACCCCTGTAGCCTGTTGTAAAAAATTGAGGTATAATTTACATACCATAAAATTTACCATTTTAAAATGTATAATTCAAAAAATATATAATTTAGTGGATTTTAGTATTCATGTCATTATTTTTCAATCCCAGAACATTTTCATTACCCTAACAAGAAAAACCCTTACACGTTAGTAGTCACTCCCATTTCCCCCTCCCCCCAGCCTTTGACAACCATTATTCTACTTCCTATCTCTATGGATTTGTATATTCTGGATGCTTCATATGAGTGGAATCCTATAATATGTGGCTTTTGTGTTTGGCTTCTTTTACTTAGCATAATGCTTTCAGGGTTCATCCATGTGGTAGCATGTATCAGTACTCCATTCCTTTTTACTGCTGTGTAATATTTCACTGTATGGGTGTACCACATTTTGTTTATCCATTCATTAGTTGATGGATATTGTCTTGTTTTTACTTTGTGACTATTGTGAATGCTATGAACATTGATGTACAAGTTTTTGTTTGAATACCTGTTTTCAGTTCTCTTGAGTATATACCTAGGAATGGAATTGCTGGTTCATATGGTAATTCTATGTTTAACTTTTTGAGGAATTGCTACACTGTTTTCCATAGTGACTGCACCATTTTCCATTTCTACCACCAATTGAGGGTAGCAATTTCTTTACATATTCACAAACAGTTGTGATTTTCCTTAAAAAAAAAAATTAAAGCCATCCTAGTGGGTGTGAAATGGTACATCATTATATCATTGTGGCTTTGATTTGCATTTTCCTAATGACTACTGATGTCGAACATCTTCTAGTATACTTATTAGCTATTTGTATACCTTCTCTGTTGAAATTTCTATTCAAGTCCTTTGCCTATTTTAAAATTGGACTGTGTTTTTATCATTGAGTTATAAGAGTTCCTTATATGTTCTGTAGACCAGATCCTTATCACATATATGATTTGCAAATATTTTCTCCCATTCTGTGAGTTGTCTTTTTACTTACTTGATGGTGTCTAGGAAGCACAAAAGTTTTTAATTTTGGTGAAGTTCGATTTATCAAAAATTTTTGAGTTGCTTATGCTTTTGGTGTCATATCTAAGAACTGTTGCCTAATCCAAGATCATGAATATTTATACTTATGATTTCTTCTAAGAGTTTTATAGTTTTAGCTCTTATATTCATATCTTTGATCCATTTTGAGTTAATTTTTTATATGGTATGAGGCAGGAGTCCAAATTCATTCTTTTGTATGTGGCTATCTGATTGTCTCAGCATCATTTGTTGAAAAGATTTTTCTTTCCTTCACTGTATTGTCTTGGCACCCTTGTTGAAAACCAATTAGATGTGTGGGTTTATTTATGGACTCTACATTCTATTACACTCACCTACAAATCTGTCTTTATGCCAGTACCACAGTGTCTTGATTACTGTATCTTTGTAGTAAGCTGTGAAATCAGTTGAGTGTGAGTCCTCCAATTGTGGTCTTACTTTTCAAGATTGTTTTGGTTATCCCTTGCATTTCCATATGAATTTCAGGATCAGCTTGTCCATTTCTGCATAAAGGCAGTTAGGATTTTGATAGCACCTGCATTGAATCTGTAGATCATTTTATTTTATTTTATTTTAAAATTTTTTTAACGTTTATTTATTTTTGAGACAGAGAGAGACAGAGCATGAATGGGGGAGGGTCAGAGAGAGGGAGACACAGAATCTGAAACAGGCTCCAGGCTCTGAGCTGTCAGCACAGAACCTGATGCAGGGCTCGAACTCACGGACCGTGAGATCATGACCCGAGCCGAAGTCAGACGCTTAACCGACTGAGCCACCCAGGCGCCCCCAAATCTGTAGATCATTTTAGAGAATATTGCCATATTAACACTATTAAGTCTTGCAATCCATGGACATGGGATGCCTTTCCATTTATTTAGGTCTCTAATTTCTTTCATTGATGTGTTGTAGTTTTTAGTATAAGTCTTATACTTTTTTTGTGAAATTTATTCCTAAGTATTTTATTCTTTTTTTTTTTTTAAGCTTATTTATTTTGAGAGAGTGTGAACAGGGGAAGGGAGTTGGGCAGAGAGAGAGAGAGAGAGGAGAGAGAGAGAATCCCAAGCAAGCTCCATGCTGTCAGTGCAGAGCCTGATGCATGGCTAGATCTCACAAACTGTGAAATCATGACCTGAGTGGAAATCAAGAGTCAGACACTTAACTGACTGAGTCACACAGGTGCCCCCTAAGTATTTTATTCTTTTTGATGCTATTATAAATGGAATTGTTTTCCTAATTTAATTTTCAGATTTTTTATTACTGCATTATAGAAATACAATTGAATTTTTTTTAAGTAAGCTCTATGCCCAGTGTGGGGCTTGAACTCACAACCCTGTGATCCATAGTTGCATGCTTTATCGACTGAGCCAGCCAGGTGCCCCAATACAATTGAATTTTGAATGTTGAACTTACATCCTGTAACCTTGCTAACTTGCTTATTAGTTGTAGTAGGTTTTTTTTGTGGATTGCTTACAATTTTCTATATACAAGATCATGTCATCTGAAAATTGAGATAATTTTACTTCTTCCCTTCTAATCTGGATGCTTTTTATTTCTGTTTCTTGCTTAATTGTGCTGGTTATAACCTCCTCTACAGTATTGAATAGAAGTGGTAAGAGCAGACATCCTAGTTTTTTCCCCTGATTTTAGAGGGAAAACTTTCAGGGGCGCCTCGGTGGCTCAGTCCGTTGGGTGGCTGACTTTGGCTCAGGTCATGATCTCGCAGTCTGTGAGTTCGAGCCCCGTGTCGGGCTCTGTGCTGACAGCTCAGAGCCTGGAGCCTGTTTCAGATTCTGTGTCTCCCTCTCTCTGACCCTCCCCTGTTTGTGCTCTGTCTCTCCCTGTCTCAAAAATAAATAAAACGTTAAAAAAAAAAACTTTCAATTTTTTTCTCTATTTTATGGGACATATTGATGTTAGCTCTAGGGTCTTCATAGGTTCTGTTTATCAGGTGGAGGAAATTTCCTCCTGTTCCTCATTTGTTGAGTTTTTATCATGAAAGCATGTTGGATTTTGTCAAAAGCTTTTTCTACATCATGAAGAGTTTGTCTTTATAGATGGTGTATTACATTGGCTTTTCTATGTTGATCCAACCTTGCATTCCTGGGATAAATCCCCCTTTGTCATGGTTAATAGTCCTTTTTATATACTAAAGTTGGCTTGCTGGTATTTTGTTGAGGAGTTTTCTGTCTATATTTATAAGGGATATTGTTTTTGTCTGGTTTTGGCATCAGAGTAATACTGGCCTTATAGAATGAGTTAGGAAATGTTGCCTTCTCATACTTATTTATTTATTTGCAAAGAGTTTATGAAGGATTGGTGTTAATTTTTTAAACATTTGGAAGAATTCGCTAGTAAAACCATGTGATCCTGGACTTTTCTTTGTGGGAGGGATTTTTAATACTAACTTAATGTCTTTACTTGTTACAGGTCTACTCAGATTCTCTGTTTTACTCTTGAGTCAGTTTTGGTAGTTAGTATCTAGGAATTTTCTATTTTGTCTTGATTATCTCATTTGTTGGCATACAGTTGTTTATAGTATTCTCTTATAATTCTTTTTTTTTTCTGTAAAGTTTGTCGTAATGTCTCTTTTTTTTCATTCCTTATTTCTGTAATTTCAATTTTCTCTCTCTTTTTTTTAATCTTGGTTAGTCTAGCCAAAGGCTTGTCAATCTTGTTGATATTTTTTTAAAAATTATTATTATTTTTAATGTTTATTATTTTTGAGAGAGAGAGAGAGAGAGAGATAGAGTGTGAGCACGGAGGGGCAGAGAGATAAGGGGACACAATCCAAAGCAGGCTCCAGGCTTTGAGTTGTCAGCACAGAGCCTGACACAGGGCTCGAACCCACAAACCTCGAGATCATGACCTGAGCCAAAGTCGGATGCTTAACTGACTGAGCCACCCAGGCACCCCAATTGTTGATCTTTATGAAGAACCAATTTAAAATTTTTTTCTATTTAAATGTTTTTTTCTATCTTATTTCCACTGTTACCAATTTTTTTCTTTCTCTTCTTTCTTTGGGTTTAATTTACTCTTTTTCTAATTTTTTTTAAGAGTCTTTTTTTTAAGTTTACTTATTTTTGAGAGAGAAAACACAAGTTGGGGAGGGGCAGAGAGAGAGAGGGAGAGAGAGAATCTCAAGCAGGCTCTGAAAATTAGTGTGGAGCCTGGTGCAGGGCTTGAACCCATGAACTGTGAGATCGTGACCTGAGCTGAAGTTGGAAGCTTAACTGATTGAGTCACCCAGGTGCCCCTCTTTCTGAAAATTTCTTAAAGTGGAAGTTTAGCTTGTTGATTTGATATCTTTCTTCTTCAGTGTAGATGTTTATGTCTATAAATTTCCCTCTGTGCTTTGCTTTCTCTGCATTCCATAAGTATGTTTTGTTTTTATTTCCATTCATCTGAAAGTATTTTTTTTAAGTTTATTTGAGAGAGAGAGAGCGCATGTGAGTGCATGAGCAGGGGAGGGACAGAGAGAATCCCAAGTGGGCTCCATGCTGCCAGCACAGAACCCCATGTGGGGCTGGAATTCACGAAACCGTGATATCACGACCTGAGCCAAAAAAACAAGAGTTGGGTGCTTCACTGACTGAACCACCCAGGCTCTCCAACCACCCAGGCTCTCCGAAGACTTTAACATTTTATAGGAGTTGTTAGTGGCTGTCTTTGTAGCCCAATTACCACAGCTGTTAACAAATGTTAAATTGGGTAGAGAACGTTAGTCTTGAATTTAAACTGCTCTTTTCTGCTTTGGGTGTAACTGTCAGAGTAATTATTGGAAGCACCTGATGAAACTTAGGTAACAGACAGTGAAATATATCACCTGAGGGGCGCCTAGTGGCTCAGTCTGTTAAGCATCCGATTTCAGCTCAGGTCATGATCTCATGGTTTGTGAATTCAAGCCCTGCAGCAGGCTCTCTGCTGTCAACACAGAGCCTGCTTTGGATCCTCCGTCCCCATCTCCTTCTGCCCCTCCCCCACTCATTCTCTCTCTCAAAACAAATAAACTTCAAAAAATATATGTCACCTGAAATCAGATAGTAAAATGTTTCTTGGGAAATGATTGAAATAACCGGTTTTGATGTTATGTTTGGTTCAAAGATTAGTATTTTTTGGAAAATCAAGTCTACTGGGGAAATTTCTAACCTAAACAATTATGTTTAATTTTGAGATGAGTTATTCTAGTCTTAAGTAGGGAAACCAAAATATCCAGAGATTGGATGCATGTTGTGTAACCAAACGAAAATGTTTACAACTGTCTGACATGTGTTATGCCAAGAAGTATGTGTTAGGATATTCAGTGTGTTGCTTGATAAGAAAATGAAAGCATGACTTTTACTTTTCTTACTCTGGACTTTTCATGTCTGCAAGTCTTAATCAATTACCTACTACCCTGAGGTATGGGATATGAAGAGCACATAGAAAATCACTAGATGCGTATTTTGGCTTTCAGAATGTGTTTTTGCAGTTTTTGACCAGATTATCATATCATTTAGTGTGGAGTCAAATGATGAGGAAGAATGCGTTGTAGGTGATTATAGCCAGATTTTATTAGGTGAGTGTTCTTTGAGGAACTGTTTTTAATGAGCCTATACTGAGTTATAAGAAGTAGTTGTCAAAAATTACCTAAGTTGTGGTATTAATTTATCAGTAGTTTTTCTGCAAAGAAGAGTCATAGAAATAAATTTTTTTTAACATTTTATTTTTTGAAAGAGAGATCGAGTATGAGCAGGGAGGGTCAGGGAGACAGAATCCGAAGCAGGCTCCAGGCTCAGAGCTGTCAGCACAGAGCCTGATGCGGGCTGTGAGATCATGTGAGATCATGACCTGAGCTGAAGTTGGACACACAACTGACGGAGCCACCCAGGCACCCCTAGAAATAAATGATTTAAAATGCCTTTCTTCCTGATTTTAGAAGTAATAATTGTGGAGTTTTAGAAAATTTGGAAAAGTATAAAGACAAAATTAATAATTACCCATAATCTTATTAAAAAATGATAATACCATAAACATTTTGCTGGTATTTCTCTCTGGCCTTTTATATTTTTCATTTGATTAGGTAATATGGAGCTTTATGGATTTTATAGGTCCAAACCCTCCCTGTGATTTTATTGGGATATTTTACTTTGTTTTCTAGTTCTAATAGGAACTAGATAATAGGAAATTAACTCAGTTTATTGGAAGAAAAGAGAAAAGAAAAAGTTCCTGTCCTACTTAAATACTAGGAGTATAGGTTTTAACCTTCATCATTGGGATAAAAAAGCAAATGAAATCTGACATTAGTTTGGTAAAAGCTTTTGAGGGGCGCCTGGGTGGCGCAGTCGGTTAAGCGTCCGACTTCAGCCAGGTCACGATCTCGCGGTCCGTGAGTTCGAGCCCCGCGTCAGGCTCTGGGCTGATGGCTCGGAGCCTGGAGCCTGTTTCCGATTCTGTGTCTCCCTCTCTCTCTGCCCCTCCCCCGTTCATGCTCTGTCTCTCTCTGTCCCAAAAATAAATAAAAAACGTTGAAAAAAAAAAAAAATTAAAAAAAAAAAAAAAAAAAAAAAAAGCTTTTGATAATAAAATTTCTTTGCGTCTAAGAAAATCAGGATTTCAAAACTAATTTGAAAAACCAGGATACAACTTTATTTATAAATCTATAAATTTGTTGGTAATAAAAAATAGTTCTTGCTAGTGATGATATGAATTAAATTGGGTCTGATTACACTGTAATTGACTTAATGACTACACTGTCCCTCTAGTTACTTGGTGAATTATATTGTGATGATCACATTGAGACAATTCTTGGATAATAATGTGTTCCTGAAGAGAACTGCACCTGGGACATAAGTCCCCTTTTTAAAATTTAAAATTTAATTTTAAAATCATATTGATCAAGTTGGAGTACGTGTCTCTTTATGGATGTGCGTGTCACATGATAGGCATTCAGTTAATGTTTGTGTATGATAATGATTACTTGGTGTTTGACATTTAGAATTTTTAAACTGATGATTTTTAAAGGGGCTATATCTCCAACCCAAAATATTGTTAATAAGAGTAGATCTAAGAAGGTATCTTTTATACTGTAACATACCATAACTTTAAAGGAAAAAAAGGACTTTCATAACTCTGAAAGAAGAAGGGTATTGTGGACCAGTAGAATGTATATTTAATGTTATTTTTTTCCTTTACTTTCTTTAAGTTAGAAAATGGGCTAAAAGTATTGGATTGATGTGCATTGTGAGGTTATCATTAGAATACTATGTGTTAACAGGGGAGTATCACCCATTTTAATAATTGTCTCTCTTAGTGGGGTTCTTTAAATAGATTTGGCAATGCAATTAGAAAATAAATTTACTTTCAAAGATACAAATCTTGTTGGGCTGGCTGAATTAGATTGACAACTAAAATTAGTCAAGACTTGCCAGAGATATTATTGTACTTAATGTAACCTAATTTTGAAAGGTGGCCTCAGGCTGCTGTTATACTTGTGAATCAGTTAGAATGTCCTGACTGTGACAGGAGAATGGACATCATATGGTGTATGGAAAATCTATCTTTGAAGATGAGTTTATGTCTTTCAGATAAGTATTATGAATTAAATGTCAGAATAAATATGTTGCTGACACAGATTTGGGTTGTTGGTAATGTGTAAGATTTTATTCCTTAAGTAAATGTTTGTTGTTTTTTTTTTATCAATAGATGTAATACTTTTATGATTGAAAAGAACCTTAAAATTTATCTTAACTTCTTATTCAAAGCAGCAATTTCGTCTGCTTATCCGTAGCCAGTTGGAGTGGAACTTGGCAAAATAGGGACATAAACAATTCAGGATAACTAGGCATGGTGTGAAAATTTTAGATATTTGATATTTTAGAGCCCACTTTTTATTTTGGCTTGTTGATTTCCACTACATGAAAATTTGGGATTTGTGTAATGTGTAAATAATTGCAACTTGACAAATAAATACTTGATTAGAATTTTACTTGCAGTAGTGAGTCTTAAGGTAGCAGCTACATTTTGTTTCATGCCCATACTTTCTTCTCTCTCCAATTATCATAACTTTGACCAATAAAAGTCAAGTAATGAGGAAGATGGCTAGCTGATTTAAATCTCAAAGGGCTCTCCTAGGGTTCGCTGGCCTACTTCATGCTCTTTGATGTGTTAAAAGCATTTACAAGGCCAGAGTGTAGTGACTCCTTCAAGCGCTTTATGTTTTTAGTGTGGAATGATTAGTAAACCCGTACAAAAGGAGAGGTGGAGAAGTCTACATCACTGTTGAAAGGAAAGGAAAGATCCTGTATATGGAGAGACTATGCAGAGTGTGGTAGGACAAAATGTGAGACAAGGGAGAGTACATAATTATTCAGGAATGGGAATGGAGCAGCTGTGGGCGTGTGCAAATGGGAAGGCCAGATTAATGGGTAAGTGTAACTTTAAATTCTTTGCTTAATTATGAATCTTAAATAGGCCTCTTAATCCCTCAAGGGTGAATGGATTTCTTTTTGTTAGATACAGCTAGGGACTCTTCCAGTGTTTGGATGCCATTAAAAATATAGGTATTTTAGATATGCCACAGAATAGGTTGGACACCTTAATATTTATTGCTACAATATTTCATATTAATTTTAACTAGTTAAATTATTTCAGTTATTTTAGTACACTGATTAGAATGCAGTTTGATTTGCTACAATTGAAGTTATTTAGTAATTACATGTGTGGTTTTTCATAAAACATTCCTTTGATTTGTTATAAAAATACTTGTGGAAATAATCACATCTTAGTCTTTATACTATTCATACTGTAGAAATTTTATTTTATATATCTCAAATCATGTGGAAATTTTGTTTCTTCAAGAGAAATTTGACACACACTCTGAGAGAAAACAAGTCAGCAGTTCTTGGAAAAGTGCTAAGGACAGTACTTTATTTATTTGTGCTCAGTGGTGAGATTGGTTATTGCAACTCTGAAGCTGCAACTATTTAAGTGCAACAAGAATGGAATGTCTTTTAATGATTTAAATCAACACTTCATAACCCTTCATACTATTTTTATATACATATCATGTGGCATTTGATATATTAAAAGAATAAGTGAAACATAAAATGTAATGTATGTAATAATAACAAGAATAGCTATAAACCTACTATCCAACTTAAAAACTGGAACACTGGGGAACCTGGGTGGCTTAGTTGGTTAAGTGCCTGACTCTTGATCTCAGCCCAGGCCTTGATCTCAGGGTTGTGAGTTCAAGCCCTGTGATGGGTTCCAAGCTGGGTGTGGAGCCTACATAAAACAAATAAACAAACAAACAACAAAACAACTAGAACATTACCAGTAGTGTTAAATCTACCAGTGTTCCCCTCTCCTTTCTCCTGCCTTCCCCTCAGAGATAACTGCTGCTATGCATTTTGTAGTTTACATTTATTTAAAAGATACATCTGTGTGTGTGTATATATATATATACATATATATATATATATATATCCTTAAAAATATAATATTTACTTTTGTTTTTGAGCTTTATGAAAGTGGAATATTTTGAATTCTTCTGCTATTTGCTCTTTCTGTTCTACATTTTTAAGAAATTCATTTGTTACTTTATGTAGTTGTAGTTGATTTACTGGGGTATACTATTCCACTGAGTGACTATGCCACAATTAATCTGTGCATTTCTCTGGTTACAGACTTCGGAATGCTGCAGTGAACATTCTTGTATATGTCTACTTGTATGTATGTGTGTGTTAGTTGTGTAGACATGTAAAACCACCTCAAAGTTTTTCTAGAGTAGATACTTAGGAGTAGAATTGCTAGGTCATAGAATGTACATGTTCAGCCTTCCAAGATAATACCAGGCATGGTACTAAGCATTCATATTTAATTTAATAATTAGAACAACCCACAGTTATTGACAATTTAATAAAGAAATTGGTTTAGAGGTGTCTAAGAAGCCGCACAGGTAGCAAGTAGCTGAACAAGTTCAGACCCATGTTTGTCTAACTTGAACCAGACTCCTAATCAGTAAAGTGTTTTACCACTCTCTGGTAAGCGTCCCTAACTAGGTTTCAGATATAGTATAACTAAGATGCTTTTTAGTGTGAATGTTTAAGTTAAGATCTATTTCAGAGAGTAAAATCTATGTTTATATCAATAAAAACTTTCTTGGTCCCATGATGTTGGGACCTAGTCTCCTAAATTTATGCTCAGCCAACCTTAGCATATGGCTTTTCTTCTGAAGGTCGTAAGATGCCTGCTTATACCCCATTCAGCCATCTGTGATCTAGGCAGGAAGGCAGAGTAGGGGGAAGGGTAGAAGGCCAAAGGGCAATGACTTCCATTTATATCTTCTTAGTGGTTGCCTCTATCTCTAAGGGGAGCTGGGAAATGTAGCGTTTTAGTTGGGTTCATTCTGCTCTTAATTATATGGGGATTTTTTTTAGGTTTATTTATTTTGAGAGAGAGAGAGAGAGAGGCAGGGAGAGACAGAGGAGAGAGAGAGAATCTCAAGCAGGCTCTTGACTGTGGGTGCAGAGCCTGACATGGGGCTGGGATTCATGAACCATAAGACCATGACCTTAGGTGAAATCAAGAGGCTGTATGGGGATTTTGTTAATAAGAAAAAGAGATCTTGGATAGGCACCTAGCAGTTTCTGCACATATATATCAAGGCCAAGTAAATAAATACAACCCTCTTCAATTTACTAAGCGTAGTATTATAGTTGTTCGTTTCAATTATTGAGAAAATGTGTTTGTGAAAACCTATCTTGACATGTTATTAATAATCAGGTTGAACATTAGGTTGGACCATATGTAATTTTACTTTATTCTTACATTATCTCAATGTATTGGTGCTTGGAAGTAGGGCAGGAATTGAATAAAAAAGATATCAAAAAAGGAAGTCATTTGGTTTATGTTGGAGGAAATGAAGCAGGAGACTGAAAGGAGTTTAATACTAGAGCAAAACCAAATCATTTAGAAAAGACTTGAAATAAGGGGATTGCTACTAAGGGAATTTGGCCTAAGATGACAAAAGTCATCTAGGAAGAAGATACTAGTTTATGAATATTTCTTGAAATCAGGAGATCTAGAGGGTATTATACTTAAGAAACTAGAAAGTGGCTTGATCAGTGTTATCTACCTGTGAAGTCAACTTATGGAGAAACAAACAGAGGGGATTATCTCCTCACTCAGGAAGAGGACTGGGAAAAAGATGTTTATTTCATATGGGGGGTGCGAGCAAGGGTAGTGCTAGAAGAAAAAAATATAGCCTGTGTTAAATTGGGCCAAATTGAATTGTGTAATGGGATTTATAATTTACTACATAATGGGGTACAATAAATTTTCTTCTGTCCCTGCAGTGGAGGGACACTTTTTCCACCCCCTGGTTATCCAAGTGATACATACTCATTGTAGTAAATCTGGAAAATACAGGAAAGGGGAAAGGAAAACATCCCTCCAGAGGAAGAAACTTCTATTATCTTTGGCGTATTTCTTCAGTAGTATATTTTTAAACATACTGTATCCATAATGATGGTGTTAGATTGTCAATTATGTATATTATATAAATTTTGGAAGATAAATATTTCCAGACAAGGGCTGCTCTGTAGAAGTTTTTCTCTTCTTCTGCCCATTTTCTTTTTTTTTAATTAAAATTTTTGTTGTTGTTGTAAACTCCTTGTGTACATTAGGATGAAGATAAAAATTTTAACTTGTCTTTTCTGGAAACAGTGTGACAGATTTCATGCAGGACCTCAGCTGTGGTTTCTCCATTACCCCATTTAGGAAGAAGTTGATATTGGCCCAAGGGAAGAATGAGCATATGTATATACTCTATAACCATTTAATAATGCCTTGGGCAGCCAAGGTCATCAACATAATTATCTGGGATGGTAAAACATAGCCACTGGGATGGTAAAATACTGGTCAGATAGTTGTTTTCCTAGAGAATTAAAAAAAAATTTTTTTTTATATTTATTTAGTTTTTGAGAGACATAGAGAGACAGAGCACAAGTTGGGGAGGGGCAGAGAGAGAAGGAGACACAGAATCCAAAGCAGGCTCCAGGCTCCAAGCTGTCAGCACAGAGCCCGACCTGGGGCTCGATCTCACAAACTGTGAGATCATGACCTGAACCGAAGTCGGACACTTAATTGACTGAGCCACCCAGGCACCCCCGTTTTCCTAGAGAGTTTAAGAAATGTAGGAAAACTGAGCAGCTCACAAGAATGTACTTTAGGCATCTTGTTCCTTAAATTGCAAAGTACAGTGTTTAGATTTGTGTATGTAAGCTCTAAAAGTCCTAAGTGGACTTATTTTGAATCTTTTCTTGATTTCAGTACTTCAGGTAATGCATGGGACAAATGTTACTGTCACAGCTTTGTCAATCTCTCTTCTCTTTTTTAATGTTTATTTATTTTGAGAGAGAGATGTACATGTGCATGTGAGTGGGGAAGGCACAAAGAGGGAAAGAGAGAATCCCAAGTAGGCTCTGAGCTGTCAGTGCTGAGCCTGACATGGGGCTCGATCTTACAAACCATAAGATCATGACCTGAGCCAAGATCAAGAGTCAGATGCCCAACCGACTGAGCCACCTATGTGCCCTGCCAATCTCTTTTAACTCTGTTTAGTTTAAAACTAAGAAAATTAGGATAATTTTAGACATATATAATAAAATAGTTGACAGTATACTATAACGAACCCCGGGTACCCATCACCCATCTTCAGCAATTATCAGCACATGGCCAACTCTTGTTTCATCTGTATCATCTATCTTCTTTTCTTCCTCCTGTGTTATTTTGAAGCAAATCATTAAGACATATCATTTTACCTGTGAAAATTGCTATTTTTTTTAAAGATAAGTACACTTAAAAAAAAGGGTGCCTGGGTGGTTCAGTTGGTTGAGCTTCCACCTTTGGCTCAGGTCATGATCTCACGGTGTGTGGGTTCGAGCCCCGCATTGGTCTTTATGCTGACAGCCTGGAGCCTGCCTTGGATTCTCTCCCTCTCTCTCTGTCCCTGCCCCCAGTCATGCTCTCTCTCAAAAATAAAAAAACAAAACAAAAAAAACTTTAAAAAATAACCATGCCTAAAAATGAGGAATATATTATTTAACATAAAATACCCACCTAGTGTTCAAATTTCCCATTTCTGAAATATAATTTTTTTGTAATTTGTTTGAGTTAGAATGCATTGCAGGGGATTGGTATGTCTCTTAAATTTCTTTAATCTGTAGTTCCTGTGTATTTCTTTCTCCTAGTGTGTGTGTGTGTGTGTGTGTGTGTGTGTGTGTGTGTTTAAAGAAATTGGGTGATTTATCCTGTAGAATTTCCTTTTTTTTTTTTTTTTTTTTTTTTTTTTTTTTTTTTTTTGGGACAGAGAGAGACAGAGCATGAACGGGGGAGGGGCAGAGAGAGAGGGAGACACAGAATCGGAAACAGGCTCCAGGCTCCGAGCCATCAGCCCAGAGCCTGACGCGGGGCTCGAACTCACGGACCGCGAGATCGTGACCTGGCTGAAGTCGGACGCTTAACCGACTGCGCCACCCAGGCGCCCCAGAATTTCCTTTTTTTTAATCCTGTAGAATTTCTACTCAGTCTGGATTTTGCCAACTCCAATTCCATGGTAGGGCTTAACAGGTTTCTTTGTTAATTGTATTTCTCGTAAATTGATAGTTACATCTAGACATCAATTACTCTTAAAATCAAGAAGGAAAAACCATGTGGGTTTTTTTTCCCAATCTCAAGTGTTGCAATTAATCAAATGACTTGAGAAACTCCTGCTGCCCAGGGACCAGATTAATAGACCAAATGGCATGCTAACTTTGGATCTCTTGTCTAATGCTGGGCACATATGTGTTTAAAAAGGAAGCCTGATCCAAGAACTTGATTAATTGAACCTTTTTCAATATAGGTCACATTAATGTTAATTTTGTTAATTTAATGATTTGGTAAGACAGAACAAAAAAAATCAGTTGGAAAAAAATGCCTTTAAGTATATTTATATTATTTAGATCTCATTTTCATCTTAAACAGTTAGTGAAGAATGGATGGACACCATGGTCTAAAGCAGAGGTTCTCAAACTTTAGCATGATCAGAATCACTTGGAGGTATTGTGAAAACAAATTGCTGGGCATCATCCCCAGAGTTTCTGATTCAGTTTGTCAGGGTGGAGTGTGAGAATTTGCATGTCTAACAAGTTACCAGGTGACATTGATAATACTGGTCAGGGGACCACACTTTGAGAACCTCTTAGGTGCTCAAGTTCAACCAAGGGCTGCATTAGAACCACCTTTAGAGCTTAAAAACAACAACCACTCTTGACGATGCCAGGCTTAGACCTGGGCATCTGTATTTTTTTAACATTTCACAATTTGGACGTGCACCCCAGATTGAGAACCACTGCTGTAATTATTTATAGTTTGTACCTCCATATTTTCTATTGTTTTCCAAGAAATGTGCATTCAATTTACATTTTAAAATGTTACAAACTTTTTATATTATAAAAGAGGCAAATGATTACGGAGATTTGTTGTTTATACTGTGCTATTTATTATCATTGTAGAAGGCAAAGTAAAGTGCTAACCAGCAAAGAGCTGTTGGCACCTGTTTTCAATAAATCAGTATTAATGCTCTTGCTGCAAAAACATATCTGCTATTTTAAGATTATTAATATTTCCCAAAGGGAGATTAAAAATAGTTTGGTCCAAAGGACCTCGAAGCAGAGAGAAGCCCCTTGATTAACATTAGATCTTTGAACTTTTCATTAAACAATGTGTTGTGTGAGCCAGTGATGAATGATGACATTTCAATTACATTTACAGTAGATTCTTACAGGTTAGACATGCTAGTTAGTGTGGTAAGAAATTTTTAGCTCTTGAGTAACATTTTCTAAGGAAAGGTTCTTCATGCAATATATAAATATTTCTACTTTGTACCTAATAGATCTTCCAGTTTTAGGGTTTAAAAATCTTTTACTGGGGCACCTGGGTGGCTCAGTCGGTTAAGCATTTGACTCTTGATTTTGGCTCAGGTCATGATCTTATGGTTTGTGAGATCGAGCCCTGCATCAGGCTCTGTGCTGACAGTACTGAGCCTGCTTGGGATTCTTTCTCTCTCTCTCTGCCTCTTCTCTGCTCGTGCTCTCTCTCTCTCAAAGTAAATAAAATAAACTTAAAAAAGTCTTTTATCAACTTGGCAAAAACATGCAAAAGGGTGATTCAGAGTCTGTGTGTTAAGTGCATTTATTAAAGAACTCCTATGTGCCACTGGCAACAAAAATACACAGTCCCAATTCAAGGGGTCCAGCCTCATGAAGTGATTTTCAACCTTCATTGTCAACATCAATTAATAACCATTAATTATATAGACTTCTTCTTAGGTAAAACATTTTAGTAGATTTTCATATAAGAGTAACTATAATTTTAGTAATTCTTGATTAACAAAATACATGACAAAACTTATGAATCAATACATCTTTTAAATGCATTTTGATTTTATTAATCACAACAGCATTTATATACTTTTCAAAAATAGTAGTATATATGAGAGCTATTATTTACTCTATAGACGATATTGGTGCACGTAGCTTTTTGAACCCCGCGTTTTAAATTCCAAAATTTTCAAGGGTTCATGGCCTTAACTTTCAGTGAGGTAAGTTGGTTATTTTTGTTACTAGTAATAACATTTGCTAATGCAAGTACATGGACCAGTTACAGTTTCCAGTGTATATTTGTACAAGGATGAAGTAAAGGGGCAAATCTTTTCTTTGTGTTTGAATTATACTTGTAAATTAAACGTTTAAGGAGTGAGTTGTTGGTTTTATCTTTATTCATTTATTTTTTAATTGTTTATTTTTGAGAGAGATAGAGAGCAGGAGAGGGGCAGAGAGGTCACAGAACCTGATATCATGACCTGAGCCAAAGTTGGACACTTAACTGACTGAGCCACCCAGGTGCCCCGGTTTTATTTTTACAGTATGATGATTTATTCTTCTACTTGACTCTTCTCCTTTTACTGAATGGATGTGGGTGGGAACTTGACAAGGTTAATGACGAGCAGTGGAGAAGATTGAGTGAAAGGTGATGCTGGATGGGAGACTGGATGGTGAAGGAACGTAGAACAGGCTCCAGAGCCTGCATATATATATATATGTTATCCATTTTAACTGTCTTAAACACTAATTAATCAGTTTGACTGAAAAACTGACTTTACAGAAAAATCACAGTAAACTGTTACCTAACAAACACTACAACTTTTGTGTCATTTGAGAAAAATAACTCCTTAACAATTGTGGTTTACTTGTTAAAGTTTGCTTTAGGACTTTTATTAATAATTTTACTCAGTCTTGGATTGTTTCCCTCCTTGAAATTAGGTCTGTGTGCAGTAAGAGAAAGGGATGAATCAATCTGCAGTCAGTGTTGTGAATCAGCTTCAGCTGCTATGTAAAGTGCTTTCATTTAGCTGTTGAAGGCTTGCATGTGTAAAATATTCCTAATTTGTTAGGAACACACATGGCTGTGTGTGTATACATGTCATTGTGCTGTAGGCTGTTCTTTATTAGAAAAGTATAGATCCCCGTGGGGTACTAATTACAGCTTTGGCTAGCAAGCTGCAGAAAGGCAAATAACAAAGGCAAGAGAAAATATAAAGAGGAGAGAGGGAGAGATCTGGGCTTTGCTATTTTACACCTCTTGCATAAATGAGACATGGTGTGAGTAAACACAGCTGTATGGAAAAATTAGTTTTGAAGAATTGAAAGTAAATAACTGCTGGCTCATTCAGCAGATCTGTCTACACTATAAGGTCTCTAAGAACAGGAACTTTTTCTTGAAACTGGAGAACAGTCACAGATTAAGCTATTTGTCTCTAGGAAGTTGGCTTGGCAAATTAGTCTTTGTGCTAGGTTGTGATCAGTATCACCAGTATTGCATTTAGATAACACATAACCACAAATAAACTTTAGGAATTCCAGCATTGGAGAATTATGTTCAAAGGTTTAACATTAACATGACTATAAGATATTTCACAGTAAGAATCATCTAAAAATATTATTTATTGAGCACCTACTATTCAGTTCCTCTAAATAGGCATTGTAGGATATATAGACATTTAGGATATAAGCCCTGCCTTTAAGGACCTTGCACTCTAGTAGTACATGTGAAATAATAGAAGACGGGTGCCTGGGTGGCTCAGTTAAGCGTCCAACTTTTGATCTCAGCTCAGGTCTTGATCTCAGGATCATGAGTTCAAGTCCTGAGTTGAGTTCCATGCTGGGCGTGGAGCCTACTTAGAAAAATAAAAAAGAAATAGAAGACGAAGTAGAATTTAATGGATAATGTGTAAACAAGCTCTCTAAATTCCAAGGAGAGGAAGAGAGATTACTAAGGGCTAGAGTTAGGGAAGGCTTCCTGGAAGGGCTGCAACTTGAGCTTGGCCTTGAAAAAGCGGCAAGAATTCTATAGGCCAGACACAAAGAAAGCACTGTTTAAAAAGATGAGATTGTATGTAATGTGAAGAATGGATAGGAGTGTGGTTGAATCTGCGGTAAGCCAGCCCTGTTCAGAGGCTTTTGCATTACAGATTTGGTTGGTATAGGCAGTATATCCTATGGGTACAGCTTACATCTGCCATCTGGTTTTGACAGGGTGGAACCACACTATATAGTAAAAGCCTTTCCTATGAGGGAGACTATGCAGGGGAAGTTCAAACACATTTGAAATAGTTTTTAGACATCTTCATGGATATACACATTGATTTTGCTATTAACCCGTCAAAAAACAAAAAAATCACCTTCCACTTTAAACCTCTTTCTTCTTTTAAATTTGCACTTATCCATTTATCACTTCAGTAAAAACGTGCATCTCAATCCTGATTTCCTTTCTTCATGACTTATATTCAGTCACTAAGGCCTGGTCACTTTACCTTATGAATAATTGCTACCATAAAATGAATATTTATCAAGTGCCAATTAGCGACCTAAATGATTTACATTTTCTCGTTTAATTCTTCCCGAACCTTGGGAAATAGGGAAGATTTTACATATGGAGAAACTGAGGCTTGCAAAAGTAAAGGAACTTGCCAAAAGTCCTGTGCCAGTAAGTGGTTTTTCTTACCCTGAAGCTGACGTTGTATAATCCACTCTGTTATACTGTCTTTCCTCAGTAGTTTTTGAATTCAATCCTTTTTTTGTATCTTAACAACTGTGGTTCAGGCTCCAATGGTCTTTATCAAGCCTATTATGAGAGCTTCCTACTAGCCTCTTTGTTTTCATATCCTACCATCTCTTACCCCCACCCACCAAAGAAAATTCTCTTAAAACAGATTTTACTGTTAAAAATTCCATATTTAAAATCTCTTAATGGCTCCTTATTTTACAGAGGCTAAGGTATAAATTTTTGAATGTTGCAAAGGTAGGTCTTCCTTAATCTACCTTTACCTAGGCCCAAGCCTGTCTTCTTTATATATTCTCTGTCCTCCTGTATTTTATACTCTAGCTGTGGGGAACTGCTTGCCCTTCCCATTCAGGTGTTCAGACTCTTTCTTACTACTCATCCAGGTGATTATGCTCTTTCCTTTTTTTTATTCATCTAACTTCACTCCTACTTATCCTTTAAAACTTAGCTCAGGTTGTCTGCAAAAGCACTTTCCTGATGGCTGGTTTAAATGCTTTTTCTCTGTGCTTGGCTTACTTTCTGCATATATTACTACATTATTGCTTGCTCTTGCCTGTATTTTTAATGGAATGTGTACTTTTTGAGGGTAGAGGTCACATCTTGGCTATCAGCATGGTGCCTAGAATATTAGGATTTGTTCAGTAAGTGTTTATTGAATTAGTGCATAGGTTTATTTGAACTAGTGAATTTTTAAAATATTACTTGTAATTATGGTAAAGCTTTAATTTTATTTTTCCTCAAAGGAGAAAAAAGACAAATATGTAGTTGTTTAAACATGAAAAAAACCTTTTTTTGATATTGTAATTCCTATTGGCCTTTAATGAGAATTTTATTACATTGTTTAAAATTTTTCATAGAACCTAAACCGGGGAAGCATTTTATAATTATTTTCTAAGAATTTTTTTGAAAGTTATTTCCTGATAGGGTTTCTTGTAGGGTAATATTACTTAAAAGAATAAGTGTTAGTCAGTCGGAGCCTGTGTCAAAGAGAAGGAGGATGAATGAATCAGATGTGGATACAGAATGAGTTAAAGACATTTCCAGATACCTAGTTTGCTTCATGATCCTCTCAGTAGCACTGAAACAAAACCTCATGATTTCAGAGTGCATATAAATGAAGAATGACCTAGAGGTTAGGTAGTAATGACTCGGCCAGCTTCTCTCTGGACTCAGACTCCTGGGAGCTGACCCAGAACTGTGTACTCTTAGGGAATCTGAGGTCATTGCCACTTGCATTGATGCTCATTACTCTGATTTCCTTTCAGTGTTAACCTTTGTTAGAGACTATCTAGACTACACGAGAAAATATTTGCAATAAACAAGCATTTTCAAGGTCTTGGCATTTTAATTTCCTTTGCTGGTAGGCAACACAATAATTAGCTAATTGTTTTGTAATTAAATTGCAAAAGCATTCTTCTGTGAGTGAATGTTTTCTTTAGAATAGTATTTACTGTGTAGGTTAAAAAAAGTCTTTAGAATCATAATACAAAGTTTCTGATATTATTACCCATCATCAATTTATTCTAAAAGGAGTCAGGTTCTCCACACCTGACGTATTTGAGTACCTTGGATATGTAAATAAGCCTTTTGTATTCTTTAAAAACATTTTTTTGGGGGCACCTGGGTGGTTCAGTTGGTTAAGCATCTGACCATCTCAGGTCATGATCTCACGGTTCGTGGGTTCGAGCCCCGTGTCGGGCTCTGTGCTGACAGCTCGGAGCCTGGAGCCTGCCTTGGATTCTGTGTCTCCCTCTGTCTCTGCCCCTCCCCTGCTTGTGCTATCTCTCTCTGTCTCTCAAAAATAAATAAATACATGTAAAAAAAAATAAAAAAAATTTTTTTAATGCTTTATTTTATTACTGAGAGACAGAGAGAGACTTAGAATGAGTATGGGAGGGGCAGAGAGAGGGGGAGACACAGAATCTGAAGCAGTCTCCAGGCCCTGAGCTGCCAGCACAGAGCCCGACCCGGGGCTTGAACTCACAAACCACAAGATCATGATCTGAGCTGAAGTCCGATGCCCAACCGACCGAGCCATCCAGGTGCCCCAGGCCTTTTGTATTCTTGAATATGTCTGGAGTCTGTTTATTTCTTCGTCCATCAAATGACTTGCATACATCTTTTATCTTGAGGAAAATCATTTTTGGCCTTTGTGCATATCAAGATCAGTTTCTTTCATTTATTTGCTCATTTATTTGTTCAAATGATATTTACTGGTGCAGACTTGTAAGTACTAGGGATGTAGCAATGAACAAAACAAGTAAAATACTCCAATGGAATTTATATTCTAGTGGGGTAAAGAGATGATAAAACAAGTAAAAATTAGTCACTAAATAGTATGAAATAGTATGTCACCAAGGAGTAGTAAGTACAGAGAAAACTGAAGCAGGAAAAGAAGTGCAGTGGGATCTCCAATTTCAGGTAGGGGGGCTGAGTAAAGCGTCAGTAAAGACTCAAAGGGAGTAAGCCTTGTGGCTATCTGGGAAACCACTTTCCAGGCAGAGGAAACCGCAGATATGAAGGCCCAGATAAGAGTGTGCTTAGCATGTTTAAAGAACAATGAAGAGACTGATTTGGCTGGAGCAGGGGAGATGGTGGAAAAGACTTTGGCTTTTATTATCAATGAATGAACTGTCACTGGAGGGGTTTGGGCAGTGGATTTTTGCAGAATTGGGGTGCCTGGCTCGCTTAGTAGGGCATAGGACTCTTGATCTTGGGGTCATGAGTTTGAGCCCAACGTTGGGTGTAGAGTTTAATTTAAAAATAAAAACAGATTTTATTAGAAAAAAACAAAAAATAAATTTTAGCGGGATCATTCTAGCTCCTCTATTGAGAATTTGCTGTTCAGTTTTCAGTTCAGCATCAGGTTTTAAAATAAAAATCAGGGGCGCCTGGGTGGCTCAGTCGATTGGGCGTCCGACTTAGGCTCAGGTCACGATCTCGCGGTCCGTGAGTTTGAGCCCCGCGTCGGGCTCTGGGCTGATGGCTCAGAGCCTGGAGCCTACTTCCGATTCTGTGTCTCCCTCTCTCTCTGCCCCTCCCCCGTTCATGCTCTGTCTCTCTGTCTCAAAAATAAATAAACATTAAAAAAAAATAAAAAAAAAAATAAAAATCATATTAGAACTTTTCTGATTTCAATCATTTAGAAAAACCAGTTTAGTTTGAGTACCACATTTGAAAGAAAGATACTGATACTCTGGAAACTATTTGGAGGAAGTTGACTAGGACAATGAGGAACTAAATATCCCCATATATGGATATGAGGAACAGATTAAGGATCTGGGGATAATTAGCCTTAGAAAGAGAAGACCAAAACAGAGGAGAGCAGTGTGAAAGGTAAAAAACAGTAATATTAGGTTGACCCATATGAAATTGCTGTTTTTTTTTTTAAGGTAAAAAAAGTAGAATATTGACAATTTCATCTGGTTCAAATTAATACTGTCTTCAAAGATTTGAAAATCTGGAGGGGAAGCAGAAGTAGGCTTCTTTGGATAATCTAGTGGCTCAAATTAGGACTAGTGTATGCAAATTATAGACAGGCAGATTTGGGTTCAATGTAAGGGAAGATCTTTCTAGAGTTAGTACCTAACAATGGAGTATGTAAAGTCAGCATCCTTGCCATCAGAAGTGTTTAAATGAGAGCTAGATTGTTTACCTCTGGTTAGCAATAGGTCAGAAAGGATTCCTGTGCTAAATGAACAGTTAGATAACTTATTAAAGTCCTTTCCATGTTGAGTCTATTATCTTCATGTAATATGAGCAAAAATGAAGCTTTTTACTCATGGTCATGAGAAGGATTGAGAGGTTTGGTTTTTTTTAATGTTTTATTTTATTTTTGAGAGAGCACAAGTGAGGGAGGGACAGAGAGAGGGGGACAGAGGATCTGAAGCCGGCTCTGTGCTGATAGCAGCTAGCCCAGTGTGGGGCTTGAACTCATGAATTGTGGGATCATGACCTGAGCCACAGTCAGACACTCAACTGACTGAGTCACCCAGGTGCCCCAGGACTGAGAGATTTTTAACTCAAAGGTATTCTTTTTTTGTTTTTTCACTGAAGGAGTAATTTTTTTTTTGGAGAGTTGCTTCTCCCCTGTGTTGCTATAGATTGAAGGTATAATGGATATTTGATAAAAAAATTATTTAGCTATTTCTTCTTAATTCCATAAAGAGCTGTTCCAATTATTGTAGGAAAATTGTTATTTTAAACACAAATGCTTTTGTTTCTGTTTGTAAACAATTTAGAAATGGTTTGAACCTGATTTTTACAGTATGTGATCTTTATCTGCACAATGAGCTCTTTTTCAGGTGGTTGAATTACATTGATAGACAATTTTAGGTCCTTGGTTTCCAAATATATCTTTCTCATACCACATTATCTATTGTTTCCCAGTGTTCCTATTTCTATACTTGAAAACTGTGTTTTCTTGTATTTTTAATATAAGCAGCATTATAACTTATATTCCTTCCTTATGATAGCTACTAGAGAAATACTAGGTCACTATGTTGGTCGGAATTTCATGATGCTGTGCTAGAAAAACAGTATCTGCAGGAAGAATTGTATTTAAAGCACGTAGAGAAAAAAGGAATGGAAAGATTTTTTTGTTCCTCCCCTAAAAGGAATAGGATGTTTTTAGACATGCTGAAATGTGGGGTCATGTTTTATTTCTTAGCTGTGTTTCAGTGTTGGACTTGGTGGATAGATCTGCATCTTTAGAAATAAACTTGATGGGGCGCCTGGGTGGCGCAGTCGGTTAAGCGTCCGACTTCAGCCAGGTCACGATCTCGCGGTCCTGAGTTCGAGCCCCGCGTCAGGCTCTGGGCTGATGGCTCGGAGCCTGAGGCCTGTTTCCGATTCTGTGTCTCCCTCTCTCTCTGCCCCTCCCCCGTTCATGCTCTGTCTCTCTCTGTCCCAAAAATTAAAAAAAAAAAAAAAAAAAAAAAAAAAAAAAGTTGAAAAAAGAAATAAACTTGATAATTTCTATTTCACCCATATTCCATGATGTAGGAAATATGGACTTATTATGTATTTTTAGAATAAGGATTAAGTCATCTCTTTCTGTTTATACAAACTAATTTGGAGACATTGGTGTGGAAAATTGTGTCTGGGCAATATAATGAATACATTGGAAGTTGATAAATGGGGGATATAACCATGTCAAATGAAACTCCTCATGACTAAGGGATATAATTCAAAGAACTCAGAGTACATTTTTCCTTTTTTTTAATTTTTAAAAATGTTTATTTATTTACTTTGAGAGAAAGAGAGAGCACAAGCAGGGGAGGGACAGAGAAAGAGGGAGACACATAATCTGAAGCAGACTCCAGGCTCTGAGCTGTCAGCACAGAACTGACGTGGGGCTCAAACTCATGAATTGTGAGATCATCACCTGAGCTGAAGTCAGATGCTTAACTGACTGAGCCACCCAGGAGCCCCCAGAGTAGATTTTTCTAACATAAACTTGTATTTTAGAACTATGAAGATTCTGTGGAAGTCATTTACATACTTCCTAAAGTTCTATGGTGGGAAATCCTTATGAGTACTGTAAGTTGCTTGGCAGAAAGCAAATTCTAATAATTTTGAACACCCATTGTCGGAGTGAGTCTTTATATCTTCAGCCTTTTTGTGTTGCCAGGTTCCCATGTAGTGCCTTATTGGGAAGGGAGAAAGAAGATGTTTGGAGATCATGTTGAAATGTCAGTTGGTTGTTGTGTGTTTGTGCACATGCATATGCATGCATGCTTAATGGAAAATGGTTGTTTCCAGGATTCTAAGTTCTTGGGATTAGAACTGATTTAATATGATGCCAACTGTCAGGATGTTAGACTAGAGTGTTATAAATATC
Source organism: Panthera onca (assembly GCF_046562875.1). Lineage (NCBI taxonomy): Eukaryota > Metazoa > Chordata > Mammalia > Carnivora > Felidae > Panthera > Panthera onca. The sequence goes on along the minus strand of NC_138346.1, from coordinate 199,759,375 downwards.
TTATTATAGACACATACACCCACTCGCAATTTTCCTTTCAAATATAGACAATTATGTATTAAAAGCTTTCATTTCAGCAGAATAAGTTGCAGAGGACTATTGTTATATATAGGATACTTGACAGCCCAACTATGGCTGTAATAATTAACTGGATGGTGCTTGGAGAATTGTATTTAGTGGGACATTTAAAAGGATGACATCTATGGCTGGAGTTTCCCATTTCATTTGGATGGACTGTGGCTTTTGAATCAGAGGCATGTTTTATGCCATTTGGTATTAGTTTGAGATCACTGTAGCTAAAAGGAAACTCATCTTCCTTAACTCTGTCTTATGCACTTACCTAGCTCCACTGGGATGCTGATTTGTTACATAAAGATAAGGATTTATGATGTTGTAATGGAAATAGCAATGGCCCAAGGGTCATAATGCCTATATTCCTACCATGCTGGCTTAGTTATTAGCTAAATTAATAGTTCTTAGGTTATTAGTTATTAAGGTCACCATTAGCTGAGTGATCTTAAGTAAATGACTTTACTTATCTTTTCTGAACCTTAGTGACCTCATATTTGAATGAATGAGATAGTTGATAGCTAAGGGCTTTTTCAGTTGTAGATTTACATGATTTTAACAGTGATACCAAACTAGAATGAAGGGATAGCCATTTTAACAGTGGGTTACCAATCAGAAAACAAAAAATTATTTCTATACAGAATTTTAAGCTCTTTGAAGGCATGACTTATGTTTTATTCATTTTTGTATCCCCTGCAGTATCTAGAAAATGTTTTTATTTATTGATCAAATACTTGAGTGTTAATCATTGTAGTAAATGCAAAGGATATAAAGACTGAGTTGTTGCCTTTGGAACATTTTAAGCAAGCAGTTACAGTAAAGTACAATGTAACAAATATGAAAATACCATAACTAGAGGGGTACATAGGAGAGATACTTAGGATTTGGAATTTCAGAGAAAACTTACTTTTTCCTTTTTTAAAAAAACGTGTGGATGGGGCGCCTGGGTGTCTCGGTTGGGTTGGTTGGTTGGGTTGGTTGAGCATCCGACTTCGGCTCAGGTCATGATCTCGCGGTCTGTGAGTTCGAGCCCCGTGTTGGGCTCTGTGCTGACAGCTCAGAGCCTGGAGCATGCTTCTGATTCTGTGTCTCCCTCTCTCTCTGCCCCTCCCCCACTCATGCTCTGTCTCTCTCTGTCTCAGAAATAAATAAACATTAAAAAAATTTAAAAAACTTGTGGTAACATACATAACATAAAATATATTGTCTTCACCATGTTAAGTATATGGTTCAGTGGCATTAAGTATATCCACATTGTCATGCAACCATTCCAACTATGCATGTCTAGAACTTTCTTATCATCCCAAACTGAAACTTCCCCCATTAAACAATAACTCCCTATTCCCCCCCTTCTCCCAGCCCCCCATACCACTGTGAACTACTTACTACCATTCTGTTTGCTGTCTCTATGAATTTGACTCTTCTAGGTATCGCATGTGAGCGGAATCACACAGTATTTGTCCTTTGGTGTCTGCCTTAGCATAATGCTTTCACTCAGCATAATGTTTTTAAGATTCATCTGTGTTAGGGGCGCCTGGGTGGCTCAGTCGGTTGAGTGTCCGACTTCGGCTCAGGTCATGATCGCACAGTTCATGGGTTTGAACCCCATGTCGGGCTCTGTGCTGACAGCTCAGAGCCTGGAGCCTGCTTCGGATTCTGTGTCTCCCTCTCTCTGCCCCTCCCCCACTCATGCTCTGTCTCTCTCTGTCAAAAATAAACTTAAAAAAAAAAAAAGATTTATCTATGTTATAGAATGTATTAGAATTTCAATATTTTTAAAGGCTGAATATATCCCATTGCATGTATATGCCACATTTTAATCCCCTCATCTTACTCTTGCTTTTATATTTAGACAACTATATAGTTTCTCCCTTTAGTCTTATTATCCTTCTATCCTTATTATCCTCACTTCTTTTGATTGATTATCTGAGGTCATGGTCTCTAGATTCCTCATCATTCTGGTCATTGAATATACCCTGTTTTATTAATGTCCTGGTTAGAATGTGGTGCTCAGAATGAAACAATATTCTGTGGTTAACTAGAAAGAATACAGTGGCTCCTTTATTCCTATAATCTGGATACCACACTTCTATCAAGATTATGTTAATCTTTTTAGGAACCACATTGCATTTTTGGTTCACATGAATCTTTGAAAAATAATGTTACCGAGTTAAGTTTTCACAATATTATTATGTAATTCTTTTTTTTTTTTAATTTTTTTTTTTAACGTTTATTTATTTTTGAGACAGAGAGAGACAGAGCATGAATGGGGGAGGGTCAGAGAGAGGGAGACACAGAATTGAAACAGGCTCCGGGCTCTGAGTTGTCAGCACAGGGGCCCGATGCGGGGCTCGAACTCACGGACCGTGAGATCGTGACCTGAGCCGAAGTCGGCGCTCAACCGACTGAGCCACCCAGGCGCCCCTATTATTATGTAATTCTATAAAATTTATTGTAAAATATTTAAGGAACAGAAAAAGATAAACATTACCCAATTTACAAAATTGAACATTACTGAGAGTCCTTTTGGTACCTCTCCAATCTCATTTCCTTCCCTGTTTCTGGAGGTAACCACTATTCTAAATTTTGAGATTATACATTTCTTTATACTTTTGTTAAATATGTATTTCTAGGCCATATATATATGCACATATATGTGACATATAATTGTATTGCTTGTGGAGTGCCTGGGTGTCTCAGTCTATTAATCATTTGACTCTGTATTTCTGTTCGGGTATAATCTCACAGTTCGTGGGTTCGAGCCCCGCTTCAGGCTCTGTGCTGACAGCACATGAGATTCATCTATGTTGATATGTGTAGTTCTAGTTCATTTTCACTGCTGTAATTTCTGTCCTCTTAATTCATAGTTAATTTTTTCATCTGTTCTCTGATGAATATTTATTTCCACTTTTTTTCTTCATAATTATTTTTCAAACTTCAATGCAGAAACCTTACTTTTCTTTTTTTTTTTTTTATTTAAAAAAATTTTTTTTTAATGTTTTTATTTATTTTTGAGACAGAGAGAGACAGAGCATGAACGGGGGAGGGGCAGAGAGAGAGGGAGACACAGAATCCGAAGCAGGCTCCAGGCTCTGAGCTGTCAGCACAGAGCCCGACGCGGGGTTCGAACCCACAGACTGTGAGATCATGACCTGAGCTGAGGTCGGATGCTTAACCGACTGAGCCACCCAGGCACCCCACCTTACTTTTCTTTTAAATGCCACCTTGATTATTTTTGTCTGTCTTTCCAGCTTGAGATATTTTTGAACTATGATCCAATCATACAGCTGCAAATTTGCTAAGGACGATGGTATATTAATGAATCAGAGATCAAATTTGCAAGTTACATTGAAATACAATTTTTCTGGAAGTGAAGAACAAAACACATTTTAATGTGTAAGATTACTTATACTAGCCTGAACTATCTTTGACTATAAATTCTTCTTTTATGTTGTTTTCTTCTTGATGTTTATTTATTTATTTTTGAGAGAGCAAAAGAGGGAGGGGGGGAGGGGCAGAGGGAGAGAAGAAAGAGGGAATCCCAACCAGGCTCCATGCTGTCAGTGCAGAGCCTAAAGTCGGGCTCAATCTCACAACTGTGAGATCATGACCTGAGGTGAGATCAAGAGTCAGACACTTGCAACTGAGTCACCCAGGCTCAGTTTCATTTATTGTTTCATTTTATTTTTTAAAAAAATTTTTTTTTTTTCAACGTTTTTTATTTATTTTTGGGACAGAGAGAGACAGAGCATGAACGGGGGAGGGGCAGAGAGAGAGGGAGACACAGAATCGGAAACAGGCTCCAGGCTCCGAGCCATCAGCCCAGAGCCTGACGCGGGGCTTGAACTCACGGACCGCGAGATCGTGACCTGGCTGAAGTCGGACGCTTAACCGACTGCGCCACCCAGGCGCCCCTATTGTTTCATTTTAAAGAACATAGGTGATTTAGTCTCTGACACTTGTTAACAGTGTTCTGTTTTTTTTTCAAGCTGTAGTCTGGCTTTGACCTTCTTTTCTTTCTCCTGCTTTCCCACTCTTTCTTGACATTTTTAGAAGGTTTTTTGTTTTTCTTTTCATTTTTTTTTTTTTTTTTTTGTTTTGTTTTTAAAGCTCTATCCTTTAGTGGCCTTAGCCTTTTGGCCATTATTTTTATAAGTATTCCTTTGCAATGCTATTTTTAATCTTCCTGCTGTTCATGACTGTGTCTTTAATAATTTCTTCATGTTTTTCTAAAAATTTCTGATTGTATAAAGACAATTTCACTGCCATATCCCCAGGGCCTAGAAAAGAACCTGGTACTTAATATCTAATCTGTGACCTGTAATGAATGAACTTTACTTTCCAGAATTACCTTGTCCTTACGAGTTCTGTATTTTTGTACAATCCTGGGCCATGTAATCATGCCTTTTCTTTCATGTGTTTTCAGAATTTGTTTATGGGTCACCTGGGTGACTAAGTTGGTTGAAAGTCTAACTCTTGATTTTGGCTCAGGTAATGATCCCAGGGTCATGGAATCTAGCACTGTGTTGGGCTCTGTGCTGAGCGTGGAGCCTGCTTAGGATTCTCTCCCCTCCCCCCTCTTTCTCTCTCTCTCTCCCCCTCGGCCTCCCCCCTAAAATTTAAAAAATTGTTTGTAATAAGCTTACAAATTTGACTGACCTCTTTTCTCAGTATAAAAACTTTGTGAAATTGTTATTTTCTGCCAAGTTCCCTGATATGATCATGTTACCAACCAATTATTTTTTATTGCTTGGAATTAATAGGGCCCCTCTCCCTTTTTAATGTTTATTTATGAGAGAGAAAGAGAGAGAGAGAGAGAGAGAGAGAGAGAGAGAGAGAGAGAGATGGAGTGAGAGTGGGGGAGGGGAAGAAAGAGGGAGACACAGAATCCGAAGCAGGCTCCAGGCTCTGAGCTGTCAGCACAGAGCCTGATGTGGGGCTCAAACCCGTGAACTCTGAGATCATGACCTGAGCGGAAGTCAGATGCTTAATTAACTGAGCCATCCAGGTGCCCCAGCCCCCTCCCTTTTGAGAGAGAAATGTCATCAAGCTTAGTCAATACTTCAGTTCTTTTAGCAAATAGTGGGTTATCTGAAGTATACCATTATTCTTTTAAGAGTGAAGGAGTTTATTGGACTTTTATTTGTTATTATGAAAACTTTTACTTCTGTTGTGTTGCTGTTGTTTGGACAGAAGACATTTATTCTTCATTGGACAACAAATCATAACCTCCTCGGATTTACAGCTATAGAATCTATCTATCTATCTGTCTATGTATGTATGTATGTATTTATTTATTTATAACTTAATGAAAAAAATTTTTAAGTTTTTATGTAAATTTCAGTTGGTTAACATTCAGTGTGATATTAGTTTCAGGTGTACAAAATAGTGATTCAACACTTACATACATCACCCAGTGCTCATCACAACAAACGCACTACTTAATCCCCATCACCAATTTAACCCCTCCCCCCACTCACCTCCCTGAAATACTTACTGTTGGTAGATATTTTCTCTGTGTCAGTGTTAAAACTGTGTAAGGAAGATTTTATCTTCTGGCAGTCTGTAGTATATTTTTCACATTATCAGTGGTGGAAGGCAACCATAGCCTCCGTTCCAGTCTTTAGAATCTTTAGAATGTTTCCTTAAACAAGTCACGGTCCAGTGCAAGTTTTTGATTCATACTTGTACTCTAGTCAGATGGTATTTGATGTTCAGTTTATTTACTGTAGTGAAATTTTACCCATATAATAAATCTGAGAGAACTTTTTGAGTTTAGAAATTAGTAGGTATTGCTAGATTGAATTGGCTCTAAGATAATAGAATGAAAATCAGATGTAAGAAAAATTTAGTAGTCTTGGGGAAAACTGCTTTGCGTTAGAAATTTTCAGGTTTTTGTATGTATTTGCCTTGAGATTTTTGAGCTTTTAAGAAGTACTTCCTTTCTGTTACACTTTCAGACTACACTATTACATTGTTCTTTGTTTTCAAGAAGAGTTTATATGAATACAACACCTTATATAAATAACAGCACTAAAGACTTTTGGTCTCTACTTATAAAGAAAGAGAATGCCTTTATATTGATGTAGCTTATTCACAGCCTCTAATTGCTAGTCATGATATAATGGGAACTTCATTGTAGGCTTATATGGTATTTGAAGGTCCAGAGTATGTTTCATAAGATACATGTGTTGAGGTTATTCCATTAATATGAAGCATTAGTCTTATTCTTCTTATTTTAGACATAATACTCTTGGCTATTTAGTTTGTGAGTCAATGGTAGATTAGCAAGTAGCAGATTAGAAGAAGAGATGTCGGAATCTACTTATTGGCAGGCCACCTTGACATCTGCAAGCAATCTGAGTTAATTTCTGCAAATAAACAAATAGGAAAACTATTAAAGGCAGATACAAAAAATAAAAAACCCAATGCTCATGTATTCCTGTGGCAGAGCTCACCATCCCCACAGACCTTAATAGCCCTTGAGGACATTGGCACTACATAGTAATTGAGGTTCATGATGGTAACTAAATCAGTAAAAGTTTAATTATGTTCTGCAGGTTATTTAGATGAAACAGGAAGCATATCCATTCTATAAAAGATTTCCATTCCGAACGGCTAACCTGACACATTTTGACACCCAAAAGGAGTAAAACTCAATTCTTTGGAAAACGAATTTTTTTGGTTTCACCAATTCTTCAGTGATGCCTAGTATTCATGGGGGTTAGTGTGTCCTTTTGGGAGAGCCTAGGTGGTATAATTTTAGAATATGTCCAGACATTGTCTTAGTGCAAGCTTGAATTCTATAGAGAAGTGAAGAGCATTTTTTTATTTTTATTTTTTGGTCTTCTTAGAAGGAGGTGAGTAAGTTTGTTTATTTGAAAATATCTTTGAATGAGTTGATTCAATGGTGTTAGTCACCCAGAAATGTCTTAAAAATCAAGTTGTTGAAAACAGCATGTTCATGCTGAGTGACATTTCTGATTTGCTCATTATGGCAAGTATTCTTTAAAAGTCTAGGAGTAGTTTGGGGCACTTGGGTGGCTCAGTTGGTTGAGCGTCCGACTTTGGCTCAGGTTGTGACCTCACGGTTTGTGGGTTCGAGCCTCACGTTGGGCTCTGTGTGGACAGCCTGGAGCCTGCTTCGGATTCTGTGTCTCTCTCTCTCTGCCCCTTCCCTGCTCATGCTCTTTCCCTTTCTCTGTCTCTCTCAAAAGGAAATAAATGTTAAAAAATTTTTTAAAAAAAAGTCTAGGAGTAGTTTAAGGTCAAAATAATTTTGGGAGGATGGAGAATCATGAAGGAATTTTTTGTGTATTTTAAATTACCATTTTTATCTGAAAACCCCATAGGTGGTTATCCTATTTTTCTAGAAGTGCTAATTGGTGTACTTAAATTGAGTTATCAAGGAAAGACACTTTCCTGTGGTTTTGAGGGATTGCTTTTATTGGGAAACTATTTTCTGCATATTTTTTGAAACTTCAATATTTGAACATTTTTTCTTTCCATCTAAAAGAATGCCCCTGAATTCTGTTGTCTGATTAGAGAAGCGAAAGGGCCTTTTCTCCTTTATTTTTCTGTTTTTTCCCCATTATTTTTCTTTTTAAAAATTTTTAAAAAATTTATTTTGAGAGAGAAAGAGAGAGAGAGCAAGCATGCACGAGCGCCCAAGCTGGGGAGGGGCAGAGAGAGAGGGAGAATCCCAAGCAGGCTCCACACCACTAGCACAGAGTGCGACTTGGGACTTGAGCCCATGAAACTGTGAGATCCTGCCCTGAGGCTGAAATCAAGAGCTGAACGCATAACTGAATGAGCCACCCAGGTGCTCCTTAATATCCTTTTCTTATGAACTGTTGTCAAATTGGCTAACCTCCATCTTGTATATGTATAATATATGGTTAAGCCTAAGTTATTCATTTATCCTTTTTTATATTCATTTACTGAACAAATACTGAGTACCTACTGTGTTCTGTGCTAAACCTGGCACACAAGTTCTGTGTTAGGTACTAGGTATACTGTGGAAGGGAAAACAGCCCTTCTGTCATGGGTATTACAGTGTAGTTGGAAGTGGTGTAGCGGGGAGGACAGATATTAAACAGTAAATGTCCAGTATGTTCTGATATATTGAGAGAAGTGCTGTGAAGGAAATAAGTAGGCTCTGGGATAGAGAACTAGAGAAGGGACTTATGGGGGAGACTTTGTAAATATTAGCACAATCAAGGAAGCTTGTTTGGAGGAGGGATTATTCAAGCTGAAACTTGAAGTGTAAGAAGACACCAGACTTTTTGCAGGAGGTAGGGTGTATTCCAGTCTAAGGAAATGGCATGCATGGACGAATGTCTTAAGTGAGGAAAGCACTTGGCTAGTGTGATTAGAATATAGAGGCCAAGAGGAAAGTGGAACAAAGCGAGGTTGTTGAGATCATTCAAGGAGCTATATAGTTCAGGTGAAATGAAGGAGGCTTGCACAAACATGGAGGCCGTATAGAAGGAGAAAAATGGATCGATTCTAAATATAGACTCTGTAGGACCAACAGATGGATTTAATTGGGAAGGGAAATGGAGAAGACTGAGACAAGGCTGGAGCTTAAGTTTCTGGTTTGAGCTACGGAATGGTAGGACTGAGCTGTTTGCTGGAATAGGAAAAAGAAAGAATCAAGAGTTTAATTTTGGATGTGTTGTATTGAGATGCTCATGAGATAGCCACCTCTCTCTTCTGTTTTGGTTCTATTGCTATAGTTCTTTTATTAAGCCATTTGTCAGTGGGTCAAGGAAGGTGTATTATAAAAAGACCTCAGACTCAGACACGAAACTGCCTGGGTTAATGAGAAGCATGCTAATGAAATAAGCTCGAGAAACTAAGGAGGACGGTAGTTCTTAAGCTTTGGTTGCAAGGCTTTTCAAGTTTCTCCCTCCTGTATTGGTTTCAGCTTCCCTAGGGATCCCTATTGTGAATTTTTTTCACTGATAACCTGAATTTACCCAATCATTTGTTGAGTTTCTCTCTGCCTCTAGCCTCTCCTGCCTCTACTTTGTTTACCTACTTCCCTGCTTAAAAACCTTCAGTGGTTCTCCACTGCCTTCAGGATAAAGTCTGAACTATTAAGCATGTTAGTCAAGTCCTTTCATAATCTGTCTTCTTTGCTTGTCTGTTTCCTTACACCGTATGGAAGAAGTATGTACATGAGCAGGGGATTTGAAACTGGTGGGAATGGAGGTGGTCTTGGCCAGATTGAATAGCTTGTCTGTAAATTCTTAACAGGGGCTTATTTGGCAGAGAACAGTGAGGTAGAAGCATGTGATGGACCAAGTTTTAGAAAGATACTATTCTGGGAATTTACAATAGAATAGCAACCCTGTTTCAATAAAGCATGGTTTAGGTCTGTGATCTGAGGCAAATTTTTAAACCTCCTAGAACCGGTTTGTTTATCTGGGAAACAAAAACACCTACCGTATAGAGTACTTGTAAGAGAACATGGTATCTACTATTATTATTTTAGTTAGAATTAATCTTCAGTGCTAACTCTATTCTAACCTTACTTCCTTCTACTTCCCTTTTGTAGCCCTTTTCTAACAAGTATGGACTACTTACTAGTTCCTGAATAGCTACAATATTCTTAGTAATGCCTGTTCTCTTGTCTGCATTTCCATTTGCCCTTTGCACTTCAAATTTCTATTAACATCTTACACTCACTCTTCAAACTGTAACTTAAAAACCACCTTTTCCATATGGCCTTTTGTGATCACTCTAATTGAAAGTTCTTACCTTATACTTCTCTAATGCTTAATTGGTTCCACTCTTGAGGCTTTGTCTGATTAAGCACCAGGTACTACCTGGTGTTTTAGTTATTTATATATACTGGATGCCCCTGCTTTCTGAAAGTAGAGTATTCCTATGAAACCTTTTGTAAGCCAAAATGGAAAGCCAAATGCAAAGAAGCAATTACCCATTCAATTATATGGAAAAATTTGGGGGCGTTCCCGGATCCAAAAAAATAACCTCTCTTAAAGCTTTTCTGATACCTTTGGACACATCTTGCTAATAGATGCACAAAGTAAGTCTAGATAAAGCAAAGATACTCATAGACACCGTTCAAAGCTATGGTGGCTTGATGCTGAGATGCTGAGTGTAGTTCCGGGAAGGAGCTTGGTGGTGCTACCCTGTCGCTGCTCAGGGTGTACTCTGTCTCTATAATGGCTTGCTGCAGAACAAATGCTGAATGCTCTTTTCTTTTTCTTTTTTTGGAAAAGTTCAAGTCCTCTTCAGATTTCTTTCAGTTAGTAAAAACGGGCATAGATGGTTCCCAATTTGTGATGGCTTAGCTTGCAATTTTCTGATTTTACATTAGTACAAAAGCTATTACACATTCAGGAGAAACTATGCTTTGAGTTTTGAATTTTGATATTTTCCTGGGATAGTGATATGCAATATCATACTCTCTTGTGATGCTGGGCGGTAGCAGTGGTGAGAGCAGCAGTGAGCCAGAGCTCACAGCCACGCAATTATGAGGGTAAACAACCAATACACTTACAACCATACCGCAACCAGTTTTTCACTGTCAGTACAGTATTCAATAAATTACATGCATTACCCAACACTTTATAATTCAGTAGACTTTGTTAGATGATGTTGCCTAACTGTAGACTAATGTAAATTATGTTTAAGGTAGGCAAGGCTAAGCTCTGATGTTCTGTGAGTTAGGTGTATTAAATGTACTCACAACTTATAATATTTTCAATTTACTATGGTTTTATCAGGACATAACTGGATCATAAGTGGAGGAAGATCTGTGCTAATGTATGTTTTTCTTGAAAGCAAAGTGGCATCACTCAAACTTTCAAAAAGTGGGGGATACCTGTATGTCTTGTCTCCCTAAGAACTGTGTATTATTCTTTTTGGGTCCCTTTCAGTTGCTAAGCCCAAACCTTACACATGATTAGCACTCAGAAAAACTTGATAGATTAGTACACAGAGCTAATTTGAAGAGTGTTACCAATACCTAAATCATTATACTTCATCCATAAATGGTGATCATAAGGAATTTTCTGAGTGGTGCCAAACTGTAGTGTTTTTACTAAGTTTTCCACCTAGGAAACATTAATGGAGTATGGACTATACTAATGTTAGAAAGAGATACAGAAAAGGTGAAAGATATTGTCCAGCCCTTGCAAATCTGCTCAGTATCAGTTATTTAAAAATCTGATTTGCCTGAAGTCAACAGATCCACCCTGTTAAAACAAGTGTATCTTGTTTTATACCAGATGGGGTATAATTCCAAGGGTTTGGAGGATTAAGTTTGAGATGGAATGGGAACTCACGGCTTTGTCTTCATTGCTGGTTGTTTTTTTTTTTTTTTTTTAATCGAAAGACCTCTTTCTGACATTAAGTAAATAGATACCTCCTTTTGGGTCTTGTATCAAGCATGAAAGGAGTATCATTTACTACAAACAGGAAGGGCCTGTTTGTAGAGCATTTATCCTCTCTTTGCTGCTTGATTTCTTTGTATCTTTTCCTCTGGTTACCCATCTTATCATTTGTAACCTGAAGAACTTGGCTGCATGTATAACAGATTTGTAAGGATGAGCTTATTTGAGCTTTTAGTAAATGGTCCATAGGATGTTTTCTTTCTGCTATTTAGTTTTTGTTTAATCCTGATCAGCCTCAGCTAACTGGAGATTCTTGCCTGGTTTATTGTTTTCATTTAATATTCTCTTCCTACTCCCAATCCCCTATGGTTTTGTGGCTCTTACTAATAGTGTTGCTACTCATTCACGTATGCATGGCTGGAAAGAACACGCATGAAAACTATCCTTAATTTATTTTTATTTTTCCTTGCATGCGCTGAATTATAGCATCTCTGCTGAATACTAACTACATTATCTGACTTCCTGGTTGTTTTCCTGCATTTAATGTATGATATTACCTGAAGTTGGTTTTAGTATGTCCAATAGAATTCTTTTGCCCTTCTGCTTGTATGCCTTTTCCCTATATTGGGCTCTTACCTGTTCTTTACTTACATTGCTTTTTACAATATGTCCAATTATATGGCAGATGTATCTGTTTTGCACTGATAGATGTTATTCTCTAATTCTTTATTCACATATCTTTTTTTATTTAAGGGTATTTATTGAGCACTTTCTATTTATCAGACATTTTGACATACTTGTGAGTTTCTGCTAAATAAGACAGAGACACTGCCCTCATATGTGTTGTACATTCTGTTGGGGAGGGCAGACAATTCAAAAAAAAAAAAAAAAGGAAAAAAGGAAAGCAAATAAGCAAGGTAATTTTAGACAATAAGTGCCATGCAGGTAGTTAAAACAAGGTGAGTTGATAGTGTCTTGGTGGCTAATTTTTTTTAAATGTGAGTACAGTTGACACAGAATTTATATAATAATAATTCTGTGATTGTTTATCCAAAGGAAATAAAAACACTAATTTGAAAAGATACATGCACCCCTATGTTTAATGCAGCATTATATATAATAACCATGATATGGAAGCGACTTAAGTGTCTATCAATAGAGAAATGGATAAAGAAGATGTGGTTAGTGTGTGTGTGTGTGTGTGTGTGTGTGTGTGTGCACACGCGCGCGCCTGCACATGTGTGGTGGAATATTACACAGCCATAAAAAAGATGAGATCATGCCATTTGAGACAACATGGATGGACTTGGAGGGTATTATGCTATGTGAAATAAGACTGAGAAAGGCAAATATATTATTTCACTCATAAGTGGAATCTAAAACAATAACAAAAACAACAACAAATGAATAAACAAAGACAGAATCAGATCTCTAAATACAGAGAACAAACTAATGGTTGCCGGGGGAGGAGGGTAGAGGGTTGGGTAAAATGGGTGAAGGGGAGTAGGAGATACAGGCTTCCAGTTATGGAATAAAGTAAGGCACGGGATTAAAAGATCTAGCATAAGGGGTATAGTCAATGATACCGTAATAGCGATGTATTGGGACAGATGGTGGCTACACTTGTGGTGAACACAGCATAATGTATAAAGTTGTTGAATCACTTTATACATATGTCTTGATCATTCATTCCTAAATGTATCAAAGAGATCATACCAGTGGAGATACCAAGAGCACTGATTTTGGGCAAGTATGACTTGCCGAGTATGACTACTTGGACAATTTGGAATTACCATAGCTCTATGGATAAAATTTTCAATTAACTTTTGACTAAGTAACAAAAAGAATTCTGAAAAACGTTAATCGTTCAGCTTCTACATTTAACAATATGTTGCATTCTTTGCTTCATTCATTATTTCAGCGAGCATTTGTTGAGCATTTATTGTGTCAAGTATTTTTCACTGTTCTACTTTCTAAATGTAGCTTTTTGCCATCTTTATTTCTTAGACATTTTGAGTATGTTCCAAAAGTAATAGTCTTTTTTTTTAATGCCTTGCTACTCAAAGAGTGGCCATTGGGCCAGCAGCATTGGCAACATCTGGGAGCTTGTTAGAAATGCAGAATCTCAGGCTCCATTCCAGACTTGCTGAATCAGAATCTGTATTTTAACAAGATTTCTAGGTGATTCAGTGCACATTAAAATTTAACAAGTACATATATAGCATATGGATTGTTACCATCTGTGTGTTTTTTTTTTAAACAATTGAGTACTTTTACTCATTCAGTTACTTTCTTAAAGACTCCCTTTCATGTGAAAGCAATTACAAAAATATCCTTAGAAAATATTTTCTATTTTTAAAACTATATGAAAAAAATTATAAAACATGGGAATAAATACATATTCTTTATTTAGAGTAAGATGTAGGTAAAATACTGTTAGAAGTGGGGCTTAAGTGATTTTCACATCTGCTAAAACTTTCACAAAAGATTTGTAATTTTTTAAAATAGACCTTTATGAGAGACCTTGCTATAGTCTGTTGTATGGGAAAATTTTAATGTAGCAGTGGTTTTGGTACCTTTTTAGTAGGGTGAATGATGAAGTCATATATGAAACTCATGGGAAATAATCCTAAGTTCTCATCCCATCCTCTATTTTTGCAAAGGAAGTATGAAATAAACTGGTGCCCTCAAATCAAATCATTAGTCTTTTAGAATAAATAGTAGTTTGATGTCCAGGTTTTCTTTTTGGTCGTTTGATTACTTAGAGATTAAAAAAAAAGAATTTTGGAAAAATCAATTGCCTACTCCTAATAGGAGAAATTGAAGACAATTTTATTTATTTTATTTAAGTACAAGTGTACCTCACTCAAAGGTAACAAATGAAGAATGTATATTGGTCAGTAAATGTTTTAAGTAGTTTATAAGACTGAATTGCATATTTTAGTAGCACAGAGTAAACTTTTATGACTTAGTAAATGAGAGTAGAAAATGTGCTTTGGTAAATTTTTTATCATTTAAAATATTTTTAATGCTTAAAATGATTGCCAGGAGAAATACATCATAGGTAGGAAGAACTGCAAGTGCAAAGGGCCTGAGGAGGGAATGAGCTAAATATAGTTTATTAATTTGGATTGTGAACATTCAAATAAAATTACTTCATTTAAACAGTGTGAAGCAGATGTGAAGACATGGTAAATGCCACTTTTTAAATGGAGTACTTTAAAAAAAAATTTTTTTTAATGTTTATTTATTTCTGAGACAGAGAGAGCATGAGTTGGGGAGGGGCAGAGAGAGAGGGAGACACAGCATCAGAAGCAGTCTCCAGGCTCTGAGCTGTCAGCACAGAGCCTGATGCGGGGCTCGAACTCACAAACCGTGAGATCATGACCTGAGCCGAAGTCAGTCGCTCAACCGACTGAGCCACCCAGACACCCCTGAGTACTTCTTAGCAGTGAATCAACACGTAAGATCATCAATAGTCAACTTTATTTGCTGGTGTCACAAAAGTTCCCTTGTATGTTGGTTATTCTTTAGTAAAGTAGATGTGACGATGTTTTTTGGCTATTATTATGAGACCTGACTAATAATACTGGGATTTTTGAGATTAAGAGGCTAGAAAGCAACAAGTTTCAAATATGTGAGGTCTATAGCCTGCCTTCTTCTTTCCTTTGCTCTCAGCATTTGCTTTCCAAATCTGTCTTCTCTATTTTGCTCCTTTATTTTTCTGTTATTTTCTGTTTTTCTCTATTGTAATAGCTTCACTGTCTACTCTTATACACTAAGTATTCAGAATCATATTTTTCAGAAGAAAAAATATCTTAAAGAACTTACAGCAGGATACTTTTGTAAGAGGCTGTAATTTAGTAATGTAACATGAAAATTTAAGGATTTTTTTTGGTGATTATTTTAATCAAATACTTGTCATTGCTGTTGTCAAGTCTAATAATTGATCAGAATTCAGCATTTGCTGTTCTTATTAGAGAGGTGAATGCATTCTAAGAAATACATAGAAAAAGAACAATAAAGAGTTGGGGACTTTTTAATCTCACCATTTATTGGGGTGTAGAGAATTTTGGAAAGGGTAATTCCTGTAAACTTTGCACTTTTATTAGATTGATGGTATACAAATAAGCATAGTATACAAATAAGATCCTTTTTTAGGAAGGATAAAATGGTATTTGCTATATACAGTTCTGAGCATTGAATTAAAAATATGCATTTCTCTGAGGTGGCCTCAGGGGCAAGGTAATTTCTCCATGTGCACATATTTAGCAAGTCACAGCATTAATAATTTATTCAGGATGTATAGGTAAGGTATTTTTTTGTACTTTAATGCAAAGTCTCATGCTTAATGGACTGGAGTACTGTCTGTGGGTGATTAAATATCTAAATATATTAATTTTGGCACACTTGACGTGATTTAGGGTTTTGCCTACAGTAATCTGTTTTGATTATAAGAGTTCCCCTTTTCTGTCTTTTTAATAGCAACATTATGACAACAGAGAAGAGTTTAGTGGCTGAGGCTGAAAATTCACAGCACCAACAACAGAAGGAAGAAGGTGAGGGAGCCACAAATTCCGGCCAACAAGAAACTCAGCTGGAGGAGCCTTCTCAAGAGGCAGCTGAAGGAGATAATCAGTGTGAACAGAAGCTGAAAACATCTAATGGAGATACTCCTACACATGAAGACTTAACCAAGAACAAGGAACGGACATCAGAAAACAGGGGCTTATCACGGCTGTTCTCCTCGTTTCTCAAAAGGCCTAAGTCTCAGGTGTCTGAGGAAGAAGGCAAAGAAGTAGAGTCAGCTAAAGAGAAATGTGAAGGAGGTCAGAAAGAGATAGAATTTGGAACCGGCCTTGATGAAGAGATCATTTTAAAGGCTCCAATTGCAGCTCCTGAACCTGAACTCAAAACAGACCCATCCTTGGATCTTCATTCATTAAGCAGTGCAGAAACACAGGTAAGGATGTGCAAATGTGTGAGAGGTGTGTAATGAAGATCATTTACATACTTTGTTTTTCACTTAAAAACATTTGGTTTTATTTCTTACTGACCAGTTGACCTAGGCATTGATAGTAATGAGTTTAACATGAAACTTTGGAATTTCTGTTCTAAGGAAATTGTTGTAGTCAATGGAAACTTGTCTTTTTAAAATTTTTTTTGAAGTTTGTTTGTTTTTGACAGAGAGAGCGAGAGAGAGAGAGAGCGAGCATGAGCTAGGGAGGGGCAGAGAGAGAGGGAGACACAGAATCTGAAGCAGGCTCCAGGCTCTGAGCTGTCAGCACAGAGCCTGACACGGGGCCCCGAACTCACAAACCATGAGATCATGACCTGGGCCGAAGTCGGATGCTTAACTGACTGAGCCACCCAGGCGCCCCTGAAAACTTGTCTTTTTAAAAGATATACTCTGTACTTTTATATTTACATTTTATAAGTCAAAACAAAATGAAAGAAAAGTATTTATTAGATGAGTTTATTTAGCCTATATATCATTTGGCTGTAATAATAGAACAAGTCCAAGATTTTTTAATGAGAGGGGGGAAAAAGTAAGGTGGTTTAGAGTTCATTTTGTTGGAATTATTAGGAATGGGACAGTTTATTTACAAATATGGTCCTTCTATGAAAATCCTCCCTCAAAAAAGCAATGTAATAGATTCAAGCCATCCAGAGGTGTGTGCTAGGTTTGAGCCATGCCTGCCTTATTTTTATTGTTTTCTCCAACTAGATTATGTTACCAGTGTGTAAGTTATAGATAAGGAAGGCTAGCTGTTTATATCACCTTTGTAATATACAGTAGTTTGGGAACTTAATTGTGTCACAGTAACGCGTTGCTACTCAAAGAGTGGCTATTGGGCCAGCAGCATTGGCAACATCTGGGAGCTTGTTAGAAATGCACAATCTCAGACTCCATTCTAGACTTGCTGAATCAGAATCTGTATTTTAACAAGATTGCTAGGTGATTCGATGCACATTAAAATTTAACAAGTACATATATAGAATGTACTAAACATGAGTTGTGAATTTGTTTATGTGTTTATTTTTTGTCTGGTATCCAAAAATATTAGAAAGTATTAGTACCATAATGCAAAGTATTGTGTAGGAATCCCATTTGCTTTTAGCCTTACTAACTACAAATTAAAAGCTATTTTAGGGGCACCTGGGTAGTTCAGTTGGTTGGGCGGCCGACTTCAGCTCAGGTTATGATCTCACGGTTCGTGGGTTAGAGCCCCTCGTCGGGCTCTGTGCTGACAGCTCAGAGCCTGGAGCATGCTTTGGATTCTGTGTCTCCCTCTCTCTCTGCCCCTCCCCATCTTGCACTCTGTCTCTCAAAAATGAATAAACATCAAAAAACCACTACTTCTATTTCTGAAGTATGTGAGCACTATTTGCATTGTTACAAGTATAAATCCTATGTTTTTATTATAGGACTCAGGTTTGGGATAAACAATTTTATTAGATTTTTTAAAAAAATATATGTATTTCTAGGGGCGCCTGGGTGGCTCAGTCGGTTGAGCGTCCGACTTCGGCTCAGGTCATGATCTTGCGGTCTGTGAGTTCGAGCCCCGCGTCAGGCTCTGTGCTGACAGCTCAGAGCCTGGAGCCTGCTTTGGATTCTGTGTCTCCTTCTCTCTCTGCCCCTCCCCCGCTCGTGCTCTGTCTCTCTCTCTCTCTCAAAAATAAAATAAACATTAAAAAAATATATATGTATTTCTAAAAATGTTACTTGTATATTAAAAGTGCTAAGAGTAAAATTTAGGATAAAGTTGTAATTACGTACTTGCTGTTAGTGCAACAAGGTTGAAAAGAAGATTTACTATATAGTGTAAGTTAAGAATGCAGGCTATAGAATCAGTCTAAGAAATCATAGCTGAGTGGCACTTTTGCTTAATCAGTTTCCTCCTCTGTGCAATGGGGATAATACCACCTCTGGCTATTAGGATTAAACGAGATAAACACAGAAGGCTCTTAAGACATTGTCTGGCACCCATTAAATGTTTATTATTATCACTCAGTTAATAAATATGAACAGAAAATGCAAAGAAACCCTACCTATCTTAATATTATTAATTTAATTTACTTTTAGAAATACCAAAGGAGTTAAATTACATTATCTTCCAGGAAGCCTTATACTTTGAAGAGGTTTTTAACTGCTTTTTTCTCCTCTGCTTTTTATGTGGGGAAAAATCCATATTTTGTTTTAGTTAGCATTTGAATGAAGGCTAGTCTATTTTATCTAAAGATCATAGCATTTGTACTGAAGTTAAAACAGATGACGGACAAAGTTAATTTTAGATTTAACTAAAGTCTCATTCATTGAAACTTTATTAAATCAGAATTGTGATAAATTGTATGCAGGTGTTTATATATAAAGAAAAAGAAAATATATTAGTACTGTTAATAAATTTCAGGGAGATATTGATTAAAGGAGAAAACTATTTTGGGCTTTTTAGAAGCTAGTATTTATAATCAAAACCTTCTAGATCAGAACCTTGTGGGCAAAAGTTTATTTGCTTAACCATATTTCTATATATGTGGTAGAGTTTCATTTGAGTGGTCCTTTTCTATCCAGGTTTTTTAAAAACCTAGTCTTCGTCTAGGATACCTTGGGTTTTTTTGGAAGCCATATGTAAGTTTTTAATGTTTATTTATTCACTAAACAAATTTTTATTTAGGGGTGCCTGAGCAGCTCAGTCTGTTCAGCATCCAACTCTTGATTTCAGCTCAGGTCATGATCTCATGGTTCATGAGTTTGAGTCCTGCATCAGGCTCTGTGCTGACAGAGCTGACCCTGCTTGGGATTCTGTCTTCCTCTCTCTCTCTGCCCTTCCCATACTTGCTCTCTATTTTTCTCTCAAAATGAATAAAAATAAACTTTAAAAAAAAGTACTACAAACTCCCCAAATATTTATTGAAAACCTACTATATGTGCCAGGCATTAAGCCGGATATCATTGGTAAATGAAAACTACGATATGACATAGGTTTAAGATCATAAAATCTGGAGCCAGACTGGTCACTTATTAACTGAATGATCCTAAGCAAGTTACTTTAGCTTCTCGGGCTACAGTTTTTCTTTCTTTTCTTTTCTTTTCTTTTCTTTTCTTTTCCTTCCTTTTCTTTCTTTCTTTCTTTCTTTCTTTCTTTCTTTCTTTCTTTCTTTCTTTCATTTTAATCCCAGTATAGTTAAGTACAGGGTTATATCAGTTTTAGATGTACAATATAGTGAATTGACAATTCTGTACATTACTCAGTGCTCATTATGATAAGTGTTCTTGATCTCCTTCATCTAATTTTTTTTTCTTGCAGTTAGGTTATTTTCATTTTTATTTTTTTCATATCATAAACTTAATTTCTTTTTTAAAATTTTATTTTAATTCCAGTGTAGTTAACATGTAGTGTTATATTAGTTCCAGGTGTACAATATAGTGATTTAGAAATTCTGTATATTACTTAGTGCTCATCAAGATAAGTGTGCCCTTAATCCCCTTCACCTATTATTTTCCCCTTTCCTCCCTCAACCATCTCTTTGTTCTCTATAGTTAAGAGTCTGGTTTTTAGGTTTGTCTCTCTCTTTTTTTCCTCTTTGTTTATTTTGTTTCTTAAATTCTATGTATGAGTGAAATCATGGTATTTGTTTTGCTCTGACTGGCTTATTTTGTTTAGCATTGTATTCTCTAGATCT
Organism: Panthera onca; assembly: GCF_046562875.1. NCBI lineage: Eukaryota > Metazoa > Chordata > Mammalia > Carnivora > Felidae > Panthera > Panthera onca. Next base: position 199,739,255 of record NC_138346.1, on the reverse strand, counting down.
ATCCATGTTGTTGCAAATAGCAGGGTTTCATTCTTTTTTATGGCTGAATAATATTATCTATTCATCTATTGATGGGTACTTGGGCTGCTTTCATAATTTGGCTATTTTAAATAATGCTGCAGTAAACATAGGGGTACATGTATCTTTTCAAATTAGTGTCTTTGTGTTCTTTGGGTAAATACCCAGTAGTGCAATTACTGGATTGTAGTGTAGTTCTATTTTTAACTTTTTGAGGAGTCTCCATACTGTTTTCCACAGTGGCTACACCAATTTGCTTTTCTACCAACACTGCACGAGGGTTCCTTTTTCTCCACATCCTCGTCAACACTTGCTTCTTGTGTTTTTGATTTTAAAGATTTTATTTGTAAGTAATCTCTACACCAATGTGGGGCTGGAGCTCATGACTCCAAGATTAAGAGTCACATGCTCCACTGACTGAGCCAGCCAGGCGCCTGTGTTTTTAGCCATTCTGATAGGTGTGGGGTGAAATTTCATTGTGGTTTTGATTTGCATTTCCCTGATGATGAGTGATGTTGAGCATCTTTTCATGTGTCTGTTGGCCATCTGTATGTATTCTTTGGAGAAATGTCTGTTCATGTCTTCTGCTCATTTTTAAATTAGATTATATGTGGTTTTTTGTATTATGTAAGTTTTAAAATACATCTTGGATACTAACCTTTTATCGGATATATCATTTGCAAATATCTTCTCCCATTAAGTAGGTTATCTTTTAGTTTTGTTGGTTGTTTCCTTTGCTGTGAAGAAGTTTTTTATTTTGATGTATTCCTGTAGCAGGATTCTCACACAGAGAGTTGTGACACCGAGGTTTTTCTTTCCAGGAAGCAACTTTATTCGTACCAGCATGGCTCAGTTGGGTTTGTACCTGAAGAACTGAGCCCTGAATGCCACGTGGCAGTTTTTTATGTATTATTTTACTTCTTTGTCTCCCATATATGGTAACACACAAGCATGCAGTCTAATTAAGTGGTCTCATGTTACAAGGTTGTGAGGGATGTTGTCACTTACAGCCAGGTTGCCTTGAGGTTTTTTTCTTTCCTTAAGGAGGGGATCCTACCATAGTCCCAGTAGTTTATTTTTGCTTTTGTTTCCTTTGCCTCAGGAGACATCTAGAAAAATGTTGCTATGGTTCTGGCCTTTGTTTCTTATCTGTCAAATAGTCCTCTCCCCACAGGGTTATTATGAGGATAAAGCAGGTTCATATAAGTAAAGCTTTTAGAATAGTAACTGGTCCATTTAAAAAAAATTTTTTTAAATGTTTATTATTTATTTTTGAGAGAGAGAGACAGAGTGTGAGCAAGGGAGGGGCAGAGAGAAAGGGAGACACAGAATCCGAAGCAGGCTCCAGGCTTAGAGCTGTCAGCATAGAGCCTGATGCAGGGCCCGAACCCACATACCATGAGATCATGACCTGAGCTGAAGTTGGACGCCCAACCGACTGAGCCACCCAGGCACCCCGTAACTGGTCCATTTTAATTGTTATGTATGTAGCGTTGTTGTTGTTGTAAAACGTAATCCTTATTCTTTTTTTTTTTTTTTTTAATTTTTTTTTTTCAACATTTTTTATTTATTTTTGGGACAGAGAGAGACAGAGCATGAACGGGGGAGGGTCAGAGAGAGAGGGAGACACAGAATCGGAAACAGGCTCCAGGCTCCGAGCCATCAGCCCAGAGCCTGACGCGGGGCTCGAACTCACGGACCGCGAGATCGTGACCTGGCTGAAGTCGGACGCTTAACCGACTGCGCCACCCAGGCGCCCCCGTAATCCTTATTCTTGATGACTTTCTAGTCTAATGGAAGAGACAAACAAATGAGTGAATATAAAACATTTATTATAATAAATGTTATAAAGGCAATATATGGGGTACTGACATGAATAGCAGAGTGGGGGATAGGATAGATATGATTGCTAATTGAAGGCCTCTCTGAAGAGGTCGCATTTAAAAGGGTCATGAAGGATGGGAAGGAGCCTTTTAGACCACCTCCAATATCTAATGCAGAAGCCAAATAATTAAATACTTTTTCCTAAATGTCAATCATGGATTCTTCTGAAAGAAAAGAATCAGCGAGATTTAGTTAAGAATATTAAGAACCTTTCAGCAGTTTTATTATGCTGGAATTAAGAAAGTATGTGCCAAAATGTTATTTCACTTACCTGTGTAACTTTGGGATGACCTCGTGATAACCCTAGGTTTTCAATTTGTCCCTTGCGTCTTAGAGTCTGCTTCACAATTAGCATGATTGGTAAGTGGTAGAAAGAAGTTAACTGGTATTACAGTTGTTAGCCTAGTTTATAATGTTGCTTTATGCTCTAAAATTGGTCCTAGGAATCCCTGTTAGCCATTCATAAGATTTAGAATATGTGATAAATCACATCTCATTTTGCACTTCATAAGGCTACCTTGCTAAAATTGAGGAGCTTAGGGGCAACTGGGTGGCTCAGTTGGTTAAACATCCAAATTCGGCTCAGGTCACGATCTCACGGTGGTTCGTGAGTTGAACCCCACATCAGGCTCTCTGCTAACAACTCAGAGCCTGGAGCCCGCTTCAGATTCTGTGTCTCCCTCTTTCTCTGCCCCTCCCCCACTCGTTCTCTATCTCTATCTTTCAAAAACAAACATTAAAAAATTAAAAAAAAAAAAGTTGGGGTGCCTGGGTGGCTCAGTTGGTTAAGAGTCCAACTCTTGGTTTTGGCTCAGGTCATGATCTCATGATGTGTGAGTTCGAGCCCTGCATCGGGCTCTGTGCTGACAGCGCAGAGCCTGCTTGGGATTCTGTCTCTCTCCCTTTCTCTCTGGCCCTCCCCCACTCACTCTCTCTGTCTCTCTCTCAAAAATAAATAAATAAAACTTAAAAAAAATTTTTTAAAAATAAAGTAAAATTGAGGAGCCTATAGGGCATCTGCGTGGCTCAGTCAGTTGAGTATCTGACTCTTGATATCTGTTCAGGTCATGATCTCATGGTTGGTGAGACTGAGCCCCGTGTCAGGCTCTGCACGACAGACAGTGCAGAGCTTGCTTGGGATTCTCTCTCTGCCCCTCCCCCACTTGGGTGGTGCTCTTGCTCTCTCTCAAAATAAACAAAAGTAAACATTAAAAAAATAAATAAAATTGAGGAGCATGGGGCAGAGATGGTAAGGTTTTAATAAACTTTAATAATACATAATGGCATAGCCAGGAAGAATGTATATGCTGAGTGCAATAGACTGGTGTCCTCTAGTTTATCAGAAACCTTCATGTATTGATTTGAAAGATAGGATTCTACCTGAGAAGTTTTGAAGATAGCATAGTGTGTAGATCTTGTAGGAGATTATAATATCTTTTATAGATAAATAATTATTTAATCTTAATATCACTTAAATTTGTCTTAACATTTTTTTCTTCTTCAGTGCATTCATTGGTAGCATCATTATAGGTAAAACTGTATAGAGCCTATTTTGTGAAATGTTTTTATTACTGACTTGATGTCACGGATATGTAGCCTGCCCAGGAAGAACACAGAGAAGACCCAGATTTTGAAACTAAAGAAGGAGGAGGACTTGAAGAGTGCTGTAAAATAGAAGTGAAAGAAGAAAGTCCTGAATCAAAAGCAGAAAGAGAATTAAAAACTTCCCAGAAATCAATCAGAAGACACAGAAACATGCATTGCAAGGTTTCTTTGTTGGATGACACAGTTTACGAATGTGTTGTGGAGGTGAGTGCATTTTAATTTCTGTAGTCAGAACTCTTACAGGTTGTTTCCTGTAGGGTTGAGTGTCAGTGACTATTTCTATGGACTGAAATTTTAATAGTAATTTTCTGGAAGTGGAGGTGTGGAAGGATTATGAGTGAGTCTTATTTTCTTCTCCAGTTTTTTTCTGTATCTGTCAAATCTTGTGAATTAAGCATGTGTTACTTTTAGAATCCAAAGCAATTTTCTTTAAAAGCAATTGGTTTGTTATTTATAGAGTGACCTAGCATGATTATATTTTCCAGGTAACCTCAATTTCTGATATTAGGTCTAGTTATCCCCGTAACTGTATTTGTCAAAAAATTGCTATGTGTTCATTTCTGCTGTCCCAGATCTAAACCTTAATAAGCTTTGGTTTATTCAATGTATTTCTTGAGCCCCATGAAATAGGATATAAAAAATTTAAATCAAGTAATGCCATTTCTTAAAATACTCTATTATTTTCTGAAAGAATAAGTAATTGAGTTGGGATTTAATGAAAATGTCAATTATGTGGTTACTCTTTTGCTCCTTCAAGACAAATTAAGGATTTTTAAAATCCTTAAAAATCTAGTAACTGTTTTTTTTTAACTAGAGCAGCAATTATCAGTTATATGCTTGATATAAAGCAGTTGTTATGAATATTACTAATAATAGCCTTTATTGATAAGACATATAATTCACATATACTTGTATCTTAGGTATGTAATAAATATGTCTGAATTGAATTATCTGTATGCAAACATATCAAAGCTCTAATAGTCTAAAATATTATATTCTATTAATAAACATTCCTTTTCCAGGTTTTAAAAAAGAAATCTAGAAAAATACACTACTGAACTTTGAAAATAGTCACTACACTTGGTAACTAGAGACCTATGGTCTGCTCTTTCTGCTTCTCATCATTAGCTAGTTGAGAGATGGGGAAAGCTATTCCACACTCATTCTTCCCATTCAGACTAAGGTCCAGATATGGGTCCTTTATATCTGAAACATTTGGGGGCAGATGTGTTTCAGAATTCAGAGTATTTTGGACTTTAGAAAGACAGTATTTACTTATGCTGCATATTTCATAACACACCCACTAGGGTGTGTGGCAGTACCAAGATTCATTCTAAGGTGGGTAAATAAAGATCATAAATAGCCTCATAACAGTTCAGGGCAGAATTTGCCTTCAAATGAACTTTGGACACCCTCCCTCTGGGGAAAAAAAAGGCCTAAAATTTTACTTTTTAGAGCTTTTGGATTTTGGAATTATAAATAAAGGAGTAGGGGCCTATACATGAAGAATTCCCTAATCATTTCTGTCATTTGGAATGAAAACATAAGAGGGAAAAAAATGAAGAAAATGATGTATCATAGATGGGTTAAGTCTGAAAATGAATGAACATCTACTAACAGTCATTAAAAGCAACTCTGCTCATTGAGAGAAGGACAGGTGTATGTGTGTCAAAAAATATTCTAATTTTTTTGAAGTATTTTTAAAAATACATTTCTCAGCAATTGTTAGCATGTTTGATTTTTTTCAACAATTCCAGTAAATAGACAGTATAGGTATAAATATTCTTACCATTTTACATATGAGAAAGCTAATGTTCAGAAATATTAATGGAATTAATCCAGGTTGTTTAGCTTGTAAATGGAGGAGCCAGGACTTTTTGACTGTACATCTTAGCCTCTAAGTTAGGCTAAGTAGGAGTATTAGTACCCAAATTTGGCAGTGGTAGGATTTCCTACGTAAAGAAACATTAAGAAAATGATTTGTAGCACACCTGAAAAAGCCACTGCAACAGGTAATGTCTATAGGGTATCTAGAATTTTAGACTTTGTGTGTTTTTCAGCAACCTACTGTCTTGGGACATTTGGTCTGAGAATGGTAGAAAGCCTAATGATTTCCATAGCATAGCCATTATTAATTGTCAACGTCGACAGCAGATTCAGTGAATTTAGGTGGTCATGATGATAGCAGACCATAGCAAGCTTCAGGAAATACTACACCAAAAATAAAGAATGTGATGTTTGGGTTGGAGGTAGGGAATGGCTGATGAAAGGAAGGTAAAATATTGCTTTGAATTCTAGCACTAGTTCCAGGCCACTAAGTGTGTTGCATATTTAAGCTGACAAATTAAGAAACAAGATTTTTATAACCCACCATTGTTCTACTTACGCTTTATAACCATCTGAAAGTAGTGGTAACCAAGGGTAAAAGAGGAAGCGGTAAAGTGACATTTTATTTTATTTGGTGATAAATACAAGAATAAGAGGAAACCTCATAATATATATGTCTTTGCAGAAACATGCTAAGGGACAGGATTTGCTTAAACGAGTGTGTGAGCACCTCAATCTTTTGGAAGAGGACTACTTCGGACTAGCCGTTTGGGATAATGCAACCTCTAAGGTGAGGAGACTGCTTGTCAAAAAATTTGTTTTAATCTTATATTGTTGTTAAAGATGTATTTATGCCTGCCTCTCCAAGACACAGTGCACTTAAGAGTTATTCTTGCCTCTTCTTATTTCTCAGATTTTCCCTCTAGAACAAACATCTTAAAGAAAAGATCATTGCTGGGGCACCTGGGTGGCTCAGTCGGTTAAGCGTCCAACTCTTGATTTCAGCTCAGGTCATGATCTTGTGGTTCATGGGTTTGAGCCCCACATTGGTCTCTGTGCTGACAGCATGGAACCTGCTTGGGATTCTCTCTCTCCCCCCTCTCTCTCTCTGCCCCTACCCTGCTTGCTCTCTCTCAAAAAGAAATGAACAAACTTAAAAAAAAATTAAAAAAAAAAAGATCATTGCTGGTGTGTTCTTTCATCATTGAGAGAAAGGATCTACTGTTCTCTATTTTTAATTTTTATTAATGTTTATTTATTTTTGAGAGAGAGACAGAGCACGAACAGGGGAGGGGCAGAGAGAGGGAGACAGATTCTGAAGCAGGCTCCAGGCTCTGAGCTGTCGGCGCAGAGCCCAACTTGGGGCTCCAAATGACAAACCACAAGATCGTGACATGAGCCAAAGTCAGATGCTTAACCAACTGAACCACCCAGGTGCCCCTGTACTATATTTTTAAAAAACAGGGGAGGTACAGAGCTATGATGTCCTGATTAGTAAGTAGATACCAATAACTTCATATATTATGCAGTTAGTATGTATTTAATAGGTTCGTAATAAATACTTACTGAATGGATGATCTACCAATATTATAATTATAGGATAATTATGACATATATTTATAATTTGAGAGTAGTTTTATAAAAGAGAATAAAGTCCCAATATTATCAAAATAGTCCTACAACGAATCTGACATTTTCTTCCAGACCAAATGAAACCAGTAGTTAACTTTTGGAAGAAGTAAAAGAAAGTGTGAGAACACAGAGAGGGGAGGAAAGTTAAAAGTCAGGTATTTACTTCAGAAAACTTGAATTATTTCCTAGCCCAATTTACTGAAAATTACAAATATTTAGCTTAAATTTAGTGATGAAAACTTTAGTACAGTTTAACAAGTCTTTGCAGGTGCTTTACAAGATGATGTGGATATGGCTGTGAATAAGATAGACATGGTCTCTTCCCTCTGGTGCTTGTGGTTTAGTGGATGAGTGTTACACAAAAGGAAAAACAAGATGTCATGAAAGGATATGGCCAGGGAAGTCTTCTCTGGGGAAGTGATGCCTGAGCCGAGAACTAAAGGCTGAAGCGGGCAAGTGAAGTGGGGAGAGAATGGCTTGTGTAAAGGCCTAGAATTGAGAGAGTGGCATTTGAGAAAGTAGGAGCCTGGCTAAACATAGGGAGTGAGGAATAGAGTAATAGGTGAATCTGGTGAGCTACACACCAGCCAGGCCATGGTGAGAGAGTTTTGTATACAATATGTTCAAAAAAATTTTTTTTAAATGTTTTATTTATTTTTAAGACAGAGAGAGACAGAGCATGAGTGGGGATGGGGCAGAGAGAGAGGGAGACACAGAATCTGAAGCAGGCTCCAGGCTCTGAGCTATGAGCACAGAGCCCAATGAGGGGCTTGAACTCACGAACTGTGAGATCATGACCTGAGCCGAAGTTGGATGCTTAACCAACTGTGCCACCCAGGTGCCCCTGTCTGTATACAATATATTTAAAGCCATTTCAAGGGCACCTGAGTGATTCAGTTGGTTGAGCATCCAACTCTTGGTTTCAGCTCGGGTCATGATCCCAGTTCCATGGGATCAAGCCCTGCCTCAGGCTCTGTGCTGAGTGTGGAACCTGCTTAGGATTCTCTCTTTCTCCTTCTGCCCTGCTCGTTCATTCTTTCTCTAAAACTAAAAAAACAAACAAAAAACAAAACAAAACCAAGAAAAAAACATTTTAGTTGATTCTTTATCCAAGATAATTTATATTTATTAAGAAAAGTTGAGGTGTGGCTGGGTGGCTTGGTCGGTTACGCGTCCAACTTTAGCTCAGGTCATGATCTTGTGGTTCACAGGTTCAAGCCCTGTGTCAGGCTCTGTGCTGACAGCTCGGAGCCTGGAGCCTGCTTCAGATTCTGTGCCTCCCTCTCTCTTCTTCTCCCCCACTCACGTTCTGTCTGTCTGTCTCTCTCTTTCTCAAAAATAAATAAACATTAAATTTTATAAGAAAAAAAGAAAAGTTGAGGGGCAGCAGCCTTTAACAGCTGCAGACTCTATAGTTAGATTATTTTGAGCTAGATAATGCAGACTAGAAGACATGGAATTGCCCTTTGCCTAAATAAAATCTATTTGTTGAATGTACTAGTAGTTAATTAGTAGATTGCAACAGTTTGTCTTTCTATGTGAGTGACTGTTTATTCAAACAGAAGAACTATGTCTGCCAGCACTAGGTTAATATTATTCTTTAAGGACTTAATCTTTGCCCTTAAAGGCTCAAACCAACTTGTACTGAAACCTCTAAGTTCGATTGATATGGGAAGATTGAAGGTAATTAAAAAAACAATACCCCAAAACTACAGTGAAAAACATTCAGCAGCTGTGGGCTAGAAAATTCTTCCATGAATCAAGGAAAATACTCAGAAAAGTATTCTATGTTATACAAGCTCAGTGAGGTAAAGTTCAATGTTTTTACATTGTGGGTACAAAAAGAAAGAAACCCAAGATTCATCTGAGAATAATTGAGAGTGCTTGAATTTGGCATGTAAATAAAGTCACTGAGTACTTACTTGTTTAATATAACTGAAAATATTTTTTCTATGAACCATGCATAATTAAATTTTGAGAAGCTAGCTTATCTAAAGACATTCAGCAGAGGAAATTCTTTTCCACTTGCAGTTGAGTTTTTAGGGCCCACATTGGTACAAAAACTTTCAGTTGCAGTGAAAACTTTTCACCATTGTTGGTCCCATCCATATTTGTCCTGTCAGCAAGTTTTGTTTTCCTTATACTTTTCAAAATCTTAATAAGCAAATATTATATTGCTTTATTTATATTATTTATATTTGTGTGTGTGTGTGTGTGTGTGTGTGTAAAGTGATTTTAAAAATGGCTAATATAGGGGTACCTGGGTGGCTCTGTCAGTTGAGCATCTGACTCTTGATTTCGGCTCAGGTCATGATCTCATGATTCATAGGATCAAGCCCCATGTCAGGCTCTGCACTAGTAATGCAGAGCCTGCTTGGGATTCTCTCTCTCCTTCTCTCTCTGCCCCTCCCATGCTCTTGTTCTCTCATAAATAAACATTTTTTAAAAAAGTGGCTAATATAAAAGCTGAATAGCAAAGTATAAACCTGGCTGTGTAAAAAAAGGACATTGTTATCCCTTTTAGATAAAATATTTCTAGAAGAGAAAGGCTTTTGTCTCAGAATCATAATCTAGTTTCAACTTCCCTGATAGTTTATAAGAGCCGCTTAGGAGGAAGTCAGTGGGTAAGTGAATCCTGGGAAACGTAGGGCTTATCATATTCAGAGCATTTGACAGGTCTATAGCAGGGTCCAGGCTCTTACAGGATATCCAACAGGAACGTGGTCAGAGGCAATGAACTTTTCTATATTTTCTGCTTCTAAATTCATTGTGGTCAAACTTCAGCTCTCAGAAATGGGTCAAAGCAGAGGGTTTTTTTGGGTTAAAATGCGAGTCTTTAGGCTGATCCAGGAAGTAGGGCATAGGAGGGAAAGCAGGAACTTGCCAAGCAAATCTTGTACAAAAATAAATTTGGGGAAGACTTACCTTAGCACTGTCAGGTGAAAGGGCCAGTACAGTAGCAAGAGCCACCTGGGTAATGACCATCCTTCTTCAATATACTATCTCTTGAGTCACACTTCTTTAGTGTGGATGAGTTGCTCTGTCTGTCTTAATACATAGTTGTCCCTGGTATTACCATCACCATCATCCTGGGGATGTTTTTTGAAATTTATTTTTATTTTGAGAGAGAGAGAGGGAGGGAGAGAGAGAGAGAGAGAGAGAGAGAGAGAGAGAGTGAGTGAGAGAGTGAGTGGGGGAGAGGAGAGAGCGAAAATCCCAGGCAGGCTCCACACTCAGCATGGAGCCCAACATGGGACTCCATCCCACAACCCTGGGATCATGACCTGAGCTGAAATCAAGGGTCGGATGCTCAACTGACTAAGCCACACAGGTGCCCCCATCCTGGGGATTTGATTTGCCTTTCTCCTGTAATGTTTCTCCTATTTCCTTTGTCTCAGCTTTTTCTTGTGTTTTGACAGAGTGCTTCTTCTGAGAAAGAAGGAGCACATGAGACATAATCTTGTTGAGACATTATATGTCTGAAAAAGGTCTACTCTACCTTCACATTTCGTTGTTAGTTTGGTTGGGTATATAATTTTATACTTGAACCATCATAATTTTGAAGGCATTGCTCCATTGTCTTCTAGCTTCCAGTGTTGCTATTAAGAAGGCCAAAGCCATTCTGATTCTTGATCTTCTGTATGACTTTCCCTTTGTACAATTAAGCTAGTAGAATCTTATTTTCTTCCCCTTCCTTTCCTTTCCTTTCCTTTCCTTTCCTTTCCTTTCCTCCTCTCTCCCTCCTTCCCTTCCCCTTCCCCTTTCCCTTCCCCTTCCACCTCCCCTCCCCTCCCCTCTCCTCTCCTTTCCTTCCCTTTCCTTCCCTTTCTTCCTCTCTCCATCTCTCCCTCCTTCCCTCCCTCTCTCTCTCTATCTATCTATCTTGTGGTATGCATTCCATAAATGTTTAAGAGTGAGACGTATTATTAAGTTTTAGAGAACAGATTTGTCACTTAATACTTGTGAGATAGGTAAGTTACTTCTTTTTTTCTCATTGGTAAAATGGGAATGATAATGAAATAATTTACATAAAAACATGTGGAATGGTACATGGCATGTAGAGAGCAGTCAATAAAAAGTAGGTATTATCATTATGATTTTGATAGTATTATTTTAAAATAAAATTACCAACTAAACAATGTTTTTGCTTTAAAAAATTAGATTTGTATGTCATAATCTAGAGGTGTATTCTGGAGCATTGTTCAAGCTCAGTAATCTACCTGATCTTTCTTGGGTTAAATAATCTACCTGGAGAACAGCATACTCTTTACTTAATTGCTATATCTAGCCATATTATTTGATTTCATTTTATTTTTGCATTTAAAATTTTTTTATAGATACAGTCAAATGGCCAAAATGGAGGTACCGATTTAATTTACAACAATAGGGAGAGACCCTGTTTCCCCACACTCTCACCAACCCACGATGCTAGGAGATTTTTTACTTTTGCAATCTGAATAGAAGGGAAAACCAAATCCAGGGCTTGCTTTCGAACCACAGCTCCAAGTCCATGGTTTTGGCTCACACCTTCCCCTGCCCAAAACAGGTGAGGAAAGGGTTCCTCCGCCTTGTAAGTTTGAGCCCAGTGTGGAGCCAGTCTCCTTGCCAGCTATCTGGAAGAGAAAAGTCCATACAGACCAGCTTAGAAATGCCACCTCTTTATTGACCAGGTTGGTGGCAGAGGGTACCGCGAGCCAAGGGGAAAGAGCTCACTCTCACTCCACCTGGCTCTCAGTCTGGTGTTGGCTGCTTTGGAGACAGAGCAGGAAGTGTCTTTGGCCAAAGGCCTGCTCACAGCTGGAGTAGTGATGCCTGGGCCATGGGCTTGCTGCCTAGTGCCGTGGGGGGACGAGGTGGGGGGGGGGGTACGTGACACAAGCTTTGAGTGGCCAGTTTGGAGGGCAATGAAAAAGTCCATAGGGCACTGACAACGAGGATAGGGTTGGCCATCGGTGGCATGGTGTGTGTGGCGGAGGTGCAAGTTTGGAGGGGTAGCAGAAGGACTTGGAGCCCAGAAGTGGGCTGCCAGCTTGGAGCTATGGCCAAAGGCCTTTGGGCAGTGTAGGCACAGGTATGGGCAGGCACTCGCTGTGCGTGAGGTGGTGGGCTGCCAGGTTGAAGGTAAGAGAGGGCCTTGGGGCAATTGGGGCACGGATGGGGGTGGGCTGTGCTGTGTGCCAGCCGGTATGGGGCCAGCTTGGACTGGTAAGAGAAAGCCTTGTCATAGTCGCAGCAGCAGTGTGGGTGCTGGGGTGGGGCTGCCAGAGGGGCCTGGAAGGTGCCCCTGCGGAAGTGGCAGGCCCTGGAACCAACTGGCTGGACTTCTGCGGTGAGCCCTGGTGGGGAGCTCCTCCCTTGGTTCCTGGTTCCTTGCCAGTGGGAAGGGACTCAGGGTCCCCGGGCTGACTCCTCATCTTTGTGTCTCATTCCAGCATCTTGTTGGCCCAGGAACCCAGAGGGAGGTAGGCGACACTGGTGATTATTAGGCTGATGGGGACAGAGCTATAGGGCCTGGAACTTGGTTTAGTTTTTGTCCACTGGTGCTACGTAACTGCTTCCTTCTTGTTGAGGAATTTCATCCCTTGCGTGGAGGGGACAGGGGAGACCTGCAGAAGGCCCCTCTGGTAGTGGCTGCTGCAGCTGCTGAGCTGCCCTCGGACACGGTGGAGCGGCACTGCCTGGCACGCTATTCAGTTTCATTTTAGTTACCATTACCTATGTGTATCTACTGTCAGTAAGCCGGATTTCCAGATACTGTCTTTAGAAATATATAGAGATTCATGAAATGATTACATCTGTAAAACCATTAATGTTTGTTAGTCATTTATCCACAGTTTCTGTCATTCTGAAAACACAAAGGATACCAGAGCTGTGGAAGCTCCTGGGGTTCAGTCCCCTCCCTTTAGAGATGAGAAAACTGAAGCATATGAAGGCAGAATGGTTTCCTCCCAGCTGTACAGCCTGTTTACTCCTGAAATTCCTTGCCTCCTGCTCCGTCCTAAATGATTTTCTTCTTCAAAAACTTTTAATTCCTCTGTCTTTGATTTTTACGTTTTGTCTTTGTTTCTCTGCTTTTGTTTCCCATCTACAGAATTAGTTCTTGTTAAATTATAAAAATTCAACCGAGTAAATTTTAAAGATCTAATAATTGGCTTTAATAATCACTTCATGAATTGAGCAGTATCCCACCTAGGAGTGGAGGGGAGCCCTAAAGGGCTACATGAAAGGAAAGGTTTTTTAAGGTAGAGAGGGAATGGAAAAAAGGAAATTATTAGCAAAGAATCTACTGCTTTAGGCAAAGTCACCCTCCTAAGGGAAACAGAAGGGGTCTGTTAGTAAATTTCCTAGTGCTGACCAGGAAATTCCCATATTGACTAGTTAACATTTCTGCAGTATTAAGTCTTGGTTTACTGACTTGGGGCCTTAACCTAAGTGACTCCATTTTGGGCCCATGGTTTTCTTTTTAACGGTTCTCGAATTGTGGGAAGAAATGTGAACCATAATACAAACGGAGATGAATATCCTCTTTCCATTCCCAGCCTGTTGTCTTCTTTTTTGTGTGTAAAGATTTGTCCGTTGTATATTAACTTCTCTCCTAAAGAGCTTCTGGATCTTTGTGTTTTGTTTGTAGACAGTTGGATACCTTTAGCAGGGAGGAAAGTTAATTGAATTGACTTTTCCTCATGTGGAATGGCTTGCTTGCTCTCTTTCTCTACTAACTGCATAATAACAGACCTATTGCCAGATTGAGTCTGGCTAGAGAAGAGGAAAAGCAGTCAGAAGCAAACTTCTATAGCCCTATGAGAGATTTATTACCACTATGAATCAAAATTACAGGAGTTAAGCAGTTGTTTCCTACATTTTATTCCTGCTTAGTTGTTTATGAATGAATCAAGGATTTTTTTTTCCCTTGGAGAAATATCATCCACATTAATTCCTACCCCCTACTCCAAATTCCTTCTCTAAGCAAAAATCGTGAGCTCTTTTGGTAAATAATGAGAATTTTATTTATTTATTTTTAATTAAAAAATATTTTTTAATGTTTATTTTTGACAGAGAGGGAGAGAGAGAGAGAGAGAGAGAGAGAGATAGAGAGAGATAGAGCATGAGTGGGGGAGGGGCAGAGAGAGAGGGAGACACAGAATCCGAAGCAGGCTCCAGGCTCTGAGCTGTCAGCACAGAGCCCGACGCAGGGCTCGAACTCACAGACTGCGAGATCATGACCTGAGCCGAAGTCGGATGCTTAACCGACTGAGCCACCCAGGGGCCCCAATAATGAGAATTTTAAATGAGGAGTTCATTCAATTCAATAGTATATGGTCTTTCTCCTTCCATTTTCTGTGTGGATGAATTTTCTTACTTTAGGAGTCAGATTTTCAACTCTGAATAATCAGTTACAGCCAAGAGGGTCTTTCTTTCACCTTGCAAAGGCGAATAGTAAATACCACTGGAGTGAATATTAAATCAATAGTGTGAGGCATTTCATTTATAGTCATTTGAAAGGATGGATTGTTTTCCATTGATTATTGGCTAGCTTTGAAGGCAAGTACCAGTAATGATTATATCTTTATTGTCTAGTAAATAAGAAAGACTAAAATGAATTTTGTAAACATACTTGTAGAGTAGGGAGGCTGTATTCAGGATCTTGGCTTTTGCTAGGAAGATTTGATTTGACATCTCTAGTGGATTTAAATGTGGCTTTTTTAACATGTGAAGAGTCAGATTTAGAATTACTATGTTAGAGAGTTTCTATAAACTTATTGGAGCAGTGATTTGAAGTAAACATACTAACAGTAGCATAAACAATCGTTATTCCTCAGATTAAGGAAGACAGATTGTGGAGTGTATAGATAAATCTTTTACCTCAAGAGACAAGGATTTGTATAGATCACTTACATGTATGTGTGGGGTTTTAGGACCTCCAGATAAGGGTAGATCATGACCAACTCAGGGCATGTTCTTTCTTAAAACTTTATGACCTAAGGTTATAATTGCTGCAAAAGATATGAAAAGTTCCTATTCATTTTACTTCATTAAATCCCATTGCCTTAGTTGAAACCTTATCACCTCTATCCTGACTTATTTTGGTAGCATTTTTCATTCATTTATTCATCAAACATTTATCGAGTAGACAACATTTGTGTTGTGCCGGGCAGAGCTATAAAACACATAGGTAGTCTCGTTGCTCAGGGAGCTCCCAGACTGATGGGGGGGGGGGGGGCAGTAGTAAGATGGGCACCCACATAGAAAGGGTTTCCTGCAGGAAGTAACATAAGATCTGACTTATAAGAGATGGTCAGGAATCTTCTAGATGAAGAAATTGGGATAGAGAATTCAAAGTGAAAGGGACAACACGTGAGAAGGTGTTTTGAAGTAGGAGAGCACAAGCGAGACCTGTAATTCTTCAGTTGAATGAATGAAGATCTATATCAGGCTACTGCTGTTGTTCATCTCTGCTGTTTTGAAACTTTTTTTTTTAAGCACAAGAAGGAATGTGATTCTTTTTGAATCACAAACTTAAATTCTGTTTGAAATGTTAATTTATTTAACTCACACAATATGATTGGCAAAATGGACCCGTAAAAGGGAATTCTTTAAAAAAATTTTTTTTAGTGCTCGCTTCGGCAGCACATATACTAAAATTGGAACGATACAGAGAAGATTAGCATGGCCCCTGCGCAAGGATGACACGCAAATTCGTGAAGTGTTCCATATTTTTAAACCCATGGGGGAGGGGAAGGGAAAAAAAAAAAGGTGGTTACAGTGGGAGAGAGCCAAAGCATAAGAGACTCTTAAAAACTGAGAACAAACTGAGGGTTGATGGGGGGTGGGAGGGAGGGGAGGGTGGGTGATGGGTATTGAGGAAGGCACCTTTTGGGATGAGCACTGGGTGTTGTATGGAAACCAATTTGACAATAAACTTCATATATTGAAAAAAAATTTTTTTTAAATATTTTATTTATTTTTAAGACAGAGAGAGACAGAGCATGAGTGGGGATGGGGCAGAGAGAGAGGGAGACACAGAATCCCAAGTAGGCTCCAGGCTCTGAGCTGTCAGCACAGAACCCGATGCGGGGCTTGAACCCACGGACCGTGAGATCATGAGCTGAGCTGAAGTCGGACGCTTAACCGACTGAGCCACCCAGGCGCCCCAAAAGGGAATTCTTAAAAAAAAAAAATAAAGGGAACCCTTGTAACTGAAAGTATTCAAGTAGAAACCAGAAGATCATCAGAAGTGCTGTTTGAGAGGGCATCTTAAGATCCCTAATAAGATACAGTTCTTTTGTCCTTTCAACATTTTGTTTTATCAGTTAATTTCTGTCTCTTTTCGCTAGTTATAATCCTTTTGCCTGTCCTGCACAACCATGCTCTTGAGAAATTAGTTTACGTATAACTATCTCTAGTTCCTCACTGCCTATTAGTCTAACGTAATACAGGGAGGTGCATAAATCACGCATGCATATCTCAAAGAATTTTTACAAAGGGAACACATTTGGATAAACACCCCTAGATTACCAGACTCCAGAATCCCTTTTCGTCTCCCTCTAAGTCACTACCTCCATCCCCTAACAATCATTACCCCTACCTTACCCCCCATTAAAAGTAACAGGTGTCTTCCTAACATCTATCACCATGAGTTAGTTTTGCCTGTTTTTAAACTGTGTTGCATAAATGAAATCATACATGTGTTCTCTTAGGTCTGATTTCTTTTATTTTGTTCGGTATTGTGTTTTTGAGATTCATCCATGTTGTGAGTAGCAGTAGCTCATTCATTCTCATTTCTGTATAAAAGTTCATCGTTTGTACCACACTTTGTATTCTACTGTTGATGGATGTTTGGCTTGTATATAGTTTGAGCTTTCAAGAATACTGCTGCTAGGAGCATTCTTGTACATGTGTGTTATAGTACACATCTTGTCACATACATTTCTGTTGGGTGTATTCCTAAAGTGGAATTGCTGGGTTATAAAGAACGCATATGGTCAGCTTTAGTGGATAGTATCAGACAGTTTTCCAAAGTGGTGTTACCAGTTGACACTGTACGAGCACTGAATGAGTTTCAGCTGTGCCACATCCTCACCTGCACTTAGTATGAGGTACTGCATTTGGATTTCTACTCTTATCACTCAGCTGAAACTACTCTTGCCAAGATAAATCTGAGTTTTTCATCCTTATGTTTCCTGTCCATTTTGTAGCATGGATGATCTTGTCCGCCCATCCTTGAAGCTTTCTATTCCTTTAGATTCTATGATACCAGTCTCTCCTGTTTTCCTCCTGCCACTTTGCTCACCCCTTCTCAGTTTATTTCTCAGCTCTTTGCCCTTTCTCCATCCCTTAAATGCAAGTGTTCCCCAAAGGTCTGTCCTTAGTGTCTTTCTTTTCACTCCTCTGTGATTTTTGTCTTCTTTCATGGTTTTATCTATCACCTATATGGGAAAAGTGCCCAGATTTATATTTCTGGCCCAAATCTCTCTGCTGAATATCAGGACCTGTTTATCTAGCTGTCTATTGAAATATTTCATGTGGATTTCCAAAGATGCCTCAAAAATATATCTACAAAATATACCACAATTTATTTATTCCACTGTTGATGGACATTTGAGTTGTTTCCAGTTTTTTTTGCTATTTTTTTCTTCTTCTTCAAGAAAATCGATTTCTTTTTTATATCCTACATTTCTTATTTCAGTGAATAATACTACTCCTCCCAGTTCCCTAAGGTGGCAACTTGGGAATTATCCTTTAACTTTATAACTTACCAACTCAAATCATTCCTCCCTGTACCCCACCTTCCCATACATTCAAGCTCCTAAACATCTTTTTTCTCTGACCCATAGTCATCCTATCAAACCCTTTTGATTGTCAATATCAGCACACTTTATTGAGTGCTGGTTATGTGCTTTTTAAATACATCAAATAATTTAATCCATAATAACTCTGTCAGGAGGGTAGTTTTATCCCAATTTTGTGTATGAGAAAATTGAGATTTAGATGATCTTAGATAAGGTTACATAGCTAGTAAATAAATGATAGGTTGCGACAGGATTAGAACTCAAGACTGTCTGACTTCAAAGCCAGTACCCATGATCATTATTCTCTTCTGTACCATAATTATCATTCTCAGAAACCACCTCTTATTTGGTCTCCCTGTCTACAGTCATGCTTCCTCTAATTTATGTCTCTCCTTTACTTTAAATCCTTCAATGGCTCCCCTTTGCCTGGCACTTGATAAAGTCCAAGTTTCTTACTGTGGAATACTGCGTCCCCCATGATCTGACCCTTAACCATTCTCTTGCATTGTGTATCTCCCCTCCTCACCTCTGTGTTCTAGCTATGCTCGACTGCATGTAGCAACTCAAATGTATCCTGTTCTCTTATACCCTGTGCCTTTTTATTTACTTCATCTTCTATTTTGCCTGGCTAATTCTTGTTTGTCCCTTAAGATACAGTTTAGTACTCCCAAATACTCCTTTGAGAAATGTTTCCTGCCTCTTACCCCCAGTTCATCTTGGTGCACCTCCTCTGTGCTCTTAGAACACTCTATGCTCTCTCATAGCACTCTCACACATTTCTGTCATAGTCATTTTCACACCTAGAACAAACAAATCAATTGTTTGCTATTCACCTCTTCTGTTAGACTAGCTCTGTGAGGACAAGTGTTATTTTTAAATCCTTTTTTTGAAACTACAGTGGCTAGCACATGGGGGCATTCCTCAGGTATTTGTTGGCTAAATAAAATGCTGTGAATGGAATCATTTAAATTGAACATAAAAGTGCCAATTCTTATATACATTGATTTTTATTATTTTGTACACATTGTTTTTGATTTTGATTTGGACGTCTAGATACTGAAGCGATGATTTATTCTATAAGGTCATTTACTTGGAGTCATATGTGATTGACACAAATCTGGGTTTGCCCTCTTTATGTCAAATTGGTGGGAATTCTAGCTCCAGAGTTCTAGAATGACTGTACAGTCTCTGTAAGAAACTTGGCATCTTCAGGTTACCTTGGGAGATTTCTCTGAAAAATAGTGCAAAATATAGAGTTGCCTCATAACGGTGGGAGATGTTCATTCCAAAGTAGTAAAAAGTAGTCTTTGTTAAGAGTTCTGGATTGCATGGTATAAATGATGATTCTTGGGGCACCTGGATAGCTCAGGTGGTTAAGCATCTGGCTTTTAACTTTGGCTCAGGTCATGATCTCATGGTTTGTGAGATCAAGCGCTGCATAGGGCTCTCTCCAAGTAGTGAGTAGCCTACTTGGGATTTTCTTTCTCCCTCACTCTCCGTTCCTTCTCTGTAATTGCTCCCCCTTTCTCTCTCTCTCAAAATAAATAAATAAACATTTTAAAAAATGATTCTCTGGGGGTACCTGGGTGGCTCAGTTGGTTGGGAGTCCAACTTCGGCTCAGGTCATGATCTCACGGTTTGTGAGTTCGAGCCCCGCATCGGGCTCTGTGCTGACAGCTCAGAGCCTGGAGCCTGTTTCAGATTCTATGTTTCCCTCTCTCTCTGCCCCTCCCCTGCTTGTGCTCTGTTTCTCTCTGTCTCTCAAAAAGAAATAAATGTAAAAAAAAAATTAAAAAATGATTCTCAGAGGTTCCACAAAACTTCCTAAATGGTGCTTTTACAGTTTTCCTTTGCTTTTGGACCTACAACAACTTTGAAGTTCTTTAATCATAATGAGAGATGAGGGTTACTGCTTTTCTGACAGGGCTTAAACAAGTATGTATCTAGTTTTTATTCTAAGGAACAGTTTTATATTAAGTGGTATTTAAAATTTTTTTTTCATGTTTATTTTTGAGAGAGAGAGAGAGAGCGTTTGCAGAGGAGGGGCAGAGAGAGACAGAGACACAGAATCCAAAGTAGGGTCTAGGCTCTGTGCTGCCAGCACAGAGCCCAATGTGGGGCTCAAACTCACGAGCCATGAGATCTGACCTGGGCCGAAGTCGGACGCTCAACTGACTGAGCCACCCAGGTGCCCGTTAAGTGGTATATTTTTAACACATATTTCTTAATTTTCTATGTTAATTGTGGGAGAAGGGGAAAGAAAAGGAAATTAATCCTCACTCTTGTGCTTATTGTCTGTTGTGATAACTATCTTTATTTAACAGTTAAAGTAGTATATAATCAAATATAAGACTGGTTTTCAAGTTCATTTCTTGGGTAGGGCCATTTCTTGTGCCTTTTGTCTTTGTGGATAGAGGGTGAGGAGGGGACACTTTTACTCTTCTTTTCTAAATATCACTGAAATTCAGTTTTAAGTCTTTTGGAGGAGAGAATGGGGAGGGATTGGGAGGAGTCATTTGAGGGGCTCCTGGGTACTAATAATGTTGAGCTTATGTGTTCACTTTGAGAATTTATTGATTTATACACTTATGTTTTAGGTACTTTTTTGTATGTTTCATATCAATAAAAATATTTTAAACAATTTAATTTAGAAGTTTCTCTTTAAACATTTCCAAGGAGCCTATGGAAGATGGTAATGGTGAGGCTCTTTCCAAGTGCCATTATTTTGCATGGTCCACCACAAGTGGAAGAACCTTGCCCAAATGGTGTATAGACCATAAGTGGACTTGGAGAACAGTAAAAGGAGAGATTAGTGTGGGCAAGAGTAGTCAGAGAAAACAACATAACCATTTATCCAGTAAATATTAACTGAGCATGAACCATGTACCAGAAGCTGTGCTGACATAGAAACCTTAAATGAGATGGGCGCCTGGGGTGGGTCAGTTGGTTAAGCATCTGAGTTCGGCTCAGGTCATGATCTCAGCTTATGAGTTCAAGCCCCAAATCAGGCTCTGTGCTGACAGCTCAGAACCTGGAGCCTGCTTCAGATTGTATGTTTCCCTCTCTCCCTACCCTTCCCCAGCTCATGCTCTGTCTCTGTCTCTCTCTCTCAAAAATAAACATTAAAAAATTTTTTTTTAAAAGAAAACTTAAATGAGATTGGAGGTCAGAACTGGAGGGAAAAATAAGATGTGGGTGATGTTAACTAGTCTTGGTTATAGATCCCTACTACTTTTTATAGAATGATAAAATAACAAGTGCTCATTTAGCATTTCTTGTTTACTTAAGGCTTTATATACATGAACTCATTTAATCTTCATCATATGTCTCTGAGATAGGCTCTACTTCTAGTATCTCATCTAAATTTCCTCTAGTAGGTGAGGAAACTGAGATGAATAGATGCCTCAAATTACTCAGCTAGCTAATAGTGGAGCTAGGATTCAGGCCTAACTGTCTGGCTCCCTATTTCTCTGCTCAGATATACTATCCTGTGTGAAGTTAATATCAGACATGTAGGTTGACCTGGAGACTCTGTTCGATGACAGTCAGTAACCCTGCTCTGGTACTCTGTGGTTTATGTGGTTTTGGAGCTCTTTGTGAATGACTTTTCTTCTTTTTACAGACATGGCTGGATTCTGCCAAAGAAATAAAAAAGCAGGTTCGTGGTAAGTGAATATAGCCCTTTTTATAGTTCTTTCTTTCTTTTAGTAGGTCAGAGGATTTTCAACCATTTTCTGGCTCTGAGTCACTTTAGAATCCTGACTATGGCAGATGGCTCTGGAATTGAGATAAAGCCTTCCCCTGGAAGGAGGAGATTCCATAATAGAAAGATACAGCAGAGGTGGACACTATTGAGATGTAGGTCAGATCTTGATTTTTTTTTTTTACAACTAGGCACAGTTGGGCAAGATTGGAACAGTTGAGAAAAACAAGTTAGAAAAGAACCAAGATAAGGAAAGAAAAAGGATATGGGAGTCCATTCTCAAAGGAGTTTGCTACCTTGTCCTGTTCCTTTTAAATTGTTCTGGACTGTTGCATTCTAACCTTTTTCATGTTTTCCTCTCTGTAGTTCTTTTTGTCTGTTTTCAACAATCTTCTTCCAAACAGTTCTTCTGTTAGTAGAAGAACAAGAATTCCTTGCCAGTGGCCTTCAGACATTGTGGCTTTCTCTTAGCTCCAAGCCCACTAGTATATATTACTGTTGCACCCTCTGCTCAGATGCTGTCCTGAGATAAATATGTCTAGGTCGAAGAAAGCATAGATTAGTAGTTTGTAGCTCCAGGCCCAATGGGCTAACGGGTAGAGACTTTTTTCTTACTGTTTATGACTTAAATGTACTTTTAGTTTACTTTATTTTTTTTAATGTTTTTAATGTTTATTTTTGAGACAGAGAGAGACAGAGTGCGAGCGGAGGGAGGGGCAGAAAGAGAGGGAGACACAGAATCTGAAGCAGGCTCCAGGCTCTGAGCTGTCAGCCCAGAGCCTTACGTGGGGCTCTAACTCATGAACTGAGAGATCATGACCTGAGGTGAAGTCAAATGCCTAACCGACTGAGCCACCTGGGCGCCCCTAGTTTACTTTATTTTTAAGGAAACTTCTAGAAACTGCAGAGGTTTAGTAAGTTAGTAAGTTTTAACTCTGTCACCTGAAAACAAATTTTTTCATTTGTTTCTTAAAAGAAAAACTTTGCTATGGTGATATGTTTTCCTTTAGACCCTACTTATAATCTATATTTCTCAAGATAGAAAAACAAAATACGTCTTTGGACTGGCAACTCTCCCTATTTGTTCCTTGACTATAAAATGTTTTTTTTTTTAATTTTTTTTAACGTTTATTTATTTTTGAGACAGAGAGAGACAGAGCATGAACGGGGGAGGGTCAGAGAGAGGGAGACACAGAATCCGAAACAGGCTCCAGGCTCCGAGCTGTCAGCACAGAGCCCGACGCGGGGCTTGAACTCACGGACTGTGAGATCATGACCTGAGCCGAAGTCGGCCGTTCAACTGACTGAGCCACCCAGGCGCCCCGACTATAAAATGTTTTAAATGCAAGTCAGAGCAAAAAATTTTCAGAATATTTGAGATATGATGAGAAAAACATAACTCCAAGTCCCTTTCAGTGAAAATTCTTAAATTTTTTTTTTTAATTTTAGAAAGAGAGTGTGTGAGAGAGAGGGGGGGAGTGAGAGAGGGGGAGAGGATCTTAAGCAGGTTCCACGTTCAGTGAGGAGCCACACGCCAGGGTTGATTCCACAACTCTTGGATTATAACCTGAGCCAAAATCAAGAGTTGGATGCTCAACCGACTGAGCCACCCAGGCACCCCTCAATGAAAATTCTTTTAATATGCAGTATTACTCAGGAACAAATGATTACATAAGAAGAGTAGTTAGGAAGAAAAGTTAAAACAGAATTTATGATGAGTAGAGAAGAATATCTAGTTGATTATCTTCCTGGCTATTGAAAAAAAATCTCTTGCTAAGAAAAAGAACCCGTGTTTGTCATTAAAACACACACACACACACACACACACACACACACACACACACGTACACACACAGACAACAGGGCACCTGGGTGGCTCAGTCGGTTAAGCATCCAACTTTGGCTCAGGTCATGATCTCACAGTTCAGGAGTTCGAGCCCTGAGTCAGGCTCTGTGCTGACAAAGAGGAGCCTGCTGTGGGTCCTCCATCTCCCTCTCTACCTTCCCTTCCCCCACTTGCACTCCCTCTCTCTCCTTCTCTCTTTCTCTCAAAAGTAAATAAACTTAAAAAAAACCCTGCAACATAACAAAAATCCTTCCTTTAACATTGGAAAGAAAAACCCTGTTTATAATAGAAACTTAAATAGGGAATCAAAAGGTAAATATTTTATTAAGCCAAAGAGAAGGTTGGCATTTATCTATCGCAAAGATTTTTTTTTTATTTTTGAATATTTTGCATCACACAGGTAATATGTACTCATTGTGAAAAATTAAAACATTATGGAAATACATCATGGAGAAAGTAAAAGGCCCCTGAATTCTATCCTCCAGATGCAATCACTGTTAAGTTGGTATAAGCTACAAGATTTTTTCTAGGCATATGTAAGTTTTTGCCTTTCAAAAATACAGTTATGCTATACAGTATTCTTGTCCCCCGTGTCCACAGGAGATGCGTTCTAGGTCCCCCGGTGGATGGCTGAAATTGCAGATAGTACCAAACCCTATATATAATGTGTTTTTTCCTAAACATATGTGTCTATGATAAAGTTTAATTTATAAATTAGGCACAGTAAAAGATTAACAATAGGTAATAATAGAATAATTATGATAATATACTATAAAAAAAGTTATGTGAATGTGATCTCTTTCAAATAATCTTATTATCCTATACTCATCCTTTTTATGATAATGTAACATGATAAAATGCCTATGTGATAAGATGAAGCGAGGTGAATGATTTAGGCACTGTGACCTAGTCATAGGCTACTGTTGATCTTGTTACCACACATTAGGAGATCATCTGCTTCCAGGTTGTGGCTGTTCATGGAAAGGTGAAACCACAGATAAGGGGGGACTACTATACATTGTTATGTATTATGTATTGCATTATATTATGTATGCATTATGTATTAGGCTATATATAGTTTTAAAATTTGTTTAAATAGGTGGTAGAAATATGTGGAGTAAAATGAAAAGATATAAATGAATCTAATGCAAAGTAAATTGCCCTTCTACCCCTGTGCTTTAACTCTTTGTGTTCTTTGCAGAGATGTACATACAAATATTTTAATGTAAATAGATGCATATTTATATTAAGTTTTAATATAAGTATATTTATAAAAATATTTAATATAATTTTTATTTAATACATATGTGTTTTAAATAAATGTTATATTTAATATGCATATGTTACATAAATAGGTATTTGGTAGGTATGTTTCATATGTATTTAATATAAATATGCAACCAATATTTTTTATTTAACATAATTTGGAGTATTCTTTTAAAAATTTATTTTTTATTTTTATTCGAGAGAGAGAGCCTCCCTTTGGGGGAGAGGGGCAGAGTGAGAGAAAGAGAGAGAGAATCCTAAGCAGGTGCTACATTCAGCACAAAACCCAACATGGGGCTTGATCCCATGACCCTGGGATCATCACCTGAGTTGAAATCAAGAGTTGGATGCCTAACCAACTGAGCCACCCAAGTGCCCCATAATTTGGAATATTCTTCATATCAACATATATAAATTCACTTTGTTTAACATTTTTCTTTTTTAAATTTAAATTTGTTATTTTTTTTATAAATTCTTTCTCTCTCTCTCCTTTTTTTTTTTTTTTTTTTTTTTTTTTTTAAAGTAAGCCCTATGCCCAATGTGGGGCTTGAACTCACAACCGTGAGATCAAGAGTCATATGTTCTACTGACTGATCCAGCCAGGCACCCTGTTTAGAAATTTTTTAATGATTATGTATTTGTAGCACCATACACACACACACACACACACACACATACACACACGTGTGTGTGTATGTGTGTGTGTATACAGGCAGTCCTGTTGATGGACATTTTGGTTTACTCTCAGTAGCTTGCTATTACAAGCAAGGTTGTAGTGAACGTTTTATATATATATATATATATATATATATATATATATATATATACACACACACACACACACACACACACACACACACACACACATACTTACATGTTTCTGTAGATAAGTTCCTAGAAGTAGAATAAAAATATGAATATCTAAAATTGAAATAGATACTCACCAGCAATATTTTTTCCATATTAAAAAGATATAGAAAAGAATGGAGGTTAACATAAGAAATATCCATGTACACATCACCCAGAATTAACATTTGTTAACATTTTAAATTTATAATAGAACAGAATAGTGCATGTAAGTTTTATCTTTTTTGTTTTCCTCTTAGTCCTATCCCCTTCTCTCCCTATCCATAGAAAACTATTTTCATAAGTTTGGGGTGTTTTAATCCATGTTTTTATATTTTATCTTATATATCCCATATCTATATAGTATGGATAATATTGCTTTGTCTGTGTTTGTTGTTTTTTTTTTTAATTTCCCTCAGACAAACATGATCCATTTGAAACTTTTTCTGAGGTTTGTCGGTATCTCTCTTTCTCCTCCCAGCTTAATTCCCTTGGTTCTGAATAAGAGAGATTCCCCCGACTGAGTGTGGCTATCCACCTCCACCCCTTTCTGAAATAGTGCACAGCAAAAGCAAGAAATCCACATACCTTGTATATATACTGAAAAATACAGATCTATAACTTACCCAAATTATGTTTAAAAAATTCTGTAGTCCAGGTGTGCCCTTGCAAATGAATCTTCCTCTCCTTTTCCTGCAGAGGTCACAACTGTCCTGAATTTTGTGTTAATGATTTCATTGTATTTTTTAATGGTTTTTATTACCTATGAATGTATACCTAAAAATATGGTTTACCTTTTCGAACATCATGTAAATTGAATTATATAATAGTTAATAATTTTTAACTTGCTTTTCTTATTCAGCATGAGTTTTGAAATTCATCTCAGGTGAAAACAAAATTTCACAAAACAATTCTTAATCTTTATTATGAGGGATATCCTGATTTTTTTTTTTTGTTTGCATTCTGTTTCATTTCTAAAACTGCTGATTTTGACCTACTAAACTGATTTCACAATGGATCATGATCCACAGTTTTAAAAAAACACTTGATTTGGGATGTATGCCTGAAAGTGGAACTGCTAGATTATAGAGTACGTTTTAGTTTTACCAGATATTGCCAAATTGCTCTCCTTTACAATGGTTGTAGCAGTTTACCTCCCCACCAGTAGTATGAGAATTTCTAGTTTCCTGTGTCCTCAGAAGGCAGGAATTTTTTTCAATCATTAATTTAAAATATTTTTGATGTAACTTCAGGCCTAACAGAAAGTTGAAAGAAGCTGCAAAGAATTCCTGGATACCTTTTCCCCAGATTCCTCAAATGTTAATATTTTATTTTTTAAATTTTATTTATTTTTTTCCTGAGCCATTTTAAAGTTGCATCTTGACAGCACTTTTCACAATAGACAAAAGGGAGAAACAATCCAGTGTCCATCAATAGATAATGGTTAAACAGAATGTGATGTGTGTGTGTGTGTGTGTGTGTGTGTGTGTGTGTGTGTGTGTATACAAATATTAATGGCCACATATTGTGGCCACAATAGATCCATAGAAACAAAACAGATTAGTGGTTGTCAGGGGTGGAGGTGGGGGTCAGTGAGTGAGTGACTGCTTAATGGATAGAGTCTCCTTTGGGAGTGGTGAAAGATTTTGAAACTAGATGGTGATGATGGTTGTGTAACGTTGTGAATGTACTAAATGCCACTGAATTGTACACGAAATGTACTGAATTGTATACTTAAAAATGGTTAACATTATGTGAATTTCACCTCAGTAAAAAAGAGAATAAGTTGCAGTTATGATATCTCTCTACCCCTAAAATATCCTAAAACCTAGGAATTTTCTTATGTAACTATAATAGTTATTAAAAGCAGGAAATTAACATTGAAGCAATACTGCAACCCACAGACCATATTTATCAGTTGTCCCAATAATATTCTTTATAGCAAAATAAAGTCTATGGTGACATTTTGCTTTAGTTGGCACATCTCTTTAGATTTTTTTGAGCTGGAGCAGTTCCTGAGTCTTTGAAGTATTTTATAACATTGATATTTTGAAGAGTCTAGGCTAGTTATTTCAATAATTGGTCACTTTGAGTGTGTTTGATATTTCTTCATAGTACATGAATCTTCAGTTTATGCACTTTGGTGAGAATGTTGTTGAAGTGTTGTTGAGTTAGAAGGCATGAATTTTAATGTTAAAATTTTTTAGAGCTGTTCCAGCCACCTTTTTCCCCCCCACTAAATATTCTCCATAAGATATTACTAATTTTATGAATCATATTCCAGAAACAGTCACTAACTAAAGCTTAAGCTTAATATATTTTTTTTTAATTCCAAGTGACTTTTTTTAGTCTCTTTACTGCATTTAACCCTGAGCTAGCTCACAGTGAACCTGAATATCTTCATTAGCAATATCCCAAACTTGCATCTCTTACATAGAGAAGAATGGGAACTGAAAATTTGAGTTTCTCTTCTTACGATTCTGTTAAGAAAAGTAAAAGAGTTAGTACTCGAGACATTTATGTTCAGATATGGTTATTTCTAATACAGTTAAACTTTCTTGTTTGGGGTTGAATGGAGAGAAAAATGCAACCGGAATACAGGTGTTTGCTTTTGTTTTCATTTGATTACATCTAACAACATAAAGTCATTGGTGGATCTGGATTACTGGATAATTTTAATATATTAGTACCTCTTTTTTTTTTCTGAAGCTGTAGCATCCTCATATGACCTTCACAACAATGCTGCGAGATTAGTTCCTTTATTTCCTTCATTCACTCAACAAATATTTCTTGATCATCAATGTTCTACCAAGCACTGTTTTGAATCCTAGGGATATGCACCAAATAAAATAGCAAAAGTTCTTAGCCCCAGTAATTTGCATTTAAAGATTATCCTTTAAAGGAGGTAAATGTTTATATTTAATAAGTAGTACATGTATAAAATTCAAATGGTATAAAAAAGTACACAGTGAAAATAGGTCTTCCTCCTATATATTTCCCCTATCTTATCAGTTCCCTGGAGTTCCCCTTCCTAGTTTACCAACTACTATAACTGGTTTATTATATATCCTTGTAGGGATTGCCTGTGCATGTGTAATCATACCTGTAACATAGACTTCTTTCTACCCTCCAACATTCATGGTTGCTTTCTATATGTATGCTATTCTTGACCTTAGTATGTTCTCACCTAATGCTGTATCTTGGAGATATATCTTCTCTTGCTAAATGAATATATATTTAGGTTGTTTTCAGACATTTTCTATTACAAACAATATCTTACACATATACCATTCTGACCTCATTTAAGCATATGTATAAATGCATTTATGGAAATAGAATTGCAAGGTGAAAGGATATATGCATTTTATGTTTAGAAAGATCTTGTCAAATTGTCCTCCATAGTGTACCAATTTATACTCATATCAGCAATAGATAATTGTGTTTATTTTCCACACCAACGATAGGTGTTATCAAGTATTTTATATCAATTAACCTAATACAGAGCTCAAAGAGAAAAAAAAATCACACTTTCAAACTCTTAAGTGGTTCTAAACAACTTTTTCTTTCTTAAATAAATATCAAATCTTTCCACAAAGCATGAGAATATTAAAAAAAACTCAGGAAAAGAAAACTTTGAATATTTTTGGTGCTCTAACAATCAGAAACTTAGGCATAAGCATACAATTCTTTTGTGTTTACCTTTACAGGTGTCCCCTGGAATTTCACCTTTAATGTCAAGTTTTATCCACCTGACCCAGCACAGTTAACAGAAGATATAACAAGGTAAATAATTTATTAATAGTTAAATATAGAATTAGTAATTCTCATTTTCATAAGCTCTGGGAATTTCCCTATTCAGAACTGAAGAAAAATTCTGTGCTATTAAAATGGGAAGTTTCTGGTCACTTCAAGACAGGTTTGCAAATAAGTGAGCCTTAAAGCCTCATTTATCTGTGATGTGCCTAGAGGAAATTGGCAGGGGAATTAACCTTGCTTCTCATGGGTATTATGACAAGTTGTGTACAGGACGCCTATAAACCACATGCCCTCCACAGGGCAAGATGCAAATATAGTGGTAAAATAGCTCTTCTACTTTTTCCCTTTGATACTCCTTCCCCACTGTGTTTTCTTTACAGGGATCAAAAAAGCTGAAGCCGGTGTTACTATTGTTTTTTCTTATCTCCTTTTTAAAGTATGTGATTAGGCAGTTTGTGAGTTCAAGCCCCGCATCTGTGCTGACAGCTCAGAGCCTGGAGCCTGCTTCGGATTCTCTGTCTCATTCTCTCTCTGCCCCTCCTCCCTCACGTGTGGTCTGTCTCTCTGTCTCTCAAAAATAAATGAAAATGTAAAAAAAAAAATTTTTTTTTAAAGTGTGTGATTAGGTACATAATCCTCATGAGCTGAATCTTTTTCAGTAATTTTTGAGCCCACTTGATTTATGAAATAAATGTTGTACTCTTTGAAAACAACTTACTGATTTCTTTTAGGAAAGTGACCTTTATTGGATTCTATATAAATATTAATAATAAAAAAGAAAATTGAAAACCAGCATATTGTAAAGAATACTGTTATACATATTTATTTATATCCATAACATCCTTATATATATTAGGTGCTTGGCAAATGTTTGTTAAATTGAACTGTTGGTTACTGAGAAATGACTTTCTAATCTGATATTGTTGTCAACTATCTGACAAATATACAGTTTCTATACTCCAGTTTTCATATCGCTCAAATAAGGGAATAGCCTAAGTAAACTCCAAATCTGATTGTTAAGTACAGTAAAACCTTGGTTTGTGAGCATAATTCATTCTGGAAACATACTTGTAATTCAAAGCACTTGTATATCAAAGAGAATTTCCCCATAAGAAATAATGGAAACTCAGATGATTCGTTCCATATAATAATGACTACAATACTGTAATATAATACAAAATAATAAAGAAAATACAAAATATAAAGAAAAATTAACAAATTAACTTGCACTTAACTTTGAAAACCTTTGTGGCTGGTGTGAGGGAGATGAGAGAGGAGGGTTATTGTGTAGGATGACTTTCACTATCAGTAACGGAATCACTTCTATTGGCTCAATGAAATCTTTTTCTTTTCGTGCAACTTTAACAAGGACACTATCCAATGACACTTGCTTTTGCCTCCTTTTGAGGATTTTGTGGAAATTGACAATGCGTTGTCATTAAACAGATTTATTGCTCAGACTGCCTCAGTCTTATTTGGGTGGTGCTTTTCTACAAAATTTTGCACTGTTTCCCCCATTTTATACATCTCCCTAATCTCATTTGAAGTGAGGGATTCTTCTGCTTTTTTTCTCCTCTTCCTCTTCTCCAGACGAGATGCAGACATAGACTTCTTATAAAAGCTTGCAATTTCGGCCACTTGCATAACTTGTTCATACTTCTTGATGATTTCCTTTTTAACTTCCACTGTAATCATCTCCTTCTTCTTACCACCTTCTTTTCAACCTTTTTCTGCACGGGGCTATTGTATACGCTTGCACAGATGTTGACTACAGTATTAATAAACTCTTGTTATATACTCTATTTAATATAACTGGCAATAAGGCAGCAGAGGAAAGGGTCTATATCTGCAGGCAGCCGTGACCTAGAATGAAGCAAAGCATTCCTAAGCTTACTCTTGTACGGAAAAGCAATGTACTGTCCATCGGTGCTTTGAAGTTAAAAAAATGCACTAGTGCCAGTTGTGGGTGCCTTCCAACATTCTGAAAAATCACTGATTCCTACCAGATACCATCGGCTGAGACCGAGCATCAGAGCATGGGAGATGATCACCCACAATCCCACAGCGAGAGAAAGAACCATTCATTGACTCAGTTGTGATCATGTGACTTTTGACGTCATGTACTATTCATATTGCAAGACCTCGCTCGTTTATCAAGTTAAAATTTATTAGAATGTTTGCTCACTCACAGAACAAGTTACTCACAATCCAAGGTTTTATTGTACTATGAAAGTTTTAAAAAATTATTCTTTGTCTAGATAATCCTTAGTACATTCTTGAAGTTGAGATGTCATCTCTGGCCTGAAAAAATTGTTTTGGTTATTTCATTTTCACATGTAATATTTGTCTCTTAAAGTTGCTTCTTATTCATCTTCCTTGAGGTTATGTATAAAACAATACAAATCCCTGAAATTTTTTGCTAATTACCCACATCTTAGAGGAGATTAAGATTCTTGTGATTTGGTTGGCGTTCCTCTTTTTTTAAAAACATATGTAGGGGCGCCTGGGTGGCTCAGTTGGTTGAGTGACCGACTTCCGCTCAGGTCATGATCTCGTGGTCTGTGAGTTTGAGCCCCGCGTCGGGCTCTGTTTTGACAGCTCAGAGCCTGGAGCCTGCTTCTGATTCTGTATCTCCTTCTCTCTCTGCCCCTCCTCCACTCATGCTCTGTCTCTCTCTGTCTCATAAATAAATAAACATTAAAAAAATCAAAATAAAATCAAAATAAAAACGTGTGTAGTGACTAATTATAGATAGCAGAACGATTGTTGATATCTACATTATTCAACACCTTATTATGGTCAAAGCAAGGATATAATTCTAATTAATACGGGAATTTTCAATTTAATCATATCTCCCAGCTTTCCTGTTTGGTCAAACAGTCTGTATTGGTCAACTCAGAAAAAGTGCTAAGCAGGTCAGGATCACAGGTGTAAACATTATACTGATGGAGATGAATGCCTAACATGTAGGGGCACGTGGTTGGTTTGTTCTACTGAACAGTTTTAACCCCAGTATGAATTTCCAACAATGTAGCACACTGGTGGCATCAGTCCTATAAGACGAGAGTGAATGGAAGGCTTAGCCCATCTTGAAGAGAAAACAGCTGAAAATGTTCATATCCTACTAAAAATGTGTCCATAATGTCATCTTTTTATGTGAAGGACAGTATCTACACATTTGGCAAAGCAGTTTGATAGAAGGAGTCCAGTTTTGTAGCCAAACAGCCTTTATTACTATATGACATTGAGCAAGCTTAGTCTTTGAAACTGCCTCTCTATCTGTAATTTGGTGATGATACCCACCAAACACGTTTTTTTGTGAAGATTAGATGAGATAATTTATGTGTATATGGTACTTAATGTACTCAATAAAATATTAATTTCTTTACCTCCTTCAGACTTTTCCCAGTTTCTCCTCTTTTCTTTCTTTTTTGTTATTGAGATATAATTGACATACAGTGTTATATTAGTTTCTGGTGTGCAACATAATGATTCAATATTTGCATATATTATGAAATGATCACAATAGGTCTAGTTCACATCCATCACCACACATAATTACAAAAATGTTTTTTTCTGGTGATGAGAACTTTTAAGATCTACTCTCTTAGCAACTTCTTTTCTTTTTAAATTGCCTTCCAGACATGAGCCCAGCATAGTTAAAGGGTTTTTTTTTTTTTTTTGAGTTTTTATGTGGAAAAATTTTAAACATGCAGAAAGGAAAAAATAATAGTATGATGAACAACCATGTACCCACTACCTAGGTTAAACAATTATTAGCATTATCTCATACTTACTTAATCTCTCTTGTTTTTCTCCCTCCATATCTCTGTCTCATTCCCCCTTTCTTCCTCTTTCTCTATATTTTGTTTTTGTTGTTACTGACATAGTAAC
The DNA here is from genome assembly GCF_046562875.1 of Panthera onca. Classification (NCBI taxonomy): domain Eukaryota; kingdom Metazoa; phylum Chordata; class Mammalia; order Carnivora; family Felidae; genus Panthera; species Panthera onca. Next base: position 199,706,188 of record NC_138346.1, on the reverse strand, counting down.
ATTTTTTCTCTTTTGGCTGTAGGTATTATTTATGCCTCCAGCTTCGACAGGACATAGTTTCAGGACGTCTGCCCTGTTCCTTTGCAACCTTAGCGTTATTAGGTTCTTATACCATCCAGTCTGAGCTGGGAGACTATGACCCAGAACTTCATGGTGCGGATTATGTTAGTGATTTTAAACTGGCCCCAAATCAGACCAAGGAACTTGAAGAGAAGGTCATGGAACTGCATAAGTCATACAGGTAAGTATGTTTCCAGGGTTTTTTCTGTGTTTGCTTTGGCAATAAGTTTAAACTCTTGACCTGGTTTGATTTGGTGTTTGTCTTGGAGGGAATGTGGTGCGGTAGAAAGAGTCAGCTCGATCCCCTCCACTGTTTGACTTTGAGCAGGTCATTTAAGTCCTTGGAACCTCCTGTTTTCTCATCAGGGTGATAGGTGTTGCATTGTAGGATGAAAACTAAATGAGGCAATATATGGAAAGCACTAAGCACTGTGTCTGGCACATAGTAGGTACTCAATAAATGTTAGCTATTGTTATCTTACCTTTTTTCAGATTTTAAAATTATTATGCTATATATTAGATACTTTAAGATCATTAAAGCAGGGTTCTTAGGCTATCTGTACATGGATAAACTTCAGAGGACCCATGAACCCCCTGAAGGTATTTTTAAAAGTCTTGATTGAATTCAATGCTTTTTTTCATGGAGATTGTTGGTAATGTTGGGAGGTATCATCACACAGTGATCAAAAGCAAGGACTTATAGTCAGACTGAGCTGGGTTGAAATCTTGGCTCTGCTTGGTCCTGGCCTTGCGACCCCAAGTTATTCACTTAACCTCTCTGAGTCTCAGGTTCCTTTTTAAAAAAAATTTTTTTTTTAATGTTTATATATTTTTGAGAGAGAGAGAGAGAGAGAGAATGAGCAAGCAGGGGAGGGATAGGAAGAGGGAGACAGAGAATCCTAAACAGGCTCCACACTGTGAGAGCAGAGCCTGATGTGGGGCTCCAAGTCACGAACTGTGACATCATGACCTGAGTTGAAATCAAGAGTTGGCAGCTTAATCGACTGAACCTCCCAGGCACCCTGAGCCTCAGGTTCCTTTAACGTCTGATGGAGATTATTACCTCAGAGTAAATAGGGCAATGGCTAGGATTAGAAAAGATACTGTGTGGAAAAACTTAATATAGTGTCTTACGCATTGTCAAAATTCAGTAAATGTTAGTTAATATTTTTAAAAATTAATTTATTTATTTTGAGAGAGACAGAGAGAGTGAGCAAGGTAAGGGCAGAGAGAGAGGGAGAGAGAGAATCCCAGGCAGGCTCCACACTGTCAGCACAGAACCCGTTGCAGGGCTCGAACTCATGAACCATGAGGTCATGACCTGAGCCAAAGCTGAGAGTCAGAAGCACCCCGATGCCACCCAAGCACCCCAATGTTAGCTAATATTAAAGTGCCGGAGTAATTTGTGTTTCTTTCTCTGTATGTCCCATTGTTATTTAAGTGACTTGCTGTAGCTAAATTTTACAGCCTGCCTTAGCTTATTAACATGAATGTCTGATCTTGGCCTTGAGTCAGTACCCTGAGTTATGTTAGTGTGAGTTAGGAGAATCCAGCTATCTTTTAAGCCAGACATTTAAAAAATTTGTAAATATGTGAAATAATGTCACTTTTTTTTGTTACTACATTTTGGGAAAATACTGTTATTTTTCACACACAAAAAAGTTATGAATGTTAAAATATGAGTTTATTCTTTAAAGATTTAATAAAAATTTAACATTTTTCTTAGTTTTAATTTCTAATGTAGTAAATATTGATAGATACAACCCACATAAAGAAAAGCTCTTTGGAGCCCTCAATAAGTGTTGAGAGTGAAGGGATCCTAAGGTCAAAGTTTAAGAACCACTGAGCTAGGTGATGAGATGGAAGCATGGGCTCTGGAATCAGCCTGTCTCGCTTTGAGTGAGACTCTGTTCCTTATTAGCTTTATGACTCTTGTAAATTACATAAGCCCTCTGAGGTTCAGTTTTCTCATCTGAAAAATAAGGATAGTGATAGGAATTTTGTGATTGTTAAAAATATGAAGTGGTTAGCATAGTGACTAGTATATAGTGAGAGTATTTTTTAGCCTAATAATTCCTAACCCCATTTTACAAGTGATGGCTGTGAATCTGGGTTTAGGGAACTACTTTTTGTAACTTAACTGAATTTAAGCCCAAATAAGCGAAATGATCTCAAGAGATAGGTGGATATGGTCCAGTTTGATATTCTGTGAGGTATATGGATAGAAATTAAGCAGTAATAGATCTCCATGACTAGAAAATTTAGAGGTGAGTCATCTTGGAATTGCTCCTTTTTGGAAAGATTGGCACTCTTTACAAACAGAAAGCCAAATGGAAATTTTAATTATGTCCAACAACATGGCACTTTAAATAATCCAGAGAAACTTCTGCTGAAGCAGAAACATTTTACTATGCATTGAAAAGTACAAGCAAATACCACCCTGTTCTCAGATAAACAGAAGACTGCCTACGTACATGGAACCCTTAGTTAGTGGCCCTTTGCCCAGACGGAGACTTTGAAGCTATAATTAACTTTAAATTTATACTAGCAAATCAAGCTTTAAAATGAATTGCCGTCCATGTATGGGTACTAGGAAAGTATGTAAACTTGTCAGTTGCCCCCCACTTAATTATTTGAAATCTCAGTCCTTAATTAGGAGATGCAACAAACATTATTAAAAGGCTGTCACATAACATTGGAATTCACTGAATGGCTCTATATCCGGACCACACTTGCTCAAAATAAATACAGAGAAACTTTGTTTTAGTTTCTCTTTTTAATGAGCAGGACTTAACCAGTGCCAAAGCTCTCTGGTTAGATGCTTTTGTAAGTTTGCAGTCCGTTCAAGTAGTAAATTATGAGGTGGTACTGAATAAATTTACAATGGTTTAGAGGTATCTAACCTCTTCCCAGCTAGTTTATTATACTTCAAGAGTCTGTGAATCTGGGTTTAGAGAACTACAGAACTAAATTTTCCAAGAAAAATTTAGGAGAAACCATGATCTTTAAAATTTTAAGGTGAAAATAATTTAAATTTAATTTGTGATATTAAATTTGTAAAGTAAATGTGTTGTATTTACATGTACAGTTCTGTGAGTAGTGGGATTATGAGAGATTTTATTTCCCCCCATGTTCTTATACAATGAATGTGTATGATTTTTATAATCATAAATAGCTTCCTGAAACAATTTTGTTTTGCCATTAGGTAGCATAGAGGAAGATAGTCATCCATGCAGAGAGGCCATCTGGCTGGGGATATTGGGGTCTAAGCAGGGTGGAGAGAGTTATTCATGGATAGGGGGCCAGCCTGGCATGAAGAACCAGAGCTCAAACAGTATGAAGTGGGCACGTGGTGGTAGTTATGACAGGCAGAGCAGATTGAGAAGGGCATCCATGTGGGGGTAAGGCCTGCATTGGGTGGAGGCCATCCACATGGGGTGGTACCTGATACAAGGTGTTGAAGCCTGGGCAGGGTGAAGAAGATGTCCATGGAAGGGATAGCCTACCACTAGAAGTCAGAACCTGAGTGAGGTAATGAGGGCATCCCTGTGTGGGGAATAACCCAGCATGGGGGGTTTAGAGTCCAGTCAAGGTGAAAAGGGCATCCATGTAGGGGAGGAGTCAGTGGTAGCAATGAGAGATTGGTTATGTACAAGGAGTTGATCAAATTAGTATATTAATGATAATGGGAGTCAGATTTCTCACTGTCAGTAAAGGGTGATACACAGTATGGAGAGAGAGAAACCCTGTGGTATTGCATTAAAACTGGAGGTGTCAGTGCTAATTCATGATTTCTGATAGATAGATGTGTAAATAGGCTCACACACACACACACACACACACACACATACTAACATACTCTAAGTCTACATTGTTCTAGAAGGAGGTACTTTTAAAATGCCAGAAATGATCAGAAGGGTACAGAATCCAGCTTGGGGAGGCTCCCACTGGCCAAATCTGGTCCAATTTAAGCACTAAAATAAATAAGGAAAATAATTGATTATATTGCATTGAATAAAATGAGAATCTCTGAGTCCATACTGATATAAAGGAATAAGTTGAAAGTTTAATAAGGAATAGGATATTCAAAGGTTTCAAACTATATTCCCACAAAATGGTTATTAATTGCAAAGAGATAAATAGGAATTTCACAGCGGGGAAGCCTGGCAACATCAGTGATGAAAAAGAACATCATCCATGAGGGGACAAGTTGAAATTGTGTACTTACCACCTGATAGGATGCAGTGAGATCGCAGAGCCATTTCTGTGCTATTCTTGTCAAAGATGCAAAACCTGAATCAACTCATGGAGAAACATCAGGCCCAAATTGAGGGTCATTCTGTAGAATAACTAGCCTGTGATCCTCACAAGGTCAAGATTATGAAAGTCAGGGAGAGATTAAGGAACTGTCCCAGACTGAAGAAGACCAGAGACATGAACTCAGTGACACTCCTGATACTCACTAAGCTGGGCCTTTCTGCTGTACAGAACATAATTTTTTTTAAGCTTATTTATTTTGAGACAGAGAGGGAGAGTGCGAGCAGGGGAGGGGCAGAGAGAGGAAGAGAGAGAGAGAATCCCAAGCAGGCTCCACACTGTCAGTGCACAGCCCCATGCAGGGCTCGAACTCACAAACCCTGAGATCATGACCTGAGCCGAAACCAAGAGTCAGATGCTTAACCAACTGAGCCACTCAGGCGTCCCTGTACAGACCATTTTTTAAACAAATGACTAAACTTGAGTGGGGTCTGAGGATTAGATAGCAGTAATGTATTAAAATTTATTTTGGGGCACCTGGGTGGCTCAGTCAGTTAAGCATTCGACTTTGGCTCAGGTCATGATCTCACGGGCTGTGAGTTCGAGCCCCACGTCGGACTCTGTGCTGACAGCTCAGAGCCTGGAGCCTGCTTCAGATTCTGTGTCTTCCTCTCGCTCTGCCCCTCCCCTGCTCATGCTCTGTCTCTCTCTGTCTCAAAAATAAATAAAAACATTAAAAAAAAGAGTTATTCCTGCTTTTGATGGTTCTATTGAGGTTACGTAGAAAAATGTCCTTGTTTGTAGGAATTACACATTAAAGTGTTGGGAGAGATGGGTGATCAGGTTGACAGTTTGCTCTCAGATAGTTCAGGAAAATATTATTTGCACTGTAGGTAACTTTTAAGTTTAAGTGTGTTTCAAAAATGTTTAAATTATATTAAAAATTTTTCATGCAAACATCAGCCAAATTTCAAATATAAGTATTATTTTCAACTAACAAGGAAATTCATAGCTTTAAATATCTCTTACTACTTGTCCTTAATATAATTTATTTATTTATATTTTAAAAAATATATTATTATTTAAGTAATCTCTATACCCAACAGGGGGCTGGAACTCACGACCCCAAGATCAAGAGTCACATGCTCTTCCAACTGAGCCAACCAGGTGCCTCTGCCCTTAATATAATTTTAAAGCGTGCTTACTTAGAAAAGCCTTTAACCACATAGTCTGAAACTTAAATCTGTATTTAAATTGACCCTGTTAATGTCCCTTAGAGTTGGAGGAATAAAGATAGAGAAGATTTTATCATGATTGCCTCATTTAATGTTTTAAAATTTGCCTTCAAGTTCAAGTAAGTGATCAGTTATTTCTTTTATGAATTATGTATAAATGTTCCACTGTACCATCATCAGAAACCTAAAGTTGCAATAATAATAAACATTAATATTTTGCAGAGCAGTTTCACAACCATTATCTCATTTTATCCTACTAATCACATTCATTCATTCAGTAAAATAAAAAATTCATTGTCTATCCTAGTCTCTGGAATTAGGTATTATTATGAATCTTCCTTTATAGTTAGAAGATTGAGGGAGACGCCAGGTCACCACTCTCAAGTGCCGGACACATGATTCCAGCTTGAGTAATGCGACTTGAATCCTGCCTAAAGCCTTCTGCCTTAAAGTCACAACTTGCCTGTGGCTATGTTATCCCTCAGGGCCTATTTCTTCATCACAAAATCAAACTGTTGGACTCTATAATCTTCAAGCTCCAATCCAGCTTCAAAACCCAAAAATTCAAGCCATCGATAATAACAACAATAACAAAAACTATAAAATGATTAGGAGTAACCTTAACTAGAAAAGTATATAACTTATATGGGGGGGGGGGGGTGGGCGGGAGGAACAACCCTGTAAAATTTTCCTGAGCTGTTTTTAGTGACGTGAATATACAGACTTGCACATGTGTTAATTTTCCCACTCTCCTTTTTGTGTGTGTGTTCAAGTTTTAGATCTATTAGTAAATAGAATTCAGGTGTGATGATTTAGTGCTTGTGGAAAAAAAGTTTATTTGGGGAGGCTGAGTCATTAACAGAGCTGCATCCTCTCTGCTGAGATTTTGGTGGTTGTTCCAAGGAACCCTTTGTTCTTTTTAATGAGACTAAGGACAGATGGATTTAGAAGAGACTTTTTTCCATTAAATGAATAGGCTACTGCTGCTTTGTATAGTTTAAGGCAGTCCTCCTGGAAGCAGGCATTTACTCAGTTTTTCTTTGGAGGTGTGGCGGCATTGTTGTCAGTGTGAAGTCATATTTGATTGGCCTCAATTGTTCAGCACTAGGAGTGATGTCTTTTTCTTCAAAGCTCAACATAACAGCTCATGAGCACTTTTCAAAAGAGGGGAAGGTTACAAAGGAGAAGGAAAGACCATCACAGTGACCATTTAGACAGTGAGACTGATTGTTTTCAAACAGATCTAATTCATTATATGCCTAGTAATGAAGATATCTTAATAACAGGGAAAGCAGCCCCATTATCTACATGCTTCTATTAACCAATTTATTTTGTTTAGATCAGTGGGCAGGACACCATCTGTTACCAGAAATTTTCTTTTCATCAAGCCTGTCCCCATTAAGAGTCGCCAGTTAAGTAACTTCAGCTGCCCTCCTGTTTAATTTCCATAATAATTCAGGAGTACACAGAGAAAAAGGCAGCTAAGAGGATATTGTAAATTGTACCATGCCCTCAGAGGATTTAGTTTGGTCGCCTCCTTGGCAAGAAAAATTAGTGGGAGGAGCTTATGTGTGTTAGAGAAAAAGGCTGAGGAGAGGGAGGGTAGAATGGATGGTGGAAGCTTTAAGGAAACTGTTAAGCAAGATTTGTTTTAAAACCTTTTTTTTCTAATAGCTTTTTGGTGACTTTGTTTTTCTCTGAGATCTCTTTTACTAAGGCATATGTCAATGATTTAGACACAGGTAGTGATAAGAATCCTTTTCCCTAATATTCTACTTTCAGGACTATGAAATATATCCATGTACATCTGTGTGTATATATATATATATATATATATACACACATATATATATACACACATATATATATGTATGTATGTATGTTTGTGTGTTTATATGACGTACAACTAATATATGAGTGTTATTATTGTAAATGTTGGCACTGTGATGCTCTATTTTCAATTTTTATTCTACCAAAGGTCCATGACTCCAGCTCAAGCTGACCTGGAATTTCTTGAGAATGCCAAAAAGTTGTCTATGTATGGTGTTGACCTTCATAAAGCAAAGGTAATGATAATTTTGGCCTTTGTTACTGAGCGTGTATCAGACCTGGGTCATATAATACTTGTTACCAACTTGCATCTGGGGTACTATAAAACATTGAAAAAAGATAGTTCTTGTTAGAACTTTAAGTGTATAATTTGAATTGCCCCTTTGCAATTCCACCGTCAGAATGCCGCTGCACATCTAAGCCCCTCTAAGGATCAAAGATACAGCACAGAACAGAAGTGATATTTTCCTAAATATTTGAAAATATAGAGATAGCAGCCAACATCACCTACATCAGAATCACCTGGAACATGTATTAAGTATGCAGATTCTCAAGCTCCTCCCACATTTACTGAATTGCTTTGAACAAGACGCTAGATCTCCAAGTTTACTAAACATCTCAAATTACGCTCATTCACACCTGAATCACACCTGAGAACCATTGGCTTAAGGTAGTGGTTCTCAAAGGATGGCCTCATAACCAACATTTAGCATCATCTGGGAACTTGTGAGGCACATTTCAGGCCCCATCCCAGACTCACTGAATCAGAAATGCTGCACGTGGAGCCCAGTAATCTCTGTCTATAAGCTACTTCTATAAGCTCTCCAGGTGATTCTAGTGCACGTGGGATGAACCACAGGGTTCATTTGGAAACTACTGGGTTAAGAATTGTAAACTTGGGCTTTAATGGTTGTTCTGCCTCATATAACCTAACAGAATAAATACTTAAGGGAAGTTCCTTGACTTCTTTCGTCTTTCACTACTGAAATGGCTGAGAGTGGTGAGGGTGTGTGTGTGAGGAGTTTGTGAGGGAATGGGCTCAAGAGATAATATGAAGCTCATTTTTTAATTTTTATTTTTACCATTAAAAAAACTTTTTTTTAATGTTTTTTTTTTTTTTTTTTTTTTGAGAGAGAGAGAGAGAGAGAGAGAGAGAGAGAGCACGAGTGGGGGAAGGGAGAGAAAGATGGAGACATACAGAATCCGAAGCAGGCTGCAGGCTCTAAGCTGTCAGCACAGAGCCCTATGTGAGGTTTGAACTCACAAGATGTGAGATCATGACCTGAGCCGAAGTTGGACGCTTAACCAGCTGAGCCACCCATGTGCCCCAATATGAAGTTCATTTAGAGGAACTTAATAACTAAGATGCATCATGAGGGGACTCAAAACCATGTCCATTGAGAAAGTAAAGGAATACAGATACTTAGCCCACAGAAGAGAAAATTTAGGGAAGATTTAACACCTGTCTTTGTGTGTTTGAAGGATAACTGTGTGAAGTAGACATTTCACTATGCCTCCAAATATAAAGCTAGAGCTGGTAAAATGGAAATTACAGGGAAATACTATTCAGCTCGGTTTGACAAATTGCTTAACAGAGCTATTCTAAGATGGAATGGGTTACCTCATTCCATAGCGAGTGTTCTGTCGCTGGAGATATTCCAGAATCGGTACAATAATCTCTTGGTAGGAATTTAGAAAAGGACATTCAAATATCTGGTGTGTGATTGGACTAACATGACCTTTCATGCTTCTCCCACCCTGAAAATCTGATATGTGAAGATTTTTCCTTCTTTATTAGAGTCCATTAATTCTAATAAAATTTCATTACATGTTAGTGGTTGTTCTTAAAATGTTGCTCTGGATTGTTTGGGGCTGGGTACTTCTGTGAATCTGTAAAGTAGATGGCAGAAAAATCAGAATTGAAATTGTTTGGTTTTGCTTCTCAATTCTTGCTGCAGGCTGATATCGTTGCTGTAATTATCAGGAATAGATGAAGAAGTCAGGCAGCATGTTCCTTTCCCAAATGTTGTAAAGCAAATTGTTTCTCCAAAACATAATTAAGAGAGAGATGTAGTTGTACCCACAGGCTTTAAGAATTTAAGAGGGCATCTTCTGGGAAATTCTCAGTTATATAGTCATTGAGTTTATAATTTTTACTTCTCGGGTTTTTTTGTACATAACACATATGCCATTAACATGTTTCTCTATACTCATTTTGGGGAAAGGAGTAGTCAAGAAACATTTGATTCTGGGTTTTGATTACCTATATAAATAGTTGTCTGTAGAGATTTATTCAGGTGAAATTTATTCCTTATTAGACAGGGATGATTAATATATATTTAATTTTAAAAAATTACTAAAGAGGCATATAAATATGTCTTTATCTTATCTCGCTGTTCCTTCTTGACTTTGGGATGATATTTATAATTTAACCTACTTAACATCAGTAATTACAAAAGTCTGAGATTCTCCATACTGAGTTTATATAGGAAGAGAACTCCTTTACTTACCATGATTTTTGGACGAGTGGCCACATTATCATAAAAAGAACAAGAATTATAATTGTGCATGCATATTTGGTAGTAGACATAGCCCTCAGCCCTAGCCTCTAGAAGTCATGTGGTCTACTGACTTAAACATACACGTATAGGACATAGGTAGCTACCGTAGCTACCATAGTTATTATTTAACTATGATTATGATAGTGGCAAGTTTGAGTATTTTAGAACTGGGAGACCAAAATGAATGTTTACCCTAGAATTCTTATATGCAGGCAGGCATGGTAAAAGTAGATTAATGTCTCTTTTTGGATTATTAAGGAACACCTTTTTGGAAGATACAGAGGCTCAGTTTATGGGAGAAGTGTTATAAAGTTAGATGAGGTGCAAGCCCAATGACATTTCACAATGGCTTTGGGGAGTGGCGGTGGTGGTTATATTGCTCCTTAGAGTACTTAGTTGCTTCAGGGGGTAAGATGTGTGCATGTCAGTATTTCTTGGACCTGAGAAGAGCGGATGTTCACTCATGGTGGTATAGTAACATTTTTAGTAACATACAGTAACATTTTTATATGGACTGAACAGTCCTGTAGATTATGATTGTTAGGTTGAGCTTTACTTTTTAATGTATGCTTTGTGTTTTTGGTTATTGATATATCAAATAAGAGTCAGCAATGTGTTGAGTACTTTGCTGAACGCTGAGCTGCTAACACTTTTGTTTTTCAGGACTTGGAGGGAGTGGATATCATCCTAGGTGTCTGCTCTAGTGGCCTTCTGGTTTATAAAGATAAGCTGAGAATTAACCGCTTTCCTTGGCCCAAAGTGCTGAAGATTTCTTACAAACGTAGCAGCTTTTTCATCAAGATTCGACCTGGAGAGGTACATAATCCATGCTTCTTTCCTCCTGAATCAAACATAGACCATGTTGAAAATACCTTTTCATTCCTGTTTTCCTTGTTATGTCATCAAAGAGATCTCTTGGGATACTTGGGTGGCTCAGTAGGTTGAGTGTCTGTCTCTTGATATTGGCTCAGGTCATGAGCCCAGGGATGTGGGATTGAGCCTGGCATTGGGCTCCATGCTAAGCGTGGATCCTGCTTAAGATTCTCCCTCTCTGTCTCTCTCTCCCTCTCTCTCTCTCTTTCTCTCCCCCACTCTCTCTCTAAATAAAATAAGTAAATAAGCAGTCTCTCTGTAGCTAACTATTCAGGAGCTGATAATTCTGTTTTCTAAATTAATCAGCCCCATGATGCTTCTTGTCTTCCTCACTACTGATCTTCTGGTTTCTTCTGGATCTTCTGGTTTCTCTTTATGGAAGTAAATATACCATGGCCAAAAGTTAATCTTGGATTGATAAACTTGTTTCTTGTTTACTCCGGGTAAAATCTTGATGGAAAAATATTTATAAATATTTATAAATTAAGTAGCAGGAGATTTTTAAATGGTGGGGTTAAGATACTCATGTTTTGCACCACCAACACCTTACCTGATGTAATTAAGATTTATTTGTATGTGTAGCTTCTAGTGGTTACTGAGAATGTATTCTACGTCAAGTTATAGATTAAAAAAATTTTTTTAATGTTTATTTTTGAGAGAGAGAGGGAGAGAGAGAGAGACCAAGTGAAAGCAGGGGAGGGGCAGAGAGAGACAGAGACACAGAATCTGAAGTAGGCTCCAGGCTCTGAGCTATCAGCACGGAGCCAGACGCAGTGCTTGAACCCACGAACCATGAGATCATGCCCTGAGCCGAAGTCAGATGCTTAACGGACTGAGCAGCTCAGGCACCTCTCAAGTTCTAGATTTTTAATAGAGTTGGATGTTCAACTTTATACCAGACACCTCAGTTATTAGTTGGTGTTCAAGATTCAGGATATACTAATGCTGGCCAAACTTAACTTTTACATTAAAGAGCTATCATGGCACAGTAGAAAATTGTTTAAGTAGGAATTAAATTTTCTAAAGTTCTAGCTCCTACTCTGCCTCTACCACCTACTATACAAAATAACCAGGACAAGTCTATGGCTCAGCTTCCTTATCATTCGAGCGGGATAATACCTTCTCTCTCTTGACTTGAAGATCACATGAGATGACAGCTATAAAAGCTCGAAGTAAGAAAGCAGTGCACTAATGTAATGTGGCGTGTTTTTGTGTGTGTATCACCATCTGCTGGTGAAAAATGGCTCATTATTTTAGCTTGGGAATACTGGATGTACAGCCTTAAAAATCTTGGATAAGCTCAGTGAAGCATTTATTTAATACCATTATTATTTACCTGTACCTAACAAAGAACAATCAGTGTCTTCCCTCAAAAATTTCAAATCTAAGAGTCATTCAGTCACCAAATATTTATTGAGGGCTTTCTTTAGGCCAGACACTATTCTAGTGTCTAGGAATATAATAGTGAATAAAAGAGTTCATCCCTAACTGATCTTACATTTTAATCTCTTTTTTTTGTAACGTTTATTCATTTTTTTGAGAGACAGAGACAGAACACAAACGGGGGGAGGGCCAGAGAGAGAGGGAGACACAGAATCCGAAGCAGGCTCCAGGCTCTGAGCTGTCAACCCAGAGCCCGACAGCGGGCTTGAACTCAGACCGTGAGATCATGACCTGAGCCGAAGTCGGACGCTTAACTGACTGAGCCACCCAGGCGCCCCATAAAACACAGGATTCTTAAGAAAGCATTTAGGAACAAGAGTAGGATTTTGAGAAGTATAGTATTATGTCTACAGTAGATGACCTAGCAGTTACATGGTATAGTAGAAACCGGGAAAATCTGGTTCTGCTACTTAAAGCTATGAGACTGAACAAATAACTTCTCTGATCTTAGTTTCTTCATGTGTAAAAATATAGATGACACTATTTAATCATAGTGTTATTGGCAATAATAGGCACTAAAAATGTCAGTTTCTTTTCCATCTTGTAAAGTATGCTTAAGGTAGAAACAAAGAGGCAAAAGACTAGCAGGACAGTGTTTCTAGTATCCTTGGCAGGCTATGGTTTGCTTCAAAGAAGTATTCAGATAAACTAGTGGTCAATCAAAGGAAAAAGAAGACATTTAATAATTCAGGAATCTGGTTTGAGCCAAAATCTTAAGCTTCTATTACTAATAATAATTGCATAATAATATTGGTTGATTGGAGAAATCATCTGCTATCCCATTCCCTGGTCATATAGTAGTAGAAGTATCCCAAATGCAGACAGTGACTAAGGAAGAATAAGTAGTCTGGACAATCAAAAGGTGACTTAATTATGTCTCAGAAAAATGTACAGTGTGTGTGTGTGTGTGTGTGTGTGTGTGTGTGTCTGTGTGTCTGTGTGTGTCTGTGTGTGTGTGTCTGTGTCTGTGAGGGGAATGGGTGCTGAATAAAATAAGATGCATTCCCTGGCTTCCCTGCTGTTGAAAAAGCCCTGAGTACATTTCTGTTGGTAAGTAGAAAAAATTTTGAAATGATACTTTATGTTTTGAAACCAGTAACATTCTTTTATTCACAATGTCCTCTTCTGTAACACTGTATTTCTGATATTGTGTCACTTTAGTAAAATAATCATGTTTCATGTTTATTCATGTTTTTATAGCAAGAGCAATATGAAAGTACCATTGGATTCAAACTTCCCAGTTACCGAGCAGCTAAGAAATTATGGAAAGTCTGTGTAGAGCATCACACATTTTTCAGGTATTGTTCTCACTTAAGTATTTTTCAAGGATAAGTTATGCATGTTTCTATTTTGAACCTGCTATTGAAATTCCCTTCTTTGTATGGCTGGCATTCTTTTATTTAGCTCAGGTGAGATCATCTTAAGCGAGACAAAATAAATCCACTTCTCTTCCCTTGGGTTGAAAAACATGCCTCAACATTCCCAAAGCACCTTTCTGTGTATGATGGAAGGAGAAAAGAAGTGAGAAAAAGGAATCTGTATTTATTAGGGGCTCTGTGATCATCTTAACTGGAGCTAAACTAAATTCAGTCTGTCAGGAAGAAGTACCCTAACCTACCTCCCCATGGAATTTCTTTAAGCAATGCTTAACTACTTTCTGTGGGGCTGTTCTATTAGAAGGTGAAAGGTAGGAAGCTGATCATTATCTTGGTTCTAATCAACCCCAGAAAAGAAGTACAGAGAACTGTCTTTAAAGCCCAGTTGTATCAGATAATCAGAAGATGGAAGAAAGTTTAATCTGCTCTACTCTTCAAGAGGCTACATCATTAACCCCTTGCAGTCATTTACCAAACATTTTCTGTGTGCTTACCCTTTGTATAGGCACTGTAGTAGGCATTGAGAATATACCACAAGATAGTTCTAGTCCCTGTCCTGAGGGAACAGTCTAGCAGAGAAGACAGACCTTAGACAAGTATTTACCTGCATTGAAAGGAGAGTCAGCTAGGGGTGCCTGGGTGGCTCAGTCGGTTAAACATCTGACTCTGGATTTTGGCTCCGGTCATGATCTCACAATTTGTGAGACCGAGCCCCGAGTCAGGCTCTGTGTGCTATCAGCACGGGATTCTTTCACTCACTCTCTCTCTCTGCCCTTCCCCCGCTCCCCTTCTCCCCTTCTCCCCCTCTCACCCTGTGTGTCTCAAAAATAAATAAATAAACTTACAAAAAGAAAGAAAGAAAGGAGAACCAGCTAGTTTTGTCCCCTTGCCTTTTAAAGAAAATGTTATTATGTGAAACTGCATACATAGTAAAGAAAGTGGTATAATGAACTGCCGTTGTACCTACCTTTGGATCTATCACCCAGCCTAAATATTGTCACCTCAAGGCCATTCTTGTTTCATCTATATCCCCCCTACCCATTCCTTCCCACTCCCTTCCAGAGATTTTGAAGCAAATCCCAGATTTTATGTCAGTTGGCTGTTTATGAATGGCTTTTAAGAGAGATGACCATGATATCTTCTCCTTCTATTTGTATGTTCATATCATACTTAGCACCATAGCACACTGGACAGGAAGAAAACTCAGGGAAAAGAACATTTTAATTCTCAGTGCAGGATAAACATAAAGATTCACTTCATAACCAATTAAGGAACTTTAATTATTGGCATTGAAATATTTCCCTATGTTCTTATCATCCTCTTCTTTAAAATCAAACCAAGAAAATAGTTTTTAAAAAGGGTAAGGGTGAAAAGGAGTTTTTTGAATGTTTCATATTTATGGTATAGACTTCAGCTAGAGCCAAAGCGTTTACTTGTAGGACAGCATATTTAGATCTGTTTTATCAAAGTAAGAGAATATATTAATATGTGATGCCTCAGCAAACAAAAGGAAGTAAATATTTGCTGAATTAAAATAAACTATCCCAAAGGGAAGAAGTACTCTCTTTTTGGTAGTATTTGATATAGCAATTTATGTATTTATCCAGCAAACATTTACTGAGTGGCAAATTCATGCCAGGCACTATGCCAGGAGTGAAAACACAAAGGTAAATAAATCATAGTCTTTATCCTTTACCCATAGAGACCCCAGAGCCTTGTAGTGGAGACCAGCACATAAATAGATTGTTTCAGTTCAGTGTAGTAAATGTCCTGGCAAAAGAGATTATAGGGGTATAACGTAGAAAGAAGATGGGGTTCCTAACTGTGTTAAATGCACCAAATAACCTATTTAATGGGTTCATAGGCACTAACTGAGTTCGGAGTGCATTTGGCAAAATTATTATTGTGTATTTTTCAACAGTTTTTAAAGTGTATTTATTTATTGAGGAGGGGAGGGCAGAGAAGCGGAGAGAGAGCATCCCAAGCAGGCTTTGCACTGATGCGGGGCTCAAACCCATGAACCATGAGATCATGAACTGAGCCCAAGTCAAGAGTCAGATGCGTAACCAACTGAGCCACCCAGGTACCCTGACAAAATTATTATTTTAATAGAATGGAAAAAGTACTCTGGGCTTGGACCCCGTTGCTGCCCAACCTCTTAATAGCTATGTGATCTTAAAACAGTAACTTCTTTTTGAAAGTTCAGTTTCTTGTATCTGTAAAGTGGTGAAAATATTACAGTGCTATAAAAGCATTTTGAAAACCATAAAGCCCTATGTATAGGGATATATGATGATATTATTAATATAGGCCTCAATTAAATTATACGTGTTGCTTTGAGAAATGATGTAGAATTAAAATAATGATTGCTTGATTAGAACTCCGTCTTAGTAACTGTAAGGAAACTATGAGATTAATTCATGATTTCTTTAATCTCACAGTCTCATTAGAGAGAAATAATATGTATAATTATGTTTTTCTCCCTCTCTAGACTGACATCTACAGACACCATTCCTAAAAGCAAATTTCTTGCCCTGGGATCCAAATTTCGATACAGTGGCCGGACTCAGGCTCAGACCAGGCAAGCTAGTGCTCTGATTGACAGGCCTGCTCCACACTTTGAGCGTACAGCAAGCAAACGGGCATCCCGGAGCCTTGATGGAGGTTGGTATTGAATATTAATGATTTCCTGTGATCCTAACTCATTAGGGAGAGATAAAAGAAGTACAGTTGTCTGTAAGGGAGCCAAATGAAAGAATCTCAGTGGTAAGTGAAATGGATCTTACTAATTGTCTGTTTCAGTGGGCTCATCTTAAGAAAAGTAGAACCATAGTTCAGAGAGAGTAGTAACTAGATCAAGGTTCCACTGCTAGGTAGTAGTGGATAAACACCATTAGAATTAGGATTCAGAATATTTACCACAGAGTGAACACCTAATGTAGTATACTGAACTAAAACCCTCTTGAATGTTTTGAAATAGTTATTTTTTCAAGTAGGAAAGAGGAAAAGCATCTCACTCACTAGAGCAGTCATGTAAAAAGTTTAGATCATTTGTCATGTGGCAGTTAGAGATAGAAAAAGCAGTTGTGTTATTGGAGTCTCTAAATTTTGTTTAAACAGGAAATAGATAAGTTTCATGATTGTATATAAAACAGAAGATCTTTCTGAATTTTTCTTAGTCTCAAGGATTGAGAGTATTACTGAAATAAAGTAATAAGTCATATTCAGTATGTGGCTAATAAAAATTTCAGAAGGCAATAACCAAAGTAGAGTATTATTGATTATATTTATTAAGGACTCACCAAGACCCAGCTCTATGATATCTGCTGTAAAAGCAAGGTGCATGTTACAGAAGTTAAAGGTTTGGGTTCTGGAATCAGATAGCCCTGGTTCCAAGCTCAACCCCTGCATTTATGATCTATCTTCTGGGTCAAGTTACTTAATCTCCATGCCTTGGGTTTCCCATTTATAAAATGGGCATGACGATAATATAATTGTACCTCAAAGAGTTTTCATGAAGAATAAATCAGATGATGTATATATGGTGCTTAGCACAATGGCTGGCACTTAATAAGTGACCACAAAATATTAGGTATCATTAAGATATTGTTAATTTTCTGGCCACAGCATTATTACTTTGTTTTATATCATCCAAAATTATGCTGCCATATTTTGATTTATTGCACGATGGGAACATATATCAGAGACACCTTGCTCAGTTTAAGAGTGTCACACTTGGAAAAGAGATGACCCAAGCAGAACTTTTATGCTTCCACAGTGCAAGCCATACTTCTTTCTTTCTGATGTTTCTCTACTGTCCTGAGTTTGAAGGGGCCGTTTCAATAGTAACAGAACAAGGCAGATTGCAGGCTTTGTCTTCTTCAGTCATCATGGCAACATTTGGAATCTGGCTCAAAAATTAAATAACTTTTCTTAAGATAGGATAGCTAATAAGTGGATTGGGGTACATACTGGTTTGACTCCAAAACCCATGTTCTTTCAGATACTTACTCACTTATTCCTTTGTTCAGTAACTTATTTTACATTTCCTATGTGTCAGGTATTGTTCTAGTCAATGGAGATAAAGCTGTGAACATACAAACGTGGTCTCTGCCCTCACACGGCTTACATTCTCTGGGTAGAAACAAAGATAAAACAGCATCAGATAGTGATAAGTGCTATGAAGAAAATAAAAGAGAGTGATGGGATAAAGAGTACCTGGGGATGGGAGACACTGGATGGCTGTTTGAGATTGAGTGGTTTGTATCTAAATGTAAATTTAGAAGGTTACTCTGAGGAGCTTCATTTGAACTGAGACCTGAATTATGAGAAGGAGCCCGCCATCCCAAAACCCAGGGGAAGAACATTCTCAAAGAGGGAGTAACAAGTACAAAGATCTGCAGGCAGGAATGAGCTTGGCATGGGTCTAGATCAGTGCTGTCCCATAGAACTTTGTGTACCGATGGAAATCTGTTTGGTGATGTCCAGTTTAGTAACCTATGGCCACATATGGCCAATTGTGAACTTGAAATGTGGCTAAGTTACTAAGGAACTGAATTTTAATTCAGTTTACATTTAAATAGCCATATGTGGCTAGTGGCTCCCATATTAGACAGCACAGGTCTAGATCCTACTAAATGGAAGGGAAAGGAGTAAAAACAGTAAGTAAGGTCAGGGGTGCCTGGGTGGCTCAGTCAGTTAAGCGTCCAACTCTTGATCTCAGCTCAGGTCTCATCTCAGGGATCAAGGTTTTGATCTCAGGGTCAAGTCTTTTTTTTTTTTTTTTTTTTTTAATTTATTTTGTGAGAGAGAGAGTGAGCATGCTCATATGCACGTGGCGGGAGGGTCAGAGAGAGAGGGAGATAGAGAATCCCAAGCAGGCTCCACACTGTCAGCGCAGAGCCCCACATGGGGCTCGAAGCCACAAACTGTGAGAGTTGATGCTTAACTGACTGAGCCACCCAGGTGTCCCTCGGGGTCAGGTCTTGATCTCAGGGTTATGAGTTGGGCTCGGTGCTGGGTGTGGACCCTACTTTAGAAAAAAAATAATGAGGTCAGAGAAGTAAGTGGAAGGGGCCAGATTGTCTAAGGCCTTATAGGCCATTAAAGAGTTTAGATTTTATTTTAGTTACAATAGAAAGCTATTAGAGGGCATGATGTGATCTGATTTTCCATTTTTAAAAGACCATTTTGACTGCTGGGTGAATGCTCCATTGAAGGGGCAGTAGTAAAGCAGAAGCATGAAGTCTGTTGCAGGATCTGGGTGAGAGATGATGACAGCTGGGGCTTAAGTATTGGCAATGAAGAAGGGGAAAAGTGGCCAGAGATACATTTTGGAGGTAGGCCTGACAGAATTACTGATAAATTAAGTGTTGGAAATGGCAAGGAAAAGAAAATCAAGATTTATTCCTAGGTTTGATCGTTTAGTACAATGGGAAAGTCTGAGAGAGAAGCACAGTTGGCGATATGGAAAATCAAAACTTCTGTTTTAGGCATGTTAAGTTTTAAATATGATCACTCAATCCTTATGTCTGCCATATTTATATAACACCATCAGGCATCTCCTTCTTTGTCGAGTAAAGTATCCTACCTCCAGTTTACCTTGAATTTGGGGAGCTATTATTTTTGTTTGTTTGTTTTTATCCCTAATTTTCAGTGAAAACACTGAGGTTGGAAAGTTTAAGTGACTCGTTCAGTGTCTCACAGATAGTAAGTTGCAAAGCTAGGACAAAAACCTATGTTTGTCTGATGCCGTATCCCATGGCTTTTTCCACCAAATAGAAATTCTTCGTTGTTTAGATACTATGTCTGATGTATCCTCTCTTTGTAATAGCAAAAATAACCAAAGATTCACGTATTCATGAGTTTTGGTATCTTGAACAATTTAGAAAGCTTTACTTATAGAGAGATTTATGTTACTTTTAGAAATCACATCCTGTCTGGTTTTTTTCTAGCTATAGAGACGTCACAGTTCAAGACTTTAAAAAATCTTGATGTCTCTATTGACTAACATTAGCTAGTTCTTATTAAATTATACTCTATGTTTTTAGGGGGGGTAACTCTCAAAAACTATGTCTTCAAAATGCTGTAGTAATGGTTGAGATTCCAAAACTAAAGCATGTAAGACAATTCTAAAGGAAGATAGCTTTGGTGGCCTGACCATTAGTATCACAGAGTTTTGGGACTGGGAAACAATTTTTGGAAATAATTTATTCCAGCCACCTAATTTTATAGAAGCGAGCCTAAAAAGTAATTTCTCCAAAGTACGTGTATCCTAAGTACAAACTTAGAATAGAATCCTGTACATTTTCTGGTCAGTCCCTTTTTACCTTCATATATCCCATGATGCTTTCTTTGTATCTTTACATCCTGAGAATTCTTTTTTAAGATGCACAACTACATCTTAAATCATCAAGATGACTGGTCTTGATAATTACCACAATTCTTGTTACATTGTAAGTGCTTAATAAATGAATGTTGAAAATAAGATTGTTAATTTTTCCTGTTGAGTTGAATGTGAGCAGAATTTTATGCTCTACTTTCTATTTGATGTTTTAAGTGCATTAGAATATCCTATTACAACTGTTGTCCCTCTCTTTAATTTTTTCCACTTGGGAGAAAAGTATTGTTGTTGTTTTATTTTTCAAACCTTCACTCAAATCCTGATGACTAATGAAGTTAAATACCTTTTCATAGTTTATAGGTCATTTGTATATCATTGTTTCTGGAGTGCCTGTTCAAATTTTTTGCTCATATTTTTATTGTGCTGTCTTACTAGTTTATAGGAGTTCTTAATCCATGTCTCACTCCCAATCTCAGGGAGAAAGCATCAGTATTTCATAATTAAGTATGATGTTTGTTCTAGGGTTTGTTAGCTACCCGTTATCTGATAAGGAAGTTTTCTTTTATTCCTAGTTTCCTGAGAGTTTTTATCATAAATGAATGGTGACTTTTAATTCATTAGTTAATGTACATTTGACCTTTGAAAAACTTGATTTGGAACTGCATGGGTCTACCTACAGGCAGATTTTTTTGATAAATATAACATAGTGCTACCAATGTATTTTCTCATCCTCACGATTATCTTAATAATATTCTTTTCTCTAGCTTACTTTATTGTAAGAATACAATATATAATATTTGTAACATATAAAATATGTGTTAATCAACTGTTTGTGTTATCAGTAAGGCTTCCAGTCAACAGTAGACTATAGTAACTAAGTTTGGGGGGAATTAAAAGTTATATACAGATTTTTAACTGCATGGAGGGGTTGGTGTCTCTAACACCTGTGTTGTTCAAGGGTCAGCTGTAATAATAGGATTTTTCTCCCTCTCTGTATTAAGTGGTAGATTACACTGATTAATTTTCAGTCATTAAACCAACTTTACATTCTTGGAGTAAATGCAATTTGATTATGTTTTTCTTACTATATTATTTTAGAATTTTTTGTAACTATTTTTGTAAGAGAGAGAAGCCTGTCATTTTCTTTTTTCGTGATGTTGTCAGGTTTTAGTATCAAGTTTATGCTGGCCTCCTAAATCTCTTCAAAAAACTAACTTTTGGGGTTTTTTTTATACTATAAATATTCTAATTTAATTTATGCCAGTTAATATCTTCATTATTTTCTTTCTATCTTATTGAACTGTTGTTTTTCATTTCTTGAAATGGATACCTTTTGCTGTTCATTATTTCTTACAACCTAACCTTAGAATTTAAGTGACTTGTGTAAGGTCACATAGCAACAAAATTAGTAGAGTCTAGGACTGTTCTCCCAGACCCATGTTTTTACTCTTCACCATGACAGCTTTTTTTTTTTTTTTAGAAGAAAGAGAATAAAAAATAGTAATAATCATTGAGTGCTTAGTATGTTCCAGGCAATGTTCTAAATATTTTACATATGGTAGTATCTTTTAAGCCTCTGAATTACATATAAACCAAATAAGACAATTTTTTTTTAGTTTTGTTTCCAAATGTCTTTTTTTTTTCTCTGTGTGCTGTCTTCTCAGTACAAGAATTAGAAACAGGTCTATGGAAACTAATTTTCCCTCTTTTTCCTAGATCCTTCTAGGAATCTTGAGAGAGAGATTTTCCCTGTTAGACCCCTCCATATATATGTATATATATGCCTCTAAGCTGGAGATGGAAACTTTTACAAGAATTGTTTTATAAGGGACCTCACTTTAATGATATGAATGAACGCTCCCTTTTCTGTTATATCTGGTGTTCAGAGCATCTGCTTCACCAGCTGAAGAGCTAAAATTGGTTCAGATCCCAGTTTATACGTTAGAATAGTAAGTCATAAGGAAACTAATAATGATAACAAGGCATTCAGCTTATATTTTTGTTCCACCTTTTGCTTTTCAAACCATTTCCATATATCCTAATTAGTACCAACAACCTAATGAACAAGAAGCATTTAGGAATTCTTGGTTTAATCATGAGGAAACTGGGCACAGAAAAGGTCATAACTTGCTAGGGTCGTTTAACTAGGTAGTTCATCCATTCAGTGGGTCGTGGTTGCAGTGATTCTTGCCAGGGGTACACCGGTATCATCTTTAGAGCTTTGAAGCAAAACAAGTGCCCAGGCCTTACTTTGAGATCCCTCATCTGTCTGTGGTGGACTTGAGCATCAACTGTTTGTTTGGGTTTTTTTAATGTTTATCTATTTTGAGATAGAGAGAGAAAGAGTGTGTGTGTGTGTGTGTGTGTGTGTGTGTGTGCGCGCGCACGCGCGCACAGGGGGAGAGGCAGATGGGGAGAGAGAGAATCCCAAGCAGGCTCCACGTTGATCGCACAGCGCTCAGTCCCACAGACCGCAAGATCATGACTTGAGCCAAAATCAAGAGTCTGACGCTTAAGCAACTGAGCCACCCATGTGCCCCCAGCTGCATTTTTTTTGTTTTTCAAGATCTGCAGCTGATTTATGTGGGCCCTCTGATAATGAAACCACTGATCCACTCCATACCTACTGTGCCTATACCATACTAACAGAAATTGTGCGAGTAAGTAACAGAGCTAGATCTAAAATTTAAGTTTCCTTTTATTCAATATGTTAGTTTTGAGTTTTACTTTTCACTATTCTAATATATAACTGTCCCTAAGTTTCTGTTGTTTTTAAACAAGAACAATATAATACTAGAATTAATGGGTCCATAAGATTATCACAACACTCTTCTTTGTCTAGACATTCAGAAATGGGAAGTAATTGAATTTTTAAAGTTAAGGGTTCTCTGTATATGCACCTAAATCTTAAAATAGCTAACAAATGAATTCACAAAACTGAAGAGCCAAAACATCTTAAAAAGTAATCACTACCCCCAATAATGTAGATATAGTAAAAAGTATTGGATTGTACAACTGAATGGATGAATTATATGGTATGTGAAGTGTATCTCAATAAAGATATTTTAAAAAAACAACAACCAGAGTCACTACCATGATTCTCAGTTGCAATCCATACTTTGTAGCCTTTTTAAAAATGTTTATTTATTTATTTATTTATTTATTTATTTATTTATTTATTTATTTATTTTTTTGAGAGACAGCATGAGTGGGGGAGGGGCAGAGAGAGAGGCAGACACAGAATCTGAAGCGGCCAACAGGCTCTGGGCTGTCAGCACAGAGCCCGATGCGGGGCTCAAACTCATGAACCATGAGCTTGTGACCTGAGCCAAAGTCAGACACTTTAGCCGACTGAGCCACCCAGGTGCCCCTGTAGCCTTCTTATTGAGAAAAGGAAAGAAATTTGCCTCTCTCCAGGGCTCCCAGGTGATATCTTCCACTTGAATTTCCTATCAGTGTGTGCATAATTAATTTTTGCCCTACATACTGTTGAAATATTAACCCATGACAAAGAAATATAAGGACTTAGAGAGATGACATTAAAAGTTATTGATATTTAGCATTTTTAAAGTATTTTTTATGTCCGTTGAGTATGCCTTCCCTAACTGTCCTATAGAGTTAATATCTTCCACATTTTACAAATGATGAAACTTTATGCCTCTGTTTCTAACTGCCAGTTTCCACACTTATACCTACTTTTCCATAGACGGTACAGATTGCCAGGGCTAGGAATACTGAAGACATAAATCATTTGGCTCTGCAGTATTAGTATTGGATTAAAACCAAATGCAAGTGGCAAAATAACACATGGTGAAAGCATGGGCTATGTTTCTATGATGCCAGGCAGAGTTGAATTAATTCTTTGAGAGGAGGTGTGAATACACATGTATAATGATAGTTTAACACAACTGTGAGCAAAATATTTTGTCACATTCCCCTGTGTTGTTAGATTTGGTCTGCCATCTGCCATTCTTGCATTGAATAGTTTAGAGCACCCATGAGTAGCAAGGACTTGAAAGAGGCCACAGAGTTTTCACTGGAAGGAAGATAGATGATTCTTACATTTCTACTGTTTTTCCTACGTATTATCTGAGGAATGATTTCTTTCACTGGAGATCATTACAGGGTAGCAAGCATTTTTTTTCTTGGTGTTGTATGTGTAAGGTAGTTGTGAATTCCAATTTTTTATCTGTTCTGATTCATGGAATTCCTTTGTTTTGGCTAATATATACTGCCTATCAATCTAAGTTTATCATGAGAAATTCAGTATATTCAGTTTAAGAAAGCAGAAGAAAGTGTACAATAAAAATTGTAAGTATTTCTGGGGCACCTTGGTAGCTCAGTCAGGTGTTTGACTCTGGCTCAGGTCATGATCTCACGGTTCAAGAGTTTGAGTCCCATTTCAGGCTCTCTGCTGTCAGCGCAGTCTGCTTCACATCCCCCGTCTCCCTCTCTCTCTGCCCCTCCCCCACTTGTGTGGTGTGTGTGTGTGTGTGTGTACACGTGCGCATGCATGCACGCACTCTTTCCCTCAAGGGTGAATGAACATTAAAAAATTTTTTTTAATTGTAAGGATTCCATGCAAAATAATTAAAATTCAAAAGTCTCAGTACATAAAGGATAATGATCTGTCATCAGAAATATTAAATCCTGTGGAAACACATTTCATTCCTAGACACTGCCAGATAAATGAGGTTTACTACAAAGTATGTATAGGTTTTCTTTTAGTCCCTGAAAGAATGAAGATAAAAAAATCATGAAAAGAGTATGAGTAGTTGTTTTTGAAGTAAGTAAGTGATCGGAAACTTAGATACTAATAGTCCAAACCAGAACAACTATTAACTCTGGAAAGCTCAAGCTTTTGTCATAAGCCTGTATTGCATATACTCTCTAAAAGAGTCTATATATAGCCTTTTTCCTAAGTCAAGGTTTCTTACCCTCAGCAACCTTGGCCTGTACACACTACCAGGGACCCCCTACTACCTCTCTCCCCAGTTGTGACAATCAAAAATGTCCCCAGATGTTCCCAAATATTCTCTGGGGGACAGAATCACCCCTGGTTGAGAACCACTGCCCTGGATATATTAGAGAAGAGAAACTATAATACAAATTGATAAGATTCTGAGAGAGGGTAGGACAGAACTCAAAAGGTTGATTTTTATTTTTTTAAGGACTAAAGGCCAAAGGTTTTGAATTCATACTATTTTAATCAAGTGACTTATTAAAAAGGAAAGTGTCTGGTTCAAAGATTTGCCCTTAAACAAGCATCAAAAAGTGCGCATGTCTTACCAGAAGATCAATTTATCAAGTTATTTTGTATGCATTCCAAGCAGGATTTACAGAAGAAATCAGACTTGATCCTTCTTTCTTGGAATATGTATTTTAGGTTTCTAAAATCACTTGTAAATAAATGTATCTTTTAAAAGACATTTCTTTTTTTTTTTTTTTTTTTTTTTTGAATGTGTATTTATTTTTGAGAGAGAGTGAGACAGAGCGTGAGTTGGGGAGGGGCAGAGAGAGAGACACACACAGAATCCGAAGTAGGTTCCAGCTTTGGAGCTGTCAGCACAGAGCCCAGCGCAGGGCTTGAACTCACAAGCCTTGAGATCATGACCTGAGCTGAAGTTGGACACTTAACCAACTGAGACACCCAGTCACCCCTAAATAAATGGATCTTTATTTCAAAAAGTCTTCATGAAAGGAATCAGACTTAATTAACCCTTTGCTTAACAAGGTTAAACAATCTTGCTAACTTTTTAACAAAGAGAGTTTTTAATTTTCTTATTTTGATACCCCCTTATGGGCCACGATAGCACAGTTTAGCTTTTCTGTTTTTGCTTTTTTATTGCCATCAGCTACCCGGCAGAGCACTGATGATTTATTTTATACCTTCTGTATGATAGCCCACTGGACACTGTGTCCTCTATTCACAATTATTTTACCTGGTGACTTTGAAGTAGTACAGTGACTCTTGCCTTCACTGATTCTGTCCTTTTTCCTTTCTCACATAGCAGCGGCTGTTGATTCAGACAGAAGTCCTCGGCCCACTTCTGCACCAGCCATTGCTCAGAGTCAGGTCACAGAAGGCAGTGTTCCAGATGCATCTGTCGAAAAAACAGTGGTCTCTAAAGCACAGAAGGAAACAGTGAAGTTCGAAGTGAAAAAGGAAGAAGAGCCACCGGAGCAAGCTGAGCCAGAGCCCACAGAAGTGTGGAAGGTATGTCTTAAGTCCCAAATATCCAGCTCATTCACTTTCTGATTCAGACGGATTAACTCCTTGACCAGGAAGGTTTCCAAAGCACCGATTCTTGTACAATTCTAACAAAGTGATTTCTCCTTTACTCTTTCTGGAAAAAAGTATTCCCCATGAACCTGTAAAATATTTTCATAGAATGATGTCATGAAAACTAAGCCATCCGAGAAGTTTTCAGGTGACCTACCTACACCTAACTTATATCTAAAACAAAACAAAACAAAACAACAACAAAACGCATCTAGAAAGCACATCAGCACTGTGATCATCTGCTTTTAAAAATAATTTTTACTCATCCAGAAAGAATCTTCACATTCTTTTTTAAGAGTAAGTTCTGCTAGGACAAATTGAGGTTTGCTAGAGGGGTGGGGAGGGGGGAGGCTAAAAGGGGAAGGGAGGACACTTGTTGGGATGAACACTGGGTGTTATACATAGGGGATGAATCACTGGAATCTACTCCTGAAATCATTATTGGACTATATTCTAACTAAATTGGATGTAAATTAAAAAAAAAAAAAAAAAAAAGAGTATGCTCTAATAGGATTAAAATATAACTTGATTCCCTAAGAGGAATATGTGTGCAACATACCCAGAGAATATCCTAGTATTGCCTAAAGCATATCTATATGGTTGTTCAAATCAAATTGCTTACAAAAAGGGGAAGATTCTTATGTAGGAGAGGTTATGCCACTGAGTTACTTACAGTTCTGAGTTGATTGTACTCACAGTCACTGATCTTGTTTAAAAATCACCAATTAGCAGATTTCCCAGTACTAACCATAAATGGACTGATCTTTTATGTGTTGGTAAGCTTTTTAAACACATTTAAGCAGGGATGGAGTTGAGGTGTTCAGATTTATTGACATAAATACAAGTATCACTATTGACAACAGGAGTTAGTAAAGGCAGTTTTTTAAATTTATATCCAAGTTAGTTAGCATATAGTGCAACAATGATTTCAGGGATAGATTTCCTTAATGCTCCTTACCCATTTTGCCCATCCCCCCTTCCACAACCCCTCCGAGAGGCAGTTTTTGTAAGAAAAATTACATTTTATATTTACTAAGAAATTTAAGCACTTACCTTAGTTAAGTGCTCTCACCTTGGCAGATGGATTAACCCTGTTCTTTTGGAGTCAGTTCAATATCTAGTTTATCTGTAGAGCATTGGACAATCTGGCTCTGTTTTGACTGTATTAAAAAAAAAAAAAACAACTGTTCAACATGACATGCCATTTTTACTGTCCTCTGAGACTAACTTGAGTCCAGAGAGAGAAAAAAATTGGATGAATGGTGGATATTTGCATTTTTTTACCTAGCCAAATGTGCATGACATTGGCCATCAGGTTCAGTATCAACAGTGCCATTTTAACATTAGACTACCTCAGGGTTTTTTTTTAAGTTTATTTATTTATTTTGAGAGAGAGAGAGAGAGCAGAAGTAGGGGGAGGAACAGAGAGAGAGAGGGAGAGAGAGAATCCAAAGCAGGCTCCACACTGTCAGAGGACCCCATGTGGGGCTTGAACTCACAAACTGAGATCATGACCTGAGCTGAAACCAAGAATTGGATGCTTAACCAATGGAGCCACCCAGGCACCCCTAGACTACCTCAGTTTTTACTGTTAGGATATCTCATGTGGCGCTTTTGACTATCCCTCCATTTGTTATACCAACTGGGAAGTGTTGGATTACTGGAGTTGGCAAAGGAATCCTTTTGAGTGGTTAAGATTCCTTTGGTGTTCTGCTAACTTACTTGTTCTTTAGCCTATAAATTAGACACATGTATCTTCAAAAATAGGTTCCCTTTGCTCTTGGGACCTTGGCAGAGTGGCAACATCACTTCCTGGTATATGCTTCCCATTTTAAGTGCCACTAGGTGATTTTCTTGCCAATTAATTCTGTATACATATATGTTTTGAGATAGTTGTGTAGAGATCAGACTGAAAACCATCTCTAATAAACTTCCATTACTGTAATAGTGGTGACAGAATTAAGGGTGGCTCTAAGTTGATTTTATCATAGTAATAGAAAATAATTATGAAATTTACCTGAAGCCATAGTTATTATATAAAGCAATCGTAGTAATAAAATAACCTTGTGACTCTATAAATTTCTTTATCTAACATAAATTTGGTGCCAGATGGAAGTAGCTTTTTGGCATCTTGAGTCATTTGACAAGACCTATTGGTGTGGAATAGTACTTCTCCCTATGTACACTTTTATCTCATTTAATATTCTCCCAAGGGGTATAGCTACCTTTGTTATTTGGCCTCCACTCTTAGACTGAAGTAGAGGTTCTCAGTTTCTTGCTGTTGGATTGCTAAGGACCCAAAGCAAAAAAATCATTATTCATTGAAACAAGTAATTTAAGCTTTACAAAATAACTTAAAATTATCATTTGCTAAACATTTACAACTCTATGGAGATATTATCTCCACTTTATCAATAAAAAACAAACTCAGAGAGGTTTAATAACTTGCTAATGACCACACAACAAATATGAGGGGACTCATAGTAGAAATGACCCAAATTGTCAGTTATCCTGGTAGTTAGGAGTACTGTAGCTGGATGTGCTTACGACTTGACAGTGTCACAAAGGTTGGTGTTCTCTGGTCTACCCTCTGTCCTAGGGAAAATATCACAATGACATTGTACTCCAAGGTAATGCTGCCAAGTGTGATCAAAAAGCGTGTGTCAAAACCACAGATTGGTGAGGTTCTGTAAAGAAGTTAATGATACAAAGTGATTGATTTGACCCTTAATAAAAAGTTTTCTAATTTTGAAATATCTACTGCTTTAGGAATTGCCCACTCTAAAATACTTCCTCTTAATAGTCTGGGTTTTTTAAATTTATACTTACTCCATTTGGGGTATATAAAATGACTATTACTAAAGGTATTTCAAAGGTAGACAGGAGGACTTATTCTCTTCCTGTTACGAAGGATGAATCTTGTCCATCCAGCAAACACATGGGCTCTGGCTCCCTGGAGAGGAGATTACAGAGCACTGAATGTTGCAGCTGAGCCCTCCGTGTGCTTATTTATAAATCAGCCTTGGAAGTAATTGCATGCATCAGTAACAATTTGGATTGAGTTTATTTTGATGTTTTGTTGTCTAATAAACTCAAGGGTGAAACTGCCTCCTTAAATATATTGATCAACTAACAAATTTTTTTGTATTTACCTGCTTTGTGTCATATGTGGTTTATTATATGTGTGCTTTAACTGTAAAGATTTTCTTTTTGTTTCTGTCATGTATGTCAGACCTTGATATCTTCGTTTGTAAATTTGTTTTTAAATGTGAAAATACTTCTAGATCATAAAAAGAAGCAAAAAAAAAAAAAAAAAAAAAGCCACATGCCTTATTTAAGCACAAATTATTCTTTGTATAAATACTTTTTTGTAAATGAGTATAAAAATGTTTTCTTCATCAACAGAATAATTATCTTAATTTTCTTTTATGATCATTTGGCTGTCCATATTACTTTTTCAGCCTTGAAAATATGATGGTGAACTAATAGACTACTATTGAGAGTAATGTCCTTCCCTGTAACACCCCCAGAAGACTGCATCATGTTGATTACATATCAGCTTATTTTGCAACCAGCTTAAAGATGCGGCTTATTTGTAAATAATGCGATTCATAGACACCTACTAACCTAAAATGTTTTTACCACTTTATTTCTTAAATGTAGGTGGAAAAAACCCACATCGAGGTCACAGTACCTACCTCAAATGGTGACCAAACACAGGTTTGTGCCAACAGGCCACTTGTTCCTTTTCTCCTCCCTCCTCAATTTTTTCTTCCCCCCAACTCCCTTTCCTTAAAAAAAATACTATGAAATAAAGGTTCAAACAAACTTCAGTGGGCCAATATTTTATCATTTTTCTTTTTTTTTTTTTTAATAATGGCAAAACAGAAGCTTGCAGAAAAAACGGAAGATCTGATAAGAATGAGGAAGGTCAGCCATTTTTCACTTTCACAAAACTGCATTACCATCACCCATGCTAACTTCTACAGTGCATTAAAAAGACAGTGATCCATTCTTTTCATTGATTTCTCTTAATCAGAAGTTACTTACAAATAGTAGATATATATTTGTGTATGTATATGTATTTGCATATATTCACCTACATATGTATACCAAATTATTACCCTATACTATTTGTTGAAATTTTTCATTAAAATAAACTTTCCAGTAGGAAAATATCTTTTTAAACACAATGAGACAATTCCTAAAGACCAAACCCGTCCTTTACGTTATAAGAAGTATTTCACAGCAGCACCATATTCTTAGAATCATTGACAATATTTGATGCATATTTACTATGGAAATCATCATAGCAGCACCTCCTGGTATTGTTATTAGCTATGTGTTTCGCTGCTCTGTGTCTTTTCTTCCCAACTATAGAGTTGGATATATCAGTTCGTACGGAATGGAATATTGACTAATCATGTATAAAGTGCCCTTAGAATTTCTTATGAGAGGTATTAGAGGAATACATACTGTGGTATTACTAAGTATGAAATATGTCCAAAAAAGGTAAATAATGTTTTAAAGTATTTCTCTGTGCCATGGAACTTCAAAGCTTCTTAAAGTCATGTATTTTAAGATACCCCTCAAACAGCTCAATTTCAAAAATGAACATAAAACAGCTTATTATGTATGAAGCCAATGAAGCTAGGAGCACTGTCTATTTAAATAACACCATCATATTCTTCCATCATTCATGGACAGGGTCATCCGTTTTCTAGTGGTAATGTGTTCTGTGTGTGTCCTTGTAGTTTTGTGACCATTTCATGTTGGCATATGCTTCGCTGTGGACATTTAATTTTAAATATTTTTTTGGTTTGCCAGTTTGCAGTTTTTTCCCGCAAGAACAACATTTTAATTTTTTATGCTTTTCTGTTTTTCCCTCTTTCATTTTCACAGAAAAAGAGAGAGAGACTAGATGGTGAAAACATTTATATCAGACATAGCAATTTAATGTTGGAGGTTTGTATGAACTTGAAGCTTATTTCAGTTGGTTGCCTGTAGCCTTCTGCATTCTTCGCTGATTTCCTTTCTTTATGCTGTGTTTGGTTTTGCATGCCATTGCATGAAAGAATTTTAGGTTTAAATGCTTTTGCATGTTGGTAAACATGAAGATATGCAACCATCTCTCCTTCTGACTCTTTTTAGTTTCCATCTGTCATACTTCTCTAAAAAATATATGATTGGGACTACCTCTGCCTCTTGCGGTTCCATTGTTTTACCCACTTGTAGAAAAGTCTACATCACTGTTAGAAGTTCCTTGAATTTTCCAAGAGTATAAACTCCCATATGTCCCAAGCATCAAATTTTTAACATTTTTTTTCATCTTCTGAACTGAGAGAATGTGGAAAAATAGGAAAATGATCACAATTCAAAATGGACTTAAAATATTGGGGATACCAGAAAATGACAGGAAAGTCAGGGAAAGGGAAAAGAAAAAGATATAGGAAGGAAGGAGGGGACCTGGTATTTAATAAGTAGTTAGTATGATATATGGTAGTTTAATTACAAAAACAGGTCTGTGGGCATAAGATTATTATTTTAAAGATAAGAAAACTAAGGCTTAGAGAGATTAATTTCCCTGTGGTCACAAAGCTAATAAATTGGTAAAGCTAGGATTTGAGTTAAGGGTCTATCTATTTCTATTAAACTATACTTTTTCCATATAGAGATAGGAACATGCTGTGTACTATAGGAATTGTAAGGTCATTTTCTCATTACATTCAACAGTGATGAGATTTTTACCAGACTTATGTTAGTAAACTTACCTAGTTTGGGCCTCCACATTAGATAGGGAAATATAAAACTAATTAGAAGATCACAGGAACTCTGAGGAACATGGATAATGTGTAGAAAAAACTGAGGTTACATTAGTTTACATATCACAAAGACTCTTATAGTTGACCAGATTATCTTACAATTTTGCTCAAGACAGAGCCAAAAGAAATGAGTATAACTCTGACGTTGGGGATTTAACCTCAATTTGAAGGAAATATAAATATATTGGAAGATGATAAAGGAAGTTGGTCCCTGCCTTCAAGAAGCTTAACAATGTGTGGAAGTAGGGAGGAGAGAAACAATACACAAGTAAACAAATAGAGATAAAATGACTTCAAGTTGTTACAGAAGCTGTGAAGAAAATAAATTGTATGCTGTGCTAAGAAAGGAGATCTACTCTGAATAAGATAGATGGGGAGGTTCTCTCTGAAAAGAAAACATATTAGCTGAGACCTGAAAGATGAAATATATGAAATGTGGTAAATATTATTAAACTGGAAATTTGGAGAAGTTTTTTTAGATAGATCTCTGGTTTAATGGCTTCTAATAGTTACTTAACCTTGTCTTATTTTTTGTCAAAACATGTGTTTTTGAGTGCTAGCTATGTATGTATAAGGTACTTTAACATAAATAATAAAAATTATGGCCAGCCTTCAGTAATCACGTACCGCGTGATGGGCACAATACCAAGTGTTTTACATACATTTACCTCACGTAACATGAGATTTTTAAATCTCATGGATATTTGGCAACTAGATCTCTTTGCTTTAGCCCATCACTGAAACTAGACCTAAACGGTTCTGCTTCTGAGATTAGGAAGAATGACATATGTCAGTTGATGTCCTTGTTCTTGGCAAGGTAACCTCTCCCAATCTCAAACATGCCTTTTCCTTCACGGGTCCATCTTTAGTGCTTCCTCTTGACTGGAACCTGCAGTACCAATCATATATTTGTCATTTGTTCAATGAGGTGTGTTATGGCTTCTGAGACTCACAGAATCCCTGTGTGTGGTGTGTTTTTTCCCCCAGCATTTCACTGACAGCCACAAGAGGGGATTTCTAAATAAGTGTGTGTTTGAAAATTAAAACTACTAACTACTTTTTGAGAACATTTTATATTTAATGGTTTGGTTTGGCTGCTGCTAAAATTATAAGATGATAAGCATCAAAAAGTGTCTAGCCTAAAAACAGCCCAAGTAATTTGGCTAACCATTATTCTCTAGTTATGGTAAAAAGTTTTTTTGTCTCCCCCACCCCGCCAAGGAGGTTCTCCCAAGTTATCTGTCACTCTAGCAGGGTTTTTTGTTATTTTTTTTTTTTTCCTAAAGCATCTCTCTTCCCCCTACTCCTCCCCCACCCCCACTAATGCTTTGTTCTGGCCAAATAAGGTCGAGTTCATTTTTAGATCTACCGCCTCCTCCTCCATCTCCCAGAGAGAACCTGTAGCAAGTGTCTATGACAAATTCTATTTGGAACAGGTCCCTTTGAGATCTTAATTTTACTCTGTGCCCCCACAGGTTTCTAACAGAGCCAGCTAAGAAGGATGGAGAAAGCTCCTTCAGAAGCTGCTGATTTTATTGCAACATTTATTTTCTCAGGTTCCAAGCCAATCCAAAGCTAGGCAAGAAGAACAAAAAATCCCCACTCTCATATTAAGAGGCTAGCCTCGAGAGTTACAGTTTTACCATAGCATCTCTCACTCATTTTTGTTTTCCTCCATTCATACTTGTAACTCTCCCAGATGTGTTCAATTGTTCTTCAACCAAGCAGATGTAATTTCCAGTTAGGAGCTGGGTCACAGGGCCTTACATGCCTTGTGGGTCTCAGTTGCTCAGCCTATTACTGAGTCTTTGACTAAGCTTGTTCATGCTTTTCTTTAGCTAGTAAACATGCTTTTCTTGCTTTCAGCTAGAATAAAAGTGCACACTGTTGTTTCCCCATGGTAAAGCCCATATTCGTGGGCTATACTCTCATTTCATCCCAACAAGCAAGAGGTACTTTTATGGGGAAGCTACAGGATTGCCCTTTTTGGGTTAGTTTTCTCTTTGATCTCAAAGCAAATATAGATGGTTTAGTGTTGCAAAAATTAAAAGTATAGACTTAAAGGAATTTTCTGAATATATATCTCCAGAATCAAAATTATGTTATGTGCCTCGCCAGTTCTTTCTCCTATGCTATTTTCCCTTGGACGTTGCCTTTGAAAAAATTTTATTTAGGTGAAACATACATTGCTCCAGAAAAATTATTCAAACAAATTTTTATTTAAATGAGTTCCAGGTTTTTTTTTTCCCAAAAAAGGAACAACTAGTCCCCAAATTCACAGAGCATATTAAAAGATATATTTAATATTATGCTTTTCTTGGATACAGAGCTGCTGTGATATATAATAAACACAGAATTTTTAGCAGTCATCAAGTGACAGGCTCCCACATATTTTGATCTCAAGCATAGATCTCCTGACTTTTTTTGGAGAAGTATGTTGGACAAAAAACATTTGAGTTTTTGTCTTCCAAGTAGTATTTCTCTTTTTTTTTTTTCTTGCCAAGTCTACCTTTTGGAAATTTTATATGCCTCCTGTTACATAAACCTGAATATTATTTCCAGCTTTATTAACCTTAGTTTTGATCTTTTGTCTCTGGAATATCCCATTTAAGAGCTTGAACCTAGTTGTCCAGTATTCAATTCTGTTGGAACAGTTGAGATATTTTAAATTGTCAAGGAGATATATAAGGTATTTGATGAATTCTTGTTAAATCACTTCCAATCTGTTGAAAATTACTGGAAGAAGGTCCCTACTTTGAATTATACTAAGAGATGAAGTAAAGCTCTCAGAAGCTGGAAGGCATAAAACTTTTCGTTTGTGTGAATAGTATTGGTAAAGAAAAAAAGTCATTATATTACATACCCAAGTGATTTTTCAGAGGCAGTAACAATTTGCTCTCGAGGCTTGAGCCAGGAATTCAAGTAATAAATTCTTACAACAAGAAAGGGCTTTTCTTGTTTATGAAAACCAGCAATAGCCACCTAGTAAAAGGGAAGCAAAACGATCTCCAGGTAGAAATAGAGGGATGCTATATGTTTGCAACTCACCAAAGCAAAGCAGCCAATGGTGGCAGTTGCGTCTTTTATTATGTCCTTTGTTTAACTAGTTGCTCCTTATTTATTGCCATCTGTATCCTGCCTAAGCTGAGCCTCAATCAGTTCCTATCAAGCTGAGACTAATTGAGCTGTGAGATTGCCTTCTTGGGATGAGGAGTTGGAGATCAAACACTGTGTCATAATGGGAAGAAAAATTGTAAAATTAAGGAGTGAGGTCCATGGGTTACATAACTGCTAAAAGCTGTGGGTTATGATGCTTTATTGCTTCCAAGAAAAGCACCTCATTAAAAAAAAAAAAAAAAAAAAAAAAGGCAAGCCAGTATACCATGTTGCATATTTAAAATTTGAATGCAATTTATGGATTCATAACATCTGCCCTGGATGTGGTGTGTTTTCTACCAGTGCCCGCAGTCTGATGGGCTTCCTTTGATGTGTTCTTTTTCTCTTGAGTATTTATTGTTTTGCATCTTTGTCCTTTCAACTATAGGATTTAGACAAAAGTCAAGAAGAGATAAAAAAACATCATGCCAGCATCAGTGAGCTGAAAAAGAACTTTATGGAATCTGTACCAGAACCACGGCCTAGTGAATGGGATAAACGCTTATCCACTCACTCCCCATTCCGAACACTTAACATCAATGGGCAGCTTCCCACAGGAGAAGGAGTGAGTACTTTGTCCATGTGACCATTTGTGAGAATGAATGAAATAAATGTTTTTGTGTATTAATGTTCTGTATCTGAAAGTAAGTTTAGAGCCGAAATTTGGTTTTGATTCTTCACCAGTTCATTGCAGCTTTAAGGCATGCATAATCAAACACTTGTTTTTTAAGTCCTGTGGGCTACCCAGTGGAATTATAGGAGCCATTAGAACTACCATTAGATGATCAGACTCTTGAGAACTCCCTCCTTCTGGCTAGTGTGTGTTTACAAATTGACCATAAGCCAGTGGAACTTTATGTTCAAACTGTGCCTCCAAGGACCAGAGAGTTTACTAAATTTAGTAAGGTCAAAATTGGAACAGGATAAACATTTTTTTAAAACTTTATTTGAACATTTGCATGACTTAAAAATGTCTGGAATGGTTGACCACAATTATATAATAAACCAAGGAGGCCCCTAAGCCAGAGAATGCAGAATACCACATATTAGTGATTGTATTTCAATTTTGGAAAAACCGTTGACGATTTATTTTATCTTTATGAGTCACATCAAACTTTTAACACATTGTTTTATAAGATAATCACAAGTAGAAGAAGTCAGAGACACCTTTGGGAAGCTGTTCTTTTTGTGTTATTGTTGTCATTACCTGTCTTAGAAATCCTACACTTGACTAAATAAATCTGTGAAATGGAATATCTTAAAAGTTACCTTAAGCATGTAGTTAAAAATTCTCTACTTAATCTTTAGCCTATTCAGGTTAATATTTATATAAATAGTCACAATGACTTAATGAGTGGTTATGATGATTTTTAAAATTATATGCTTGCTTTTTGCCAAAAGCAGTAGCAATTCTAGTTAAAGGTAGTGATGTCTTAATACCTTTAAAAAAAAAACACCTTGTTTTTATATTCAGAATTCATGGTAAACTATCCACGTTTGTCTAGTTTCTGGAACTGGAGAAGATGATAAAAATTGTCTCACGAAGGGTACTTTTTATATTTTTCAAAATGCGATTGGAATTGGCTAACAATTCACCAAGACTGGAGAATTCCCGAATATGGGTAGCTGGTTACTGGGGGTGACAGGATGCCGTTGTCCTTATTCATTGTCCTCTCTGCCTCCATTCCCTGATATAAATGGACATCCGTTTTGTATCCTAAATCTAGATAATGTACCCTGAACTAAGACAATGACTCTGCTTTCTACAAACCTAGATACCAGGAGAAATGTCTTGTTGCTATCATGCCTGGTTAACCCTCTCTGTAAACCATAACTGCATATTTTCTAGAAGTTTTCTTTTTGACTCTGTGGAAATAATAAAAGATGCTCAATTACTT
Source organism: Panthera onca (assembly GCF_046562875.1). Taxonomy (NCBI): domain Eukaryota; kingdom Metazoa; phylum Chordata; class Mammalia; order Carnivora; family Felidae; genus Panthera; species Panthera onca. The sequence goes on along the minus strand of NC_138346.1, from coordinate 199,669,051 downwards.
CAAAAAAGTAACTGAATACTCTCTTGGATTAAGTTTGGTAAATTTGAATCAGTCTCCATTTCCAGAAAACATCTTATATCTTAATAAAACCCTCCAGAAATCACCTCAGGGCTGGTTGGAAATGGATATGTCATTCTGTGGATTTAAAGAAAGGACTTTTTATAAGTTAGATTAGTGGGGAGTATTTGAGCCACTTTAGCTCTTATGTATATTACTCCTCTAAATGAATAACAGAATAAATAAGAACTGTACTATGATAACCTTTTATATAGGATAACTCCACTTTCTGGCATATCTTACTTTTTCTTTAACAATTAGGGCGATATTTCTGTTCTCTGGGAATACCTCTTCCGTCTTTGGCAGCATTGTTGTTGCATTGCAAGGCTACTGAATTTTATGTAATTTGTGTATGACCAGGTGAAGAAAATCTCTGTCCTTCCCTCGGAAAGAAAGGTTGGTGGGCCAGAGGTAAAGCTGCTGTTATGACTTGTGCTTCTTAATCCGAATTTGCTCTTGTCATGGCACTAAGCAGATAATCCCCAGAACTGAACAGCAGTTGCTGAGTAATTTTTTTTCTTTTGGCTCTACTAGTAAATTCACACCCCCACTGCCGTTTGACCTAACACATAACATTTCCACGGCTGCAGCTTTTGCAGCTTTCAATTTGCTTATTTCGGCGCATGGCTGGTTGAAAAGCTGCATGAAGATGTAAATATGTATTCGGAGAGAAAATGAATTTAATTGTACCCTATTCTTTTTATGTTGTCTTTCTTCTCCCTCTTTATTTTCTTTGGAAAATCATTATAATTTTGCATCCTTTCTTTTCCTTTTTTCTTTTTTGCTGACCAGTCCCCCAGCTACTTTCTCCCTGATACATATCACTTAGGGGTGTGCAAAGAACCTGTGTCAAAATTCCAAACTGACCAGAGAAGGCTGGCCCAACTGAGAGAGCTTAGAGCCAAGTTTTTTCTTTCATAGATAATATCTGTCTTGAGTAGATGGCAGAGCACAGAAATTGTGGGGGGTGGGGAGGAGAAAACTTCTTAATTGGACAGTTGGAAAAGACAACTTACCTTAAAAGTGTCAAAAGTACTTGCTTAATGTGATGTATAAACCTTCACGATGATTGTAATCACTGTTATTTTTAATCATGATTCTGCAAGAGGGGGAGGGAGTTTACAGTTGTTGAGATTTGGGGGGGGGGGTATTTGTTTTTGGTAGACCTTGGAGGCACATATAAACTTTTATACTTTTGTTTTTCTTTTGCAATCTTTAAAATGTATGGGATTAAGATTTTTATTGCTTTGAGCAAAAGCTAATCGCCATGCTGAATGAACTGTTAGAGCTTTTTAAGTCTGTGTGAAGAGGTATGAGGATAACTTTTTATATTCTGCCATTCTATTTGTAATAAAAGTAACTTTTCTGATGGCGAAAAGAATGCTTCATTATTGGCTTTGCCCAATTGATCTAAGAAAAACTGGCAGCACTAAAACAATGCAAAATGACCCAAAATTCCTATGAGTATCCTTGAAGCCTCAAGGAACAAATACTATAACTAAATAAGTCAAGTAATTCCTTGAACTTTCAGGACTTCTAATGTGCATTCATTCAAAAAATTATCTATGGAGTACTCTCCTGTGTTATGGAAACTTTGCTGGGATAAATTGCCCAAGTAAAGTGAAATAAAGAGTGTCCATAAGATTTTCCCAAATCCTTTGCACATCCCCAAGTATCATTTTTGAGCATTTTTCCATCTGTCATTTTGTTCATCTTTCTCTGTCTTTCTTGATCTTCTACCGTGAAAGCAGACACAGGAACGTGCTCTGTTAGTGCAGGATGAAGAGAAAATTAAAAGGCAAGAGAGATCTACTGAGAGAGCCTTGCCCCAGCAAGAAAATGAAGAAATTCTTCCCAAGGTTTCTATTCCAATCCCTGAGGATCACAAGCCTCTCAAAAAGTGCCGCCTCTACTCTAGTGCTTTCCCATCACCTCGTATTCCTTTCATGATGTCTTTTCTCGTGATTCTTGCGTTGGCTGTTTGGTGGTTGGTCTTTCTGTGATCGGAAGACAGGGTGCTCATCTGAAATGTCAAGACTAAAACCATTGAACTTTTGTTGTTTGCTTCTACTGTGTTGTCTCCTGTATGATGCCCTCTGATCTTGATAGTTCACTGTCCTAGGGGAGCTCTTTGTGATCATTTTTCTGTCAATAAAATGTTACTCTTTGTAGAATATGTATTGTGGGGCACAAAGGAGTAGCAATGGATTGCCCAAGCCAGCTTTCCTCACTGATATTTAACAAGTTTAGACAAATCAGATTTAAGCATATGACAGTTGGTACTTTCCCCCAAAGCTTTAACTCTTATCCTGCATGTTCTTATTGTTTACTGTTGCTGTCCTCCTCTTCAGTGTTTCACGCAAAGCAGGATACTCTGTAGAAACATTGGATGGACTATTTCCTAATCTTCTATAGTCATTTATGTGGCATGGCCTCTGTAGTTTAAGGAAAAAATTCAAATTGCTAATTTTTTCAAAAGCCTTAAAATGATACATTTTAACCTATGAATCCATAACCACTCCTTTTCTTGAGATATCAAACCAGTATATACAAAGGCCCTTTTTGGAAAAGGGCTTTTGACTTCTGTGGCCTTCTTAGGTGTATTTCTGAGATGTACAGAGAAAAACAACTCTATCCTGCCTGGTGTATAGAAGGTATCTGCAAAGGTTAAACGCCAGCTTTTCACAAGTAGAATGTTGATGGTTTAAGGAAAATGGTGCTGGTGCCCCTTAGCCTCCAGCCAGGGCTGAATTTCCAGACCACTCTACCCATCTTTAAAAGTCCTGGGATACAGATTTATTCAAGATCTGTACATAAATATACCTTTCTCTGAATTAAAATGTTGTGTGACTTCTTTACAACTTAAGTAATTATATTGCTAGAGGCAATACTTAGCCATTGTAGTAAGTTTAAAATATATATTGATATATTCCGTTTTCCTGATAGACCTCAGACCTGTTTATTCCTACATTTGTGTTGAAATCAACTGTTTTTAATTGATGGCCTTGTGAGCTAAAATTCTATCGTGACAAGTATGTGTCCTCTGTTTGCATGTTGATCTTCAAGGCTTCCCTGAAGTAAATATGAGTGTGCTCTGTCTTCACAACATAGCTCGGATACCTAACCTGTTATTTTTTGCCTCCGTATTAATGATATCTTCTTGCATGTAGCTTACTTTTTATGGCACTTGAATGTACCAATATGGATAATTTGATTCATGTTGTCACAAATCTTTGTTTTGAAATCTGAGTTCATGAGGTTATCAAACTGAGATTTTTGCACTTTGTTTATACTTCTCAACACTTTTTAATTGATGAAACTTCTAAACAAGACTTTCTGTTTTTAAGATGATGGCTTCTTAGAGCAAAAAAAGAGAGAACACTAATGCCAAGAATCTTTTGTCCTTCAACACCCACCACTATTCTATTTTCTCTGGAGACATGTAGAAATAATTCTCTGGTATTTTCCTAAAAACTGCCACTCTATCGTTACAGGCTTTCCCCCCAAAATGGGAAAAGAAGTAAGGAGCAGGTTAAATTTTAAAATGTGTTATGGGTGTGTATCTTTCATGTCACAGGCTATGTCTGTTTATAACAAATATTTTGGAACTAAGCATATTTCTTGATTCACTCCTAAGAAAAGAGAGACTTCAAATCAGCCTGACACATTGCACAACTATCCTCGAACACAGAAAGTGATAATCATAAGTACTCCCCTTTATCTGTGAAATAGAAATATAAGAGCTTTCCTAATGAAATAACAAAACTATAACACTGGGTAGAGTCTTTTAAAATTTTTTCGAGGAACTGAAAAGGAAATAATCAGGATTTTATTGATACTTTTATAACTGTTTAAGATTATATTTCCAGTTTTCATCCTGGTACACAGTTTTTTATTAATTATTATTGTAAACTTCACTTTGGATTTTCTTTCCCTTTGTTTTAGAGCTGTTCCAAATCCATTCAAAGTCTAGTGTAAGCCAATAGTATTTTTCAGTTTTCTGAAGTGCATCGGGAATCCTCAGAGATTCTTACTGATAGATAAAAGAGAGGCCCTTTCTTTTATTAATAGGATAAGAATGGTTGGGAGGAGAAGGGCCAAGCCTTTGTATTAGATTAAGCTGGTCAGTGCAGGTTCAAAAGATGTATCGATCACAGTTATCAAAGGAAAAATAGTAGACATTACAGCTTTGTGTTAACTTACATTAATACTGTTGAAATTTGTAACAAAGCTGTGTAAGACTAGTCTTTCTTTCCTTCTCACATCTCATTCCATTCTCAATACCAGAGACAGATACAAATAACTGTGTATTGGTTTTATCCTGGGTCAGCTTCTTAATGGCTGGTTGATAAATGAAAAACAATTCTGGGCGGGGGGGTGGGGGGGGGGGACGCCTGGGTGGCTGAGTCAGTTAAGCCTCCAACTCTTGATTTCGGCTCAGGTCATAATCTCACAGTTCGTGAGATCAAGCCCTGTGTCGGGCTCTGCACTGACAGTGCGGAGTCTGCTTGAGATTCTCTCTCCCTCTCTCTCTGCCCCTTCCCTGCTCACTCATGCATGCTCTCTTTCTTTCTCAAAAATAAATAAATAAACTTAAAAAAAAAAAACCCCAACAAACAATTTGGACTAAAGGCATCAATGCAGACCAGTAAAAAAATCTTCATTGTTTTTTGTTTTGTTGTTTTTGTTTTTGTTTTTGTTTTTTGCCTTGGTTTTGCTTTTAATCATTTCTCGGGTGACTCTGAGAAGTTCACTTAACTACTTGGTGCCCAGATTTCCACCTTGTAACATAGAGACAAACCTACCTCATGAGAATGAATCTGTAATATGTTCCAGGAACCAAAAGCTCTGGTTACTGTTCATTTCTTGATCTTTTGTGGATTGGCAAGATAGAAACTTAAAAACAAACAGACATTAACTTTTTGGAATTTTTCATATGAAAGCAAGCAGCTAAATAGCTGTGTTGATTTCCATCTACTTTCTACTGATATTTGACCAAGCATTAAAACTATTAAGGGTAAAAATGTCTTTTCAAATTCATCATACTCTTAAGCAATTCATCTTATTATGGTATTCTTACAGTGGACCAAACTGGAAAATAAACCCTGCATCAATCTTTTGGACCTATCTTTTAGCCATTTTCTTGTGCTAACACTTAGAATACAAAGGAGATTCAGTTTGCATGGGTCAATTTTACAGCGTGTTTACATCTTTGGTAAAAGTTTTGAAGGGAGAAGATATTGACTCTGTTGGCTCATATTAGACTAGGGATCTTCTGTGGATTAGATTTCCATTTGTCATCCTAGATCCTAGTATATTTCTTTGTAGGCGTTTGAGGTCTGGTTATTTTTTAGATGGCATTACCGAGCAAAATTTATATGTGGGCTTTACCTAGTGATCACGTATTTACAAAAGGAAGACAGAAAATTCAAAAATAATTAGACACTTTCTCATTGTTGCTGTGTTTTTGCTTTGTTTTTTGGCCAAGAGTATTGAGTATTGTAAAGACATATAGAGGGGCGCCTGGGTGGCTCAGTCAGTTAAGCGTCTGACTTCAGCTCAGGTCATGATCTCACAGTTCGTGAGTTCGAGCCCCGCGTCAGGCTCTGTGCTGACAGCTCAGAGCCTGGAGCCTGCTTTGGATTCTGTGTCTCCCTTTCTCTGCCCCGCCCCTGCTTGTGCTCTGTCTCTGTCTCTCAAAAATGGATAAACATTAAAAACTTTTTTTGAAAAAAGATACGTAGAACTTCTCTACAGTTTCCCTGTATTCTTCATAGAAATTATAAAATCCAAACTTCTTTACAGCATTCTCTACCACACTGAGGGAGAAATCTTGCTTGTTTTCATTGCACTCAAACTAACCTTGTTGTTTGTGACTTTGGTACTAGAAATGGAAACGAGTTCTGATTCTCTATTATGCATGGCACATGGGATGACCGTATCTGCCTCCCGTACATTGTAGTGGATAGTGGATCAGTGCGTCTGCTCTCGTTTCTTGTTTCTGTTACCCCTCGTGCCTTAGGATATCCTTCTTTACTGCAGCAGAGCATGAGACAAACTAACATTGGTGTGGACCTGGGATGGGGCCCTGGAAACGGTTAAGAAGGTACGGCTGTTAGAGCAAGGAAGCCACGTAAGGTTAGTCCAAAAGGGGAGCAGGGGCGGCTGTGAGCAACAATTACAAATTCATGGAGGATTCCACTTCATAAATGAAATTCTTATCATACTAGAACTTGAAAGACAAAAAGAAGAGAAAGTCATTTATTACTCCCACAGATCAGAAATACAAGCTAAACGCTAAATAACTTTAAACATAGCCTAACTAAATGTATGGGTGACAGATCGTTGAGGAAGTGTATGCTTTAGGAACGCTTTTCTAATCTTTTGTGATTGCTATCCTAGAGCATAGCCTTCCCCTTTATCATAGTCAGAATCCTATTTGCAGTAATTAGAATAAATCTAACATGCCAAAGATTAAAGGGCAGGAGAAAAACATGAGTCCCAACCATCTCTCAGGTCCCCCCCCCCACACACAAGTTATTAAAGGGTGCAGTTGAGTCTCTCATTTTCTCCTCCACTGTCTCTTAAAGAAGTCTCCATATGTACAGGATCCTATCTCAGTAAAACACAGAGAATAAGAATTAAGGGGAAAACATGGTTACTGCTATTCATTTATTCCTTGCACACTAGGACAATGTATGGCACAGATGCAAAGAGGCAGAGTTATCAGAATTTTGGGGTTGGATAAGCCCCTAATGCAACTCCTCTCCACCCCAATGCTTGACTCTTCTGTACAATATCACTTAGGGATTTAAAGACCCTTAGGGGGTCTTTACAATATCTGTACAATATCACTTAGGGATTTATAGGCCAAGTGGTCACTAGCCTGTCATTCAGTGTCTCCTAAGACATAGCATACTACATCTTTGGACCTAATCTGATTTTTGCATATAAGTCATTCTTATATTAACTCAAAATCCATTTCCCTATAGCTTTCATTTCTTGGCCCTGAATGGAGGCATCCCGAAGAATTTTCCATCTTCCACATTATAAGCTCTTCACATAGTTAAGACTCTCATGTAGGAGATTAATCATAGTTCTTGCCCTCAGATAACTTACCATCTGATATCCAGATCTGCCCCAACATCCCTCCTAACATTTATCCTCCTTTATCCTTTCTTGTTCTAGCTGCCCTTGTTTTATCAGCTCTTTTTGCTTTCTGGTCCGTTGCCCATAGGTTACTCCCCTGTGGTTTATTCATCTTAGGTTCTTACCCGTTGACTTGCCATCTCTCTTAAAAAGAACATTTTGAAATTTCCTAGAAATCCCAGCTTCACAGATGATACAGGCACGTGGGATTTAAAAATTTTTTTTTAGATAAAAGAGTGAGGGTATGATAGTTTTGTAGCTTTGGAAACGTCTTGTAGCCCAGTCTCTACTGACAAGACAGAATCACTATTCTGTTTCGAAGAAGCATACCGCCTACATCGTAAGTTTGTTTGCCTTCTCTGACAGCCTGACTAATCTTTACATACTTCAGCACCCCCATGTGTTTTGATTTATACCAGTGTGACATAATAAACTTATGGAAACTTACTTTCTGTTTAGCATTCTGATCATGGCTTAGATCCCCACCAGAAAAAGTGGTATGAAAAATTTGAAATTTTGTTAATCCATCTCTTTTAGCTTGTCCCTGTCCCCTTAAAACTGTGAGATTCTCAAAGGTGAGAGGCCTTGTTTTATTCATCTTTGCTTGCCAATCTACCACCTTTGTATCTCAAGATACATAGCAAATAATTAAAATTTATTAAATCGAATTAAATGATTAGTCACAAATGGTAATGGATAAGCTTTAACTTTTTATTTAGAATTTCTTATATTGGGACACAAATTTGTGCCAAATTAATCACCGTATTCCTAATTAGTATATGCAGGTAGCCCCCCCAAAAACCATATTTGGTCCAAAATCCACTATCTCTCTTATTCATCCTATAGTGTGGTCTGTGGTTTATGCAAAGAATCTACATTTACCTCTGTCGTAGGTATCAGTCTCTCTTGTTAATGTCTTGTAACTTGGTTCAATTAAAAGCTCTTATCCATTTACCAAAGGTAATAAATTTTCCCTATAGAAGGTATCATTGAGACTGGGTGCTTGTTTGTATGTATAAATTCATCTTGGAGTGTGATACCATAAAGGGAACCTGTTGACAATTTGTGTTTATCTAAAATGCCTTGCAGAGAACAATTTGACACATTTTTCTTGTGTTTTCCATGGTATAAAAACACCGAATGTATCAAACTCTTGTGATCTCAAGGGTTTTTTATATCAGGTAGACCAGGAGTTGACCAACTTTTTCTATAAAGGTCAGATAATAAATATTTTAGGCTTTGTAGGCCATATCGTCACTGTCATAACTACTCACCTTTGCCATTGTACAGTGAAAGCAGCATAAACAATAAACAAATGAACGTAGATGTGTTCCAATCAGACTTTACGTATGGACACTGAAATTTGAATTTCATACGATTTTTATGTGTCACTAAGTATCATTCTATGTTTTCCAAGCCATTTAAAAATATAAAACCATTCTTTGCTCATAGCAATATAAAAACAAGGAGAGGGCTGGATTTGGACTGTTGGGTGTAGTTTGCTGACCCCTGATATTGGTCTAGAGAACCAGAGAACTGATTAATTTATTCTTTCTGCCTTTGTACTGTTTGAAGAGCTGTAGATGCGATCTTAGTGTCTTCATTCAGTATTGAAATACTTTTGGTCTTTTTTGTGACTGGAAATGGAAAACAAAAGGCAAGGCATCTGTTCCTATTTATTGGGTGGTCGGGATGCACCAGAACTATAATCAAACATATCTGTAACCCCCACAACACCTCTGCCTTTCTCAGTTTTCCAGATTGTTCAATGTTAACTGTGCTCCTAATATATTTAGTGATGAATCCAGCTAACCCTTTTGTTTGGTTTGGTTTTTAAGGGTCTGCCTTCATTTTCCCCTAAGAGATAAAGAAACAATTCCCAAATTCATCCTCTCTTTAGACAGGTTTTAGAGATATCTAACAAACATGGTAAAGAAAGTGAAATGATTTTTCACTCTGGAGTTTTGGTACGCCTTAGTGTTTCAAGCGGTGGTATAAATTTAACGTTGGGAATTTAAGGAAAACGTTTTAGAAGGGTTCCTCTTTCTAAATAAAGAGATTTCTCTAAGAGGAATCCCCCAATTCAGGATCTATTTGGGCAGTATTTACCAGTAAATGAGAATAAAATTAATTTATATTCTTTCGGAAATGTCTTTGCTTCCTAGTTGACATGGACATGCTTGTGTCAAAGATTCCTTGATCTGTGGTTAGCTTTGGGAGGTGCTTTCTAATAAATCGGTGCACTTATGTTCCCTTCAGTTCCCTGGTCCAGGATGCATTAGCTGTGATACTAGGCTAAATAGTCTATCCATTAGCAGTTCAGCAGGATATTTAAGCCTAAATAAATCTGCTAAGAACTTCTCTTTTGGAACGTTTTCTTTGATATTTTTCTCACATTATTTGCTCTTAGTATGTAAATTTATCATGAATAAATCTTATTGAAAATCTGATTCTGGTTGATAGTAGTCATTAAGGAAATAGGAGCCAGCAAGGCAGTACATAGTCCCACTACCAAAAAAAAAAAAAAAAAAAGAAAAAAAAGAAAAAAAAAAAAGAAAAGGAAAAGGAACCTCTGTTTTAGGGGATCTGCAAGAAATACTGTCAGCCAGTCTTTCTAGAGAAGTTCCCTTGTTTTTCTGTATTTTCACTCTTTTCTGTGTCCCAGGAATTGTATTTTGCTCAGTCCTAAAGCAGAGATAACCTTGGCATGTGTTCAGTTCTCAGAATATTAATGTTTTAAACCAGCTTGGAACTCATTTGACTTATTTATACCAAGTTTTAAAAATAACTTTTTTTAACCGTCTTAATCAGTCACTACAACACATGTAATTGTCACATCTGTTAGAAGCATTTTTAATATGCTGAGTTTGTCTTTTGTTTTTTCAAAAAGCACTCTACAAATTAGTGGTTATTAACCATCCAGTACTGCCACTGTGATCCTAGTGAAGGGCGGAGAATGGAGTGGGAATGGATATGTGGGTGTGCGGAGAGCTTGCTCCCGTGATGTGGAATTAACAGAAGGTATAGAGCTTTGTCTTTCGCTTCACCTTGGGTAAACCTTATCTCTTATGTTACTCTCAGTCCTAGATTCTACTGTATTATCCAGGTAATTACTGAAAACCAACACTCCACATTTTGAAGTGGTCTGTTTACCAGCTTGAAGTATGTGCTTGTGGCCATGTTTGAGTAGTCTAAAAATTTCGAAGTGTTTCTTCAAAGCCATGTTCTTTTTAGGAATTTGTTGAAAATGTTAACATGGAAAGTCATTTTCATTATTATAGGATTTTTCAGGGAGAGAAAGCACAGCTAGTTAATATCTAATTAGAGTTTTCTGTTGTACTTAGTTCCGTGGAATCGAGATGCTGTTTTCTAGATGTTAAATTGGAGCATAATGTGTTTAAGTGTTTATCATGCCTTTAATAATTTTTGGAATTGGGACTTCTGAGAAATCCTGCCAAATATATTTAATTGTGTTCCATACTAAATGATCAGAGTTTTTGTACTGGTTATAACTTCTTCCTCTTCATCTCCATTTCTCTATCTCAGCCCTTCTTAGTATAATGAAATAAAATTGACCAACCAAAGGCTTCTGGTCTCCTAGACATGTTTAGTATAATTTTTAATACTTGCTGAAAACTTTGACTTCTATAGCTCTATTCAGGTTTGAGAACACTCATTTGATCTGTGGAGTCCTTGCTGGTGAGTGCAGTGTTAAGGCAAAATTTTCTATTACCTAATAGTTAAAATTTTGCATCAGGCATTGATTTTGAAGCTGTTTGCTTTTACAGTCACCTTTTCTGGGGATAATCTAATAACAGCACTATTAAGGAAATAATAAAAACTATGTTTGAAGGATCATTGTTATTGGCAATTTCATTTGCTGGCATTTGTGAGAGGCTGCGTTACGGAGTGATTTTCTCATAATAAGCAGTTTTACCAACTGTAATTTAATAAAGGCCAACTTCTCCTAAGTAAGCTCCTTTATCCAGATATAATCTTTATATGCCAGAGAATAGCAATGGACCATGAAAATGACTCAAATTTTGTGGAGAAGCTAGTGAGCACTACAAGGATGTATTTCTAGCTAGGGACCAATAGCATACAAACCTTATTTAAAAAAAAAAAAAAAGTGGGGGTGGATATAGCCAAGAGAGAAAATTTAGAATGAAGAGAAGTGTATTGCAAGATAAAGAATGGCACACTAGGGAGGAAAGATAGAATTTTTAAATCATCTTTTGCTAGCCACATGGTTACTCTGTTGTTAGTTTATCCCCATCCTGAGTGTTTGTGATTCTAATGTCCTTTTTCAAACTATCAGTTGGCCTGAATTTTCCACTGAAAATGTACCAAAACTATTATTTATGAGGCTTTTTGGGGGTTGGGGAGGCAGCAGATGATTTTCTTTTTGGTGAATTTTGTTCTTTCTTCATTTGTTTCCTTTTTTGGCTGAAGAATGGGCTATTGCTGCTTGACTTGTCATCTTTATGTGCTGTTTACACATGGCTTTTACAAAAGAAGCTATTACCACATCTGATTTATCTCTTATTGCAAGTGCCCATATAAAAGCATTTGTTTTAACAAATTTTTTTAATCACCAGGTTGATGTTCCAACTGATTATTATACAACCATAGGAAAGACTGATATTATTAATTTTCAAAAAAGGAATAAGATTACAAATATTGATACAAAATTAATGTATAAAGATACATGTTTTGTTTTTTAGTGCTTTTCCCCAAGGCATTTAAAGCATTCTTTGCTGAAACATAAACTTGCCATGTTTTGTTAAAGAGAAGAATGTAGAAACAAAGCACTCGCAATTAACTGATCTTATCAGGGTTGGATTCTACATTTTTTAGTTTGCATGTTGCAGACCATTTGGGGGTATTATTTAAATAGACTGTTGATACGTTAAGTGACTGTAATATTTATTGTTTACTTTAGTAAAGAACCAGGAGCTGGACTCTACTGCTGGGTATCTTCCTTCTGTGCTTAGCAAGATAACCTCGATTCCTGCTGGTTCTGTGGGCATTTGCAGTGCAAAGCATTTCTTACTGGGTTTGCAAAGCAAGGGTAATGTGCTGTGTGGGTGTATGTGTGTCTGTGCACAACTCTCTCCCTCATTCCTACTGCCACCTTCTGCTCACTCCCTTTTTCTTAACAAATTTATTTTTTTAATTATATAAATCTTATTAAAAAGTCTAACAAATATCCAAATCCCCTTTTTCTGTACAGAAACACTAATAAAAGTTTAATGTATTAACTTTCCCCGAGGTATTTGCATTTGAACAGGCCACAAAGTCACTGCAAAGATGGTAATATTACAGAACTGGTCATATCATTAAGTAGTATATACAGGGCCAGTCCCATAACTCTGTTTACTTGATGGAATGGTAAAATAGAGGGGCCCCTGGCTGGCTCAGTCTGTGGCACATGCAACTCTTGATCTCGGGGTTGTGAGTTGGATCCCCACCTTAGGTGTAGAGATTACTTAAAAAATTAAAAAACAAAAAACAAAAAACAAAAACACAAACCAATGAAGAGAATGTGAAAACCAAAAGTAAGTTAATAGATGTGGTGGTTTTAGGATTCCATTGTGTAAAATGACTATGGAGATAGTATGCTAAATCTTAGACTCTTTATACAAAAAATTTAATGATTTCAGGAAGCAAAATATGTGGGTGGTAACATAGATACGATTTCGCCTTAGAAACCAAGTAAATCTGTGAAGCTTTAAAATGGTTATAAATTTTGTGACTACTCAGAAATGTTTTTCCTAATTTTCTTTCTTAACAGTGTATATGTCAAAACTATTAAAAGTGGCCTATCTAGTGTTCTTCATGAGGACCTTGGCTCAGGAATATTTATTAAGTATTCTCATTTTAATTCTTATATTCTATCACGATTTCTTTCCGCAAAATTCTATCTGGTGATGTTCTCTAAAGTATTAGGAGAACCTGGCTGAGAACTTGGTAAGCGGAAAGAAGACCAGCCTTAGTTAAATCTATAGGGTTGGCCCACTCGGGTGCTCAAGAAACACTTCCATGTAGGCACTAGGTGTCTTTATTGCTCTGGTTCATGTTTCTTTGCAAAAAGTAATGTTTTAAGAAATAAAGTACAAAGACAAATAGTATCTAGTATTTGCCTATCACTTCATTTTGAACACCTGTACGGTGAACCTTCATAGTAACCATAACAGTGATGTTCTTGCTTCACAAGATGAAACTGAGTCTCAGAGGTTGAGAGATCTGCCCAAGAACAAGCAGTTTGTGAGTGAAAGAAAGAGCTAGAACCCAGGTCTTCGCTGTTATAGTCCAGTGACATTCTTTCGTGCCACAGCTGTCTCCTAAGTCACTCAGTCCCCAAATGAAAATGTGGTAAAAGTTACAGAGAGTGAATTAAGGAGAAGATTGGGATTTGTGAGACCTTGATGATTTATAAAACTGAGTGTTAAAAATTGTTCTTGGGGTATGTGGGTGGCTCAGTTGGCTAGGCATTCAGTTCTTGATTTCTGCTCTCACGTTGGGCTCTGCACTGTGAGCTGCTTGGGATTCTGTCTCTCCTTCGCTCTCTGCCCTTCCTCTGCTCTTTCTCTCTCTCAAAATAAAAAAAATTAACTTAAAAAAATGGTTTGCAAAAAAGGAAATGGTTCTCTAAGATCCTTAAGCCACTAGTGAATTTATTTATACTGCTGGATTCCATTTATCTTAAGTTAAATCCCCTGGGTTGAGTCCTGCAGAATATCCCAGAACCTGAAACAGGATTTCTCTCAGTCTATATAAAACAAAAGATAAGGATGAGAAGTGAGGCCTTGCCTATTGTTGAGACCAGGATCTCAGGGCTTTATTTGGCCCTGGGGATAATCTGATTTCGATATTAAAATCATTCAATAAAAAGAATTAAACGTTTAAAGTTTGTTTATTTTTGAGAGAGAGAGAGAGAGAGAGCAAGCAGGCACAAGGGAGAGGCAGAGAGAGAGGGAGAGAGAGAATCCCAAAAAGGCTCTGCACTGTCAGTGCAGAGCCCAACATGGAGTTTGATCCCAAGAACTGTGAGATCACAACCTGAGCCGAGATAGAATCGGATGCTTAACCGACTGAGCCACCCAAGCACCCCCAAGAATTAAACTTTTTAGAAGAAAATAATTAGTAGCTTCCTTTACATATATACTGGGAATGTTTAGATAGATCAATAGCTTAAAGTCCCATTAATTAAATCAAAACTTTTGTGGAAGATCAGAAGAAAACTAGATTGGTATCCAGAAGCAAACAAATGAAAAACACTTCATTGTCAAACCAAATGACATTTTGTGACTCTAGTAATTATTTGTTCTTCATCAAAAAAAAAAGTACCAATATTTTTGGTACTCTGTACTCAAGTCCCTAAGTATATTTATGTCAGTGTGAAACTCTTACTGATTTGGAGTAGTGTTTGAGATTGTTTAAGATGGTGTTGGTAAAGTGTATTAACCAGGGTATTTATGCAATTTAGTGGCAGAATTTGTATTTTGGTGTGGCTGGACTATGAAGAATTTTTTGCAGTTATTATTTGTGTTTCCTACTTACAATTTAGTCGATTCAATAAAGTAAAATGTCACCTCGGCATGTTAATGGCCCTCTCTTAAAATCTGTATTGTATAATTTTAGTAAGTAAGAACACCCATATTTATTAGTCTATGCTGTCTATTTGAACATGCATATATATGAAGATAAAATTTTCACAGGTATTCTAAGGATAAATCTCTGGAAACATTGAATAGAATATTACGGAAAAGCATTTTTTTGCAGACTTAAAATTAAACATGTATTGATTCCAAGGCTCTCATTAGAAGTTAGCTTTATAACTGACATGACTATTTTCTTCTTTCTTTCGAAAATTTTCTGCCAACTATCTAATTCTGTTTATGTGGGCTCAATAACATTACTGACTGGCTTATTTTGGTGCTTAGTGTAATATTATAATATCTAAGAATGCACCAAAAAATTAAAACACTGTAATTAAGCTTGAGACCAGCTCTGATAAAAGTTTGCCTTCTCCCCAGGGTTCTACCATTGCTACCACCATAAGACATATTATCTTATATAAATATATTTGACTGCCATCCATACGTATCATTGTCAGTATCTTCATTCAACTAAATCTAAATACCCTAGAGATTGGATCACTTCTTTCTTTCATTTATCCTCAAATCACCTAAAAGTGTTTTCTCTTCTGAGATGGCAATTAAACAACTGCTTATTGAATTTGTTCAGTCATTCTGATGTCTTCTACTTGATTTCAGTAAAACAAGATTTAAGCCTCAAGTGCAGAGCCCTTAGACAAAAAAAGAAAAATATAGATCATTCTGATATGAAGAATCATAGTGTTGATTTGTAGTATATGTCACTAATCTAGAGTTACTGTTCAGATCAAGTTTTAGGATTCTTTGATTTTTAACATTTTATATTCCCAGTTGCTATCATGACTGGCAAGAGAATGATAATTTTTTTGCATGTCTTTACTTGTTTCAGAGGCAGGTTATCTAATAAGAAAATCTACTAAGGAATTAAATCACAGACATGACCATATTTTCATTCACATTCCTGAGAATATCCCTGTCATCCTTAATTCAGAAAACATTAAACAAAATATAATGAAGCTACACCTTAAATTTGAACTATTTCTTTTCCACCCAGATACATTAAGTCCACAGTCATTGACTTTGACTTTCAAAATCCACTTGCTAAATTACTAAGGTTTTATTTTATATTCTCCTTATAAAAGAAAAGGTTTATATTAGTTACCAGTTGCTTACATTATCATTCTTTCCATTAACGACTTTTTCTTTTGGGAAACTGTTACGGTTTATTTTTAATTGTTTTTAAAGGGTTGGAGGACATTAAGGATTTATCAGCACTTCATAAATTGATTACCAGACTCCACGTTTTGCAGATCATTTCATTATGGAGCCAAATATAAAAGGTTGCATAAGAAAATAATTTAGTAACATTTTTTATAATAAAAGTAATGCATATCATTTTAGAAAGGTTAGGAAGTATGAAAAAACACAAAGAGAGAAATTAAGTTATTTGCAATTCTTGGGGCACCTGGCTGGCTTAGTCGGTAGAGCATTCAACTCGATCTCGAGGTTGTTAGTTCAACCTCCACATTGGGCACAGAGCTTACTTTAAAAAAAATTGGGGGGGCGCCTGGGTGGCTTGGTCGGTTAAGTGTCCGACTTCGGCTCAGGTCATGATCTCACGGTCTGTGAGTTCGAGCCCCGCGTCGGGCTCTGTGCTGACAGCTCAGAGCCTGGAGCCTGTTTCAGATTCTGTCTCCCTCTCTCTCTGCCCCTCCCCTGTTCATGCTCTCTCTGTCTCAAAAATAAATAAACGTTAAAAAAAAAATTGGGGCGCCTGGGTGGCTCAGTCTGTTAAACGTCCTACTTCAGCTCAGGTTATGATCTCGTGGCTTGTGAGTTCGAGCCCCGCGTTGGGCTCTGTGCTGACAGCTCAGAGCCTGGAGCCTGCTTCGGATTCTGTCTCCCTCTCTCTCTGCTCCTCCCCTGTTCTCTCTTTCTCTCTCTCTCTCAAAAATTAATAAACATTTAAAAAATTAAAAAAAAATTATTTGCAGTTCTACTGCTACTGATATTTAATATCCCTTGAAGTCTTTTTCATATGTTTAGTTATACACATAGGAAAATATAATTTTTATTTTTTACTTAAGGGGAGAGTTTCATCTTCATTCCAATATCCAATCATGGTCCTGACGTGAAAGTAGTCCCCTGAAATCACATGGCAAGGTTGGCAGTGATGGTCCTTATCTGTGTACCCAGAATTTTAATATATAGAAAGATAAAATGAGACAACAGCAGGTTCTTTTCTTCCTTTTAATACAGAAATGAAGTGTTTTTCCTTTGCCCGCCCAAAGGTAAAATTGGTCTTCACTGAGACAGGAAACAAATGTGTGTGGGAAAAGCGTGGACCCTCCAGAGAAAACTTAATATGCTTTTTTTTTTCTTATGTGGCCAAGTTTTAGGAAGATTTTTAGGATTTATTTTCCTTGTGAGGCTTATAGGATAAGATGCTTTTATAAGCATAACTGTGGTTCTTTCATTGGTCTAATATACAAATACCTTGCTTCAAAAATAACTGAAAAGATGGGGCGCCTGGATGGTTCAGTCGGTTAAGTGTCCGACTTCAGCTCAGGTCATGATCTCACGGTTTGTGAGTTTGAGCCCCATGTTGGGCTCTGTGCTGACAGCTCAGAGCCTGGAGCCTGCTTTGGATTCTGTGTCTCCCTCTTTCTCTGCCTCTCCCCGACTTGTGCTCTGTCCCTCTCTCTCTCTCAAAAATAAGTAAAATGTAAAAAAAAAAAAATAACTGAAAAGAAAAAGACTGGGTTGCATTTAATGGGGTGGCAGCAAAATACCTGGGGCACCCATATCTTGCTCTTAACGATGTCTGGGATTTTTAAGTCAAGGGAGACGTCATTTAGAACTCACAAGGGCACATGCCTGCAAAGGTTTGATGATCCTGAGACATAATCCTTCTGAAAAAAAAAAAACTTTTCAAGAGAAACCCTTTTGGGAAAAAACTCTTTTCTTCCCCCCAAATAAAATAGTGAATTCTCATACTTAGCAGGAACCATTCACTTTTCAAATAAAATTGAAAATTTTCAAATAGTGTTCTCAATTAAATATTTCTCTAACATTCTTCCTTCTCATATTCCTGAAACCAGTTACATTGCCCAGCAGTACTTTGTACAGGCAACTGGTCTTCCTATTGTAGCGTCTCTCTCCTTCTAGATCCCCCAGCAGTCCAGATAAACAGCATCTACATGAACACCTTTGGATCACAATTAAGTCTCAATTTTGTCAGTTACTGTGGGATGTTCACACAAAGGCCTATATTTGTTCATACCCTGAGAAGATTCCTTTAAAGTTTCCAGGCCCATTTACTGCTTCAGATTCTGTGTCCCCCTCTCTCTCCACCCCACCCCTGCTTGTGCTGTATCTCTGTCTTTCAAAAATGAATAAACATTAAAAAAAATTTCTTTTTAAGTTTCCAGGCCCATTTGGTATATGCAGTTGTGTAGTCTTATATAATCCAGTAGCCTTTGCTGATGGTCATAGCTAAAGGCACAACACTATCAGTTAAAATTCCTCACTTAGGTTATTTGTCAAAGTTTGGGAATCTTATGTCATGGAGATTTTATGTCTTCTTTTTGCCTCAATCTATTCTTCTGGCTTTTCAGACTTATCCTTATTTTTAAAAGTATTAGAGGTGCCTGGGTGGCTCAGTTGGTTAAGCGTCTGACTCTTGATTTTGGCTCAGGTCATGATCTCATGATCTCATGGTTCATGGGTTCGAGCCTGGCATGGGGCTCCGTGCTGACAGTGTGGAGCCTACTTGGGATTCTCTCTCTCCCTCACTCTCTGCCCCACCCCTGCTTTCTTGCTCTTGCTCTGTCTCTCTCTCAAATAAGTAAACTTAAAAAAAAAATTAAAATAAAATAAAAGTGTAGTGTTGGCCACTAAAATCAGGCCCTGCTAAGGGGACTTTGGACAGTCTTTGTACTTCTTAAGAGTATAGTCAGGTTTGGTGTATATTGTTTTGAACATAATAGGACGTGTCCTCTGGTCCTACTTCAAGTAAATACTTTGTTGCCACGGGAAGAAATGGGCTTTAGAACCAGAAACCAACTTGAGTTTAAACCCTAGCTTTGTCACTTAACTAGCTCTGAGTTGTTTAACCTCTCCATTTCTTCATCTATAAAATAGAGATAGTGACTACTTCATAGTGAGGTTGTTGAAAATTAAGTGAGAAAACGTGTTAAAGTGACTAGCTCAGGGGTGCCTGGTGGTTCAGTCAGTTAGGCATCTGACTCTTGATTTCTGCTCAGGTCATGATCTCAGGGTTCATAAATTTGAGCCCTGCGTCGGGCTCTGCGCTGACAGTGAGGAACCTACTTGGGATTCTTTCTCTCCCTCTGTCTCTGCCGTTCTCCTGCTCTCTCGCTCTCTCTCAAAATAAATAAACTTTAAAGTGACCAGTGCAATACCTGGCATGTGGTGAACATGAATAACACTTTCCTCTTATTTTACTGGTATAGGAGATAAAATGCTGGACTAGACAGTGGGTCTGGTCAAGTTAGCCACTTTTTATGTTCTTTCTGAACACACTTTTTCAGTTTTTGAATAGCACGAGACCAGACAGAAGTTCTCAAGTCACCTGGATTTATTGAATATACTTTTGACAAGTTTTACTGAATATCTATTATGTGACAAAAACTGAACAAAAGAGATACAGAACTAAGTAACATAGGAAGTCCTTATCTCCCTCAACACACCCAAGGAACTCACAGTCTAATGGGAAAAATAGATTACTAAACCAGTAATAACAAGGTGCAATAGGAACAAAAGAGGAATAATATCTAACCATACTTTAAGCAGCCAGTGGGGAGACTTCCAGAAGAACTGATACTTAAGCTGAGCATGGACTTCCAGGCAAAAGGAAAAATATTGACAATATTTGCAAGGGCAGGGAGGCAAAAGCAATCATGCCCTGTACTAGGAACTGCAAATAGTTTTGAATTAATGGAAAGAAGGATGTCTGTGAAGGTGCAGCACAGTGAAGCTGGAAAGAGAGGCAGGAGTCATATTTTAAAGTATTTTCTATGTTGGGGCACCTGGGTGGCTCAGTTGGTTAAGCATCTGACTCTTGGTTAAATAAAGTATTTTCTATGTCTTACTAAAGGGTCTGAGCTTTAACCAGAAGGCAGTGAAGAACCACTGAAGGATTTTTGTTTGTTGTTTTATTTTATTTTATTTGAAGGGGTTTAAGCTGCAGAATAGAGTTTGCAATGTTTCATTTTAGAAATAAACACTTTAGCAGCAGAATAGAGGATGTGTTCAAGGAAGGTTTGAGATGAGAAAGAAGGAAGGAAAAAAGCAAAGAAGAAAAACTGTTCATGGCATTAGTAGTAAGGTAGGTGTGGCATTACAAGAGCCTGAATGAAGGTAGTAAAGGAGGGAATAGAAACAAGCACGTAGATAAGGGCGATATTAAAATGGAATGGAAATGACTTGATTGAGTAATCTCTGGGGGTTGGTGGATGTGTGTACGAAAGGCATTGAAGATGATTTCAGGATTCTGGCATGGAAGACTGGATGGATGGTGGTGCCGTTTACCAATATAATAGAAATGATGAAAGAAGTGGGGGTGGCAGGTCCAGGCAGCAGCAGAGATGAGTTTAGATTGGGGCATATTGCATTCCATATGGCTGGGAGCATGTCCAGTAAGTAGTTGGCTGTGTCCAAGAGATCTGGACAACAGAGCCAACTGGGAGGTTGATCTGACCATATGTAAAAATGCTCTAATTAGTGATATAACCTGTTATCAATTTTCCTTTTATTTCTAGTGACTAACACTTATTAAGTGATCAGTGAATATTTGTTGTTATTACTATGGCTGCAGCTTTTAGCTGTGGTCCACTGTATATATGCTTTGAAACAACTGATTGCTCAAATTTTACTCAACAGTAGGCAGCTTTGGACCAGGTGTTGCTGGCCTAAGCAATGTTTATTCACAAATGGCTTCTTGATGACAGACCACCATGTGTCACTTATACCTATTGGTATAAAATAGGCTCTTACTTGTTTATCTTAGGTATTTTCCTGGTTATAAGTCATCCTCAGTTGTGACAAATTTGTTTGGAAAAGCCATGAAGTTTTTCTCCATGTGAGTGGGTTTGGATATGCTCTTCACATTGCTAGAAGTAGCATATAGCAATTTGAGAAAGCCTATTTGTTTATTACCAGCTGATCTATTTTTGGACAGCTCTAACAGCTTGTCTGACTCCAAAGAAATGGTGAGATAAATGCCCTAGAAAGTAATACAGTGTGTAAATAATAACAACAAATTTATTTTAGTGTCCCCAGACCTTACTATTATAGGAGCTTAGAATGTTGGTTGAATTAAGTGAATCTATCTGGTACTTTAGAATTTACCAAGTGCTAGGGGCACCTGGGTGGCTCAGTCGGTTAAGCTTCTGACTTCAGCTCAGGTCATGATCTTGTGGTTCGTGAGTTCGAGCCCTGCATTGCGTTCTGTGCTGACAGCTCAGAGCCTGGAGCCTGCTTCAGATTCTGTCTCCCTCTCCCTCTGCCCCTCCCCTGCTCACAAACTGTCTGTCCGTCTGTCTCTCTCTCTCAAAAATAAATAAACATTAAAAATTGAAGAAAAAAAAAAGAATTTACCAAGGGCTTTCACATTTATTATCGTATTTGATCTTCAGACCCCATGAGTCAAACCAGGTGTTATTCTCATTTTAAATAGGAGGATATTCAAATACTCTTAGCAAGATTTTGTGTATCTCTGATTCATCTGCAGACAGAGGCAGTTTCTGTTGTCATCTCTCAGTCCTGTTTTTCATGCCCTAAGTAATATTCAAATCAGTCCACAAAAGACCTGCCTAATTGAAATTCAACTTGTACCACTCTGAGATGCTCTTGAGTTGACTGTTTCAAGATGGCTTAGAAGTGAAGTTGGACTGAGGTTTCTCGAGCAGTGCGTCCTTTCTTGCCTTAATAGGGCACTGGTTTGTATTCATCACAATGTAGGTTGGTTTACAAGTTAAGGACTAGCAGTGTTTTTTTAAAACATATATAATATATGTAACTAACATGATTTGAGTACGAAAATGTGTAAGCTGAACCAGGAATGTGTCATTTACTCCAGGAATACCTTTTTAAAAGAGTCCTTTTCAGTTATTAAGTTGCTAGGTGGTATGGAATATGGTAAGTTGATCTGAACCAAAATTTCAGGCCTAAGTGGCTTTCTGGTGAGCACACGCAGATGTTTACTTTTATGACATTTGGCTTCTGTCAGACTATTCGTTTTTCAAATGACTCATATTCGTTTTTTACTGATGTGAATTCCTTCCCTTCTACCCACAGCAACTTTCTTTAAACTTTAGGATTATGTGCATCCACGGTGATGTTATCTTGTCATCCACATTCTCTTGGAAGTACTTATTTTAGATCTTTTTCCTGTGGTGTGAGGCATTTAGCCCAGGAGGGAACTGTTTCCAGGACTTACTTCTCTTAGGGGTTGGAGATATGTCATTCATCTATGAAGAAATATATCTCAGCTGCTGGGTCACTGTTTACAGTGAAGAAACACTTCACTATTTTTGATATTTACTGTCATGACAGTGGTTACATTAAGTTCGTTCTGGATGTATTGAACCTTTTAGTTTAAAGTCAAGATGTTAGCTTCTCCCTCAGGGGCTAATGTGATGGTATTTACGGCTTGGAGATATGAGACATTTTTCAACCTGATCAGGCTACTGGAGAGTATCTTTTGATTGGCTCACAAATTGCACAGTTCCCTGTGCATAGTAATGAGTTAGGTATTTAGGAATAGCAAAGTAACTCTTTTAAGTATGAAGAGTATGTGTTATACAGGGACGATCACAGTAATACAAAGTGCTCGGTACTCTGTGAGGCACATCGCAATTATTTCACGGGTTACCAGTGTTCTAGAAATACGACCAAAATGAGGTTGGAACTGCTTAAGCCATGGATATGTTTAGTGAACAGCAGTTTTTCCTTTTGGCTACCTCAGGAGCTAAGATTCTTGGTTTGTATTAGTAGTAATATTTTTTAGACCTCTTAAAAATCATTGTTGATTCTCAGAGTTCACAATATTCCCCACTTATTCCTAATCTTCTTGCTTTTGTATGTGTTCATTCATTTGTAGAATATAAACGGCATTCGCACAGAGGAGGTGGCTGCCGTGACAAAGGGGCCATCTACCAGCCCTGACTCTGAATGGGATGGTCCCAAGCATTCACTAATTCCTAGTAAGAGCCAAATGACCACCCCGTCGGAGTCTCCACAAAGCTTTGAGTTTGGCTCCCTCTCCATAAGCAGCAAGGAGACAGAAGAGAAGGAGCAGGGAGCAGCTGGCTATCTTGATATTAAGGAAATGCCGGGAGGCTCAAGTGGGGAATGTATAGGAGTGGAGGAACAGGCCGGTGTCTTACAGTTCTCAGTATCACCAGCTTCCTCTCAGCTGCAACTTGGTGAAAAAAAGGCAGAGAGTAGTGAAGAACATGTTACACCAGGAGAGCCACTTGGAAAGCACAATGGATCATTTCTTGACTCTCGTGTGGGTAACCAGTTCCCCACCCTCATTCGAAGTTTCCAGGTAGTAACCATTTCAATGATGCAGGTCTAATGACTCACTTTGGGAGAGGGCCAGAATCTGCTGTGTGGAGGAGGTGGTGGTGGTGGTGATGATGAGGGCAGTGGCCTCTCTGCTTTCTTCAGAATCACAGAATAAAATTAAAGCCCTCGATTACTACAGATAAATGTATTCAGAGGGATTAACTCCGTGGCTAGAAATGCTTTCTCCCCTGATGACGTAACAAAATTCTTGGGGGTGAATTCCAGCTGTTTATCTTTATGAAGCTGGTGTAAGTGGCTTCCTCTTTCCCTTGTTCAAGTATGGGCTACATAAAGAGGTGAATTTCTGAGACTTCCATGATGAAGAGCCATTAAGTGTTCGGAGGCCATGCTCAAAAGATTCAAATACTCTTAATTAAAAGAAGCAACTGATTTTTGTTTATGTGCTTTCAGACCCCAAATAATGATTTATGCATCGCAGCCGCATAGTATAGCCCACCACTCCCACTGACCCCACTCACAAGGACTTCCGTGCTCATAGGCACTAATCTCCTATGCTAAGGTGGATGGCCACTTACCTTTATCACAATCAAGTGGTAGTTTTAGGGTGATTCATAGACTTTGGAAGGGGAGCTGATGGACAAGAAGCCTTTGATATTCTACTAATGTTCATTCTTCTGAAATTCTGAGATTAATCACCAGGTGGTGGTAGAAGTGATTATTTTCTTTCCAGTTTTCCAAATACTGTTTTTCTTCTCAAGAACTCCAAAGTGAATGTCTGACATTGATTTGAAAGAAGTTGATGAATTCCAGGATAATGCACTCCAATGCCACTGCTGTTTCATGTACCATTTGTAGTTAGTGGAGGAAATGCGACCGATTTTGTTAATTATAATGGCACAGTCACAAGGACAAACAAAAGTGACTGCTGTTTGGCAAACAGTTTTATATTCAAATTCTGAAGGTCAGTCTAAAGTGTTTCATATCACCGATCATAACTGTCTGATCTTACAGCTTTCCATTAAGCATATGAAAATGATTACAGTAATGCTGTTTTTTAATATCCCTCATGATTGGACACCTTGTCAAGGCTACTTTGGAATAGTGTCCAAGTCTCGGGCAGAGACTGAGCTAGCCCTTTGCTTGATTACAGCTACCACTTTGATCAGATCAATGTCAGAAGATTAGTTCTCTGTAGCCTTCAGAAGACTCTGGTAACTCTGTTTCTTTACTGCTTCACAGCCTCCCCTGGTGAAGACTCAGACTGTCACCATCTCAGATACTGCCAGTGCTTTGAAAAGCGAAATCCCAACCAAAGATGTCCCTATTGTTCACACTGAGACCAAGACCATCACTTATGAGGCTGCCCAGGTAGGACATGGTGTGATGTTTCAGAAGCCAAGACTGAAGTAAACATAATAAATAACCTTCTTTCTTTACAGAGTCTCTAATTATTTGCTGCAAATAATGCTGGGCTTTTCTGGGGTAATTCTTTTTAGAAGAGATTACTGATCTAAGGATATCCCAAAGTACTTCATTAAAAGCGAAGTTGTCTTGCGTCTGTTTGCTGATATCCACCCAATTCAATTAGGGAAGGCAGTCTGTGTAATGGTTAAGAACATGGGCTTTGGATCAAACAAAGTGGAGCTTCTCCACTTCAGTTACTGCAAGTGATTGAATGTCTCTGAGCCTTGATTGGCCCCTCCCCTTCTTCCTCCACCCCGCCCATGATGTTAATATCTGCCTCATGATTTTATTATGAAGATTATATAAGATACATACTGTATGAACTTGACTTGAGCATCATGCCTGCAAGTGTAAATAAGTAACAGCTATGATGATTATCATTTATTCCAATTAAATTTAAAACCACACAAGAATTGGGGTACCTGAGTGACTCAGTCAGTTAAGTGCCTAAATCTTGATCTCAGCTCAGGTCTTGATCTCAGGGTCTCGCACAAGAATTTAAGTATTCACAATTTTTATTTAAATAGAAATTTTGTATACTTTTAGCAAAATTTCTCCTTCATTGTTGGTAATTTGAATGAGCTAAGAGTTGCTTTATGTTGAATCAGGTTTTTTCCCTTTTTTTTTTTTTTGATTCACAGAAGCCAAAAGTTAGAAAAAGTTTTCCCTCTATAAACTGATAAGCAAATATAAGCAGATATTTGTTGAGTGCATTTATGTATTAGGTCAAAGCAGTCTACAAGGTAGACAGAGGATCTGTCTGGAACTTTGGTTATAGTTGTCAGAAACAGACAACAAAACACATAAACAAGTGTATAATTTCAGACATGGTAAATGCTATAAAGAAACTAAAATAGGATAAAGAGTTAGACAATACGAGGGGCACCTGGGTGGCTCAGTCAGTTAAGCATCCGACTTGTGATCTTGCTCAGGTCATGATCTCACGGTTGGTTTTTTGTTGTTGTTTTTTTTTAATTTTTGTGTCTTTATTTTGAGAGAGAGACAGAGTGTGAACAGAGGGAGGGGCAGAGAGAGAGAGGGAGACACAGAATCTGAAGCAGGCTCCAGGCTCTGAGCGGTCAGCACAGAGCCCGACGTGGGGTTCAAACTCACGGACTGTGAGATCATGACCTGAGCCAAAGTAGGGCGCTCAACTGACTGAGCCACTCAGGTGCCCCTAAAATTTTTTTTTTTAACGTTTATTTATTTTTGACAGAGAGAGAGGGAGACAGAGCATGAGCAGGGAGGGGCAAACAGAGAGGGAGACACAGAATCCGAAGCAGGCTCCAGGCTCTGAGCTGTCAGCACAGAGCCCGACGCGGGGCTTGAACTCACAGACCACGAGATCATGACCTGAGCCAAAGTCAGAAGCTCAACCAACTGAGCCACCCAGGTGCCCCATGATCTCACGGTTTTTAAGATCAAGCCTCAAATAATGCTCTCCACTGACAGCGGGGAGCCTGCTTGGGATTCTCTTTCTCTCTCTCTGCTCCTCCCTTACTTGCACACACTCTCTTTCTGAAAATAAAATAAATAAACTTAAAAAAAAAAGAATTAGACAATATGAGATTGTATGAAAGGTTGTTCCTGTGGGGCTGGCATAGTCAGGAAAATCCTGTCTGAGGAGGCCACATTTTGGTTGAAGCCTGCATGACAGGAACGAGGCAGCTGTGCGAAGCTCTGGCTGAGTGATTTCCCCTAAATCCTTATGGTTAATTCTCACACTATGAACTGGATGAAGATATCCCTTTTAGCAAACAGTGTCACTTGCCGATTAAAAGCATGTGCTTTGCAATTAGACAAACAGAAATTGTATCCTAGCTCAACCACATACTAGCTGGATAACTTTAAACAAGTCGCTAATCTCTCTAACCCTCTGTTTTCTTGGCTGTAAAATGGGGCTAATATCACATTCCATTGCAAGATTTGAGGGAGGATTAAGTGAAATGATGTCTGCACAGTGTTTGGCACATTCGTGGATGTTCAGTTAATGTTTGTATGCTTCCCTCTTCTCTCTCGTGGTCTAGAGTGTGGAATTCGAGTTTGATAAATAATGAAAGACTGCTTAAAGTGTTTGAGCAGTGGTGGTAAAGCAACATCATTGAAGCATGATTTCTGGAAGATGATTCCTAAAGCTGTGTGCTGAATATTTTAAAGTCGGGGGATGCCTGGGGACAGGAATATGACTAGAGCTAGTCTGGGGAGATGCTTATAAAGAACTGAAGTGTAGCTGGAGGAAATGAGAAGAAAGAACTGTGTCAAGAGAGACAGAAATGAATGAATAGGACTTGGCAGTGCAGGGGGTTGAAAAAGGAAGGAATAGGAAATTACTTTAAGATTGTGCATGTTATTAACCAGAGGATGTAAGAATTACTTTCATATGGTAGGAAACTCTTTAAATTGTCATTGCCATGGAAACAACCTAACTAGCCACCAGTAGGGAACAGGTTAAATAAATTATGATATATACAATTAATATAATTCGGCACAGCTATTAAAAAAAGCTTCTGATGGAAATAATCTGTGTAATAAGTTAATAGATTAAAAAGCATAGTGGAATGTGGTATAAATAATATGCTGTTTATAGGAGGGAAAGAGGCGGCTCATATATGAATATATTATCTCTGAATGAATGAGTACTCAAAAAAAAAAAACCCCAAAAGCAGTGGTGGCCTCAGTGAAGGATCTGGGACTATAGGACTGTGGTCAGGAGTGGGAGGAGACTGACATTTCATCCTGTTCCATTTTGAAGTGAATTTTGTAGCATATGCATGAAAGTTGTTAGGGCCAACCTGCACACAGAAGCCCACGTGGTTTGAGTGTAGCCCCTGTAGAAAAAGGAAAAGGAAGCAGTCATTTTAGGTTTTTGTTTTTTGCTTTTGTTTTTGTTTTTGAGAGAGTGTATGTGTGTGCATGCAAGTGGGAGAGGGGCAAGGAGAGTGGGAAAGAGAATCTCAAGCTGTCAGGGTAAAGCTTGATGCAGGGCTCAATCCCATGACCCTGGGATCATGACCTGAGCTGAAATCAAGAGTTGGGACACTTAACCAACGGAGCTACCCAGGTGCCCCAGGAAGCAGTCATTTTAAAATATATTCACATGTAGGAGAAATACAGAGGCAGCATCATGTGCTAGAGAAAGCGTGTGGGCTTTGGAGTTAGACTTGGATCTTAATTCCAGCACTTGCTGGCTTTGTGACCTTTGGTAAGTCACTTAAACTTTTTGAGTCTTAGCTTTCTCGTCTGAAAAATATATTTATAAGGTTATTAAGGTAAAGATAATATTTGCCTGGCGTATAGTAGGTATTAAAAAATGGTAGCTATTGCTATATTATATTGTTATATATCTACCCTTATTTCATTTTAATTAGGCTTAAGAAAGTCGGCCAAAATACAAATCACTTCTCATTACTCATGCTAGACAGCAGAGTAGAGTGGGGAAAGTACTGACTTTACAATCAAATTTCCTGGGTTTAAACCTGCTCCATCACTTACTAGTGTGCAATCAAGTTAATCACTCTGTGCCTCAGTTTCCTCATTTGTAAAATGGAGCTAATAATAGTTCCACCTCCTAGGGTTGTTGCAGTTGTCACTGGGGTGCCTGGTTGGCTCAGTTGGTTAAGTATCTGACTTTGGCTCAGGTCATGATCTCACGGTTTGTGGGTTTGAGCCCTGTGTCAGGCTCTCTCTGCCCCTTCCCTCTCTCTCTCTCAAAATAAATAGATAAACATAAAAAAAAAAAAAAAAAAAAAAAACTTAGGTACAGGGAAATGCACAGATTTTAAGTGTTCAATTTGATTGATTTCCACAGATGTATATTCCTGTGTGACCAGACACATTTGGGATACAGAACATTTCCATTACTCCTGAAACCCTCTTCAACTCTTCTAGTTGCTTCCTACCCCTCTAGGCAGCTACTGCTTTGATTTCTATCACCTTAGCTTAATTTTACCTGTTCTTGGATTCCATATAAGTGGAAGTATACAGTAGTACACTTTTGTGTCCGAACATGGGTTTTGTTTGTTTTTTTGTTTGTTTGGTTCATCAAAGTTATATGAGTCTGTAGTTTGCTGTTTTTTATTATTGAATAGTATCCCATTGTTTGAGTGTGCCACAATTTGTTTATCCTTTCCTTTGTTGATGGACATGTGAGTTGATGCCAGTTTGGAGCAAATGTGAATAAAGATACTGTAAACACTCATGTGCAGGTCTTTGTGTAGACATATGTCTTCACTTATCTTGGGTAAACACCTAAGAGTGGAATTGCTAGGTCATAGGATAAATGGATGTTTAACTTTATAAGCGGCTGTCAAAGCCACCATACCATTTTAAGGAAACATTGGTTAAAGGGTCAAAGGAAAGAGACCACTTGTGGGAAGAGTATAAGTCAGAAATCATAACAAAGTCTCCTCCATCTTCCACTTCTTCAGAGACAGAAAGCAGGGAGGCAGTCGGTGGGAAGTAGAAAAATACGATAGAGTCACAGATTTAGTAGAGGTGGAGCTCTCAAAAAGGTTTAGCCCTCCTGACACACAAATTTATATTCTTTTTAAAAAAATTTATTTATTTGGAGAGAGAGAGAGAGGGAGGGAGGGAGTGAGGGAGGAAGGGCAGAGAGAGAGAGAGAGAGAGAATCCCAAAGAAGGCTCTCTGCTCTCAGTGAGGAATCTGATGTGGGGCTTGATCTCCCAGACCGTGAGATCATGACCTGAGCCGAAATCAAGGGTCAGAGGCTTAACCTTAAGACTGAGGCATCAACAAGCACACCCAAATTTATATTCTTATAATCATGTATAAAGTACTTCTATGATCTCTTTAGATCTGCACAATAATGCCATGGTGGGGGCAGAGCCCATCTTACAGTATTGCCTGTTATAGACGAGAAAACTAAAGCTCAGAGAAGAGAGAAGGACTTGCCCAAAATCCCATAGCTAGTTAGGTCTGAGCTGGGACCCAAACCTCAGTCTTCAGACCAAAAGTTTTCTGGCCCTAACTTCTAGTGCAAACGTTTATTGCCTATAGAACCTTGACAAATTATTGAACTTCTCTGGCCCAACTAACTAAGTTAACAGTTGCGTTGTGTGCTTGGCACATAGTAGAAGTACAATAAATAATAGTTTAGTTCGAATCTAAGGTAGATAAGTGGGTCTGGGCTGAAGAAAGTGTTAGCGAACGAGCCAGCAATATACCTAGCATGGTGCTGGCATGTATGTGCATGATTTATGATTATGTGAGATGTAGGTGTCACAGGCATGTCCCCTCTCTTTGTTTTGTCTAGATTCTTACCTGCAAGGCAACTCCAGCCAGAAACTCTTCTTCCTAATTCTTATCTGCTCCTCCGGCCTCCCCACCCCCCATATCTCAAAGTTTGCCTCAATGAAATGTGGTCCTGTTCATAAAAAGGCTGGAGGCCTCTGCTTATAATACAAATGACTTACATAAATAAAGAGGCAGAAAAACATAGTAATGTAACACTTTTTTTTTTTTTACCGCAGGTTCTTTATGAGAATGATTGCAATTCTCTAAATCTCCTCTGAGCCCGTGTACGATACCAGAACCTACTGGTCATTGTTTTCTGGACAGCGTGTTGGCTCTGAGCAGCCTCCACCCTTCCAGTCTCCTCTGTTTCCATCCCAGTCACAGGGCTGTCAGCAGTTCTGAGTCCTGCTACCAGCCCACGGCCACTGATAACCACCTCTCTTCCTTTTTGCTAGTGTCATTTCCCAACCTGATCATAATACATTGGTTTTGGTCATAATGTGGTGAGCTCTAGAGAAACAAGAAGTAGCCGCAGCCCTTGTTCTCTGTGTAGATTAGTTTCATAGCCTGGCATTCTAAATACTTTTAAACCCTTCCTAATAAGGATGGTCCATTTCAATACTAGTTTTGTTGTCAGAAGGGTCATTAAGGTATTTTGTAGGTTTCTTCCCGTGGTGTCTTAAAGGGATATTTCCTACCTTATTTGCTCCAGTCTCCCATCTCAGTTTTCAAAGAAGATAGCCTGAGATTCCTTGGCTCCTTAAGCCCTGGCAAGGACCTTTCCCAGTCCTTTCTGAAAAGTTCTGCACTATGATTCAGAACCCACCCATGCCTTAGCACCCAAGAGTTTACACTTCTCCTGCCTTAGATGGTGTGTAAAGAGCTTCAGGTTTGTAGAGAGGACAGCTGCCACATACAAGTTTTGAGTACTTGAGCAAATCATTCGCCTTCTCTGGGCCTGCATTTTCTTACCTGGGAATGCTAATGAGTCTCTGCCCTTTCTGTTGATTTCACAGGGCTTGTGTGGGCATCAAAAAAGACAAAGGTTTTTTAAGGTTTATTTATTTTTGAGAGAGAGTGTGAGCGAGTAGGGGAGAGGCGGAGAGGGGGACAGAGAATCCAAAGCAGGCTCTGTGCTGACAGCAGCGAGCCTGATAGGGGGCTTGAACTCAACAAATCATGAGATCATGACCTGAGCTGAAGTTGGACGCAAAACCGACCGAGCCACCCAGGCTCCCCTAAAAGACAATGTTTTGAAAGCCATTTGTGAACTCTAAAATGCTGTATACACATGTGTGGTCATTGTCACTCTCATTGGCTGTTTTCCTGCCTTCTCTCTGATCCACTCCTGTCACTGACCCAGTGCTAAGGAAACTGACCATCCAACGTTTTTAGAAGGAGCCTTGTTGCCAGGGGATTGTTTTCTTTATTAAGAGATCGCTGTAAGGGAATTAGGTTTTTGCTTTAGAATGTACAGCCAAAGAGCAAAACTGCTTCCTGCCACATTTGCCCACAAGGCTTCCTGAGAGGCATGTTGATGAGCTGTGTTTTTTTTTCCTGCAGACTGATGATAGCAATGGAGACTTGGACCCAGGAGTCTTGCTAACAGCTCAGACCATCACATCTGAGACCACAAGCAGTACAACCACAACTCAGATTACCAAGGTAACAGACCAGTTAGAACTTCCTTCTGGAAGTCAGTGGCATGCCAAGCGTGGTGCCTCTGTAGGAAGGACCCTGGTCCGTAAGCAAGGGTTTCCAGCTCCATCCCTACTGAGCCAAATTGTTCCAACTGTCACAGATGGAAAGGCCGTGCTGCTTTCCCCAGTGGTAAACCTAGGGAGACCCTGAGGGTGTCCTAGTCTAGTGAGTAGTCTCGTAAAGTCATATGTGCTTGTTGTCTTTACACGTGCGTCTCTCTGATCACTACCCTGTCTGGATGTAAGTTGAAAAAGTCAGTTTAAGGACAGGCGTCATTGGTATTATTATGCAGCTATGTTTTCCAAGTAAAAAATCAGAACTCAGGGCCCAACAGAGAGTTTTTATATCATGTCCAGCGTCAAGGCCATGGGAACTATAGTTTGCCCACTGAAATATTGGAATTATTAGAACATTGTTTACGGGGACAAACAGCACAAATTATCTAAAATCAGAACTATTCCCTGAAAATCAAACAGTCCGTGTTTGCTATAGCACTAGAGGAAAATGTATTTTCTTGTAAGTAAGAAATCTAGATTTATGACCAAGCTCTAGTATCAATACACAGATGACTAGAAGTTAGTTACTTACTGTGTCTAGACCTTAGTTTTCCTCATCTGTTATTTAAGGAAACCTACCCACTCTGAGGGGGTTATTTGAGGATCTTTTGATATTAATAATACGAAAATGCTTGAGAATAAAGAGCCTAATTTCAAGCTCCATGACATTTTTGTTCACAGTCTTCTGATTTTTCCCCTTGAAAATAATCAAAATATACAGAAAAGAGCAAAAAGAAAAACCTACCTGTTTTTTATTTACTCACTGAATATCTATGGTATTTACAAGGAAGAAAAAGGGAAAAGTAAATAGCAAATTGTGATTTTCTGTTTTGCTTATTAAAGATCTTAGCAATCCAAGGGAATAGAGATGTGCTCATTTTAGTAGGTGCAGCCAAGGGTTTGGGCAAGTGGGTAAGAAAGCTATTCTAGACAGTACCCAGCAGCAGATTAAAATTTGAAGTAGAGCTTTCAGATTAATCTTTTACTATTGCTGGGTTTTTTTCCCTTTTCTCCTTTCCTTTCTTTCTCATATGACTACCTCCCTTTGGTTTCAGACTGTAAAAGGTGGGATTTCAGAGACGCGGATTGAGAAGAGAATTGTGATCACAGGAGATGCCGATATTGACCATGATCAGGTGGGAACACGGAAGAGATTATGGGCATGGAGGAGGTCTCTGGGAGGGAAGATTGATGGATATAGGAGTTGGCTTTCAAAAGACGCCTCTGCCAGCTTCATCCTG
This sequence comes from Panthera onca, assembly GCF_046562875.1. Classification (NCBI taxonomy): domain Eukaryota; kingdom Metazoa; phylum Chordata; class Mammalia; order Carnivora; family Felidae; genus Panthera; species Panthera onca. Next base: position 199,635,952 of record NC_138346.1, on the reverse strand, counting down.
AGGAACCCCCTGGGCCACTCTAGTGCTTAAATGGGAAGGGCAAAGGGAATCAGACCACGGAGGCCTGTGGGATGGGGGCTGCAGGTGGGGGGAGCATGAAGTGGAATAGAAGGAATAGAAAGCTTTTTAGACTCAAAAAGCTTGTGTTCAAATCCTGGATCTCTCCATATTGTAGCTCTTAGTTTCCTAGGCCTGCATTTCCTCATCTTTAGGATGGGCATTATGGCATCTTCCTCTCGAAGTGGTTGTGAGAATCAGGTGAGATGGGGGATGTCCACCATGAGGTACATGGTGGACTCCGGGTGAACAGAGCTGTTGCTGTTCAGGCGACAGCGTGTCCCTAAACGTGTACTGGAGACAGAAGAAGATAGTAAGACAAAAGGAAAGTGTGATCCCTGCCCTCAGAGGGCTTAGTGGCAGAGGAGATGAGGGGAAGCAGGAGGAGGTAGACTGAGAATCAGGAGCCTTGACTTCGATTCTGTCCTAGATCTGTCACTGACTTACTGTTTGACCTTGGGCAAACCATACTACCTCTGATTCTTTTTTGTCTCCTAAAAGAGAATAGGTTGATCTAGATCATTTCTGGGCTCTTCTGAGTGCTAAAAATCTATGTTTCTATATTAATTAGATGCTAATTGTGCTGCAAGCAATTAACAAATAATAAGGTCAGGATTGATGCTCCTAGCTCTCTGCTGAGTGAGGTGAGAACAGGAAAGCTGCAGAGAAGAGGGGGTGGAAGGGACTGCATGCAAATGCTTCTGGAATCATTGACAGCAGTGCTGGAGCAATCATTCTGTGGCCTTTATGCTGATATCTTGAGTGCCTTAAAAAAAAAGAAAGAAAAAGAAAAAGAAAACCTGAGCTGCACCACGGGCAGCTCCCTTGGTAGCAGGGCTGAGACTCCCAGCTGAGAATGGCTGCCGAGTCCAAGTGGGAGGCCCTGCAGCCTGTTCGCCTCTGCTTGGTGGATCCCGCTGTTACCTGCCTGCATCCACCTACTTGGTCCGGTTGATTTGAGCCCCTGCTATGTGCTCAGTCTGTGCTAGACAGCAAGAGCAGGAGGACAGGAAGGTGTTTTGGGTTTGGAGTGAGACAGCACTGAGTTGACTCTTGATTCTGCAACTTACTAGCTGTGTGTCCTTGAGCAAGTTATTTTACTTCTCTGAGCTGTAATTTTGCCATCTGTAAAAGAAAGACGATCCTAGATTTCTTTCAGGATTGTTAGAAACATACTTGAGAGCTCAGAGAGATGCTCCTTTGTCCCTCGGTTCTGCTAGGTATGAGGGATGCACGCAAGGGATGAGATATGGTGTATTCTGGATGGGTGGGGGGCAATTAAAGCAAGAAGTAGTGTGATGCAGGCTTTCCTGGAGAGAGAGGTGTCAGCCAGAGTAACCGAAGAGATGGTTTGGGCTGGGCCTTGACACATGAGCAGGTGGGTTGGGAAAAAAAGATCAGGGAAAATGAGCAGGGGCCAATAGAGGTGCCAGTTTCATGGAGTCCTGAAGACCAAAAGAGGAACTTCCCCTCTTCCCTCATCCCTCCTAGAGATAGTTCTTAAGAGCCAGGGTCAGTAGTCAAGTGTTCAGATCTAGCTAGAATCCTTTTTTTTTTTTTTTTTTTATTAAAATTTTTTTTTAACGTTTATTTATTTTTGAGAGAGAATGATAGAGTGCGAGCAGGAGAGGGGCAAGAGGAGACAGAGAATCCGAAGCAGGCTCCAGACTCTGAGCTGTCAGCACAGAGCCCAGCATAGGCCTCAAACCCACCGACCGTGAGATCATGACCTGAGCCAAAGTTGGACGCTTAACCAACTGAGCCACCCAGGCACCCCTTTTTAAAAAAATTTTTTTAAGTTGATTTATTTATTTATTTTGAGAGAGAGAGAGAGAAAGCAGGGTAGGGGCAGAAGGAGAGAGAGAATCCCAAGCAGGCTCCATGCTGTCAGCAGAGTCTGATGTAGCGCTCAAACTCACGAACCGTGAGATCATGACCTGAGCTGAAACCAAGATTCAGATGCTTAACTGACTGAGCCATCCAGGCTCCCCTAGTGTCCTTTTTAATAGGGAGGGCCTGTCTCTTGAGAATCCCCAGATCACCGTTCCCCAAAGCACCTTGGGTGCTGTGAGCTTGAGGCTCAGAGACTTGCTACCCAGGAAGAGTAGTGGTATCATTTCCCTGACTTTCCCTCTGTTTTCATTTAGTTTTTCTAAAATGATCAGAATTCCTTCAGATGCTAACACAGGGTCTCCCTGAAACTAAATGACAGTGTAGTGAAGAAGAAAGCCTTATAGATTTAAGTTAAAATCCCTGCTGCATTACTTACTAGCTGGGAAACATTAACCACTTTATTTAACCACTGAACCTCGGTTTCTTTGTCTGTAAAATAGAAACAATGAGGGGCGCCTGGCTGACTCAGCTGGAAGAGCAGGCAACTGTTGATCTTGGGGTTGTGAGTTTGAGCCCCACGTTGGGCACAGAGCTTACTTCAAAACAAAGTGGAAACATGGGGTGCCTGGGTGGCTCAGTTAGTTAAGTGTTCAACTTCAGCTCAGGTCATGATCTCACGGTTCGTGGGTTCAAGCCCGTCGGGCTCTGTGCTGACAGCTCAGAGTCTGGAGCCTGCTTCGGATTCTGTGTCTCCCTCTCTCTCTGCCCCTCCCCCAATTCATGCTTTGTCTCTCTCTCTCTCAAAATAAACATTAAAAAGTAAAAATTTTAAAATGAAGTGGAAACAATGACGTTACCCTAATTTCATTGAGCCATCCTGAAGATTAAGTACATAATAATAATAATGTGCTTAAGCCAATGCATGGCATCTAATAGGCCCTCCCACTCTTCCTTTCTTTCCTCTCCGTTAGCCGAAGATACCTCTTCCTTTTTGCAGCATGCTTCTATATGTTCCTCTTCTGTTCTGAACTTCCCGGCTACCCTATAGTGAATACAGATTTTTCACTCACTTCTTGAGTGAATCCTCCCAGACCCACCCAGCAGGTACAGCTGTCACCCCTAAAGTCCCTTTATGATTCCTTGACGACAGCTCTAGCCTTCCCTGTCTCTGTGTTTTCAGTCCAGGAGCCTCCCTATGCAGGATAGGGGAGGTAAGGTTATTATCAGCTTGGCTTAGCCTAAATGCTGCCCCGGTACTACTGACGGAAAGATTTAATTTGCCAGAGAAACGATGTCCTGAGACCCCTGCCTTCCTTCACCAGCCAGCCTGCTTTCTGCCTGACGAACATTGTTTCTGTCTTTCTCAGGTCCTCGTACAGGCCATCAAGGAGGCAAAGGAGCAGCACCCAGACATGTCAGTGACCAAGGTGGTCGTCCATCAGGAGACCGAAATCTCTGAGGAATGAGCTCAGGTATGGGCTGTTCTTGGTGGGGTGGAGGGGGTCCACTGTCCCCCCCTCAGAGAACACTGAGCAGGAACATCCCCCAGAGGTGTCCACACTGGGACTTAATAAAGCAAAGGCAAAGGAGAGGCTGATGAGGGAGACAGAGAAGTGACTAAGGATTTGGCTCCAATGAGAGCAGCTGGCCTCCTTGGGTCCTCCTGCCTTTATCAGGCCAGCAGTGATAGGCTGGAGGACACACCCTAGGCCTGGATGGAAACCCCCACTCACTTCCTGAATCTTCCCGTTTCCTCCTGCTTCTTCACTTAGCCTTCCCTCTCTCTTCTGTCTGCGATCTGCTCTCTGCCGTCACAGGGATCTCTGAGTCTAAACCTCAGAGAGCCAGAGGAGAACAAAACCAAGAAAAGCAGGACCTGCCTGTCTGGAAATGTGGGCTTGGGGGCTAGGGGACTAGGGGGCCAGGCCAGACTAGAAAATTGAAAGCAGCATAGCAGCTTTCAGAGAGCCCAGGGATCCAGATAAATTTATGCCTAAAAGTAGTTTACAAACAACTCGAAGAAGCCATCGATCACAGGTAGGACTGGGCTCTGTAAAACTGCCCAGGCCCTGCTTGTGACTTGGGGCCACAGAACTGGCAGTGGGGCTGGGTGGCTGTTTTCCTTTGCTGGATTTAAAAAGTGTGCTTTCTCTCCTCTAGGAACTATCCTACCCCAACTCCCCGCCTGTCTCCCATCCAAAAGAAAACCAGCAAAATGATAAAGAAGCTTTCCTGCAATAGTCAGACATCAGACTTTGAAAATTACTCTAAACCACCAGAAAATTTCACTTTCTATTTGGAATTTATACCAAGAGAGTCTTCTAGACATCACTGGTTCTTTTAATACTTTTTCTACATTGTGATACCAGAAATTGTTCAACTTTTCACTCTATGGACTGTTTTTAAAGAGCTTTTTGGTTTTTTTTATGAGGTGGTTTGTAACCCCTTTAACCTAGCCTCTCTCCATTTATTTCCAACCCAGATCCTGACAGGTCCACAGAATTCTTGGGGAAATCCTCCAAAGATTCTGTCAGCTGTGTTGGGGGCCAAAGCCAGCTTAATGGGGCTTTCCTGCTCGTCCCCTAGTTTTATACCCTTTGGATGTCAGCAGAAACTTCATTAACCAGCCCTTTCTCAGAGCCAATGATGTGACTTTACCATGTGAGGCAGGGCAGCTGTCCTGATCCACAGGCCCCAGGAAAACATCCCTGTCCCTTTGTTGAGGGTGGTTTCAGTGAGGCAGAGATCTCTGCTAAGAATGTAGTATTGTTTTTCCTTCTTTCCTCCTATTCTTTCTTTTTGGAGCTTCTTTAGATCAAAGACATAAGAAGTTGTTTCATATCTATCTGATACTGTGAATGTTTGAACATATCCGTGGCCTTCACCTTCCTGCCCTCCCTCCCCTTTTACCTCATCAGAAGCAGTGGCTCTGCTAAGTGCTCCCCCCACTTCCCATCTCAGGAGACCAAAACTCACAGAAAAATAGGCACTTTTGGCCAGAAGCTCCAATGGCACATTTTTAGTGGTGATTTAGGCAAGGAGAAAGTTAATGAGGTTTTAAAAAAGGTTTTCTAGTTCTGGGAATGTGCACTTCACACAGGGGAATGGTGGGGTTTACCTCAGTCAGATCTTGCTGAGAAGTATTTCCAGGTGACCAACCCTGGGCCTTTTTCTTTAATCCTGGGATGACAGGGAATGTGACTCAGAGAGGAGGTCTTGTTCCTTGTCCTTTCTTCTCCCGACTGGTACCTGCCTGCAGACACCCTTCTGGAGCAAGGGAATTGACGTTTAGGGGCCATCCTTCCCACAAAACCCTGCACGACAAGGGGTACAAACACCAGCCCTGCTTGTTCCCACTCGCCATCTGAGGTCTGTCAGGTTTTATAGGCTTGATTTTTGTGGTGGGTTGTGGGTTTATTTTACTTTCACTTTTTTGTTGTTGTTGCTGTTTGTTTGGTTTTGAAAATGGGACTGACTGATATGCCCAGTTCCACCATTCCTGGTAGGTCTGGGGGCATTTTTATTTAATAGCACTTCTCGAATCTTCCAGCTTGCTCCCACAAACACATCTGCCCTGAAGTTCTTGGAATCTTATTCTGGGACAGAAGTGAACCTCATGAGATAGACAGCGGATCACAGTCAGCAGTCTCGGGGGGCTCCAGAGCAGTGAGAGGCGTCGAAAACCCCTGCTCCCCACAGTGGGAGCCAGCCACCTGTGTCCAAAGCCTCTTCTGGCCGAGTCTTGTCTCAGACAAACTCAGCTGGTTTGAACTGATTGCAGACGTGTGCATTTTCCTTTAGTACTTATGTGAGAATATTACTAGCCGAGAGGCAGCTCTCTCTGGAGAGGGATGAAGAGCTCAGGTAGGGTATATGACAGGCCTGCGGAGCCAGGACTGTCCTGTCTCAGGAGCAGACTTCCAGCCCGTGGGCACAGGGTCTGAAACGATGGGGCTCTCTTGGTGGTACCCACGCCCAGGCTGCGTCGCCAGGAGTGGTGGTGAGGTTAGGAATCCAGCTCACATCAGAAGGCGTGTAACGTGAGCTCCCTTGCCCGTGGCCAGCTGTCCTGTTGAAAGAGCTGCCAGCTTCCCAGGCTGCCAGCTGTGGAATGAAGAGGGTCGGGGTAAGGAAGAGGGCACAGGGTGAGCATCAGCGGCCCGTCATGCCGGGTTCTCCACTGCCTGCACTGATGCGGCAGCTTTCACCGCACAGGACCTATGACAGGGGCCCACGCTTCCCCTCGGCTCTGTCACCCGCTCACAGTGCTTCTCCTCCCGCTTCCTTAACTATAAATTGGACCAGAAGATCTCGAATGCTCTTCCAGCACTGAGAAGCCACGATTTGGACAAGCTAGGCAGAAGGTGTCCTTCCAAGCCTCTCTCCCTATCCTGCCTCTCTGGTAACAGATCTGAGGGTTCGACAGTTGTTTGGATTTTATTTCTTCCTGCAGTTGTGTGTGCATTTGTGTGTGTGAGTGTGAAGAAAAACAGATTCTGTCCAGGTGGAAATGGTGAAGAGGGGAGGGGAGAGTTTCATTTCCAGGGTCAGAGACTTGGCAGCAATTTCCCTAAAGTGACTCAGACACACCACAGTAACAATTCTCGCTGCAGTTTTATTTTTATTTCACTTGAGAAGTAAAGACTTCCTCCAAGCCACACGAGGTCTCTGCCACCCACCCACCACCCACCCACCCACCAAGCAGGACCTAAATTTCCAAGCCGAGGGCCCGAAGAACCTGGCCACAGGGAGCTTTCAGGGCCTCTTCGCCCTCCGGCCCAGGCCTCCCCATCGCATGTTCTGCAGGGCGGTGGAGGGGGGGAGGGGACAACCGTCTGCCCTGGGAAGTGGAGCCAGAGCTATGGCCTGACCAACACCACAGAATGCCCACTGCTCGTGGAAATACCTGCCCAGGATCTCAGCCCCCGGCTGGCTGTTTTTACAGATCTCTCTCAAATGTATTATTTTGGTGACAAAAATGAAGGAGCTTTGTAAATTTTTTTAAAATTATGAATCATATCAAGTAGTTGTTTACATTTCTTGACAAATAGGAACTATGGCAGCAGAATCAAATTGGCAAAATCCCTAGATTAAAAAGGCAATAATTAGGTCTGCTGTTTTGGCCTTTTGTAGTAAGAGAAGTGGTGTAGTGCTTAGATACGTGTTTGGTCTTGCTTCTTGTATTGCATTTTTCAATAAACTTACAAAAAAAAAAAAAAAGACTGAATCTGTGAGAATTGATCAACTTTTAAAGTTCTCTTTTCCTACCAGCAATCTGGGAAAAATTAAACACGAGTAAGGGAGACCCAAATTCAAGCCATTTTCTAAAGTAAGCTACCCACATTGGCCAAAATGCGGCTTCAACGTTGTATAAAAGGAGATCTGACAAATGCTTTTTGCCTGCTGGAGGGAGATGTTGCAGCACAGGCCATGACAGAGGAGAGAAGGGGGCTTCTCAGACCTGTTTAGGGAGGGGCCAGACCCTCGGTAGGAAGACTTTGGCAGTAGTGTAGCCCTAGTGGGGTGTACCCCGCATGGCTGAGGGGAGACAGGGGCTGAGGTGGTGGGAGATAAAGCCTCAGGCCCCATCCCAGATGGCAGTGGAGGGTCTCTGCTCTACCCCATTGCCCGTCTTCCCCGACCCCGCAACTGGCACCACCTTGGAGGGAGCCCATCCCAGCCTGTAACATCCCAACCTACCTTCTGAGTCTTAGGGGTCCTTGCTCACCACTTGGGGTTTGCCAAGACACCAGGTTTCTCCCAGTCACCCTGACCTGGACCTCCAGCCCCCTCAGGTACCTGTCCGAGGCTAAGTAAGGCCACTTTTGGAGGCTTAAAAGAGATCCCAAGGCCGAGTCATGCTGGTCTCCAGACTCCACATTAAAGCGCATTGTCTCCAGCTTATTGAACCCTGTGCAGTTGGCATTTGTCTGCCGACATGCAAGTCAGGATGCCTTAGCAGCTGATGGGGCCAGAGCATCCACCTCCAGTCTGGGATGTGACTGATGCTTCTACTAGATATTGGGACTTCTGGTCCTGTTACCAATGTCCATGCTGCAGCCGCCTAGAAGGCTGTCCCCTGCTCCTCAAACCCGGGCTCCCAAGTCCCCTCCTCCTCCCAACTTGGCATAACCCCCCAGACTGAGGCGGTCCAGCCGTGGCCAGCTCCGGTGAGCACAGTCTCGAACTGCCGGGGCCCCAAGTAGGAGCTCCCCAAGGCCCAGATCCAGAGACTTGGAATGTTCAATGCAGGAACCAGAGGGCTGCACGGTGATAATCACATGGCCAGTCTGGGTCCGTGGACCCCAGGGTGGGGGCAGCCCTGGGCCCTTCAGAGGGTAACTGTTGAGCAGGGCAGGTAACCCCAAGCGAGGATTAGCAGGCTCTGAACGCAGACTCCGCACTGACGGGACGGGTGAGGTACCCCGACGCGGGGACAGGTCCCAACTTTCTGGCTCTGCGCGGCCTATGGCTCGGGGAGTCCTGGGTCCGGGGCTGGGGAGGAGGGCGCAGTCCCAGCCGGCGCCGTCAGGAGGGCGGAGCGCCTGAGCCCGCAGCACCCCCTGGCGAAGCCGTCGCGTTTCCAAGTCGCGGTTCTCGTAGAGTAGCGTGTTGGCGCAGATGAACACGAACAGGCCGACGCCCATGACCACCGGCCCGAGGAGCCGCAGCCGCTCGTGCGGGCCGTGGGCCCGGCCGGCGCCGCGACCCTCGCGTCGCAGCTCGCTCAGGGGGGGCGCGCTGGCATTGGCAGCGCGCGGCCCTGGGGCGCCGGCGCGGTGCGGCCAGTAGCCGGCCACGGCGATGCCCATGCCCACCAGTACCACGAGCGCCCCCAGCGCCGCGAACGCCCCCGACGGCGAGCGCAGCCGCAGCCGTGCCCGCACCCGCAGAGGTTCGGGTGGGGAGCGCGGGCGCCGGCGGCGGCCCAGGCGGCGGCCCAGGCGAGAGACGCGGCCCTCGGGGCTCCTGCGCACCTCCCCGCAGTCTCCAGGGCTCCCAGCCGTCATCTCGCCGTCGTCTAGGCGCTCTGCAGAGAGATGGGAGGCAGGGACTGAACCGACGGGCCTAGGGTCGGAGCGCCAGGTGGGGGGCCCAAATCCGGGAGGCAAGCTCAGGCTGCCTCGCCCAGGCCGCTTGGAGATCCCTGGCGGCCACCCCCGGATTTTCCCGGGCCGCGAGGCGGGGAGCCGCCCCCGCTCGGGTTTTCCGCAGCGGAGCTCGGAGCCAGGGACGCGCGGCAGAAGCCGGAGTTGGCCGGGCCCGCGGGCGGAGAGGAGGGAGGGGGGGCGCGGGCTGCTACCTGGCGCATCCTCGGCTGCGGGGCTCCGGCCTCCAGAGCCCTCTTCGCCAGCCCGCCGGCTCCGGGCCTCAGGAGGTGTGCGGGCCCCCCGGCAGTGGCGTCTCCAGGGTAAGTCCCGCCCGGGATCGACCTCACCCCCGCACGTGGGTGCACCGTAAAGGAGGGAGGGGGCGCTCAGACCGCCCGGGTCCGCTGGGGTCGCTCGCGGGCCCCACCTCCCCCCTACTGCGCTTTACATACCGCAGCGTAGGAAGGAGGGGGTGTCACTGACTCCAGCCTCTTCCTGCCCGCCCCCTCCTTTCAGACCTCCTCAGTCTGCACTGAAGCTGCAGCAGGAGAGACTTGAGCTAGACTCCAGGAAGACCGTTCCGATCAAGACCAGCGGCAGACTTTGCCCGGGATTGCTTTAAACTCCGCGTAGACGAGGCCTCTCCTCCCCCAGCGGCCGGGCAGTGGCCAGGGCAGGGCGCAGGGGGCTGCAGGTGCTGGGCGCGGGGCCCTGCCGGTAGAGCTCCCCTCCGGCTCTCCCGTCGTCCTGGGCAAGGCTGTTCCCAGGTTGCAGCGTTTCCAATTCGAGCTCCTCGGGATGAATCATCCCCCTTTCCCGCCGCCTGTCCTCCTTTCCGGCCTCCTCCACCCGAGGCCTCTGTGGCCCGCGTCCCGGACGGAGCAGCACCGCCCCAGCACCTCAGGCCGCCCCAGCCTGGGCCGCCCGGCTTAAGCCCTTCCCGGCCTGTGGCCTGAGGACTGGAGCCGGGGCCGGGTAAGGAGTAGCTGGGTTGTGTGTGGTGTGGCCCCCATGGGAGGGAGGGTGTGGGAGGAAACCGGGCCCCCGCCCAGGAGCCCTGGGCCGTAGGGGGAGAGTTAGGACCTCGCTGTCCGGTGGTGCGTCTTCACTCTCCCGGTATGGTTTCTAAACAGCTTCAGTGCTGGAACCCGTAGCCGAAGCCCCAGGAAGGAGGCCTTGCTACCCCACTCACTCCCCATCCGCACCCCCGAAGCTCAAGACACGACACCCCATCCCTGCCTCCCAACAGGAGTGCCAAAGGCCCGGGGCCTAGCACTGAGCCGCAGTCTGCCGCGTCCAAAGCCTAATTTTCACAGATGGAAACTGCGGCCCAGAGAGGCGGAGGAGACTGCCGGGGTCACACGAGGAGGGGGCTCTACCGGGACCCGACGCCGGGCCTCCCGACCCCGGCCAATGCTGTGCACAGCCACGGGAGCGTCGTGGGAGGAGGCAAGGGCCGTTCCCCGTCGTCTCTGAGTGTGGAGCCTTTTTCCCAGCCCGAAACCTCAGAAGTGACCACCCCGCCCCAGGCCAGAGCTGGTGCCCCGGGCCCAACCCCGAAAAGGTCGCCCGGAGACCCCGCGCGTCTCTGCGTGGAGGAGGGCGAAGGCGTGCGGAGAGATGGCCACATGCCTTGAGACCCCGAGACTCTGGAGAGCGTGAGTCCACGCTGGGGACCCCAGGGGGACAGAAACTTGGAGCCACAGTCGGAAGGTCTCAGGCCGCGGGAAGTTGCTCCGGGCCGGGTCCCTTGCACTCAGCCAGCGTCCACACTCTGCCCGGGGTAAAGGGATGACCGGACTCCCGCCGCCCAGGGCCTTTCCGGAGGGAGGGGAAACAAAAAGTTGAGGAAAGTGGGAGGCGAACCCCGGACCCTAGTTCTGCTCACCTGGTGCCGCCGCGCCCAGGCGGGTCCCGGTCCGAGTCAGCGCGCCACGGGTCGCGCGGCACTGCCGCGGTCTCCACCGACTCTTGGCCCCCGCCCCCTACTCGGGCTCCGCCCAGCGCCGCCCAGGCCCCGCCCCCCAGGAGCCCGGGGGACTGGATGGCTAGCACCCCGCCAGGCCCCACCGCGGGAAGAAGGCAGCCGCTCAGGTCTGAGGGTCGCAGGTAAGCGCTGTGTGCTGGCCTGGTGGCTCGGAGGACCCGGGGGTCCGAGTCCCCGGCTTCTGTCGTTCGCAGAGCCCTGGGAGGGCCCCCTCATCCCACGTGGGGAAACCTGGAGAACCCTGCGGGGCTCCGTAGCGAGCGCGCAGACTGAGGACTCGAAGCCCGCACGCCCCCATCCCGCGCCTCTCAGCCCTTCATTCTAAGCGCCGGGGAGAGGACCCCCGGAGGCGTGTGAGAGCCCGCTGCCGCCCCGCGCTGTCCGGGGAGCTCCCCGGAGGAGGCGGTCCGGTTCCTGCCCCGACCGCGCCCCCAGCCCTTCGCGTCCGTGAACCTCACTGCCTTCACCTGAAAAATGGGCTTCAAGGTGTCCGCCTCGCAAGATGCGGAGAGGCGAAAATCCAGCGTCGGGGGTGGGCACTCGACACGGGGCGCAGCCCCGGGTAACCCCGCGAGCGCTCAGTGAATAGCAGCCCAGGGCAGGGGTGGGGGCGGTGGGGCTGAGCCCTCTCCCAGAGCTGAGGGAGTCTGACGGAGTGTCACGGGTCCCGCCGGCCTCCCTAACACTGAGAGGACGCGCCCCATTTGGAGTGGGGAGGCGGCGCTGGTCCCCGCTCCGGAGGCACTGGGAGCGCCCCCAGCCGCTGGCCCGACGGGGCCGCGCAGCTCTCGACCAGCCCGCCCCCCGAGGCTGGAATGCGGAGCGGAGCGAGGGGGTCGGCTGGCGGCCCAGTTTCCATGATGCGGGGGGCGGGCTCAGAGGAGAAGGTGGGGGGGGGAGGCGCGGGCGGCCGGCCAGGCTCCGAGCCGGGCCCCCCCTGGCCCCCGCTGCCCGGCCGGGCCCCTCGGGAGGAATTTCCGGCCTGGGATTGATTATAACCCTCCCATCCCCCGGCCGCCGAGACCCCCCGGCCCGCGGGGCGCGGGGGAGGGGGAGGGGGAGGGGCGGTAATGAGACCCGGCTGTGCGCCCGGGGCGGGGAGGGGGAGCTCGAGGAAGTCGCCGGCCTGGGCCATCCCCGCCCCCTCGCAGGGCGCCACTCTACACAGCTAGGCCTCGAACCCAGGCCCCGGCCCTCTGGCCCGACTGAGAAGACTGGGGGTGGCATCAGCGCCTCGGGAGTTTCTCTCCCAGCGTTCGTGGACAGGCATCCCTGGGAGCGACCAAAGCCTCCTCGGGGGAACGGGGATGCCGGCCTCCTGCGGAGCGGGTAGGGCCAAGCTGGGGTCAAATGGGGTCGGAGAGCCAGCCGGGGTCGCCTTCCCGCCGCCGCGTGAGACTGAAGGCTCCTCCGGCCAGAGCTCCGAAGAGAATTCCCTGCGCCCTGCGCCAGGCTGTTGTTTGCGCTCCACTGAGGCAGTGGCCTCCTTCCTGCCTCCTCCGGCCACCCCCTTTGCTCGAGACCCCCGTGGACCCTGCACTCAGTCCATTCCCGCACACCGACTGCTCCTCGCCGCCGCCCCGGCCCTCCGGCAACCCCTCCTGCGGCTCAGGTCCCCACCCCACCCTACACCGTCCCCGCCATTCCCCCGCCCGCCTCGCGGCTCTTCCTGGGGACACCAACTCCAGGCTAAAGCTCAGTGTCCCGTTCTTGTCCTTGCTGCTCCACCTGCCCTGGCGGTTACACGTGCTCTTCCTGCCTGCCCCTCCTGGCTCTTCTTCCTCGGGGCCCCTCTGTCCTCCCCCCGCCCCCCCTCCCATGTTGGGGCTCCTCCAGCCTGAGCCCACAAGTCCATCCTCACTTTCGGCAACCAGACACCTCCCCAGAAATGTCCCTGCTCCCGGTGATCATGGCCCATTCCTACTCCTCCTGTTCCCCCTTCTGTAAAGGGCCCCCCTGCTCACCCCAAGGCCATCTCCACCAGCAGTCACCTTAGGCTCACTCCTCTCTGCCTTCTCCCCAGTCCTTCCAGTCCTGTGGACCCTCCGCTTGGGATCCCCAATTAGCTGCCTTCTCCCTGCCCCAGGGCCACTGTTCTGTGCAGGGTCACCAGCCATCTTTCTACCCTGGATCTAAACCAATCACTCACTCTTGCTTAAAACCCTCAGTGGCTCCCCAGTGATGTCTAAATGGAGTTCAAAATCCCTTCTCATCTCCACAAACTGGGTCCTGCCCCCTCACACCCTCCCTCCCCCATAGCTGAACTTTCTCCCATCCCCACATCTGTGCTCTGGCCTTGGGGTGTGACCCGGGCCTTGCCTCCTGCCATGAAATCCCACTGCTCTGATCATCCCCTTGGCTCCTTCTCCTTCAGACCTTCTTTGCACCTCTGTGACCCCAGAGTAGGTCAGCCCCGCCCCTCCCAGACCCCTGCCTTCTACACCCTCACCCGGCCTCCCCTTAGCAGCACTGCACGGGAGAACTGAGATCAGTGTTTGGGATTTGAGCCTATGTCTTATGTCCCCCTGGTGGTGAGCTCCGAGGGGAGACCTGGGTTTGTCTTGGCCCTCCACTGGCTTGTTTCTCCCCCACCCGGGGGTCCCTCCTAATCCACACTGCCCAGACAGTAGGAAAGGACTCTGCTCTCTGAGTCCCAGTTTCCTCATCTACACAAAAAGGGGGGAACACTACTTCCTAGTGTTGTTTTGAAGACTAAATAGGAGCACACATGTTCAGCATCTGGCACAAAGTGGATGCCACCGAACAGCTGATCCCTCCTCTGACCCTGGGGTTTGGGGCACAGAAGACAGTGTTTGGGAATTGTAGGAACCTTCCGTGGCATCATTTGGGGCGGTGGTGAAAAAGGGGTCCTCTTTTCCTAGATATTATTTTTTTAATGCTTATTTATTTATTTGCTAGTTTGTTTATTTATTTTTGAGAGAGAAAGGCAGAGCTTGCGCAGGGGAGGAGCGGAGAGAGAAAGGGAGACACAGAATCCGAAGCAGGATCCGGACTCTGAGCTGTCAGCACAGAGCCCGATACGGGGCTTGAACTCACGCACTGTGAGATCATGACCTGAGCTGAAGTCGGACGCTTAACCAACTGAGCCATCCAGGCGCCCCCTCTTTTCCTAGATATAACCCCATTCGATTCCCTTGAGAGTTCAGCGAGGTCAGTGATATGCCCAGTTCGCAGAAGAGGAAACTGGCTCAGAGAGGCCAAGACCTGCTGGCAGACACACAGCCGGGCCGGTAAGTGCTCTTCCCCTCCACAGAGGGATGTCCATGGGCCCTGCTTGGCCGGATGGATGTTCAGATGTGTGGGCAGCCAGTGGCCTTATTATTGGGACATCAGTCCCCTCCTGGATCTGCCCTGGCTCCTGTGTGACCAGGACTCCTTTCCTTCTGAACCAGACACAGGGACCCTGAGGCCCCTGCCTACTTGAGACTCCATGTTCTCTCCGAAAGCCACTGTGGGGAGGGAACAGCTGTCATCGCCTGCATGTCACAGCCCCACCCGGGGCCACAGAACAGCAGGGCCTGGGAATTAATCTCCCTCATCTCCAGTTTAGGAACAGCCAGGCTGGCTGGGTCCAGGACGCCCCGGATTTCCTGCCTGAGCCCCAGGGGTTTCTAAATCCATCTTTGTCTCTGAGCTGCCCCAGGAGCACTTAGAGGACACAGCTGAGTGACTGTGTGGCTCCCAGCAAGACCACAGCCTCAGCTAAGAATCCCGAACCCGGTGCAGAGGAGAGAGCAGACTCTGGGACCCAGTTTTGATTCTACTGGTCTTTCACTGTGTGACTTTGGGCACATGCCAGGACTCCCTCCCTCTGCCTCTGTAACCGGTCCTTCCCAGGAAGAACTGGTGGGAGATTCAATAAGAAATGTTTGGCAAATAGAATCCAGAACCCCACTCCCAATGCCCCATTTACCGGGGCAGAAACCAATGCCCAGAGAGGCACAGTGACTTGACCAGGGCAACCCAGCCAGTTAATGGCAGGGCTGGGCTTCAGGCCCCACAGTTACAGGGTCCCACCCAGGGCTCTTCAGGGCGTGCTGGGTTGTAAAAACTCAGTCCATCTCCCCACCCAAAGCTCTGAGCTGGGCAGTGGGTTTCTCCCCTGGTGTCTCTGTGCCGCTGGCAAAGCTCTTAGGAAGAATGAGCTCCCCGTCTCCATTGCTCTCCAAAGCCCAGGGAAGAGAAGGAGCAGAGAACCTGGGTGACACTGGGAAGGCCAAGGAGATGAGACCTGGGAGACAGGGCAAAGCCAGCCTCCTGCCAGAGTCCATAGGCTGAGGGATGACAGTAGGAAGTCACCATCTTGTCACGCTCCCCCTGGCTACCAGCTCCTTCATAGCTGTTACCTTCTTAAGTGTGCAAGACAAGCCTGAAAGGGAGGTGACACTCTCACCCCTTGTCACACATGCAGTGCTACACTACCTCCCACCAGCCCTGTGACCGTGGCCAAGTCAGCTTGACCTTATGTCTCCTCTGCAAAACAGGGACAATGGTAGCAACGACTGCAGGGGCCTGTGATGAGGACGCCACTCCACAGGAGACTGTATATGGTGGCCCTAGAGTTCTGACCTTCAGCGGGTTCTTTCCCATCAGTTTCCTCTCCTATAAAATGTGAAAGTCAGACTATTGATTGTATCTCTACAGCCACCTCCTCTGGGGACCAGAGAGGAGCCAGCCCTGGGCCCCATCCAGATGCTTCAGGGGGTGGAGTGAATAGACCATCCACCAAAAGCTGAGGAAGCAACAGCTGACTCCATGTGGGGGCCAGGCAACACGGAGGACTTCATGGAGGAGGAAGAGGGTATTCCCGCTGGGTTTCAGAAGAGCCCTGCGGGCTGCAGAGGGGGAGGATATTCCAGGCTGCAGAAACAGCATGCACACAGCCTGGAAGCATGGGCAAGGGTCAGGTGCTGGAGAAGGAGCAGGGGATGGGATGAAGGGGGTCGGGGCCTGATTGCAGAGCACCTCAAACATCAGGCTCAAGATCCAGGGCTCAGCCCTCTGGCACTGGGAGCCATGGGAGGTTTTAAAGCAGGGGAGTAGCCTGATCCATACACACCTGGGGACGGACTTTAAAAACTCTTAATGTGGCATCTGGAATAGTTTCTCCAAGGGCAACAAGAGATGCATGATGTGGAGCCCCAGGCCGACACAGGAGCAGGTATGGGGCCAGGGAAGGTTAACGCCCGCAGAAGGAGAGAAGGCACCTGGTGGTCATGGGAAAAAGCGGCAGCCCACTGCCTCCCAGGTCCTCTGGTTCTGTCCCTGAAGGCAGCCAGCTCCCTCCCACCCCTGACCCTTCCCAGCTCCCTTGCTTTACTCCATTCCCATTCTCTGGGACCCCTGTGGCAGGAATGAAAGGCAGTGATTTCGAGAAGAGCCCCTACTTAGGAGTCCGTGACTGACTGATGCTTGACTTGTGGCCTGGCCACTTATTGGCTGTGCGACCCAGTGAAGATCACTCTGTCTTCCTGAGCCTTCCTTTTCATGCTCTGTAGAATGGGGAGCTGCTGTAAGAGCCCCACTCCAAGAAGTTTTGGGAATGTGAAGCGAGCTAGCATGTGAGAAGGCCCAGCATAGACTCCGGGGTTCCCACCTGAAGCTGGTCGTACCCTAGTGAGGCCGATCCCCACGGAAGAGGGGAAACCACATGTGGTCTCTGGAATGTGTCCACGTGCTGGGGGTCCAGGGCACCCGTGGAGGAGGAATAGTGAAGCTTCCTGGAAGAGGGGCTATTTGAGTGAGGGCTTGGGAGGAATATCAGGCAGAAGTTGCTGCATGGGCAGATGCAGGAGGGGTGAAGAGAAGGAATTATGAGTCATTTGCAGGAAGGTCAGTGGGGAGGGGAGGGGGCAGGAGAGGACTGAATGCCTCATTCAAGGGGTTAATTTCTTTTTTTTTTAATTTTGTTTTATTTATTTTGAGAGAGAGTGCGAGCAGGGGAGGGGCAGAGAAAGAGGGAGAGAGAGAATCCCAAGCAGGCTCCACGCCATCAGTGCAGAGCCAGATGGGGGGCTTGAACTCACGAACTGGGAGATCATGACCTGAGCGGAAACCAAGAGTTGGACACTTAACCAACTGAGCCACCCAGTCACCCCTCAAGGGGTTAATTTCTAAAGACACATGCCCACATAACCTCAGGGTAGTCACTTCACCTCTCTGAGCCTCAGTTTCTTCATCTGACTACATGCCAATTGCCTGTCTCACAGGCTGTGAGGGTTTCGTTCTTGCCAAGAGCTCCCAGAACCGGCCCAGAAGTGCCCGGTGAACCATTTGTTGTCATTGTTTTTTATACTGCTGTTAACTTAGCTCTGATGTTTTGCTTCATCTCTGTGTTCTTTTTCGATTTCTTGAATATTCTGATTGGCTCAGCTGGGGTCAGGTGGCTCTCCCTGATCCAAACAGCTGGAGTTGGAGGGAGAAGCCAGGGTCAGGCGGTCCAGAGGGGCAGGGGCCAGAAATGTAGATTCTCTCAGATACCCTGCAGAGGGTGACAGGTCCCTACAAGTGCCTGCCAGACTTAGGGGGTGGGACTAGGACCTTGGGAGCTGGGTGATCTACCAGGAGCTTAGAGTACCGCTGCTGGCCAGAAATGTGACTGGGGCACATGCCTGCCACCCATAGACTTAGCCACGACATGGGTGTCCAGCGAGAAACACTGAAGCTGGGCGTTACTTGTGAAAATCTGCTTCCCCCTCATTCTTCTGGAAGTGCTCACAGCAGACAGGTCACAGCAGGAAACAGAATATTTTCACAACTGAGAAAATTACATCCCGTGTTTCCCCCTCCCCCGTAAGTTAGGCTAACAGCCCCCACGTGGAGAGAGACGTGCCTTGGAGTACAGTAGGGCAGCAGCCGGCCACTACCGCCAACAAGAAGTCTGTACATGGGGCTCCTGGGTGACTCGGTTGAGCAACCGACTTCGGCTCAGGTCATGATCTCGCAGTTTGGGAGTTCTAGCCCCGCGTCGGGCTCTGTGCTGACAGCTCGGAGCCTGGAGCCTGCTTCGAGTTCTGTGTCTCCCCCTCTCTCTGCCCCTCCCCTGCTCATGCTCTGTGTGTGTCTCTCTCAATAATAAGTAAATGTTAAAAAAAAATTTAAAAAAAAAGTCTGTGTGTGCGGTAAGCTGCAGAGATCGGAGTGGCCGGTCACAGCAGCAGAGACAGCGGGGTAGAGACTAACACACCTGGCGTATAGGAAGCACCAGCTCAGTAGTAGCGAGTCCTGGGACTGTTTGCTCGGCGACAGAACAGTGGACCTAGCTGATGTTGCCACAGGAGAATTAAAGAACTTCAGGTGACTGTAAGCAAGATAGAAATGTATTTCTCCTTCGCTTTCTCGCTGGAACATGAGCTGTGTAGCATCAACAGGAAGACCCCAGAGTTAAGGACCCAGGCTCCTTCCATCTTGTTGCTCTGCCATCCGGAAGGCGCGGCAGCCATCTGGTCTCCGTGGTTGAAGATGCTCACTAGTCCCCCTCCCTGAGTCTGGGGACCAGCCAGGGAGAATGGGGCTGGGAAAGGGGGCTGTACTCCCCCCTTAAAGGCACAACACCGGCTGTGCACATCCAGAATGTTCCTTTCCCATTCCTCAGAAGGAGGTTGTGGGCCACACCCAGCCCCAAGGGAGGCTGGGAAATGGTATTGGGAGACAACTAGCAGTCCTTGCTAAGATACTAAGATACCACGGGGATGTGGCGCCTCCATTTGGTAACAAATCGCACTGCTGATGCAGTAAGCCGCACACCACCAGCCGTGGGGGTGGGGAGGCAGAGGCTGCCCCCCCCTCCCCCCCCCCGGAGCCCGGGATTCAAGGTGAGAATCCTCCTGGGCAGGTCCCTTGCTTGGGCCAAGGAGTTGGCAGCATGCTGGCCAGCTACCTCCCGCCCCTTGATTGTGCCCAGAGCAGCCCCACAGGGGCCCTCTCTCCATCTCCCAGTCCGTCCCCGGGCCTGCAGAGAGCGACTCTCAGGCTCTCAGACCATATGGTCGTTTCTCTCACCCCCACACTGCAACCCTGGGCTGGACCCGGTTCTGTCGGTACCATGAAGTCCAATGCCAGCTTCCAGATCTTGAATAAAGGGCTTTGTAAACTGTAAAGACGAAGGAAGAAGGCCCGCGGGGGGTGAGTGACATGGCCATGGTCACCCGGCTTGATGATGTGTCAAGTCACCCCAGTTCGCCCTCCCCCATCTCGGGGAGCCAGGACTGCAGTTCTAGGGCTTGGTACCCAGACCCAGGGCAGGAGCGCGGCGGCAAGTTAGCCAGACACTCAGCAAAGGAGCCGGGACGCTAGTGGACAGGAGCGCACTCGGAGATGCCCGGGCGCCGCGGGCAGGAGGAGGGCCGTGGCCGGCGATGGTGCCACCTGGTGGCGAAGTTCCACACCTGCGCCCGCCCGCCTCGCCGGTGCAGAGAGAGCCGCCGAGTTTGCGGCGGAGAAGCGGGGCAGGTCCCGGCGGAGAGCTGACTCCCCTCCGGGAGATCCTGGGGGCGCACGTGTCCTCCCGGGGCCTCATCCGGAACCCGGGTCACCGGCCTCCGGCCTCAAGCATGAGCTTCCTTGCAAACCGTAGGTTGCCTCCGATAGAAAGGACTCGGCCTTGGGTGGCTAAATTGGTGAAGCATCAGCTTCGGCTCAGATCCTGATCTCACGGTTAGTGGGTTTGAGCCCCAGGTCCGGTTCTGCGCTGTGCGGAGCCTGCTAGGGATTCTCTCTGCCCCTCCCCTGCTTGTGTTTCCTCTCTCTCTCTCTCTCTCAAAAAAAAAAAAAAAAAAAAAAAAAAAAAAGGACTCGGCCCTGGGGAAGCCGCGCTGCGTAGGAAGGGACGACACAAAACTGTGGCAGAGCTGTAGGGACAAAACCCGGTGAGGGGTGGGGGTGGAAGGTGGAGTCACATTTATCCGGCGGCGTGGGAGCCCCTTCCAGGCGCTGCTGAAACGCGGGCTCCTGTATCCGCAGCAAAGGAAACTGAGGCACAGAGACCCAAAATGGTAAGTGACAGAGCTGAGCTGGACCCCAGGACTGCCTGATCTAAACCCAAACTCTGGCCCTGGATTACTTGCCCGGGCTCTGCTGTGCCCTCCGCACCCCAAGCTTGCCTAGCCCAGCCCCTAGCTTGGGCATCCAGCCCAGGCCTGGAGAAGTTTGCCTTTATATCACCGGCCACAAACCTGGGATGTTGTGTGATGACCATTTCACCACTGCACGGGGACCAGAGGCCCAGGGAGCTCCCTCACAAATGCCCTCTCCACCCTCCACTTGGGATGCTGGAGATGTAGAGGGCAGCCAGACCAGTGGTGTCTGTATCAGCTCATGTTAGGGACTGACCAAGGAGGTAGCCGGCCGCAGGGGGACCTCCAGGGCAGGTGCCTCCCTCCCTGTGTCACTGGCCCACAGGTTCCATATTGGATGCCAGGTGTAATGCAAAAGCTTAGTGGGGGTTGGGGGGAGTTCCTCATTTGCATTTCTTTAGCAGTGTCCCTGAGTTTCTGGACAGACTCTCAGAAACACCAGGGGTTCCTGGAAAGTGTGAATTAAGGATAAGTGTTCTATCACAGGAAGAAAGGAATTTTGGTTCTGATACAATCGGATTAAATCTCCACTTGCCTTTTGGTGAAACTCTCACTGAGAATCTAATACACCTCTGGGAAGGGGCAGGAAACCAATGTCCAGCTCAGTAAACTTGCAGGAAATGGACTCCCATTTAATCTCCACCAGTCAAGAAACAGAACACTGCCAGCAGGCCCAGAAGGCCCGTGGCCCTTTCTCTTTGGCCAAAAGCACACACAACCTAGAATAGGTTTAGTTTCTTTCTTTCTTTTAATGTTTATTTATTTATTTTTGAGAGAGAGAGCGAGTGAGCACGAGCAGGGAAGGGTCAGACAGAGGAAAACAATCCAAAGCAGGCTCCAGGCTCTGAGCTGTCAGCACAGAGCCCCACACGGGGCCTGAACCCACGAACCCTGAGATCATGATCTGAGCCGAAGTCAGGACGCTTAACCAACTGAGCCACCGAGGCCCCTAGTTTCGTTTTTTAAAACAGCTACAGTTGAGGGGCACCTGGGTAGCTTAGTTGGTCTTGATCTCTGTTGAGGTCATGATCTTATAGCTCATGAGTTGGAGCCCCACATCGGGCTCTGTGCTGATGGCGTGGAGCCTGCTTTGGATTCTGTCTCTCCTTCTCTGCCCCTTTCCTGCTTGTGCTCTCTCTCTCAAAAATAAATAATGATAACAGTAATAAAAGTTAACTAAAAAAACTTTAAGAAAGTGAATTTTTTCTACTATTGGAAAATAAGCACCTTTGGTGGGAAGACGAACAGCTTTGAATGATTTTTAAATTTGATTACATCGGGGCACCTGGGTGGCTCAGTCGGTTAAGCATCCGACTTTGGCTCAGGTCATGATCTTGCTGTTCGTGGGTTCTAGCCTCTTGAAGACTCTTCCCTGTCTGGTTCATCTCTGGTTCACCTTCGAATCCTCCTCAAGACATGAGGAGGATTTTTCAAATGTGTGGGAGGAATTTGTCAGTGTTTGGCCGCCTTCCTCCCTGCCTCTCTAGTCTACTTGGGGCCCGGGATGGGGGTGCTCCTCAGTTGGGTCGTAGGGCGTCTCGGAGGGGAGGCAGCGCCGTGCTCCCTTCACTGAAGCTGAGGGAGCGAAGTCCTCCCTCTACCGCCCTGGGAGTTTGCTGCCCGGCCCTCTTGAGCGGCCTGGACTCTGGCCCGCTGTCCGGGCAGGTCCTCCAGCTCCCACAAAGACTGAAAGGACACCCCACGCACAAGTGAAACCAGTAATCGCTGGGTTCATGGGCCAAGTAAGCGCAGCTGCAACTTTTTGTCCTGATCTTTCCCACCTGCCCTCAGACGCCCCTGCCTTGGCCTTCAGGGAGGCCGCTGGGAGGAGAACCAAGGGGAGTGCAGTGACAGTCCAAGCAGCCACCTACGCTCTGTCCTGGGACTGTCCCCAGGGCTCTGCCCCGATACGGGGGCCACCACCCTGCAGCGCCTAGGGACACAGTTTGTGGTTTCGGTATGGACAGACATCCCTTGGTGAGCACTTCTTGTGTGACGGCCCCTGAGCTTATTTCTTTCTCCCCTTTGGTTGCCTGTAATTAGGGGGTCTTCGGTCCCTTAACCTCCTTCGCTTGAGAAAATACTGACTAGAAGGCCGTTCGGTTCAGTTGGTGAGGTCCCGACTTCTGGGGAGGAACCAACGTTCGCAGAGGCACCCTGGGCTTCATGTGGTTTGTCCGTTGCCGCGGCTGTTGGTATCTTTGGATAAAACCGGCTGTGTTCTCGTTGGGAAGTGGGAAATGAAGTTTGATTCCCGAATGCAGCCCTTTCGGGCTGTGTTCTCCAACACTGGGGAGTCTCCTTTTGCCGCACTGCTTGGCCACAGTGTTCGTTAGACTCTGGAGAAAAATGACCAATGAGTGGATCCATAGACTATGATATTTGAAAATTTGGCCTTTAGGGGCGCCTGGGTGGCTCAGTCGGTTGAGCGTCCGACTTCGGCTCAGGTCATGATCTCGAAGTTTGTGAGTTTGAGCCCCTCATCGGGCCCTGTGCTGACAGCTCAGAGCCTGGGGCCTGTTTCGGATTCTGTGTCTCCCTCGCTTTCTGCCCTGCCCCGGCTTGTGCGTGCTCGTGCTCTCTCTCGCTCTCTCTCTCAGAAATAATAAGTGAATAAACTTGAAAAAAGAAAAGAAAATTTGGCGTTTAAATTTTTATTTGGATCTTGTGTATTTGTATCCATGTATGCTGTAAATGTGAGCTGTCTTCTCTTCCTCTGGGTGGTGTTGTTAAAATTAATTTGTAAAAGAGCTCTATTTAGTTGATTTAAAGGCAAGTGCTTGTTAGGGGCACCTGGGTGGCTCAGTCAGTTAAGCATCCGACTCCTGATTTGGGCTCAGGTCACGATTTCACAGTGCGTGGTTTCGAGCCCTGCGTTGGGCTCTGTGCTGACAGTGTGGAGCCTGCTTGGGATTCTCTCTCCCTCTCTCTCTGACCCTTCCTGTGCACTCTCTCTCTCTCAAAGTAAGTAAACAAACTTAAAAAAAAAAATAAAGGCAAGTGCTTGTAAGAACTGGGTATTCTAAGACTCAAGTTCACATGATTTGGGGAAATATTTGACATTAGAGCTAATTTAGGATTGTTGGTTTAATGAAAACATCTTTTTAGAGTTAGCACTAGATGCGAACTTCTGTTCTACTGTGTTTACTGCAAGTCAGGCAGGTTCAGGTTATCTCTATTGCCAAATTTGTTAGAAAAAGGGGAAAAGAACCTCACAACTTTGATGCCTCCTTAAAGTCTTAGGGGTAATCCAAACATGATTACTGAGAACAAATAAACAGATGTAAATAATTACTAAACAGGTTTATCTGCTTCATGCTCCTGTTACAGAAAACCTACTAGAACAACAAACAGTTCACAATGACTACTTTTCACTAGAAACTAAGGTTTTTAAGAGTTAAGAATAGATATAATCATGATTACAGAAATAATAAGGGAAACAACTCGGGGTGCCTGGGTGGCTCAGTCGGTTAAGCGTCCATCTTCAGCTCAGGTTATGATCTCATGGTTCATGAGTTCAAGCCCAGCATCGGGCTCTGTGCTGATGGCTCAGAGCCTGGAGCCTGCTTCGGATTCTGTGTCTCCCTCTCTCTCTGCCCCTCCCCTGCTTGCATTCTGTATCTCTCTCTCTCTCTCTCAAAAATAACATTAAAACAAGAAGAAAAAGGAAAGTGAGATCGGTTATTTCAAGAGGGAAGACTTAGGACAAAATCTGAATGTCAAAAGCACAGTTGTAAAAGGTTTGTGAGAAGGGCGTCTCTGAAGAATGTTGTTGCGGTTGGGACTGAGAAAGGTTATGGAGTCTATAAAGCTTATTAAGGAGTGATCAGCCCCCAGGGAAGGGAAAGGTGAAGAAGAAAGCAGCACCAGGTAGACGTTGAGAGGTGATACACCAGCAGAAGCTTCAGCTGATTCCCTGAAATTGGATCCAAAAGTTGGATTCTCCTTCAGAACCATCTTAAATGGGGGCAAAGAGCTGGAATTTTATACTCTCCTATTGGATAGTCATTGGATGTGACCACCGAAGAAGAGGACATGACCTTGGCAAGGCAGCTTTCTTCAGTCAAGTCCATCCCTGATGGTGCCTGACTGCTGAGATTGCTGGCCGCATTCCCACAGCTGAAAGCCCTTCGTTCCTGGTGGAGATTCTGGTCAGCACGTCCCAACATGCACAACTCAGATCCACACAGCGCCCTGTGTATCCTAGTCCCAGTAAGCATATATCAACATGGGGGGTGACAGGGAAGGAAAAAGGAGGGACTGCATACATTTTTTAAAGCTTCATCTTATTGTTGGAGGTGCCTGGCTGGCTCAGTTGGTGGAGCATGAGATTCTCGATCTCAGGGTCATGAGTTTGAGCCCCACGTTTACTTAAAGTAGAGTTTACTTTAAAACAAACATATTTTTAAAAAATTCATCTTGTTGGAAGGGATGAGGTTTAATATCAGAAATACACCAAGATGAGACTGGAATTTTTTTTCTCTCTCTCTGTTAAAATG
Organism: Panthera onca; assembly: GCF_046562875.1. NCBI lineage: Eukaryota > Metazoa > Chordata > Mammalia > Carnivora > Felidae > Panthera > Panthera onca. Next base: position 199,611,390 of record NC_138346.1, on the reverse strand, counting down.
ATAGTTTTTGGGGCACCTGGCTGGCTCAGTCAGTGGGACATGAGACTCTTGATCTCAGGGTCATGAGTTCAAGGCTCACATTGGGTGTAGAGATTACTTAAAAATAAAATCTTTAAAAAAATAATATTTTTCTTAGCTATTGGTGTACTCGTAATAAATTGTAAACAAAGGTTTCTCTTTACTTTTAATGTAATCTTCCTAGAAAAAGTTTTCTGTGTTTTGCCCTAGGGTCTTTGATTACTTAAAGTTGAATCTTCTCAATATTAAAAGAGCTAAGTTTGCTAACAACTGTATAACTCTCTGTGTTTGCCTTTGAATCTCTTAATGCCACTTTAGCTAAATAGATAATTAAGATTATTAAGTTTTGTAATGATCCGTAATCCTATTCAGTCCTGTGCTTTAAAACATTCTGAGATTTCTGACAGATTTCCTAAAATTTAACTTCTAAATGAAGTGTCTCATTTTCTTTACTAATTAGGTTTATTTGGTATGTCAAATTATATGGGCAGCATCGTCAAATAAGTGATGATCGACCTTCAGAGGTGATATTGCATGGGTGAATGCTCTAACTGTTCCAGAAATTCCTAAGGTTTTGATATGCCCTGGTTTAACATCATCACTTGTAATTCTAATGATTAAAGTGTTGTGTGTCACAGAAGTACCCAAATTTCCTTATCATTCGCATCATAATGAACTCTAACCAGATCTTTAGCCACCGTCGGTGTTGAGTCCTTTGTCATTTGTGGTCGTTGTTTGGCTCTGATGCTCTTGCAAAAGTGTTTCAGCTTTAAGGAGATTCATAGAGAGGACTCTTGACAAATACAGCTCTCTGACAATTTCTGGAACTAATGGGAAGACTGCATTCAAACAGAATAATAAGAGGGGACTGGGTGAACTGAGGAAGGTGAGTTGTTTGATCAAAGTCTCAAATGCTAAGAAGGTTCTTGAAATAATGACAAATGCATGTTCCTTTTGTACATTGGAGGAGATTTTGTTAGCGAGAGCGAAAGACAGAAAACAAAGGCTTCCAAGGATGGGTGTCAGCATGGAGCATTTGCCATCCAAGAGACTGAAGCTAAAAACCTGTTTAAACTCATTGTCAGCTCGCTTTTTGCTCCTTTTTGCTCATGAACTTGTTAAACAGGTTTGGCATTAGCACCCTTTGGGGGCAGCCAAAAATATGCAGATGACAAAAACAGAATGCCCATTTGAAGAGACCCATGTGTCCTTGTTGTTGGAGATCCAGGCTTGGGAAAGTGCCCAGTGCTACAGGCAGTACTCGGCATTACTCCATGCGGTGTGTTTGACTGTAACTCTTTGAACAGCTAGTTATTCTGGAGATGTTGCTTCGGAAGCTGGTGCCCTGGTGTTTGGCGATCAACGTATTTGTGGAATAGATGAATTTGACAAGATAGGTAATCAGCATGAAACCTTGTTAGATCATGGAGCAGCAAAGTGTGGAGGCAGGTGTGGTTTGTAGCCTCCCTGCCAGAACTTCCAGGATTCTGCTGCAAGTCTGGCTGGAGGGTGCCTGGCTAGTTCGGTGGGAAAAGCATGCGACTCTGGATCTCAGGGTCGTGAGTTCAAGCCCCACGTCGGGTGTAGAGTTTCCTCAAAAATAAATAAAGACAAACAGCCTCTGAGAATTTTTAAAATTAAGTTTATTTTCTCGAGAGAGATCGCGAGTGAGGGTGGGGCAGAGAGAAAGAGGGAGCAGAGAATCCCAAGCAGGCTCCGCACTTGTCAGCGCAGAGGCTGATGTGGGCCTTGATCTCACGAACTGTGAGATCATGACCTAAGCCGAAACCAAGAGTTGGATGCTTACCCGACTCAGTCACCCAGGTGCCCCAGCTTCTGAGGATTTAAAAAGGGAGAGAGCCTTGCAGTCCAGATTTGACTTGGTCTTTCTGTTGTTACACTATAAGTGAGAGACATGCCCATTTACTGTCTGAACGTGTGATTTACTGCGCTAAGAGCTGGAAAGCAGAGAACCATGGTCATTTGAATGGTCCAGATTCAAATACTTCTGTACTTGAAGGGGTTTGTTTGTTTGTTTGTTTGTTTCTTTCTTTCTTTCTCTTTCTCTCTTTCTCTCTTTCTTTCTCTCTTTCTTTCTTTCTCTCTTTCTTTCTTTCTTTCTTTCTTTCTTTCTTTCTTTCTTTCTTTCTATGTTTATTTATTCTTGAGAGAGAATGTGAGCGAGCAGGGAAGGGGCGCAGAGAGAGGGAGGCAAAATCAGAAGCAAGTTCCTCGCTGTCAGCGTGGAGCATGACCCAGGGCTTGAACCCAACCAAGATCATGACCTGAGTGGAAGTCAGATGCTCAAGAGACTGAGCCACGCGGGCGCCCCCTTGAGGTGGCTTCTGATACAACATTATCAGGAAGATTAAAGGTGGTTCCTGGAGGAACACTGGATACAATCCCCCACCAGCTGTGGAGAAGGTACACTGGCTATGCTCTGCGGTATGTCCGTCTGAGGCGATCCCCAGATGCTGCTCGAACTCCTCAAGACTTTTACCTTGAGCTCTGGAAACAGAGCCAGTGGTTAGATGGCTCACCAGTCACTACGAGGCAGCTGGAGTCTCTGATTTGTCTACATCAGGTTCTATGCCAGCAGTGCAGAGCCTGCTTGGGGTTCTCTCTCTGCCCTCCCCTCACTCTCCTTCCCTCTCTCTCTCAAAATAAATAAATTAAAAAAAAAAAACTTAAAAAAAAAAAAGGCCCAAAGGTTTACCACCTTCAAACTGGTACACTGTGTAAAAGGACTACCAAGCTAGGACCTCCTGGGAGGTCCTAAAAAGAATTAATTATTGAAGAATTGGAAAAAAACAAATAAACGCCCCCCCCCAACTTCTGGAAGATGATACCCCAAAAGTAATGTAATAGGGAAAGGTGTTGATTTATATTTTTTTATGATTCTTGTTTGAAACATTGCTGGTTCTCTAATGTTTGCTCTTCCAGATTTAAGAAAAAAATTTTGTTTTAAGCTATCTATGACTTACAGAAACTGGTAAAATATTCCTTTGTAAACAAATATAAAATATAAATATTTTCCTCCCTACTCCATCCCTCTAAAATTCAGAAACTCTCAGTGCATATTCTTATATTCTCATGGCAACATAAGTATTTACATAAGTTCAATAAGGCCCTGTTCTCCCTCTGACAAGACAGTTGGAAACGTTAGATTACCAAGACTTTGGCTGGAATGTCCTATTTGAGACAGACATGTGGAGACTCACATATGACAGGCAGCTCTCAGGAACTAAGGGTGACTTGATGGCACCAATGAACCCTTTGGAAAAATTGGCCGGGTAGCTTTTGCTTACAGGGTTGCTGGTAGCCTTATCAGGTGAGTAAAGAAGGTCACTTCTTAGCGGGTACGGGGACCTCAGGATACTTTGGGAACCTTCAGAAGAGAGGACTTCATCCGAAACTATAGGCATTGCAGGCAGACTCTGAGGGCAAGTATTTGGCTTGGCTGTTTGGCCTTGAGAGGCTGTTAAGTTCCAGCAAAGCTGGAAAGAGGCTGAAAAGTTCCAGCCAAGCAGAGGAAAACAAAATAAAAGACAAAAACCCCCTATATGGCCAGTCACATTCTCGCCACCCTTATGTAAATAATTAGGCCGACTTTGTCAAAGCTGGACAAAATAAATTCGTCTTAATTTGCCTATCTTTGGAAATGAGGGTGATTTTAGAGAAATTATGCGTCAGTAACATATCTTTGTAGATGTTCGATCAACTGAGTGTTGTTTGCCTATAAAGCTGGGCTGGACCCTGAATTCTGGTTTCCTCGAGTATCTGGCTATGACTCTCCAAACTGAGGTGTCCAGTCTTCTTCCATTCTCTTGACTTGGCATCACTGGGAACTAAAACTGCCCTTTTTCCTGAAGCCCTGCAGACTGAAGCTGGACAACTTGAGGTAAACTCCAGAGAAACTGTCACAACGGCCCGTGTTGAGACCTATTTGCTAATTCCTATAGACACCTTTGCAGGTTGGGTTGAAGCTTCTCTATGCATTCAGAGGAGGCCTCGGAAGCTGTCAAAACACTTTTAAATGAAATAATTCCTACATTTGGATTGCCACTAACAATTCAGAGTGACAAGGGAGTGGCATGTATGGTGAAAGTCACACTAAGTGTCAATGCCTTGGCCATTCAGTGGAAATCACACTCTCCCTGGAAAAAATGAACCCTGTACTTAAAAGAACTTTGGCAAGGGGAGCCTGGATGGCTCAGTCGGTTAAGCATCCAACTCTTGGTTTCAGCTCAGGTCATGATCTCGTAGTTTGGGGAGTTCGAGGCCCACGTCGGGCTCCGGGCTGACAGCATGGAGCCTGCTTGGGATTCTCTGTCTCCCTCCCCCACTCGTACTATTCTGTCTCTCTCAAATAAGTAAACTTAAAAAAAAAAAATTAAAAAAAACCCCCACAACTTTGGCAAAAATTTGCCAAGAAACCACTTGGGAAAGAGCTTTGCTGGTTGCCCTGCTTTGGGTAAGAATAACCTCTAGAAGTAAGTATGGTGTAAGCCTGTTATAAAATATTATATGGAAGACACTTTCTATACTCTTTTCATGACTTAGGAGTTCCTGATGGGGCTCACGTTAGGAAATCGGATCCTATCAGGTACATTCAACCATTGGGAAATTCTCTAAGTTTGCTTCTGGCAGGTTGATGTACCCCCCTGTCCCAGGTGTGCCCTTACACTGCCTGAACATGCTGGAGACTGGTGTCACTGAACACCTGGGAGAGCGGGCACCTGCAGCACCAATCCAACCTCACTGGACGGGACCTCTTGTGAGGTGCTGTTGACCCCCCCATTCTTCAGCGAGCTGAAGGAGAATTAAGTGGATTCACCACCACACTGAGCTGGTTCCGCAAGAATCCACAGTTTCCGGGCACCCTGTCAAGGAGAACATCAAAAAGGATCCCGCTTGGACTAGTGATGGAACTGAAACTACTATTTTGGAGAGCTGGTCCCAAGAAATCAAGGGATATTTCTAAATACATAAAGTTTCTGTTCCTCTAACCCTGATCTAACCCCATTTCAGCTGGAAGTAACTAGAGGGGTCATTGTCCCAATTCCCGCACGAGTGAGGGATGATCAAAAGACAGCGGGGATTGAAACCCGTAACCAACAGCATTAATAAGCATAGGTGCAACCCTTTACCAAGACCTTTCTGTTTGCCCTTATATACTCCTCCCTCCTCCTCCAGGGAGGCAGGGTGGAACCTTGCCCTCTGGTCTCTTCATTGGGCTGCCTCTCGCTTAAACCCTTTCCTTGCTGCACACTCCCTGTCTCAGTGATTGGCTTTGGTGTTATCAGGCAAATGAACTTCGGTTTGGTTACACTTGGGACGTGATGGTTGTCCTGTAGCTTAATGATAGGTGGCCTGCGGAGCCATCTTTTAAAATATCAGCTTCAATGAGGTATTATTTAGGTCATTAAAATTCACCCGTGAAGGAGGGAAGGAACGGTAAGGTCAGCCAAGACCTTCTGACTGGTTATAATAAGACTATACCAATATTTATATCTGTATTGTTAGATACATCATGTATCCATTTATATATTTTAAATAGTTTTCTTTCCCTTTTCCTTATTATCGTATATAGGCTCTGGTTAAATTTACCATTTAGTATGGGGGTCAGCAAATTTTCTATAAGGAGACCACAAAATTATAAACACCCTGTCCCCCCCACCCCCAAATGAGCCATGAGTCAGTTTTTTAGAATCTGAGAGCTATTAAATGTTTGTTACAATGATTTGCCTCTGCTGCCCACAGACCGTTCACATACGAACATGGCTGGGCACCAACGGTGGCCAGCATGGCTCAAATTTGTAGAACTTCTGTGCATCATGAAATATTTTATTTTTTTCAATCATTTAAAAATGTAAAATTTAGGGGCACCTGGGTGGCTCAGTTGGTTAAATGTCTGAGACTTTGGCTCTGGTCATGATCTCACAGTTTGTGAGTTCAAGCCCCCTATAGAGCTCTGTGCTGACAGCACAGAGCCTGCTTTGGATCCTCTGGCCCCCTCTCTCTCCGCTCCTCCCCCTACCTCAAAAATAAACATTAAAAAAATGTAAAATTCATTCTTAGCTCAAGGGCCCTATTAAAAATAGGCAGTAGGCTGGATTTAGGCATATCCTGTGTTTCACTGACCTTACTTTAGTCCATAGGCTGCAGGATACAAACAAGGGGTAACTAACAGAACTAGAAATGTGTAAATTACCTGAGGGGTTTTGTAGATACTGGGGAGATAGTAGGTTGACTCCCTGGACTTAAAATAAAAATTAGCAGACTTTTTAGGTTTGAGAAAAAGTAGAATTCCCATATACGCCTCCCCTCTTCCCCCCTTCTTGTTAACATCTTGCATTGGTGTGGTACATTTGTTATGGTTGGTGAACCAATAATGATGCAGTATTATTAACCAAAATCCATACTTTACATTAGGGTTTGTTGTACATCCGACGGGTTTTGATAAATGCGTCATGTCACATATTCATCGCTACAGTATCCTACAGAATAGTTTCACTGCCCTAGAAATGCCCTGGGCCCCTCTGAATCCCTCCTTCCCTTATCCCTGAACCCCTGGCAACCACTAATCTTTTTACTGCCTCTACAGTGTTGCCTTCTCCGAATGTCATATAGTTGGAATCTCTCAGTCTATGGGCTTTCAGATCAGCTTCTTTCACTTAGTGATAATAACACTTAAGGCTCTTCCATGTCTTTCAGTGGCTTGATGGCTCATTTCCTGGCATTGAGTGACACCCCATTGTAGGTGGTACCACCATTTATCTGTTTTTCCACCCATTGAAGGATATCTTGGTTTCTTCCAGTTTTGACAATTACGCATAGAGCTGCTATAAACATTCACGTGCAGGTTTTTGTGTGGACATATGTTTTCAACTCATTTGGGTAAGTAGGAGCATGATTGCTGGCTGGTAATTATGAGTACATTTAGGTTTGTGGGAAACTGCCAAAGTGGTGGTACCATTTTGCATTCCCTTCAGCAGTGAGTTCCTGTTGTTCTACATCCTTGTCAGCGTTTGGTGTTGTCAGTGTTTTGGATCTTGGCCATTCTGATAGGCATGTATTGGTATCTCAGTTTTGCTTTACTTTTCATTTCCTTGGTGACATATGAGGTTGAACATCCTGTCATTGGTTCCTTTGCCATCTGTATGTCTTCTTTGGTGAAATGTCTGTTCAGATCTTTTGCTTCCTTTTTAATTGGGTGTTTGTTTTCTTACTGTTTTAAGAGTTGTATGTGTTGGATACAAGTCCTGTGTTGGATACGTGTGTAGTTTGCAAATATTTTCTTCTAGTTTGTCACTTGTCTTTCTACTCTTTCAGCAGTGCCTTTCACAGAGCAGAAGTTTTTTTAAGTTACTATTAATAAGGCCTAGTTTGCCAGTTTTTTTCGTGAGTTGTGCTATTAGTGTTGTATCTAAAAAGTTATTGTCAAGGGGCGCCTGACTGGATAAGCGGGTGGAGCATGTGACTCAATGTCAGGGTTGTGTTTGAGCACCATGTTGGGTGTAGAGATTACTTAAATGAAAATAAACAAAAAGTCATTGCCAAATGCAAGGTCACCTAGATTTTTTTCCCTATCTTGTAGCAGCTTTGTGTTCCATATTCAGGTCTATAATCCATTTTGAGTTAATTTTTTTTGTGAAAAGCGTAAGATCTGTGTCCGGGTTCATTTTTGTCCATGTAGATATGCATTTGTTCCAGCACCATCTGTTGAAAAGGGCATCCTTTCTGTATTGAATTGCCTTTGCTCCTTTGCCTAATATCAGTTGACAATATTTGTGTGGGTCTGTTTCTAGGCTCTCTATTCCACTGATGTATTTTATGGTTTTTTTGTTTTATTTTGTTAGTTTCTTTAGCCAGTACAACTCTGTCTTGATCACTAAAACTTACAGTCAGCCTTGAAGTTAGTTAGAATCAGTCCTCTGACTTTGTTCTTCTCCCTCAATATTGTGTTGACTATTCTTGCTCTCCCCTTGCTTCTTTCCACATAAATTTTAAAATCAGTTTGTTGATATCCTCAAAATAACTTGCTAGGATTTTGATTTGGTTGAACTGACACTTTAATAATATTGAGTCCTTCTATCCATGAACATGGAATATCTCTCCATTTATTTAGATCTTTGACTTCCTCCACTGGAGATCTTGTACATGTTCAGTTAGATTTATATACATAAGTATTCCATTGGGGGGGGGTCCTAATGTAATTTTTTTTTTTAATTTCAAATTGTTCATTGCAATTGACTTTTGTATATTAATCTTGTATCCTAAAAACAGCTTGATTTAGTGGCAGGAGTTTTTCTGTGAATTCTTTAGGACTTTTTACAAAGATCATATCATTTGTGAATAAATACAGTTTTATTTCTTCCTTCTCAATCTGTACCTTTTATTGTTTTATTGTATTACTTAGGACTTCCAGTATCATATTGACTAGGAGTGGTGAGAGGGGATATCCTTGCCTTGTTGGTGATCTTGGGGGAAAGCATCTAGTTTCTCACCATTAAGTATGAGGTTAGCTGTAGGTCTATTCGTAGATTTATCAAGTTGAGGAGGTACTCTTCCATTCTTTTTTTTTTTTTTTTTTTTTAAGTTTATGTATTTTGAGAGAAAGAGAGAGGGAGAGAGCACAAGCAGGGGAGGGGCAGAGAGAGAGGGAGAAAGAGAGAATCCCAAGCAGGTTCTGCACTATCAGCATGGAGCTGGATGCGGGGCTCAAACTTACGAAATGTGAGATCATGACCTGAGCAGAAACCAAGAGTCGGATGCTTAACTGACTGAGCCACCCAGGTGCCCCGGGAATCTTCTATTCCTAGTTGACTGTGAGTTTTTGTCATGAATGAATATTAAATTTCTTAAATGCCTTTTCTGCACCTATTGGTATGCTCATGTCATTTTTCTTCTTTAGCCTGTCATGTGATGGATTATTTTAATTGAATTTTGAATATTAAATTAGTCTTGCATACATGGAATAGCTGTTTGTGGTATATAATTCTTTTAATGCAATATTGGATTCTATTTGCTCCAATTTTGTTGAGGATTTTATCTATGTTCATAAATATTGGTCTGTAGTTTCCCTATCTTGCAATGTCTTTGTCTGGTTTTGGTATTGGGGTAATTTTGGTCTCATAAAATGAGTTAGGAAGCATTTCCTGAGCATCTATTTTCTGGAAGAGATTGAGAACTGGTATTTCTTTTCTTAAATGTTTAATAGAATCCCCCAGCGAACCATCCGGGTCTGGTGCTTTCTGTTTTGGAAGCCTATTAATAATTGATTTGATTTCTTTAATAGATATAGGCCTATTCAGATTATTTCTATGTCAGTTTTGGTAGATTGTTTTTCAAGGAATTGTTCCGTCTCCTCTAGATTATCAGATTTGTGGAGATAGTTGTTCATAATATTCTTTTATTATCCTTTTAATGTCCCAGGATTGTAGTGATGGCCTCTTTCATTTCTGATAGTAATAATTTGTGTCTTTTATTGGTTATCCTGGCTAGAAGTTTATTAATAAAAAAGAATCATTCTTTGATTTTTTTCTTTCTCTACTGATTTTGTTTTCAATTTCATGGATTTCTGCTCTAATCCTTCTGCTTACTTTGGATTTAATTTGTTCTTTTTCTAGTTTCCTAAGGCAGAAGCTTGGATTATTGATTTTAGGCCTTTTCTTTTCTTCCCCTCCCCTCCCCTCCCCTCCCCTCCCCTCCCCTCTCCTCTCCTCTCCTTTCCTTTCCTGTAGGCTCCATGCCCAATATGGGGCTCGAACCCATGACCCTGAGATCAAGAGTCATATGCTTTACCAACTGAGCCAGCCAGGGACCCCTCTTCTTTTCTAATAGGTGCATTTAATGCTCTAAGTTTTCCTCTAAGGAGTGCTTTTGCTGCATCCCACAAATCTTAGGTTTTATTTTCATTTCGTTCAAAATCTTTCTCTTGAGACTTCTTTGACTCATGTGTTATTCAGAACTGTGTTGTTTAGTCTCCAGGTATTTGGGGGACTTCCCAGCTATCTTTCTGTTATTGATTTCCAATTTAATTCCATTGTGGTCTGAGAACATATTTAACATGATATCATTCTTTTCATTAAAAAAAAAAAAAAAGCATTTTGTAGGGGAGGCAGAGAGAGGATCCCAAGCAGGCTCTGTGCTATCAGTGCAGGGCCTGACATGGGGCCCAAACTCATGAACTATGGGATCATGACCTGAGCTGAAATCAAGAGTTGGACACTTAACTTACTGAGCCACCCAGGTGCCCCTCTTTTAAACTTGTTAAGGTTTGTTTTATGGCCCAGAGTGTGGTCTATTATGGTGAATGTTGCATGTAAGCTTGAGAAGAATGTGTATTCTGTATTTTGAGTTGAAGTATTTTGTCAATTAGATTGAGTTCATTGATGACACTGTTTAGTTCAACTATGTCCCTACTGATTTTCTGCCTGCTGGGTCTGTCACTTATTGAGAGGGATGTCGAAGTCTTCAGCTGTGATAGTTGGATTTGTCTCTTTCTCCTTGCAGTTCTAGGGGCTTTTTACCCCATGTATTTGATGCTTTGTTAGGTGCATATACATGAAGGATTTTTACATCTTCTTAGAGAAGTGACTTCTTTATTGTCTTTTATTTAATCATTGATATCTGATTATTTTTTATTTTTTTCCAGTAAGGGGGGGTTGTTTTGTTTAAAAATCATTTTATTTTTGGGGCATCTGGGTGGCTCAGTTGGTTAAGCGTCCAACTTTGGCTCAGGTCACGATCTTGCCGTTTCTGAGTTCGAGTCCCGTATCGGGCTCTGTGCTGACAGCTCAGAGCCTGGAGCCTGTTTCGGACTCTGTGTCTCCCGCTCTGCCTCTCCCCCACTTGCACTCTGTCTCTCTCTCAAAAATAAACGTTAAAAAAACTTAAAAAAAATCATTTTATTTTTCATCGTAAGTGTACTCCTTAATCCCCATCCCCTACTTCTCCCATCTCTTCCCCACCCACCTCCCCTCTGATAAACATCAGTTTATTTTCTATAGTTAAGAGTCTATTTCTTGGTTTGTCTCTCTCTCCGTTTTCCTTTGTTTTTCAAATTCCACCTATGTGTGAGATCATGTTTGTCTTTCTCTTTCTTTGCTTAGCATTACACTCTAGCTCCATCCACATCGTTGCAAATGGCAAGATTTCATTCTTTTTTTTATGGCCGAATATTCGTGTGTGTGTGTGTGTGCGCGCGCGCTCACGCGCACGTCACATCTGTATCCATTCATACATCAATGGATACTTGAACTGCTTCCATAGTTTGGCTATTGTAAATAATACTGCAATAAACATCGGGTGCATGTATCCCTAGTGTTTTTGTATTTTTTGGGTAAATACCCAGTAGTGTGATTATTGGATCATAGGGCAGTTCTATTTTTAACTTTTTGAGGAACTTCCACACTGTTTTCCACAGTGGCTGCACCAGTTTGTATCCTCAGCAATAGTGCACAAGGGTTCCTTTTTCTCCACATCCTTGCCAACACTTGTTTCTTGTGTTTTTGATTTTAGCCATTTTGACAGGTTTGAGGTGATATGTCATTGTAGTTTTGATTTGCATTTTCCTGATGAGTGATGAAACATCCTTTCATGCGTCTGTTGACCATATGGAGGTCTTCATTTGGAGATATGTCTGTTCATGTTTCCTGTTCATTTTTAATTGGATTATTTGGTTTTGGGGTAGTGAGTTGTACCAGTTCTTTATGTATTTTGGATACTAACCCTTTATTGAATAGGTTGTTTGCAAATATATTCTTGCATTCAGTAGGTTACCTTTTGTCAATGGTTTCCTTTGCTGTACAGAAACTTTATTTTATATGTAGCCTCAATAGTTTTTGCTTTTATTTCCCATGCCTGAGGAGACATTTAGAAAGATGTTACTACAGCTGTCAGATTACTACTGCCTGTGCTCTCTTCAAGGATTTTTATGGTTTCAGATCTCACATTTAGGCCTTTCGTCCATTTTGAGTTTGTATTTGCGTACAGCGTAGGAAAGTGATCTAGTTTCAGACTTTTACCTGTGGCTGTTCAGTTTTCCCAATACTATTTGTTTTAAAGACTTCTTCCCATTGTATATCCATTTATTCCTTTGCTGAAGATTAACTGACCATACAATTGTGGGTTTATTTCTGGGTTTCACATTCTATTCGAATGAGCAGTTGGGTCTATTTTTTGGTGTAATTGTAAATGGGATTGTTTTCTTAATTTCACTTTCTGCTGCTTCATTATTAGCATATAGAAATCCAATAGATTTCTGCAATCAACTTTGGATCCTGTGACTTTACTGAATTCATCTGTCAGCTCTTGTAGTTCTTTGGTGGTCTTTAGGGCTTTCTCTATATTGTTATCATGTCATCTGTAAATATTTTACTCCTTCCTTACCAATTTGGATGCCTTTTATTTCTTTAAAAATTTTTTTCTTAGTGTTTATTTTTGACACACACACACACACACACACACACACACACACACACACACAGAATCCGAAGCATCTGAAGCAGGCACCAGGCTCTGAGCTGTCAGTATAGAGCCTGATGCCGGGCTTGAATCCACGAACTGTTGAGATCATGACCTGAGCCGAAGTTGGACACTCAACCGACTGAGCCACCCAGGCACCCTGCCTTTGATTTGTGTTGTCTAATTGCTGTGGCTAGGATTTCCAATACTATGTTGATAAAAGTGGCGAGAATGGGTATCATTCTCTTGTTACTGACCTTAGAGGAAAGCTGTTTTTTCGTCAATGAGTATGATGTTGGTTATGGGTTTTTCATATAAGGCTTTTTATGTTGAGGTATATTCCCTCCACACCTACTGTGCAGAGGGTTTTTTTTTTTTTTTTTTTATCATGAATAGTTGTTGTACTTTGTAAATGCTTTCTCTACATCTATTGAAATCAACATATGGTTTTTATCCTCTTGATAAGTAATCACAACTGATTTGCAAATATCGAACCACTTGCATCCTGGGAATAAATGCCACTGGTTGGTTGTATGTAACTCTTAATATTGTTGGATTTAGTTTGCTAAAATTTTGTTGAGGATTTTTGCTTCAATATTCATGAGACATTGGCCTGTAGTTCCTTTTTGCAGTGTCTATCTGGTTTTGGTGCCAGGATGATAACTGGTCTTATAAAATGAATTTGGAAGTTTTCCTTCCTCTTGTATTTTTTGCAATAGCTTGAGAAAATCTAAATGTTTGGTAGAATTCACCTGGGATGAACGAATTATTGATAGAATTTATAATCTACCACATTTGTTGCTACTTTCTACTTATCCTTGTTTTGTTACATTTTTGTCTTCCCTTCTTTTTTGGGGTGGGGGAGGGACAAGAGGAGATTAAGTATGGAAAAAAGGTATGTGTGGACTCTGAGCATCCAAAGAGGTTATAGAGGAGCTTTGTATTTCTTTGGCTGCTTCCTACTTTGGGGAAATTTCTTACTGACTCCATTTATTGCGGGCATCAATGCACATTTCCCACTGTAGAAGCTAAAATGAGCCATCCTTCTCTTCACTCCTTGGCATCTAGAATGTGGGATGATGACCTGGGCTTAGACAAATGGGTGCCCCCAGGCAGGCCTTGATCAAATGATGGGACAGTTAAAATTCACAGAAGCGGGCCAGTGGCATTGTCCCGCAGCAACTTAGAAATTGTTCCAGGAAAGCAGATGGTCTTGTAGAAATCCTGCGTGACTTAACCTAAATTCAAATCCTAGCTGTTGTTAACTTCAAATCTTCCTGTAATTATACAAGTGATGAAATTTTACAAGGAAGGAGAACCTGAGAAATCGAAAAATTAAGCCTAGCTTTGTCACTAGCTATACATTGGGCAAATCACTGCACGTTTCTTGAGTTTTTGTCTTCACCTTTTAAAATGGGATTACGTACGAACGTACATAAAAGCACCTAGCTCATAGCAGGTGCAGGTCGACAAATGAATCAAATTCAGGGCCTTCCTCTTTCAGCTTCCCAAGATCATTCTTCCCTTGGGCCATGGTAGATGAGGTCAGGGAGAAAGGGCAAACACTACGCAACTTTACCCTCAAGTGTTATTGTGGTCTCCGGTTAACCTTTTCTAAGGGGTGGCAAGGGTGCTTTGCCAGTGAACGCTGGCCCAGTATCTGGTCCACAGAAGGCACTTAGCACTGATACCATCATGAGGCAAGCCCTGGGATCCTAGCCTATAAACATGTTCTGTAAGAGGGGCCTTCTCAGTCTTTTCATACACTATTCCCAGTGCCTGGCATACAGAAGGCACACACTCTGATATTCTCCAAATACTGCCGGGGGCAGGACGAGTTCACCTGCAACTGAACCTCCCAATACTGACCCCAGGGTGGTGTGAGAACAAGATGAAACAGGTTTGTGAAAGTATCCATCTCTGGTGCATGCCTGGAACCCAACAGATGAGTTTCCATCTGTCTCTTGATTTTTAACTTTTTAATATAAATGAATTTAAAATTGCTGGGGGAAAAACGAATGCCAATCCCTTCTATGTGCAAACGGAATTTCCATCCTTTACACTCTTTCCATGTGCTAATAAATTCATTTGGTTAGAACTAATGTGCCCGCGACATTTGAGTGCTTCCCAATGCTCGTGTAAACGACAGGGCGAAATTATGCAAACGTGACGGAACTATGTTCAGAATATGGATGAACAGGAAAAAGCCTGGAAGGGAATTTGGAAAGAGCTGCTGTTAGGGATAGTAAAATTCAGTTGACTTTTTAAAAATTGGGCTTAAGGGGCGCCTGGGTGGCTCAGTCGGTTAAGCATCTGACTTCAGCTCAGGTCACGATCTCGCGGTTCGTGAGTTCGAGCCCCGCGTCGGGCTCTGGGCTGATGGCTCAGAGCCTGCTTCTGATTCTGTGTCTCACTCTCTCTCTGCCCCTCCCCCGTTCATGCTCTGTCTCTCTCTGTCCCAAAAATAAATAAACGTTAAAAAAAAACCAAATTTTAAAAATTGGGCTTAAAAATTTTTTCACTTGTGAAAGAAAAAAAGCCCAAAGAAACGTCCCCGTCTTTATGTCAGGGAATGAATGTTGGATTCTCCTCACCTACTGGAGACCAGCACGAGGTGTGAGGCCGTGGGGATTCTGATTGGGAGCTACCATCTTGTCACGATGATGCAAGAATGGAGCAAAAGCTCCGGGGGGTTTGAGGTTCCAGTCCCTGAAGTTCCACACGTTTCCCAAACTGAACTCGCTCAACTTCGTCTTTCCCGTTTCTCAGGCTTCACGAATACCTCTGACACTCCTTTCCCCAGGTCACCTACTGAACCCTTCTCTGTCGCCTCCTGCCTTGTTCAGGCCCCACATCACCTGCAATTACGTTGACCCTTAATGCAGGGATTGGGGCAGTGTCCCCTTTACAGTAAAAAATCTGCATATAACTTGACTCTCCCCTAACTACTAATAGTCTGTTGACGGGAAGTCAGCGAACCCGTATCTTGCATATGTGTTATATACTGAATTCCCACAGTAAAGCAAGCCACAGAAATGTTAAGAAAATCACGAGGAAAACACAGAGTACTGTATCAAAACCCAGGTATGCGTGGGCCTGCACAGTTCTCAGCCATGCTGCTCAAGGGTCAACTGTATTGCCTCTCGGATTGCTGGTGTCCATGCATTTGGGCTCCCAGAATGCACGTCAGACCAACCTTGCAGCGCCTAGCTGTACAACCCTTACCCTCCTGTTTAAATATTTCCTTTGTTCCCAATGTTTATAGGACAAAGGCCAAATTCCTCCTCCTGGTATCGAAAGCACCGTGACCCAATCCATCTGCCAAACTTGCTTCTTATTCCCGATCATCACACCCCACGTTCCCTGGGCACCTTGCCCTGTGCTTTCCCAACTCCGTGGCTTGGTGCACAGATGTTTTTTTTTTTTTTTTTTTTACAGGAATGCCTTCCACCCCCGCCTCTCTAGAGGTTCAGCCTAAGTGCTCGCTCAAGAGATCTCTGAACCGAGATGAAGTTACAACTCCCTCCTCCGAGTGCCCGCTTTGCTCGGATGCCTCTGTAGTCCTTTAGGGGCCGAGACCAGATTGGAAAGCACCGTGCCTCTGGTCCTTTCTTCAGAGCCAGGCCAGACAAGTAATGCAGAGAACGAGGGGAACAAAGGTAATCCAGTATCGTTTTTCTTCCTGGCTTTTGGTCAGTCCAAATCCTAAGGCGATGAGGTATCGCTTCACATTCACGGTGAGAAGTGCAACGAACAGTCTAGAGGAGAGCGCTGTTTGTGAAGAAACCATCTGGTGATGCTCTGAGTTCCCTACCTGACCCGTCTCTCATCAGCCTGGCCATAAATAAGCTTCTTGAGAGGAAGGACTGTAAATTCCTAAGAAATCTGCCTTTATTCTGTTGGGTGAGAAAAATCCTTTTAGGAACAAAGGGCGGCTCCCTACCCACGCATGGGTGACCTCCAGGAACAAAACAGCCATGACACGAACTTTTTATGCTGAGAAAAGAAATTAGCAAGATAACTCAGGAAATGCAACTCGGATTCAAACACCATGAAATCTTGTCAAGCAAAAATAGTCTTTATTCAAATTTAATGGAAACAGGGGTCACTATACTTTGCAAGACGGGGAAAAATAAAATTAAAAAAAATTCTTTTCTTTTCTTTTTTAATATAAAACAATATAATCACAATACCAGAATATGGAACTCTACAGTTTATTTCCTATGGGTTACTGCAGGTATCAATTTTCCTCGACTGTGCTATTCACAACTTTGTTAAGTCCAAAAGTATGAAACCAAAGTGGTAGGAAACTGAAGACTTAGCACTTTCACTAAATGGCAAACATCAAAGGGCATCAATTCGAGGGCAAAAATGGCCGAACTCACCGTACCTACCTATGTCACCGTTCCAGCCTGAAAGCCATCCAGGTACTGAGCTCCCTGTGGGAAAGGCCAGGCCTGAGAGCCGAGGCGTTTTGGATATTCTACTGTGGGCCAGGAGTAAAGGGGGTTTTCAAAGAGAAGATTGTTTTCAGTCGAGCAGGAAGGCCTGGCGCCAGGAGGCTTTACGGAGAGGAAGCACTTAGATTTAACAATTGTAGACACACCATTAGGGGAGTTAAAAATGTACAGCAGTGACGTATGTTCTACTTCGATCACTTGTGCTACGGCTACCAAACATGTACAAAAGACTTCTCGGGGAGTTCCAGCTGTGGTCGTAGCCAGTTAGGACCGCGAGTGGGACCTGGATCTAGACCGAGAGGGCGATCTGGACGCAGACCTGGATCTGGACTTGGACCGAGACCGGGTTTTTGAAGCGGACTTTGATCTGGAGCGTGATTCTGACGGAGGGTTCGGTTTGGACTTGGAATTGGACCTCGACCGGGACCGGGTCTCCTGATGGGCGCCGGCATCCGCACTCTCCCCTCGGCCCTCCCTCGGGCCGGACTCGGCCTTCGCGTGCTCGCGCTCCTTGGAGGCGGAGCGGGAGCGCGACCTGGACTGGGAGCGCTCGGCGTCCTCCTTCTTCTTCTTCTTGCCGCTGCCCGACTTGCTGTCTCGCTTGCCGCCCCGCTTTCTGCTCCTCTCGCTCTTGCTGTGGCTGCGGCTCCGGCTGCGGCTCTCCTCCCTGCTCCTCTTCCTCCCCTTCCTCTTGTCCTTGCTTTTGCTGCGGCTGCGGCTGCGGCTGCCTCCTTTGCTGCGGCTGCGGCTGCGGCTCTTGTGCAGGCCCTTCTCCTGGCTCCGGCTCTTCTCCTTGCTTCTGCTTCTGCTCACGCTCGCCCGCTTCTCCTCCGCTCGCCTCTCCTGACTCCTGCTTCGACTTTTACTCTTGCTTTTGTGCCGACTGGGACTCCGGCTCTTGGACTTGCCGGCGTTGTCGCTGTTCTGGATCTTCTCTTCGGCCTGGTCTTTACTCTTGCTGCGGCGCTTGTCCGCGCTGCGGCTGCGGCTGCGGCTCTTGTCCTTGCTGGGGCTCCGGCTTTTCTCCTTCTTGCTGCGGCTGCGGCTCTGGCTGCGGCTGCGGCTCTTGCTCCGGGAACGGGAGCCCGACCTGAGGAGACACGGGGATCGGGGTCACGGGCGACCTCATGTCTCACGCCGCTTGTGACGACAGGAGACTAACGCGAAGCGTACGGCTTGCGGTGGCCAAGGACCGCTTTCTGAACCCCGATTCCCATCCTGAGCTGGAAAACCCGGGCTGAGGGAAGACTGGTAACGTGGTTAAAACCCAAGTGGGGAGCGGGACGGGCGTGCCCCGCGGACCTCCTCTGCTCACGCCAAGGAAGACCCACCTGGACCGAGATCTGCTCTTCGAATGACTGCTTTTGCTGCTGCCGCTTCGGCTTCTGCTCTTACGAGAATGTCTGCTCCGGGAACGAGACCTAGCAGGAGAGAATATGACGGAAGGCTAGCTGAACACCGAGACCTTTTCCAATTGAAAAATACGTACGGCACTGGCTGTGTCCAGGCTCGGTGTTGGAAAAGAACCCTCTCCGGGGTTCTCGGCTCACAGATCTGGTACCTGCACGGCTCACCTGAACCTCAGAACCTCTGATTCAGACCCCACGTCTCCCCGAGACCCGCTCTTTCTGCTGGGTTCCTTCCTTATTTCCACGGGTGCCACGGTTCTTTAGCCAGTTCCTTGTACCACGAACTGTAGCCACGCCGGCCTCTTCTCTCCCCCCTCATCCACACATAGTCCTGATTCTGCCTCTTTGCCTCCAGTCTACCCACCTCTGCTGCTGCCCCCCCACCAAGCCACTACCGTCTTTCTTGGTCCCTCAACAGCCTCCTCATTAGCCTTCCTGCAAACACTTTTGCCCTTTGGCTATCAATTCACTCACTGGGACCAGAGAGCGTTTTAAAAAACACACTCCAAGCTTTAAAAAAAATCGTTAATAAGCCAAGACTGTGAACTCTGCTTATTTTCTACCACAGTAAGCAGGGCTCCTCAGGGGAATCGACTATTCCAAGTGTAGGGCAGAGAATGCACAAGATGGGCCTAGAACATCTCATCATGGCAGAAAGAGGAAATGTTCAAAGACCGCTGGGCTCCACCATCTGTGAAAGGACTTTTGCCAAAAACACTGAACCTGTTCCCCAGTCACACCTCTCAAGACATAACTTCCAGTTTACTGGGAAGTGGGGATAAAGTACAACAATATCACGAGGAAACAGATGAATGCAAACGTGGGATACTATTAAAAACAACGAAAAGTCAGTGTCAGGATGGGGGGGGAGGGGCCTGCTTCAGACTGAAGAGACCTAACAAGCTCTTGCAATACAGGACTGGACTGGGTCCCGGTCAGCAGAGAAATGCAGGTATAAAGACACCCATGCAACCACTGGAGAAATCTGAAAATGGCCTGGATAGAAGATGACTTTACGGAATCACTGTTAAGGTTCTCAGGTAAGAGAATATGAACGTGGTCATCCTCGCTTTGGGAGACACACGCTGAAGTATTTAGGGGCGAAGCGTCCTGTCTTCAACTTCCCTTAAAATGCAAACGTACGGGGTGCGTGCATAAATATATACACAGAGAAAGAGACAGAAGAACACGAACTACTAACGACTGTTGAAGCCAGGAGGAGAGTATGCGGGTGTTCGTGAACTATTCTTTCAACTTTTATGTTTGAAAATGACTGCAATAAACAATTTGAGAAAATATTTAGGAAAGCACATCCACATGAAAACCAAACAAAACCAAGACAACCAAAGACACAGAAGCCAACCTGAAGGGCTCCCAAGGGTCAAAAATTTGAGCATAAAACATTAGGACTGTAGTAAATGAAATGTTATTAAATATATACATAATCATCCAAGAATTCATTCAAAATGATATTAAATCACCGACCGCATCATTACCTTGGGGAATCCTAGAGCACCTTTAAAATTCTAAAAGGTGGTAAATAAAGGTGTCAAACTTTTATTTTGCATTTCCTATAAAAATCATACCTGAGAGTAACAAAGAGTGGAAATCATCCATGATAGAATTACAGCCTTTAAATGCAGGAAGAATAAGGAAACTGGAAAGTTATCCCTTGGCAATGACAACTGATGGCTCTAGGGAATGACGGATCAGTAGATGCTAAAACTATCAGGTGGACTGTTGACGTGGAACTTTAAAACAGATGGCTCAGGCTCACGACTTTGGACGCAATGATGCATGCTATCCCTCGTCATTTGAAGTGGGACATCCATGCACCGTACAAGCGATGCAACAAGAAGCATAAGGTACTACTTACAAAGTACATCTGCTAATAAAATACTGACTTTCCTCTAAAAGCCTCGAGGCCTAACTATGAGTTCATAGGAAACATGGGAAATAGGATGAATATGGTAAATATCACCACAAGGACGCAAAGAGAAATCTCAGCTATGAGAACATATCCAAACAGGCCAACTGTTTCTTCAGCTAAATGCACGGAGAATAAAAACAGGACCAAGGAGGACATACCTGTGATTAAGAGAATTAAGAGACACGCCATCTAATGGCAGCGTGCAGATCCAGTTGGGATCCTAATATGAACTAACCAACTGCCAAAATACATATCTGAGACAACTGGGAAAATGTGGATACATATTTGCTGGCTGTGATATGGCCCCATGATTTTAGATTTTAGTTAGACGTACATAGTGAAATAATTGCATTATAGGTGAAATGACAGGATGCCCAGACTTGTCCACAATGAGGCAGGGAGAGGAGTAGTGAAACAAGACTGGAAAAATAAAAAGTAATACAGCTGGATGGGTGACAGGAATAAGGGAATTCAGGGCTCCTTAAGCTATTTAAGCTTAATGCTTTATGTATTTGAAATTTTCCGTAAGAAAAAATTAAAAAACAGAACCAAACCTGGAAAGCTTAGAAGTCTCTGGTGACTTCCTACTGCTCTTAAATCCTTACCCTGGTCCGTGGCTCGGCAGGATCTGGCCCTTTTCTGCCTCATCTCCGGTCGCTCTGCTCTTGCTGCCCTCCGCTAGAAGGGCCCTCACCCCTTTCTCTGCCCGCCCCTCCAGCTTCTCCTCTAGGGCCCAGCGTTTATGCCGTGCCCGCCCTTAGAGAAGCCTCTGCCAGTTCTCCAAACTCGTGCCGTGTACGTTTCCTTTTGACGCACACTTATCACGCTGGTCATTATTGGCTCAATGCCCGTTTCCTCCACTAGGCTGAGCTTCAGGAGGGCATGGACCACGTCTGTTTTATTCACAAGTGCCTGGCCTAGTGCCGAGCGGCTGCTGAATAAAAAGTCTCCACTCGTGAGTAGCTGGAGTTCCTGAGAAAGTAACAAAGAACCCTTGGCCACGTTTGCTCCCAATACGGGTATGAAGCGGGGCACCCAAGAAGAAATGCGAAAACAGGTCACGGACACCTGCCTCAGGAAAAGCACTTCGATCTCTACCCAGGATGTAAGAGTTCAAGAGCCTCACAGATGAATGTTTGGTGTGAAGTGGCGTCACTGAACCAGACAGAACCATGTTCCTGAGGAGGACAGGAGACGGGAAAGGGACTGTCCGTCTGTGTGCTCACGAATGAATGAACAGCAAAAGCTCCGACGCACACACATCAATGATCAACCACGGTACCTGGAGTGACTCCGGCTCCTGGAATAGGACCTGCGGCGTCTGGAACCGGGCTTGTCTTCGACTAATCTGATTTTTCTGCCATTGACTTCAGTTCCATCTAACTTTTCCAAAGCTCTTTTCATGTCGGAGTAAGACACAAATTCAATCACCCCTTCATTTTTACGGCCCTTGTGAGCATCTGCATAGGTCACTTCTCCCGCCTGACGCATATAATCCTAAAGAAACAAAACACCCCAAACAGGGTCATGATACATTTTGTGAAGATATCTAATGCGATTATAATTAAAGTTTTCCCTTTCCTTTGGGAAGAAAAGCTCGTTTTCTTTTTGAATGAAGTTTACTCTTAAAAAAAAACAAAACAAAACGAAGTTTACTCTTAAAATAATTCCATCTACATACCAACCCATTTACTAAGGTTCTTTTCTTTCTCAAAAGAGAACGAGCGAGCGTGTGCACGCAAGCAAGTGGGGGGGGGGGGCAGAGGGAGAGACAGAATTTTAAGCAGGAGGGGAGCTCGATCCCACGACCCTGGGATCATGACCAGAGCCCAAATCAAGAATTGGGACACTCAATTGACTGAGCCACCCAGGCGCCCCTAAGGTTCGTTCTTTTTCTTTCTTGCTTTTTCTTTCTCTTTCTCTATTTTTATTTTAGACAGTGAGAAAGAGCACGAGCCGGGGTGGGGGGGTGGTGGGAGGCGGGGAGGAGGGAGAGAGAGACAGACAGACTGAAGCAGGCTCCACACTCAGTGCAGAGTCTGACGCGGGGCTCAATCCCATGACCCCGGGATCGCGACCAAATTAAGAGTCGGACGCTCAGGTGACTAAACCACCCAGGTGCCCCTGAGGTTCTTTAAAGTATCAGGTGAGAGGCAGACACAATAAATATTTAACTGTTTCTTTCGTGATGTGTGAATATGAAAGTGTTTAACTATAATTTTCTGAATTTTATACTGGCAAGCTTTTTGTTTATAGCACCTTTGGAGGCTCATGTCACCACATGAGTAAATGTGAAAGTTAGGTCTTTTACATTTCATTGTTAATCCTTGTTTGAAAACGTACAAATGCTGAAAAATATCCAGGCTAACATATAAATACAATCCATAAAGGGATTACGAGATTAGCATCTCAGTTTTATTTAAAATTGCTGGTAGGGGTGCTTGGCTGGCTCAGTAGGAAGAGCATGTGACTCCTGATCTCAGGGTGGTGAGTTCAAGCCCCACGCTGGGTGTAGAGATCTCTTAAATAAAACTTAAAAAAAATAAAAAAAAAATGAAATTGCTATATACTATCTCTTCAAAACAAAGGCAACAAAATAGTTCTGTCAAGCTCGGGCTTCAAAGGTTCAATGATCAATGACTACTCATGTTCCTTCACTACAAGCCTCTTTCCTCATTCTTTTTGAGGACTTAACCTAATCCAGTGGGAGAATACGACATGCTAGATAAACACTAAAGGGAAGTATAAACAAGATGAGATCGGATTAGTGTTTGAAAAGACTAGGAGATTTAGAGAAATTTAACACTTAAGGATTTTTGGCTAATTTTCCTCTATTTCTTGGCATGTAGTATACACATAACATTTGTGGACTGCAGACATATCCCGCAGAAATTTATTTTTGTTATTGCTTTCCTCTCTGTATTTTACAAACACTGAACACATGCCATCAGGTACCTTCTTTGCTCACTGCATAAACCAGTTACGTGTCTTAACCTATGTATATAACTAGGGTGGCTCGTTACTATTTGAGGATTTCCCAATCGTTGGGACCTTTAGGTTATATATAATCACTTGCTATTATTCATAGCCCAGGAATGACTTTATAGAAAATTTCTTCAACTGAATTATTTGCAGGAATGGGGGCTCTGGGTAGAAAACAGGGATTCCATATAATATCATCCAAATTTGGACACATTTGAGACTGAGTGAGGACGCTACTAAGTTATACCAAGGCTGGGACTGTCTTGAACAGGTCAAGACCTAGGAGAACTCTAGTAAAAGGGCGTTTTACTAGTAGTTTAAAAAACTACTTTTGTTTTATACCGCCATACTTCCAGATTACTAATAATAACAGCTAACTGTTAAACGTCTATTGTATGGACAGGGATGATTTAACTAAAGCCCTAACTATAACCACATGAAGAAGATACAATTATTCCCCCCATTTTGCAGAACAGAGAAGTTGAAGAATATACAGACTAAGTAAACTGTTTGCCATCATTCAGGCAGTAAGTGAATGAGCTGAGGCCTGAACACAAGCAGCCAGACTTGAGAACCCGAATTAACACTACCTGCCCCAACCGATGGGTGAAACTACCACATCTCCAGGTCCCTGGAGGTAGACTACTAGAGGAATTTCATCTCAACACCATCACCACAGGGTGTTATGAACTGACACATTTAAGAGACAACAGCCCTTCAATTTATTTTTGCATTTTCTTGATTAACTGCTAGCACTTACTGCGCCAGGAACTATTCTTGGACTTTTTATACTGAGTGGCATTCAATTCTCACAATAACTTTTGAGTTAAAAATGAGTATTAATCTCATTTTTATAGTTGAAAACCATGAGGCACAAGAGGAAAGTAACTTGCTGAACTAAAATAACGGACAAGCGGCAGAGCTGGGATGCACCCCAGACAGGTGGGCTCCAGGACCCTGTTCTTCAGTCTGCTTTGACTTACAAGGAAGTCCGCTCCAGTGCTCTCCTTCCCAAAGAGTGAAACTACCAAAGGTACAGACGTATAAAATCAACTGAAGACACTGGCTAGGCTCCATTTTAACCAAAAGTCTGAAAGCCTTTCCAGTTTCTACCCAAACACTCAACCTTCACTCTCAGAACACTGGGGTGCTCCTCCTGTGAGCACAGTCCTGCTGGGAGACACTCAGTGAGGGCCTCGTCCACAACCAGCACCATGCACTAGAAGAAACACCGGCTCAGGTACTGGTCCAGGCTCTTCTGCTAAGACCAAATGTGTGAATTAACCTTTTCTGGATCTCATCCTTTCTTATCTAAAGACTGTTGGGAACAAATTAAAAAAAGAGGGGTGGGGGGAGGATATAAAACTGCTTTCATGAGGGGCACCTGGGTGGCTCAGTTAGTTTCAGCTCAGGTCACGGTCTCACGGTCCGCTGAGTTCGAGCCCCACATCAGGTTCTGTGCTGACAGTGCGCAGCCTGCTTGGGATTCTCTCAATCTCTCTCAAAAAATAAAGTCAAAAAAATTTTTTTAATTGCTCTGATGAGCTAAAACTGTGAATGTAAGATTCCTAACTACTTTTTGCTGACCCTAAATATACTCACTGATTTCACTAGACAGGACTTGTTTAATGATGGGACTAAAAGTGAGAAGCAAGAGACAGAAGTGTGAATGAATATCTTTTACGTCTGTCCTTCTAAAACTATCCAGGTTAAGATACTAATTTCTTCCCTATGGAGCTTAAAAGCACTGTTCTCAAAAAACAAGCTGGGATCAGTATGCTGGATCAACACAGCACTGGACCTTAATCTTTAAGACTCTTTCAGGACGAATATTCCATGAAAAATTAAAAACACTTAGGAGAGAACACAAAATTTGACAGTCGTTCTCACCAATGAAGAGCTACACTGGAAGCTGACACAAAGCTGCATGATCGCAGCTAATGTTACAGGAAACGCTTGCGACTTTTTCTTCTGCTGAGGAACTACAACGGCGTCTGTCTACAACAAGCTCTGTACAGTGGGCAACAATCTCCAACACAGGTTGTCTTTACAGCCATGGTCCCCTAACATACAGTAGTGAGATTCTGATGTCTTTTGTACTACTACAGAACTTGTAAAAAATATTTTTATTTTTACGTTTTTAGAAGATTTTATTTTTAATAAGCAATCTCTGTACCCAACATGGGGCCTGAACCTAGAACCCCGAGATCAAGAGTCGTGCGGCTCCACCGACTGAGCCGGCCAGGTGCCTGGGACCCTTTCAAGAATTCCCAAATGCTCTGGGAAAACTTTCAAACATGTAATCCCGTTACATTCTGTTTGCCTAGGCCTGCATACAAACACCTCTTTCCCAACCACAACTCCGCCCAGCCTTATCCCAGAAGGTTAATGAGGCCCAAACCTTTAGGTCTTGCCAGCTGCACCGACTTGACAAATTCTCCACGATAAGTCTGTACTCTGTGCGGGTAGGAGGGCCGTACTTATCTCGGCCACTTCTTCTGTAACCATATCCACCTTTGGAAGGTTCAAATAGATAACATGACTTCAGTGGAGGAAAAGGAAAAAGTGACCCAGCACATATTCCCCTGAAGTGTACCATTTACCCCCACCCCACAACACAGCACATATATTTTAGTTCTATCCCCACCCCTTAATTCTAAACTAGATTTTTTTTAAAAAAGCAATCAACTAAACATGAAATTTAATTTAATTTACAAAGTGGTAAGTATATATATTCATTAATATTATATTTAAAATTAACATGCATAAATTAAAACTATTAACAATTTAACAATTTAGAAATAAGTAACCAAATTACTAAATCAGTTACTGGTGTTACTCACAGTGATTAAAGTTTTTGTGAATATTTTATACGAAAAAAAGATTTTCAGGCACCTATTTCAGTTTAATCTCATCTGTGTCTAACCCTTGGGATCCTCACCACCCAGGTCTAATGGGGAAAGGTTGCGGTCGTCACATGGCTTCCTGTTTTGGTCAGCCAAGGGCCACAATGGTTCAAAGAGCCACGCATGGAAAGGTAACCCAAGGTCAGCAAATGGAACAGGCAGTCATCTTAGCCTCAAAGGATTCTTTTAATTAAAACATTGAGGTCTTTGTTAAATCTATGTTAAACAATTGCATTACAGAGAAAAAAAACAACAACACAAACACACATCATTAAACATATTTTAAAAAGTATTAAAACAAGAACTTTATGTCATTAATTAAATTAAAATTAAACAGTATCAAAGATGTTTATTTGCAATTTTACATTTAAAAAGATACATAATTTATAAAACAAATGGCTTAAATATCAATACATTTCAGTGTAACATTAATTAATCAATTACTTTAAAAAATTCACATTGAACAACAAAGGCATGTATGTCATCGATACAAATGCCCTTTTAAATGCTTACTGCGTCCAGAACCGTAACTGCCGTCTCGACGTGGGCCGCGGGCATGCTCAACAATTACTCGCTCACCACAAAGGTCTTTGCCGTTTAGTTCATAAACAGCATCATCTGCATCACGCAGATCATCAAACTCCACAAACCCATATCTAGAAGAGAGCAAACGAAGTCCCGGTTGGCACCGCTCTGACGCCCAGCTTCGCTACCGTTAAAGAGAAAGCAACGAGGGTCATGCTTAGCAAAGGTTAGGTGGGTTCTGCAAACTAAGGATCGGCTTTCTGTTCCCTGCGGCTGAAACCGCTTTGCTTTGTGCCAACAGGCCCCGCCAGAGGATGGGGAGGCTGCTCAAGGTAGACTCCTGTCTTTCTAGTAGGAGGCGGGCTAAAACACACAGACACCACTTCTTTCGTTCCCCAAGCAGTTCTGGTGACAACTGCACAGACCCCCACAGGGGACGCCTGGTATCAGGTATCAAGATACGGAACCCTACAACGCTGAGTGTCGGCTCTTTCAAGTCACATAAAAACTCCTCTTTGGTAGCTTTCGCCCCCAAGTGAGAGCTTGGAGAACAGCTAGACCCGCGTGCAGGCGCTGTGCCCTAGCCGTCAGGTCGTGCTTGGAATAAGGTTCCGAGTAAACAATCCACAGCACCTCAAATCTCAGTGAAAGAAAAAAGTTTTCAAGTTCCTGTTCTTCTACCTAAACAAATGAGTCACAAGTGAATTAACTTGTTCCAGAAATTATCAGTGAAAAAAAAATTCAGATCCACTCACTTCCTCATGATTTGCAAATTCATTTCCATGAGGTTTTAGGTAGGCTGGAATTCTCTAAAATCTATGTATGACTACAAACTTCTTTACATAGTACTGCTAGGAATGTTCCGACAAAGAGGTTTGGTAGTTTAACACATTTCCCGAAGAAGACATCCTCCCCCCCCTGAATCCTACTAACGCCTGGTCAAGAACACAACTTACAATACTCAACAGCAAATGTGTCACATATTTCTAAGTAAGGTTAAACAAACACCCTATAAACTATATTATCAGTACACTTTCAGTGTGGTCTAACACCACGGCTGTGAAGTCTAGCTTTGTGACCACTACCTATATTTAAAAACCAAAACCATGTTAATGATTATACTTAGTCACCAAGGAAAGTTACAAGCAATGCCTTTAACAAAGCTGTGTCCGCAGGCAAACACTGACTAGTGTTCTGCTGTGTCTAAACACACTGGAACAAAGAACAGGTTACAAGGCTTGCCACAAGTTCATCCAGCCTGACCAAAATTATTCCAGTTTCCTTAGCATGTAATGCTGTACTCAGCAACATGCTAAGTGAGTGAGAGAAGTTCCTTTCAAACAAGAGTCTCCCAAGGTGACAACATACAGCTGACAACTTTGGTGGGTTCTTTATGCTGAAATGTCTATGAG
Organism: Panthera onca; assembly: GCF_046562875.1. NCBI lineage: Eukaryota > Metazoa > Chordata > Mammalia > Carnivora > Felidae > Panthera > Panthera onca. The sequence continues at coordinate 199,583,277 of NC_138346.1, read as the reverse complement.
TGGCATTCAAACTTCAAGTCACAGACACATCCAGTTGTTCAATGGGAAATGTTTGGGAAATGTTTCGCACTAACACAATTCAGAAGCCACCTGACTCAGTTTATGGGCTGTGAAATCTAAAACATGGTTTTATGCTTCTGCAAGGCTGGAACTGCCGTGCAGCTTAGTTGAGAGTCATTCTACACAAGGTCATTATTTAACAAAAGCAAAGCCTCTCTCAATCACTGACTTAACTACGTTAAGTGCCTTACAGTCACTGAAAATCTGTAATCGATAATATAATTGTAGCTGCTTCTTCCCTTCCTAAAAGTGGAAAGAATAGGAAAGCTGCACTGTCATTTTTAGGGACAAAAAAATTAAACAAAAAAACAAATTAAAAAATCAAATGGACTTTCTACTTAGGTTTATTTCTCAATGAATCATAAAACATTCCCCTGCCCCCAAAAGTACCTTCCTCCATTTAGCCGTCAAGACTGGTCATAGGTCTATTTTGCCCACAGCATCACTGATCTTGGCATCGTATGGGCAAGAGCCTGATGCTAAGTAACGAGCGATGCGAGAAAACCTTCAGCCCCGGGCGTGATGAAGTGCCCCCCGGTGCCCTTCCAGGAGTGGCCTGCTGGCTCAGCACCATTCACTGACCCTGACTCATCTAATGTGATGTCAGAAGGACAACATCAACTCCCAAAGACTGAACAAATCACAGATACATCCAAACAGTCTTCTTCAAGATAATTAGGATTTACAGCGACTCGAGGGTCAGAGAATATGCAAGCCCCTAAGCTCTGCCAATCATCTGAAACAGCAAGCCCAACTTCTGTTAACAACAAGTGATGCTTCTGTCAGACCTCTGGGGAAATGCACTCTCCCAGACTCAAAGGCCATCCTGTGAATGCTCACTCTATCCCACAGCTGACATGCAGGACCCATTCTGACCTGGACGGGGAAGTAACGGCAATCTGTTAAATGGAGGCACAATTATCTAAAAACAACAATCAATGCTCAGACAGGCCAATCTTTCTTTGCAGCCGAGGCTGAAGCAAGGCATACCTTGCCAATAAAATTCTTCCCTGAGTTGGAGGGACAAATTTGTGTTATGAGAGGAAAACAGCCCTTACAAATCAGTCCTTCCTTAATATTTGCTTCTTAAGTGGGTCACTTCGTAGACACATTTCTGGGTTATCCAAATCACTTAAAATAGCTACCTTGAAATCAAATTTATTTTGCACAAAAAGTTTAGCTACCAATCCACAAAACTGATTTGGGAAATTCTTAATTTTCATTATTATTTTTTAGTAAACTCTATGCCTGACACGGGCTCAAACTCATGACCCCGAGATCAAGAGTTGCACACTCTACTGCCCGAGCCAGCCGATCACCCTCATTTGGGAAATTTTAAATGTCAAAGTCCAGTCCAAGGATTATATTGGGCATGTGACTGTCACTGCTCTTGGCCAAGGGCATGCTGGGTGGGTTTGGAAGATTAAATCAAATATCCTCTTGCATCACAAGCCACACCTGACAGGACTCCTGTTTTGAGAGCAAAGTAAAGACCAGATCAGTGTGGTTGCTTTACCACATTATTGTTTATTTAGGTCTGCTTTACTGAAAGAATGACTGTTTCATTCAATATGCAGTGAATGGGTTCCTCAGATAAGGCAGGACGACTAAATAGTAACAACAAAATGTTACTTAACATTTATTAAGTAATCTCTATAGACTAGACAATGTTATCTTATATTCACAGTACCCAAGAGCCAGGTACTACTATCCCCATTTTACAGATGAGGAAACAGAGACACACAGTGTTGGAAGAACTTGCATAATAAAACAGCAGAGCTGGCGTTCAAAGCCTGTGGTAGGACTCCAAAGGGCAAACTCCTAACTAGGAAGACTGGAGTGGCAAGAACTGGCCTGGGTTCTAATCTTGGTTCTGCTACCACCCAGCTCTAAATCATTTTATTCTCCTGGATCTTAGTTCACCTGTGAAACGAGGGAGCTATACTACATTTCCCTAAGACCTCTCCTAACATCAAAGGTATGAGAGGTAAATGTTATAATGGCATAATTTTAGCCAATATGGTAGCATTAGAGGAATACAACAGCGGCAGATGGACAGGGATAAATTTAATTTTTATCATCTAGAGTACCTTTTAAAACTATTTGTGTGGGTCCCAATTTTAGTTTTAGATTTTAATATCTCTGAACTAAATTTTAGTGCCTTCAAGATAATAAAGCTCTCCCTGATCAATGACATCAGAGGATCTTTCTAAACTGATGGTAACATCCCTTTGTGTTTTGTAGCAAATAACAGGAAACTGATCTCCCCAAAAGCACTCTGCTTGTGAACCCTTTTGTCAAAATAAGGAGGGACACAAAATGCGCACATGCATGTAAATGCACAGTACGCCATCGGCATGCGTGTATAGATGCACACCACCTCCGGTGTGACCTGTAAGCTCACGGACAAAACCGACAGATTTCTCTCTAGCTGTGGACACCCTTCCCCTTCTACTCGGTTAAAACCTACCATTTTTCAATAATGCAGTATGCGAATAAAGAAAATGAAGGAATTCAGAAGAATGAATCTAAGAACAAACTTAAAAATCCCTCCACGGCAGGGCTTGCTAAAAATAAAAACAAACAAAACCCTTCCAATGTGCCTCTTCTTGCTTTACTCCTGGATGTCTCGTCTCTCACCGCACGCCACCCCCCCCCCCCGCCCCGCCCCATGTCTGTATGAAAGAAAAAGTATGGCCTATTAAATGCACACTATTTTTCAATTAGGAGAAAACCTTTCTTCAACATTTCTCTGCTCCTGCCTTTTCCCTCTTTTCCTCTGGGTCGTGTTTTGTGCTGACAAATTTAGCCAAAACAAACAAACAAACAAAAAACGATGGGAGTGCCTGTCATTTTCTCCCTAAAAACTGGGGACCCTGTTACCCAGTATGGACAGGTATCTGGACGCCACAAGAAAAGCCACCCCGAGTTATGTGGGCTGCTGTCCACTTCAGTCCAGGCTTCTACCACTGCCAGTGCTCTGGTCCCCAACAGCAGGTGTCCTGCCCAGGCTATCAGAGCTCTGCAACGCTGGAACTGGAATCGCACGGCTTTCAAACGAAAGCACTCCAAGACTTCGCTTTTCAGAAATGTTAATCATACTTTTCCACCCGAGAATGATCATCCGAGCCCGTGCTACTGCTAAATAGGCTTCCCCTGGTCCTAACAATCTACACCAACGGCCCCCGACACCAGTCTGCATGCTCCCCTGGAGAGCATGTGCCCTTCTATCCCCCCTCTTTCAGAACGGGTAGGGTCCTCTCTGTCTTCCAGACGTCTTCACTGAGTAGGGAGGCCGGGGAAGAGTCCTGTCTGAAAAACGAGGAGCAGGACTTCTCTGGAGGCATGCCGTCAAGCTAACGGGCAGGGCGTGACTAACGGGGTGCCCGCTATCGGCCAGCTGGCGGGGAGTGGACGAGAGGAGCGAGGGAAAGCGAGCCTCCATGCGTGTGCCTGCGATCACCCACCAATGCTGCTTACCGAGGGGCACGCCTTGGTTGTTCTCTCTATAAGAAACATTTGCCCCTTTCCACAGTAGATCTCTGCTCACCTTTGTCCTACAACTGTGCCACATGCTTTTCTTTGTATGTGGACATGACAGTCCTCAGCCAACCATCAGCAGGATGTGAGTTTTGTTTTCCCAATGTGGTGAGCCATTCCCACATTCACTCATTTTCCTTGTAAGAACCGAACCTCTCCATGGCTGGTCGGGATTAGGGATGTTGCTGTAGCCAAGGAAAAATTTTCATCTGTTGAAGTTAACCCATGGGGTGGCTTGAACCCTCAAACTAGGGTCAATGGCACTGTTCTTTAAGGGCAAGGCCCTTAAATCTACCCTGAAAGAAATGGCATTCAGTGAACAGGAATCAAACAGCTTTCTTTCAAAGTACTCAGTGTTGGTCCTACGCTTCAGTCAACTTGGTGCTTACGAGGTGAAAAAAGTCAGGACACACTGACAGGACAGTAATTAAAACAGTAATCCTTGCTGCCTGCGTTAAGCGCTCGGGAAATGGCAGACAGACACTTCTGCGGCCCTTCTCTAGCGCTCAGCTGAGGCCAACTCAGAGAGAAGCTTGTGCGTGAGAACCGTAACTGCCCCCACTCCAAAGGTCTGCAACATTCCAGGGAAGCAGTGGTCAGGCCCTCAGAGTAGAGCTAACCAGTGTCACCTTCACTGCTCTGGGTCACTGATTATGGTTGCAATCTGACTTTCCTGGTAACGGTGGGTTGTTTATGACCCACCAACCAGGAGCTCCTACCACATCAAGTAGGTTCCTGAGATCCTTTCCTATCCTGAGACGGGAAGGAGGCTGCTCTGGGCATTCTGGCCTCCCCTTTCTTTAGCCTCAGAGGAGGGAGGGCCATCGAGGCCGCCCGGAGAAGGTGGATGACTTACCCGTGCTCACTGAGTGGCAGAGCTGGGGTGCGACTTCAGGGCTCACCAGTACCCAGTCTGGGGCTCTTTTCACGTCGGCAAACTGGCAGTTCCCGCACACCAAGAGCTCTCTGATTAGAGCTAGTGTGGATTCCTGGTCTGCAAACGCTGGCCACAGCTCAGTCTGCACTTGGTCTTTCCCCACCTTCAAAGAAGAAAACCTACCTCATGACTTCTCTCTGCTGGAGCCCCTGACCATCTAATTCACTCCCGGGACTCATAATCACCTCTAACCATTCCTCTCCGGTTGCCCATTCAGTCTGCTGCCTAATTCTACAGGTTTCTCATCTGCTGGGCCCCTGAGGGCATCTTCTTCATGTCTCATCAGCTTACTTAATTCCACATGAATGTGGCTATTCTTAGCCAACCTGTCTCTTGGTGTAGCAGGGAAAGCCAGCTCCTACAGCATCCCTTTGCTCAGAGGCCTACCATGACTCCTAAATATCTTTGTTTAGACTGGTCTCCAAACCTGAATGCCTCGATTACACAGGGGGAAGCAAACCGATCTTCTTCCACAGACTCGGGTCTCACACCCTTGCCTGACTAATCATCTGAGCACCTTCTTTGGCTCTATTCTATTTTATGTTTTACATGCTGTTTCTGTGGCCTTTCAAGGACTTGTTCTTTTTTCTTTGTGCTGATCCTCTCATTTGATTCCGTGCTCTTTAATGACAAAGACTAATATTTAGTGTAGTACCTGGCACAGGGTAAATAATTCATCTCTTATATTCTATTCATTCTTCATCTGTGAAGAATGTACTATGATCGTTATAATTATTCCCACTTTACACCTGAGAAGACTGAGGCTTGGAGAGGCTAAGCTACTGTTCATTGTCAAGGAGCTCATCAACGGTGTGGCTGGATCAGAACCCAGATCCATCTGACTCCAGACTCAAGCTCTTAACTACAAGGTTACCCTGCCTTTGTAAAAGCAAATGCTTCTTCTCTCCCCCAGTCCTGAGTACAACCCTTTTCATTTAATAAATGCTGCTGCTTGACCTGATAATCTAACCTCAGATAAGCCAGGCTGTATTCAAGTTTTTTGATAAGTGGGGTAAAGTCTCCAGAGAAAAGAGAAATTGATCTTGGGGCAGGGTGAGGCACCTCTAAACTTGGGGTATGTGACAACCGGGTTACTTTCACTCTTGTCTTTTGGTTCCCATTAGCCAGTGTCAGCCATCTGGTCCTTCGGAAAACATGTGTGGGTTCAGAACATAACAGACTAGAAGAATAGAGGAAAAATAAGATTATTCTGTGCAATCCCCATTCTGGAGGTCCCACAACAACCCCCGGAATCTGTCTTTGGTTTTAAGGCTCGGCAAAAATTAGACCAGCATAGAGATGACAGAGGGTCAGGCCCAGAGGTGGTAGATGTGAATGGATACTGACAAGATTATGTATTTAAGAAGGATGCATTTAATTAGTTTTGTAAGAAATGGTGACTGGGACCAAAAAATATAAATATAAGCATGAATGGTATGGAAAAAAATGGACCAGAAATCAAAGAATACTGTATGGTTTACAGACTTCCAACTACATCAGGATTATAGCAGCAACCAGGAAAGTACTTTGCAGATGACAGGCAGCTAAGATTGGATTTACTTTTGTTTAACTCCAAACTACCATTAACAGGACTACTCCAGCCCACCAGAATCTTCCTTCTTCAAATTCCTTTGTAATAATTTTTACAACTCTAAGGTTTACTGTCCGCTCACAGAGGACACTAAGACTCCACGCAGGTTAAGTACCCTGCCGAGGCTACCCAACACCTGGAGTCTTTCCTACCCTAAAGTCAACATTCATAACATGTGTTACTGCCTCCCCTACACCAACGGAAAGATGCGGTCCAAAGAGCAGACACAGTTTGACAAATGCCCACATGAATATCAGCATCTTATGACAAATATTAAACGGTAAGAAATAGCATTTCTGCATCTGATAGGTACTGATAGCAGTAAGTTGTGAACATTTATAATCTAAGTTACTAGTGGAACAACACCTAGCAAAATTACCAAATTTTATAGTCTATCAAAGTTTAGGAAAACAGAGAAAGGTAACATCATTAAGGCCAGGCCATCTCTAAAGAAATATTTATGTATTGGGGTGAAGAAAATATAATAGGAACATTCAATATCCTAAATACCAAGCATAAAACAAAATTCCTCCAGAAGAGAAGGTAGAGAGGAATCTGTATCAAGTTCAAATTTAGTCTTACTTCGTAACTACTCTATGGGCCTTTCGAAAGCCAATTCCTTTCAACTATCCAAAAACTGTTTCAAAATGAATCAAAGGTTGTTAAGCGATTTCACTTTTATGAGGCCACCACCGTATTTCTACCCTATAAAACGGGAGTACTCCTAGAAAGTAACACACTTGTGAACAGTTTGTGGGTCAAACTATTACAACCATAACCCTTGTCATAACAAAATGTATTTAACTCAACATGGCTACTTTCTTCAAAGGGGATGGGGCAATCACACCCGTGTCCTTTTCAATTTTCTGACACTCACTACTAAGAGTAAATGAAATGAAAAGATCCCACAAGAAAAGGGGTCAAATATTCCCTGATGACACACTGACGTTCATGAAGACAATCACAGATTAAAAAAAAACATTAAAAAAAAAACCAACAAAAAAACCAACAAAAAAACCCCCCAAAACCTTCAAGAGATGAACGTCGTATTACCAATTTAGAAAAAAACTGTTGGGACTTAAAAGATTACTGTATGTTACTCATTCCTAAATGAAACAGAGATTTACAACCAGCAGACAGTGCTACTTGATTCCACACAAAAGCTACAAAAAAACCCAGTTCATACTTACCTCTAAATGGCACTATGAGTGGGTAACAGGTGTTAAAGCCTCTTAGAGGTTATACCTCCGGGGCCATCTTGGCTGTCCCCATATCCCTCATAACCACTCCACAGTCCCTGGGTTGCTGCCAGTTTCTTTTCCTTTTTGGTTAAAGATGCCACTTCCTATGCTATTTTTCAGGGATGCCCTTTCCTTGAAACCAGGCATTTAATTCATTTAGTATTTTAACAAAATTCTCAAGTTCTTTTAACATTAATGGATCAACAACTTCTTTTCATCCACATGAAATAACTTTTCTCAAAGTCAGTGCTTCTGCTCTGTGGTTCCTGACTCTTGTGCCCGAGCTTCCTGGTCACCTCTCCCATTCCTGAAGGCCGGATTCACACCTCCCTCCTTTGGTCTCCCGGCTTCGTCTGGGTTTGTGAGGTCTGTTTACGAATGCCCCCCCATTCTGGCATCCGGGCCTACAGACGTGGCTGGGGGACTTGATGCAGGGATAACAAGTGTCGTTTGGGTGCTTCTTCAGGTATCATTTGTGGTTCCCGAGACCTCCAAACTTTGATCTCAACACGCAGGAAGGGTCACGTAGGGCATTTCTCAAAATATGGGCATACAAATCCAGAGCACAGCCCGATCCTTCGCCTTCAGGTGCCTCCAAGATCAGACAGCCCTAATGATACTGTGACAGAGATCATTTAACTGCGTCTCCTTGCACAAATCCTACCCCGGTCAGCCGTGACAGAGCTGACATCACCTTACAGCTCTTCAAAGAGCAGCCTATCACTAGCAGTTTCTGTCCAGGGCCAATGTCAAAAAACAGTACTATCTGTCTCATTTTTGGCAGTAACTTTTTAGCTTGTTGAAGACTCTGATGAAAGACTAAAGACTGAACGGGCTGTGGAACCTAAACTACCTTCTCAACCTTGAACGCAAGCAAGTGCCAGAACAATAGGATTGAACCATCTGGAAGGAAACAGCACGAGAAGCTTTGGCTGACACTGCTCATGCTGTATCTGGCATGGGAATAAGAAAGAGCTTCAGTTTCCACAGTTGTCAATAACTCATTCTGTAACCTTGAGCCAGTCACTTAGTTGCCCCATGCCTCCGTTTCCCCATCAATACAAACTAGAGACAACACTTGTTTGTAAGGTGCTTTGATACATGCAGTTGAAAAATAAATCACACAAGCGCGTGCTGCTGCTGTTTTTTAAAGTTTTGAAATTTTACTGTTAGCTTACAAATTTATAAATACCACCTCCAATAGTCTCCTCTCAGATGCTAGGAGGACGTTTCTTAGAGAAGCTCAAAGTACAATTTTGTTTAAGTTACTTGGAAACATCTAGAAATATTGGGAACCCAAAACACATTTTATCTAGTCTACATCCTATGCTTATTTTAAATTTTATTATTATTTTTAAACATTTATTTTTTATTAAAAAACATTTTTAACATTTATTTTTGAGAGACAGAGAGCGAACAGGGGAGGGGAAGAGAGAGAGGGAGACAAAGAATCCCAAGCAGGCTCCAGGCTCTGAGCTGTCAGCACAGAGACTGATGCAGGGCTCGAACCTACAAACTGCGAGATCATGACCTGAGCCAAAGCCAGATGCTCAATCGACTGAGCCACACAGGCGCCCCAAACGTTTATTTATTTTTGAGAGAGAGACGGAGACAAAGCGCGAGTGGGGGGAAGGGCAGAGAGAGAGGGAGACACAGAATCTGAAACAGGCTCCAGGCTCTGAGCTGTCGGCACAAAGCCCGTCGCGGGGCTTGAACTCACGTGAACTGTGAGATCATGACCTGAGCCAAAGTCGGACGCTTAACTGACTGAGCCACCCAGACGTCCCTCCTATGCTTATTTTTAAAAAAGGGACAAATACTTCACATGGCCCTTTTATTCCTATGATACCTCAATGAGGAAGGGAGGACCAAGACATTAAAGTGAGGAACAGGGGCTTAAAATGACTTGACCAAATAATAAAAGTAATGTTTATTCTTATCACAAACTGGGAAACCAGGACCATAGAGTGGAAGTCTCAAGCCAGAGAAATGAGGCCAGCAGCATTTGGTCAATATTGCAGTATGGTATTATCCTTTGGCACTGATTTTTCAAAATGACAGAACTTAAAAAATTACCCAAGCCTTAGGAGAAATAAAAGATAGCATACTTAAGTTCTGGATGTAGGCAGACTTCCCCAAGAGACCTCAGTATAAAAACAACGTGGTCACATTTGCAATGGTTATAACTACTAATAAAGAACGCTGCTTAATCCATAGTCCCATTTCTCATGATTTCCGGCTTAAGGAAAAAAGTTCTCGGTTAAGACACGAGACCACTCGTACCTGTTAAATTCGCAAGGATTTTACACAACACGTGTGCCCAATGCTGGTGAGGCTGCCGTGACAGGCGCCATACACTGCTGGTTCTAGGGTAACTGGTACACAGCTCTTCTGAAAGTTATTTGGCATCATAAGCATTGACAGCCCTGAAAACATTCTTTCCTGTTGTGAATTTTATCTCATAGAATCTGTCCCAAGGAACGATAAAAATACAAGGTTTTAT